>NC_135048.1:16083792-16750875 GCF_051014685.1 Ptiloglossa arizonensis | reverse complement strand
AATTATAATAGATACTTTAGTCGTTTCGTCGTATTATAGAGCTATAAATCTGAATTCAATACTTTCGAAAGTATTTCAATACTTCAGTACTTCAATACTTCTTTATTGCTTATACAGTCGATTGAAAGAACGCTTTGAGGTTAAGTATTACTCCATGCGAGAGTGAGCTAATTGCGCATGCGCAAACAGGGAAGCGCGATCAGTGCGGAGTTTAACTCCCCCACTACTTATTCTGCATTTGAGGCGCTGGAATGTATTGTGCAGAGTTGAGAAGTTGACTTCTGGAAGGAATTGTGAACCGAGCAAAGTATTTACACATGGTACTAAATTCCATTCAATCCAGGAGTCATCTTTCCAGCTCCTAGCTATACCACTGCTGCGGTTGCTCTCAATTGATTGAGATCCAAAACTATGGATTGGTCCATAGTTACGATTCAGGCATCAGTTGACAATCTTGCGAAAGTTTCTGTCCCTACCTACCCTATTGCTCTCAACCCATCGTCTCTCACTGTGACGCGATTGGTCCATAGTTACGATTCAGACACCAGTTGACAATCTAGCTAAAGTTTCTGTCCCTACCTACTCCACCAAGCGCGTTCATCCTCAAACTTCACTTTTGTTTGATCAATCTACACACCCCTAAATGCTGAGAAAACCACTCGAGGAGGATGACACGCTGTATCAGAGGTTAGTGCACTTTATTCTCTCGAATCTCGTCTCGTTAAAGGAATGTTGACTTCACACGAGTAATACCACAAAGTCTACGCAACAAAGATATGAAATGAATACTAAACAAATACAAATATTGAACGTTTCGTTGGACTAATTGAACGGGATTGAAGTTGCCCAAACCTGAAACCGAAAAGATTGGACCGGTTGCAACGCGGGCCCGAGGTACGCGATAAAAATGGAAGAGAACGTAGTAATGTGGGTTAATTCTTCGAAAGGTTGACTTTATAAAATTACCGAAAAGAAGAGAATCGACTGAGAATATGTCCTGTTACCCGAGCCGTAAAGCCGATCGTGCCAGGACGAAGTGACCAGTACACCGAGTTTACGAGGGGATGTGTGGTGAGTTAACCTCCTTAATCCCTCCTCTGAGGGCTTCCTCGGTCACTACATTTACAACAGTCAACCCAGTAATAAAATTCCAGTCGTGTATACGTGTGTGGTAATGCGTACGGTGCCCGAGTCTAAGACGTGTTTACAAGACTTTCATTGGGATTACTCGCAAATGCGAAAACTTATGTACCGATACATATCTACCGTATGATGCCTGAATCATTATTTACGACAATTTTTGCGAAAAAGGTTTTCGACGGCACACTTAACGTCAACGCGAGGTGCAAGGGAAAGAGATAATTTCTGATAATCCCTTTGATTTAATTAGGACGTAAAGTTTCCGTGTACGTTTTTATTAACTGCTTTCGTATACTCTTCATTTAAGTATACCTCTCAATTCGACAGGTCAGGTAACCGTGGATTTACCCGACGAGATAATACAAAATGCCCTAACGATCTAACAGAGCAACATCGTCGCAATATTGACGGATGTCGTTAAACATGCTTCGATTCTTTATTACTTCGAATAAAATAATTCACCCCTGAAGATTACACATTTATGTGTATTCCAATACACACGTCTGTGCTTAAAAATCTCGTTATCCACGATGGTAAAATATGATTGTGTGATTTGTAGAGTGAAAGAACAGTAACAACAGTGACAGTAGCAACCAAGAACAGTGACAGTACTAACTCGTTACAATGCTGCAGAGATTATTATTTGTTGTGGGTGCATAGTTGATCGAAGGAATATAACAAGATGCTTGAGACCCACTCTAATGGTGTAAACAGCGACAGGGTGTAACCCCACATATGTGCTTCGTACCTCACAGGAGTTGACAGACCTGTGATACTGACCTCCTTGAAGTTAGAGTCTACCCTTGAGTGGAACGTTGCAGCCAGCCTTCGAAGACCAAGCAACAAAAATTTAACAAGGTGTTAAAAATTGATTAATGTAACTTTTCTACCGAAGAACCTTTTTCCTACTCGTGTTTAACCTCATATAGACCGAGTCAAGAACTCACCAGACCCGAACTAGGCATTTGAAAGAGCCGAATTGTAACCTCCCATCGTCGACGATTCGAAAACGAGAAACATCGATCGAGATCTGCCGCGAACAATGCGTTAAACACGGATTAAGATCTCAGAAGCAAGGTCAAATTTCTAAATTCCTTTGTGGTCGGGGGTTGAGAACGCGTACGCGAGCCCCGAATTCCTGCGGTTTTCAGCCTCGCGCTATTATCCAGTGTGGATTACACTGGACGTAAAGATTTCCGGCTGGTGGAGAGGGAGAGGTGGAAGAAGAAGAAGAAGAAGAAAAAAATAAGGAAGCGAGGCGGTCGAAAGCGGAGAAATTACGAGAAGCAAACTGTTGTGGTCTTGCGTACGTTCGATGATACGCACCTGTCCCTATCCAGGGCCAATCACAGCTCCCTAACGAACGCGAACGAGGAAACCCTTTTTGCGCCAGTTTCTCTCTGTTCATCACACCGCGGTGGGACCGTCTTTCTTTTCAATCGTGCCGCCAGCAAATTACGAGCGAATTCACACAGAATTCGTAAGAATCGAACGCGTCGGCAATCGCGCGCGTCTTCTAATTAGCGGGGTTGCATCCTTGCCACATCCTTCTTTCGGCGTGTAACACTTTGCCACAGAGTTTACGTGACAGCGGTCGCATGCGAGGAACACGTCCCCGGTTACGTACACATTCGATCCAGCTGAAATGTACTCGTCTCTTTCGTCTCTTTTGTATCGAGCATCGACCGCGAAAAGTCTTCGTGGAACTCTTCCAATCGGTGACGATTCTTTGCAAAGTTTTCGAGACTCGGTTTCGTGTATAGAGGGTATAGGTTCTTCGAGAACCTCGAGTCTCTTAACGCTGGAACTACCAAAGGAGTAAATTTGACTTTTCGAACTTAGTTTAAATTACTCGATTATCGACGGTGATTTTGCACGCAATTATTGAAATAGACAACTAACGGTATTCGGAAGTTAATTAAGTCTTTTCTCATCTAATTTCGGAGATACGTATATGATACAAATTGTTATGCATATACTATCTGTAGTTCTAGTGTTAAACGTTTAAAAGTATGTTCCAGTAATTGTCAGTGTTATATATAAATTGCTAAGTACATTTCATTATAAAAGTAGTCGAAATCAGTCATTTTGATCGGTTGTTGAATTGAGTGTTATAAAAAATCTCACCAAACCCTTTATAGTCGATTCAATTGTATGGATAGAATTATCAATGTTGCAAATTGAGATTGTAATATACAGTTATAATATGCAAGGATCTCACGTATCCAGTAGTATAATGAATTGTAAACACAAGAGTATATGAAGTCAAAATATGTGAAGAAATGTACAGTAATAGAACTTAGTACATACGACGATCATCGTGTGCAAAATAAACAAACTTTCGACCATGTAATAAAAGATCCTTTGGCACTAATGCAATGGCAGTTTTTGAAGCTAATATCGGCCATTGGTTAAGATCTGACTCGTCTGAACATTCGTTCCAACGATCAAAAACGTTAACAACCAAAAGGTTTCCTCTTTTCAGAAAATAAATTTTGTTTGATCTATCTACACCTTTGGACGTAATTCACTTTCTATAGGATGTACGCTAATGAGTTTAGAGTCCGTAGAAATAAATTAGTTCGCGATAGACTCTTTTGATGTTGCATCGATGCTCCTCGATGATTGAACAAAATATTTCTTAACTTGCGTTATAATTAATAGGAGTATCGAGATTTGTGACCGACGATGGAAATATTGTTTTTATTTCCCGTATTGGGAATTGAAAATTGATAAATACGTTTCCTATTAAAAGTACAATTCCCGCTGTTTCCGGGGTATACGGTCGAATAATTATGACCGATTGCATACGTGGGAATAGAGTAGAGAAATTACGTTTCCATCGTTTATGTATTTATCAATTTATGATCGAGTTTGTTAAACGCGGCATCACGGGCCAGACAAACGAGTCAGTCTCGTGAATGACGCGAGTATAGTTAAATACGCGAGGCGGAACCCAGATTTTATGACGTCAATTATGAACCTCGAAGAGTTTAAGTGGTTATAAGTCGGTCGGTAATTGAAATGACCGTTTTTTATGCGGGAACCTGACACGGTACTCAGATTGGCCATAATCAGCAGCAACGTTGATTAATTTCCGGTAAGATGAAATTTTCGTGGAACTCGGCCATCACTTGGCATTACACGGTAAGTACTTCCTGAGAAGTTGTCATGACTTGATTGCACTTTACACATTGTCGTTGTTATTCTCGTGCACAATGTGTACATAAATGTAACTATACTGGATAGATAATAGGGAACTTTTCTAACCTAGACCTACCTGTCTGAGAAGATGTTACAGATTTGATTGCACTTTGTATATTGTCGTTGTTTCTCTCGTACACAATGTATATAAAAAGTAACGATACTGGATAGATAATAGGGAACTTTTCTAACCTAGACCTACCTGTCTGAGAAGATGTTACAGATTTGATTGCACTTTGTATATTGTCGTTGTTTCTCTCGTAGGCAATGTATATAAAAAAGTAACGATACTAGATAGATAATAGTGAACTTTTCTAACCTAAATCTACTTGTGTGAGAAGATGTCACAGACTTGATTGCACTTTACACATTGTCGTTATTTCTCTCGTGCACAATGTGCACACAAATGTAACGATACTGGATAGATAATAAGGAATTTTTCTAACCTAGACCTACCTGTCTGAGAAGATGTCACAGACATCCCGAGAATGTGTACTCGATCTCGACGTAAATCAACATAAAGGATCGTTATTTGGTATCATCCTCAAATTTTAGATCAATTTATCTCGTATCTATAATCTTTTCTAATACGTATCGAGTAATTTCGCATCGTAAATTGGGGTAACTTTGGCACACTTCGAGGTCACGTTAAAATATAAATAAGTTATCTTCCAAAAATGCAAAATCATAAATTTACTTGCATTCAAAATCAACGAGTAAAATTCTTCACTCATTCAAAGTTCGATAGTTCGAAAAAAAATCATTAGTTTCCTCTTTTAAGCGGGAGGAGTGAGACTCGTTCTCGTATTTGGGAGCAATACACGGCACGTGTCGGGCACGTTGCTCGGTCGCGATGGGTTAATCGCGAAGTAACGCCGCGTATGGTTGCGCGTTGCGTGGTAATTAGAAACGAGGCGAACGCTTGGTAGGCGTAGGCGATAGCGATCGCACACGAGCCACGTCGAAACACGTCCGTGCGTGAATATTCAAGCTCCGCTATGCTTCGCAGGATAGCGGTCACCTGCCGCACAGGTGCCCCCTACTCCTTCGCTACCTCGTAATTCAACCTTCAGGGCGATCCTTACCAGCAGTCACTTCCAGGTGTTGAACAGAGAGCGTACCCGATTTCCGCTTTATCTCGGCTCTGACCCTCGTCTTATCTCTTTCGTTTCATCTCGCCCTTGCGTCCGTTTCGACGTTTTTCAGCTTCATTCCCATTAAAACGTTTCTACCTTCCTCTGTTTCTCGACGAAAAATATTTAACCACGACGAATTACCCCCGATTGGAAATTTAGTCAAGTCGATAGTTAGTATTTGGTTACGATACCCGAAGCCAAACTGGTATTTGGTTACGATACTCGAGTCGAGTTAGTATTTTGTTACGATACTCTAGTCAAATTAGTAATTGTTACGATACGCTAGTCAAATTAGTAATTGTTTGCGATACTCGAGCCAAGTTAGTATTTTGTCACGACACCCTAGTCAAGTTAGTATTTGGCTGTGACACTCGAGTCAAGTTAGTATTTTGTTACGATATTCTAGTCGAGTTAGCATTTGCTTGCGACACTCGAGCCAAGTTAGTATTTTGTTACGATACTCTAGCCAAGTTAGTATTTGGTCGCGACGCTCGACTCAAGTTGGTATTTTGCTGCGATACTTGAGTCAAATTAGTATTTGATTACGATAGTCGAGTCAAGCTAGTGTTTGTTTACGATACACGAGTCAAGTTAATATTTGGTTGCGATACTTGAGTCAAATTACTATTTGGTTGCGATACTCGAGTCGAGTTAGTATTTGGTTCTGATACTCGAGTCAAGTTAGTATTTTGTTACGATACTCAAGTCGAGTTAGGATTTGGTCGCTATACTCGAGTCAAGTTAGTATTTCGTTACGATACTTGAGTCAAGTTAGTATTTCGTTACGATACTCAAGTCGAGTTAGGATTTGGTCGCTATACTCGAGTCAAGTTAGTATTTCGTTACGATACTTGAGTCAAGTTAGTATTTCGTTACGATACTTGAGTCAAGTTAGTATTTTGGTTGCGATACTCGAGTTAAACTAGTGTTTGGTTACAATACTAGAGTCAAGCTAGATATACCAAAGGAACCGGTCGCCATTTGTTCTCGATTTGTCGTTTCGTTGTTTAGTATACTAGAGACTAGGTATTAAACTGTTTTGATCTTCGGTAGAAGACCACCATTTCTCTCGTAATTTGCATGTTTCGAAAAGAATTGCCCAAATAATCGCATTTAAACACTGATTATTATTTTGAGAGAATGTTCCAGCAGAATCTTTCAAGATTTTCTTGAATATAGTAAATTTAACGAGGTTTTGCACTTATCGGAAATTAAATTAAAGCGCTTCAATCCATAAACTTTAAACAGATTTTTAGTAGCTGTTATAAAAGTTTTGTAAATTAAAAATAATTTTGTATCGTTTACTTCTTATTAACGGAATAGGTATTATCGTTCGTGAAACAATAAACAATTTACGTTACACAGAGATTATAACTTTTCAAATATCAATGTTTTGTTATGCAAGAAATTTGTATATCTTCGCAGATATATTATGTAAATGTGCCAGTAAAATTATCGATCGATATACTTTCTAGTTTCTTAAAAAAAAAATATTCAATTACCTATTCATGATCCTGAAAGAAACGAATAGTTCCTTAACGATAGAAACACCTCAATATTGGGAATAAAATTTCAAACTACTCCCCACTTGAAAATCTTGAATGCGCAGGAACAAGCGAATTTCTTTGAAGTATGTGCCGATGCCATACGAGGGCACCTGTTCCTGCATGAAGTCACACGTTTTATGGCGTTCATTGACTGCTATACAATCTGTTGCGTCGCGATCCCAGGTATACGCGAGAAAGACTCTGTATGCGTTGAAATCTCCTGTAAACCAGCGCAGTGAAAATCTGTCCTCAATTTTGTCACAAATTAAATCGTTAAACATCACTCTCTGCCAATGCTCGGTGCCAGTTTTTGAAATTTTCTATTCTCAAATTTTCGACAACCAATCTTTTACCAATCCGATTTTTCATTCTCGAACACAACTTTCCCTTATCCTGTCGATGCGAGCTTTTATCGTGGAGAACGAACGAAAAGAGTCACGTTTCGATCGCCACTATCGTTCAGATTCGTTTACATTTTACATAGCTTTTTTATATTATCACTGGAGTAAACAGTTACACAACGATACAATATTCAATTAGCTCTCCTCGTAACTCTACGTTTCAGCTCCGCGTTAATTGCACTGAGAGATAGAATAATTCGAGACCCTTCCACGCTACGAAGCGTCGGACAGCCTAACAGGCTATTATCCTAAACGACGACACGTCAACACATTGTAACCAGTAACGGGTCTAGAATTACCTGGGCCTGAAAGTAATTATAAGGTATTTTCTTTTCTGGGATTTCGAGAGTTATAAAAGTGATGCGAAATAGAATAAAAATGGATATATGCAGACTTGTGTTGGGCAAAGTTCTAAATAAGAATTTTTAAGAATTTCAAACTATTTTGTTACTTGACAATAAGTCAAGTTTGTAGATATGAAATTTTAAATAAAAGTATGCACTTGTATAATCACATCATTTGCAAAATTAGACAAAATATTTTTTTTACTTTTGAATATTAGTTAAATTTAAAACTACGTATAATTTAGTAAAATAGCACACATTCGTTTATATTTAAGCTATCCTTTATTACATGTGTGCGTTAAGGTGTAGTTTCTTCCTTAAAATTGATAAATTACAACAACAAAATATATCGTAGATCTTAAGTTGGACCAATGAAAGTTCATAGTTTTCTTATGTCTGATGTATACATAGGTCTGAGAGTCTACGCTGTACAATGGTGGCATAAGAGTTAACGAGCCTATTATTCAGAGCTGAAAAGAAGACGAGCGAGATGACACAGGGGTAAGGGGTGTTCCCCGCTTGCTCCGCCTACTTAAGGGGAGACACCACCGAGACGTCAAAGTGGATAAATTTTGCGAATTTTTTTTCGAAGTAATTACCTAATGAAAAATATAGTCTTTTTCAGAGAATATAAATATAACTTTCAGCTTCGTCTTACGATTTTTCGAAAGTAAAAATCCTACAAAATGGCGAAGTTATTCGGTAAGTCCAGAAGCTCTTCTGATAAAACATTCTTTATTGACCACCATAGTTGACAAGAACTGGGAGGTTTGAAGTAAAAAATGTTGTTGATTCATAAACTAGAAACTATTATCTAAAATACAGCTTACGATTTTTCGAAAATTTTAATAATTGCAGAAATGGTTAAAATTTGAAGAAAAACCAATTATTTTTATCCAAAAGAACGACTTTAAACGTTCGTAAAAAATTAAATAATTAACATATTTGAAAAATCCTACGCTACACTCCGTGCAGAATATCCGTATAAAATTTGAAGTAAATCGGATGTGTAGTTCCGAAGATTTCATAAAGTAATTCAAAAATATAGTTTTGAGAAAATGTAAAACAAGTTTATTTATCGCTGCCACTTCGCTAAATGTTCGAATTTCGAAATATCTTTTTGATATAACATTTTACAGACATTTTACATAACTTTAAGAAAATAAGAAAGAAAAAATTCTATTTTTTTGTCTCGTCAGGGTGGTGTCCCCCCTTAAGCGACACGATTAAGTAGTATGTATAACTAGTATGTATAACCGCTTTGACCAATAATACGCTGTGGTCAAGCTTGTGTATCAATAGAGGTGGAACTAAGCCACTGTGACCAATCCGATTCGCATTCCTCAACCTAGCCTTCTTTCCAGCTGTGAATAGTACTTACCCAACGACATCCGTTTAAATATAATGGATACATACGAGTTACCTGCCCGTTACACGTGACGTATGAAAAATTGCGATCGAAGCAACAATTACCTAAAATTTAATTCTATTTAAGATTCATCAACGACTATACGCCACAAGATATAACCAGATTCAACCCGATCTCAATTCTGGTGTAATACAAAACTTAAATTAAAAATTTTATATTCCAAGAAAATTTTCTTTTTCACAATTTTCTTTTCTATTTTAAGATACGATTCTTTCTTAAAACGTGTTTCTCCGTAAAAAGAATTTTTCGAAACGTTTCGCGATTACCGTATTCTCCTTCTTCGTGAATCGAAAATTAGGTAACAGGATCTTTGTGCGTAAACGAAGTACATGGACTAATGAGCAAACTTAAGTTCGTTAAGTGGTACAAATTCGATATCTTCGATGAAAATGCCCGATTTTGGAATATGCGCGAGGAAAGAAACTGATTCCGCGAGCTTGAGCGTTCAATTTTCCAAGACGTAGATACAAATGGCGGAAAATTGACAAAACACGGAGTCGAATGGCGGTTAGCACGATTCTCTATCCAGGTCGTTACTTGGTCGTCGCTCAAAGGAGAGATATCGATCGTACGCGACTCGATTTCATATCGGACGACAAATTGTCATTGTTCGCGCACACACTCCGCATTTATTATGCAAATGCGTCGGTTATTAATGTTGTAGACAAGCCGAGCGGGAACGCGCGCCAATACACACCGATGCGACTCCACCGCACCACACGCGAGACCAGGATGCAATTTTCTTATGCCGCGCCACGTGCCGTTGCGCGAGTTATGAAACCGTGCCTTGCGAGACAACTATATTACTGAATTGCTCGTATTTCTTGCTCCTTGCGTAACCGTCGCGCGGAACTTCTACAAGACGGCCCGCAGTTTATTCTTCAGCGGGCGTCGTCGTTTCAGCCATTATTTACTTCCCCCCAGGAAACGGTTTCGCCATCTTCCCCTCATCGATTCTTCTTCTCTTTTCTTTTTTCTTCTTTCTTTTTTCTTTTTTCTCTTCTTTTTTTTTTTTGCCGACAAAGTCAATCTTTGCAATCACACGAAGTGTAGAGAAAGAGATCATTGATTCTTCTTCTCTTTTCTTTTTTTTCTTTCTTTTGTCGACAAAGTCAATCTTTGCAATCACATGAAGTGCAGAGAAAGAGATCATTGATTCTTCTTCTCTTTTATTTTTTATTTTTCTCTTTTCTCTTTTTTTTTATCGACAAAGTCAATCTTTGCAATCACACGAAGTGCAGAGAAAGAGATCATTGATTCTTCTTCTTTTTTTTCTCTTTTCTCTTTTTTCTGTTAACAAAGTCAATCTTTGCAATCACACGAAGTGTAGAGAAAGAGAACATCGATTCTTCTTCTCTTTTATTTTTTCTTTTTCTCTTTTTTTTTTGTCGACAAAGTCAATCTTTGCAATCACACGAAGTGCAGAGAAAGAGATCCCTTCATCGATTCTTCTTCTTTTTTCTTTTTTCTTTTTTTTTTGTCGACAAAGTCAATCTTTGCAATCACATGAAGTATAAAGAAAGAGAACATTGATTCTTCTTCTCTTTTTTTTCTCTTTTCTCTTTTTTCTGTCGACAAAGTCAATCTTTGCAATCACACGAAGTGTAGAGAAAGAGAACATCGATTCTTCTTCTCTTTTCTTTATCTCTTTTTTCTTTTTTTTCGACAAAGTCAATCTTTGCAATCACACGAACTGCAGAGAAAGAGATACCAATAAGAGGCCCTTTAGTTTTAGATTTCTTATTCAAATTTGATCCGTAATTTACACTGTTTTACATTTTTAGAAGTTTAGAAATTTTTGAAGAATTCAACGACTTATTATTTTTTGTACGCGATGGATATTCATCCTGGTAGGGTAGTGACGGTACTTAAGGTCGATACTTTGGTTACCATCGATTCTATCGAAAATTTGTATAGAATGAAAAAGTTTCCAAATTTAATTTTCAAAAACATTCGTTCTATACATTTTTATTGTAAAAGCAACGGTAAACGAGATAACGTGCAATTCTCTTAGTCCACTGCAACATCCCCCTCCTAACGAGAAATGAACAATTTTATGCAGCTTGTATCTCAAGTTTGCACTACGAGTGTGCAAAATTTAAATCAAATCCATGAAGTGACAATTTAATCTTTTTTTAAATAAACCTCTTTAAACAAACACTCGGGGAAAAATTAATATTAAACCACCCTAAAATGTGCATATAAATTCCACTACAATTTTAAAGTCGACCAATTAACAAATGTTGTCTAAAGCTTGAAAAATCGCTCCAACGTCGATTTATAATTCCCAGAAAAGCGTTATCCCGACAAGTAAAAAAATGTATCCAATCCTTCGTAAAATACATCACTTTCTTTTTTACGAACAATAATAATACATCTGGAAATTTTTTATTTCATTTCACTATTCTCTTAGAATTTGATTGTTCTATCCGCCGTGTCTAATTAAAAAATAAGCTCAATTTCGAATCGAATTTATTCTGTTACCAATCAACTAAAATATTAAACTTTAATTTTCTCCATAAATCTGTATCGTAACGTACCCAATGTCGATTTATAATTCCCCGAAGAGCGTTATCCAAACGAGTGAAAAAATGTGTCTAATCCTTCGCGAAATACATCGTTCTCTTTTTTACGAACAATAATACCCCCAGTTCGTATGCTTTCCTCGCGGAGAGATTAATCACTGTACGATTAACCATCGAGAAATCGCACCTTTCCCGTTTGTATCGCGAATTCGATCCGCGCGTATAAATTGCTTAGATTTATGCAAAGTGCGCGGTATCGCAATCACGATCGACAGGACACGACCTAATTCGCGCGACGTCGACGAAATACGAATGGAAAGTGGCATTAAGGTGAACCGTTTCAACGGAAACCAAAAATTTGATCTGCGACACTTTCTTCCATTCGCATCTGCGGTTAATAATTCTTTGAGAATCACCTGGATATTATACGTTCCCGATTCACGAGCGTACGAAAATTTATGCGACCACATTGACGTGCACGTAGCGATCGTGAAACTTAACCATTCCTGTCCCGTCACGCTGCATTAATGTTCGCACAGCAATTCCTCGTACGCCGGTTGCACGAATTAATATTCCGCGGACATTTTATCAAGATTAACAGCGAACAATCCGCCGCGCAGATTATTCTGTCGTCTTTCGTTGAACCATCGTATTTATTGGCCCCTTCGTTTCGTGCCTCTTTCGATTTCTCGCGGTTGCACGGTCCCAATTTTACGTACCGGACAAATTGTTGTATTCTCTCTTGATTCTTGTCAGAAATTCGTGGAACACATGGCATATTAAGGGGAGAGGCTCGAGTAAAATGTTTAATAAACGTGAGTGTCGGTCATTTTTCGCTAACGTAAAAACCCGATGAAACTTTTTCGTCACTTTCCATATACATTCCTTAACATTTCAAGATATAAATTCCTTTTTATCGTCACGATTTATCGTCCTTTCGCAACGTAACGAATCTTACACTCCGTGGATCTTCCTGTCGGTATTGTGCTGTCTAGAATTCTTTTTTACGTCGATCCGGAACGGAAAATCGAACGGAGTTTTTTTTCTTCGTAATAGAATTATTCGTAAAGATGGAAAGGAAACGTGCACAATCAATGGTCTAACTTTCAAGTACTGTAGCTTCGGTTAGCCTTCGTGAGACTTGCAACTGAGCAAACATTCATTTTACACGCAGTATTATCACGGTCCGTGGATGCACAAAATAATACGAATATAGTAATAAATTGAAAAATTCGTATGAAAAAACTTGAGCACGATTGTTTTTTTAATTGTAAAGTGATTTGCTTCGTTCGTAATTTATAATCGAACGATACGATAATATTTTCAACACTTAACCAAATATTATCAATAATACGTTACTTCGTGCGAGTATATTCGGCAATATTTACATTTACAAACAAGATTTTTCATTTTACATACGAGCAAGACCAAATCTAGAAATTGTGTAATTTGCTAGAACTTTATCGAAGACAAATATTAAACAGCTGGTGTTCAAGATCGAATATCGGCCATTGCTTGTTTCTACGATTCGAAGAAGCCAATAGAGGAATACTTACGTCGAATATTATTTATACGAGCGAAATGTTATTTCGTTCGATCCGACTTAATGTCGAAGAAGGTTGAGCGCCACTGTCACGGATCTCTTAAATTTTTCTTGCTGTCTTCATTTTCCTTTTTCTTATAGAGGATGTTTCGTAACAACTGGACGCCTATCTATTCAACACACAGAAACATTGGAAAAACTTCGTCCTGTTTGACTTTGTTTACGAGATATTTTAATAATTTTTCTAACGAACAAAACTGATGCTGTGTGTATAATTATATATAATGTGTAAAATTGAACGAGCATTCAAAGAAAATTCAAGAAACATCGAATTCCAGTCGAAGAAAATAGAAATATACTACGCGTTGGCAAAAATAAACGGTACAATTACATAAATGCATACCTACCTTAAATGCTGAAATACTTGCAGAAAACTTTGCAAACTAATGTATTGTATTTGCTAAATGAGTACAATAACAATAATATCTAATGCTTCCAAAAGTGCACATCTGTACACGTTCGGCATATATGTTCGTATTTACATCTACCATAAATGCATAAAATCTCCAGTCTTGTGATCAGACCCGACTCGACGGAACACTCCCTCTATCTGTCAAACATAGTCAAACAAGATGAAACGAAATTCTTTCCATTGTTCCTACGCGCCAACTTCGTCCCAGAGATATGAAACACCCTGTACAAAAATTTCTCTCGACAGAAGAGAATATTCCTTCTACCCGTCAAACACAGTCAAACAAGATCATACGAAAATACTCTCCATCATTCCTACGCGCCAAATTCGTCCCAGAAATATGAAATACCCTGTAAGAAAGTTTCTTTCGACAGAACGCTCCTTGTACCCGTCAAACACAATCAAACAAGATCATACGAAAATACTTTCCATCGTTCCTACGCGAGAAATTTGCCCCAGAAATATAAAACATCCTGTACAAAAGTTTCTCACGACAGAACGCTCCTTCTACCCGTCAAACACAATCAAACAAGATCATACGAAAATACTTTCCATCGTTCCTACGCGCGAAATTCATCTCTGAAATATGAAACACGCTGTACGAAAGTTTCGCTCCTGTCATTGTTGTAAAAAGAAAATACGTTCGCGCATCACGACGGGACAAGATGGCGGCTCGTCAAGGAGTCTCGACGCGCCTTGTTTCGCAAAACGTTGCGCATAATTTGCATAAACGGTGGCAACGAAGGTGCAACGCGAGCAACGAGAAAGGAGTCGGTGGGTACTAATTACAGCCGAGCTAAATCAGAGCCGTATACATCGAGAGGGAATAATTCCACGCGATGCTTTTTCGCGCGACTGCCACGGTCCTTTTGGCGCAATTAATACGGACTTACGTGTACGCGGGGGGAATTACGGAAACGATAATAGATTTTGATAACAAGCTGCGCAACCATTATAGAGATTTATACATCCGAACACTGATTGCCGTGGAGTCATCGCGTACCTTAATAATCGGTGATGATGGACGCGTAAGACGATAATTAGGTATACAATAACCGCGGTTAAGTGCACAGTCGGCCGGATTCATTTTTTCCATCGTTTTGGCGGTTTCTTTGTTCACTTCGGAAGTCAAGGGATGTTCGAATGGGAGGAGAGGAAGGGCCCGATGGGGAAAGGGAGCAGGGAAAATGTTGTCGACGTCGTGGCCGGGCGTCGTGGTATTTAATTAGTTCCCTTAACGACACGAAAGTACAGAGAGCGTGCAGGCGCTGCGCGGAACAGCTTAAATCAAGGGGACTTATCAAGCCGCGTGGCGTTTACCGCCGAGCATTTAGTTTAAATTAGCCGCGGCTGACTCGCGCCTCGGGGATAAATCGGCGAAATCATACACCTCGGCACATTCAATTACCGGACCAGTCCTCGCCCCTCTTCACGCTGCTCTTCTCGCGTTGCGCGTGGCTTTAACTGCCACCTTAACCTTGCTAAATCCTTCACCTTGCTCCGTTCGTCATCGTCTCGAGCGTTTTCGTCGCCCGAAATCTTCACCGAAAGTGTCGAGTTCGAGTTCGTGAACCGATGTTCACCAGACGATCGAGTTATCCGTAAGAGTACAGGCTATCGTGCTCGATTTTCATTATTTCTATCGTTTTGTAACGTTTGAAGTTGTTTGAATTCGTATAGTATAGTATTTGGTCGATTATGTAGATATAGTATATTTCTTCTTTGAAAGCATGATCGAGATATCGATGAGAGTACGGGCTATCGTGCTCGATTTTCATTATTTCTATCGTTTTGTAACGTTTGAAGTTGTTTGAATCCGTATAGTATAGTATTCGGTCGATTATGTAGGTATAGTATATCTTCCATCTTTGAAAGCATGATCGAGATATCGGTGAGAGTACGGGCTATCGTGTTCGATTTTCATTATTTCTATCGTTTTGTAACGTTTGAACTGGTTTGAGTTCGTATAGTATAGTATTTGGTCGATTATGTAGATATAGTATATCTTTCATCTTTGAAACCATGATTGAGTTATCGGTAAGAATAGCTATAGAACTAACAATTTTTGTTATTTCTATGGTTTTGTAACGTTTGAAGAGGTTTGAGTTGACGCATTTACAGTGATACTTAGTATACTAGAGTACAGTATTCAGTCGATTATGTTTCGTATGTCTTTCGTCTTCGAAAGCGTAATCGGGTTGTCTGTGAGGGTCTAGATTATCGTGTACACGCCTTTCTTTATTTCTACCGTTTTGTAACGTTTGAAGAGGTTTGACTCGTCGCATTTACCGAACGACTTACAGTGTGGCCGACTGTCGATTATGTCTAGTGTTTCTTTCAAGTTAAAAGACAGATATTAGAGGTAGTCAGGTTGTCGGTAAAAGTCCAACCTATATTGTACTCGATTCTTGTTATATCCATCGTTTTTTAACGTTTAAAGATGCTGAAGGCAACGCATTCATCGTGCCACTTCCAACGTAGCTTTCAGTCGGTTGTTACGTTAATAGTTCTTGAAGTACGATTTATGCGATCAAGGAACGTCGGTTTTAAAGCATGTGCTAATTTTTTGTCGGCTCGACTTCATTCCTTCCAGCCGTAAAGGATCACGAGTACGGAAGAACTAAGAAGGTAAAAGAGGATTATGAACCAAAAAGAGCAATTCGACCAGTTAATCCCAAAAATACATGCCAACGTATTTCACTAAACTGCTGTTTCTTTCGTTCTCTCTCTTTATAAACAAACAAATTCCAAAGTAAGGAGATTGAAAACATTAGCGCGTTAAAAATATTCAAAGAACGATTTATCCAATATTATTATATTTTCTTTGCTACAAACGAGTTGCGTTTCATCGTAACACGACCTTAGTATTATATATGGTATCTAACCTCAAATATAATAGTAACTAACCTAACCTCTTCGATTCGGTAAACTCTTCTAGTTCGCGTAAGTACGACATTGCCATCCAATTTGCATTCAGCTGCCACATTAACATTTTGGCTGTTGATAAATTTTTTATCCATTGTAATATTCATTGTCGTAAAAATTGTATTATCGCGAACATAATGTCAAATTATCACCACGATGATAAAATATTACATAATGATATAGTTGTCTCATTAAATGTTATGTTAGACCATTTTATTTATTCACGAATTTAAATTTTCACTCATTGTCATTTCGTTTGCTCGAATCATACGGTATATAATTATTGTTACTTTGCTTTTCCACGTTTTTGAATCGTTAAACGATATTCTAACAATAGTAGAGTTTATTATCCTGAAACTAGGAGTATAGGATCGAAAGAAGATATGTATCGTGTTTGCTAAATTATAGGTACGTTGAAAATTATAAATATTTCGATAATACAATTCTTATTTGATAGAAAATTATAAATATTTCGATAATACAATTCTTATTTTATACAAAATTATAAATATTTCGATAATACAATTCTTATTTGATAGAAAATTATAAATATTTCGATAATACAATTCTCATTATATAGTAGTACGTTATAACATTACATATGTTATTTAAAATATAGGTTCATGAGAAGGTATGTCTACTAATATATCGTGTCTACTACGTATATATATAGAGAGATAAAAATTAAAGTATTTCGATAATTCGTTACTTATTTTATATTACCGTCCTAAAATTTATATTATGCTACAGTTGCGGGGGTTCAATTGCTGTGATCGTTTAAAATGCGTTCGATAGGATCGGTTACAGGAGACCCTCAAGGCGCCACAGGAATGTCACGTGCCGGTCACTGGTGACCCTCATGATAGTCAACAAGTTAACAATTTTATTGCTTCCCGCATACGTGTACCTCTACATATATAATGCTTCGAAAAATACTGCCCAATAGCCCGGCTGGATCCCAATTATCGTTGCTTTCCTCCAACAGTTTTAAACGGTATTACGAAATTAAAATTAACGATCGTTCATTAATAGAATGCATTCGATCTTGTTCTACGAGAAAAATCGACGAACATCGAACGACCATCGCCACAAAATAGCGCGTAATTTTTTCTTCAACGAAACTGAAACAAACAGGGGAATTTTCTTTATCTCCAATTCTTTACGTTTGTCATACCTGATAAGAGCACATTCTAGTTAGCGCATTTAACATTTTATCGGAAAAAAATTTGTTTCAAATGTTCAATATTATAATTTGTAGCCGATCGAAAACTGACTGACTTTTGTACAGAACGCTTTCGAATTGGACCATCATCGTGACGTCAATTACACGACACCCTGTATATTTACAGGACTATTACCAATTAGAGAAAAATTACAACTATTTTCTATATTATATATTCATAACGACAAAATGTAATCAATAAAGAAGATATAATGAAAAATTACCAATGTCTTTATGAGGT
This sequence comes from Ptiloglossa arizonensis, assembly GCF_051014685.1. Classification (NCBI taxonomy): domain Eukaryota; kingdom Metazoa; phylum Arthropoda; class Insecta; order Hymenoptera; family Colletidae; genus Ptiloglossa; species Ptiloglossa arizonensis. The sequence goes on along the minus strand of NC_135048.1, from coordinate 16,732,746 downwards.
CTTCCCAATTACTATAGAATAAGTCCAAACAATTTATTCGAAATATTTATAATCGAACGCAGTTGAAAATTGTTGAAAAATAATTCGAACAACGTGTAAGTAATTAAAAATAGTTCGGAAGAGGTCGTGTTTGCAAATCCATCGACGATACTCTTACGAAGACACTCTCACGAGCTACTCTAAAAAGTACAACAATTGTTCCCTTGAATTGTTAATCGACGGGGAACGCAGGGTGACATGGAAGTAGAATGCAATTTGAAAAATCATCTAATTCGGAGCACGTGCCGGGTATTTAAATTTTTTCTCCGAGTCATCCCGGCAGTCAAAAAGCGAAGGCTGCAGGTTCTTAACAAAAGGAATGCAGAAGAAAAGGGGCCACCATTAACGGAAGGATCAGCTGTTCTTCGGGATGCTTCCTGGACGAAGGAACCCGCCCCTTTAAATCTCTGTGCAGGACCGTAAAAGATCAGATGGCTGGGAGATACGGATGCCCATTAAAGCGCATACTCGAGCCCCACCGTTACGAAATTTAGGTCCCAAGCGCACGCTTTCTTCACCAAATTCCTGAGAGCCATCCGTCGAGATTTTAATGGAAGACGACGCGACGTTACCCTTGCGTCTAACGTGTCGTTTTCTTTTTTTTCTTTTTTTTTCGTCGGAGGACTCGCGACTATACGAACAATGGGTGAGTTAATTTTCTAAAATGAACAAAGAATTACGAAAATATCTTATTGTTTAACGTATTCAATTTTACGCACCCATTTGTAAAATTAGAAAAGTTAAATATAGTGAGTCGATACAGTGGACACGGGTGAGTTAATTTTCTAAAATGAACAAAGATTTACGAAAATATCTTATTGTTTAACGTATTCAATTTTTTGCATCCATTTGTAAAATTAGAGAAGTTAAATATAGTGAGTCAATATAGTGGACATGGGTGAGTTAATTTTCTAAAATAAAAAAAGAATTACGAAAATATCTTCTTGTTTAATGTATTGCAATTTTACGCGCCTATTTGTAAAATTCGAAAAAATGAAAGGGTTAATATGGGAAATATAATTAGTTTTTCTTAAATCTTCTTTGTGTATCATATTTTGTCGTCATCGACATTAGTTGTAACGATTATTAATCTCGAAGTATGTTGTTATTAATATTACAATCGTTGTGTTACAAATTTGTAATATTATAGAAAGCGTGACGTTCTTGATTCGGTGAGTAAAATATGTCTACCAAGAAATTTGAGCAAAGCCAGGAATTTCTTAAGGAGTAGGAAATTCGGTAATACGAAGATGCGTGCGTGGAATTCGAAGGAGGAGACTTTATGCTAAAATATGGTAAAATAATAATTTGCTTATATACAGCACCCGGTGGACAGTACCAGGTAAATTGTTTGGATTATCAGAACCGAAAATCGGGTTTCTAAGTTTGACTGATATAATACTTGCATTGAATACAATTCTTGATTTATTTCTTTCTTTCTTACAATGGTTCAGCATTCTTTATCGACAAGAGCGAGCTTAATAAATAACGTGCATTCTGTTGGTCTTGAATTTTTTTTTTCAAGATCTTACATATTGCAAGCTCTTGAGACTATAACTGACCTAATATTCTGTTTTATTTTTATTATTAATATTAATAGAAAAATTAATCGTTAATACAACTATTAGTGGTAGTATTAATGGTATCATTATTATTATTCTTATATACCATTTATCTTTTCCAAATTATTCGAGCAAAGTAATTAATCACAATTGTAATAGTAATTTTATACTCTTTATATTACCGTTCAAAGTATAGTAACGTTTTTATTACGCAAATTAGAAGAAAGTGTATGTCTTCTGAGAGAATAATTGCATAATTGTACGAAGATAAAATGAAGCCAAAAGCAGCTTTCAAACGTAACCTCAATTCAAATGTCGTTTTTATATCTTAATTTTAGTAAGGTAGATGTGCGAAATGTTCGTTCAACGATTTACATATATATATTTCTTATTTTATCGTTATTCCTTTTTTCCACTTTCACAAGTCTGGGACAAGTAGAAGAGAAGAAGATCACCTTTTACTGTTTACATAATTGTACACGTATGTACATTTAATATATTTTGAATTTACATAAAAATATTCTCCGACGTTCAAATTTCTTCTCTCACAGATACCACTCTCTCAGATCACGATCGAACACAATCCTCGCAATACTACCAACCTTGCTATTTTCACTCTCACCACTCATTTGTACCAACCCACGCTATACTATTAACCTTATTTCTACCTCTTTCGTCACTCATTTAAACAAACTTTCAATCACTCATTCACTTTATAACTATTTACAAACATCCATAATCCTCACACACCGTAAAAAACACTCTCATAGCGAGAATACGAATAATTAAAACTACACCGTATATGTATATATACGAATAATTAAGAGTACACTGTATATGTATATTCAAATAAGCGAACTTGTTCATTACTGAACTTAATTGAACTTGTATTGAACTTAAGCAGTTCAAATACAATTTTTATGAAAAGACTGTCTACATTATACGTCTCTACGAAAAGAAACAAATAAAAAGTTTAATTTGAATTCATGAACAATAAAACCTCTCGAATAACAAGGACAAGTGTCTCCTTTATCGATATCAAAAAAAGTGTATAATCAGCAGACTTTTACATTCTAACAAATACTCGATATTTAATCATTTATTACCTAGTAGATCTTACTTCCACAAAGTACTGCCTTCTGGTATTATTGTACAATTTAGACAAAAAGTAATACCCAAAAGTGTTCCATTTGTTCACAGGGAGGATTGATAGAAAACGTTGTGAGAAAAATCGATACTCGGGACAATTACGTTACGTTTTCTTTTTACGCTTAGTCTTGGCAGTTGGTGTTCGTAATTTTGCACGACTTCATTCACGAAAACGAGCAAGGGACTTTTACGACTTCATTCATAGCCTGCGGATCCCTTGAGCGAATCCGAGAGCCGAATGAAGCGCGAGCTCCTTTCTTGCACCCCTCGTTACACCCCGAAGCGCCTTCTATTTTTACACGCTGTCGATTATACCTCCGAACGTTCAATTGTAAATGGATAACAAGGGTGTAATTTCACCCTGTGAATTGCTTCGAAACCCTTTACCGTTGTCTCCCTTTAATTACTTTAAAAGTGAGAGTCACATTAACAACGTTCGTCGATCGTCTATAGTAGTTTCCTTTTCATTTACGAAAACCTCGTTGGCGTCTTATCTTCGTGAACGTGTGAAAACACACTCGTTTAACTTTCGTTGATAAAAACATCGATACGATTAATAAACAATATCGTCGAGAGGGAGAATGTTCTTCTCTTACCAATGGGAGCAACGATAAAACGTTTCCACTGTTCAATGTTTCGGAAATGTGAAATATCTTCGAAATGTAAATAGAAGGAAACTAAACAATAAGATAAGAAACAAGAGAAACGACACGAGTGAAAAATACACTCAGATTAACGGAGAATCGAACAAAGGAAAGCAAGTGAATGTTACGAGATTGAGAACGTATTGAAGATTATTAGAAAATGGGTCGTTTGATTGGACTTTGCAAATATACTTTGGAGATAAATTTTTTAAAAGAGAAGTAGATTTTGGAGATATAATTGTTGAAAAAAATAGTTCTTTTTTTTTAACGATAGTGCATGTATAGAAATACAATATATGACAGGAATCTTCCTCGCAAAATCTTTATGTTTCGTGTAACGAACGTGTTGCAATTCGGACAATTAACGAGGTAATAGATACAATAAAGAAAATTCAGTTTAATGTAAGTATGTAACCCTATTGTCTACAAACGCTTGATTTCTGAGATAATCGTTAGTTTTTCTTACAATTCATTTTTATCTCCAATGGTAACTTTCGTTAATAAATTCATTTGTTGCCAGACCATCCCTTACACTTGTCGATAAGAGACGTACATGCACGCAAATATCGAGGTTCTGCTCTATACGCGAGTTGTAAGAAAATATTATTCACGAGCAGAAATTATTATTCCAGTATTACATTTGTACACTTATTATTATAATATTATTGAAATCTACACGTTTATGTATAAACACAATAGATGTGTACTATATAGTGATTTCATCGAATCGAATCATGATAAAACGCGCGATTATAGCTTCACACTCGATTATCTCGAAGTTTCTTGCACCAAAACTTCTAATCCATGTTTGCAAATTAATTATTTTTGCATTTGTAATCACCACCATCGTAATTGTATCGCTCATACATATTGGACCATTTTGAAGAAATACAGTATCGATTGGAATGAAACGAAACATTATTATTTTTGACTAATTTGAATAAACAGGATTTATTTACCCGATTAATTAACGAGAGAAAAATAATAGTGTTATTTCAAATGGTCAACATTTGCAGTGATGCGGACTTGCAATTAGCTATCGTGGCATGCACGATCTCCAAGGTTATTTCAGAAGCTGCTTTTGTTAATGTGTTTTCTTCGAGCTACACAAATGTTGACGAATCTTACATATTATATTCCACAGCTATAGTTACAGTGTATAATTAAATAGATCGATATCAGGACATCCTGAAGACCATTGGGACACTGTTGTTTCTGCTTTGTGAGCTAGAACAAAATTTTGTTCGAAAAGCTACCTTTGCTTTGTCACTCTTTCATGGAACACTCATTTCAAAACAATAACTAGTCTTTCAATAAACTAGACGTGAATCCGTTTATGAACAATTATAAACTGTGATTAGACTCGAAATTGCGGAAATATGACCGATAAAACAAATCGAAGGAGTTTGGATAACAAAAGATGACCATTTGGAATAACACCATTATTTTTATCATTGTTAACCGTGCAAACACATTCTGTTTAATTAAATTACTTCAGAACGGTTTTTATGATTTCAATTTCAGAATTATTAAGTATTGGTATTTTATACATTCGATATGTCGAGATGTTCCTTGGCTCAGAGGTTGAGCAACACTTTCTGTTTCGTACATTTGCCAAGATTGTTATCTCGCTGCTGAAACTTTTACTCGAGTACCTTGAAGAAGGAACGTAGTAGCAATTTTATGCTTGAAATAATTTTACAATCTTTACGATTGAATTTTCAAACCCTGAAATCGAACGTTCGTATCTGTTAGAAGCACACGTGTGACTCCAAAATTCCTTATGAGAATTCAAAAAGCATAATTGTACGTCCGGTGTGATTACTCCTACGTTCCATTTTCTTTTTAAATTTTTAATACCGATATAACGTTTCCTACTTTCTTTACAATCGTCCAATTTACACGAATCGAAAGTTACAGTACAATGTAAACTGTTGTACTGTTGTGAACTAAGTATAGAATGTAAACTAAAGTTTCAGAAGATTCCTGAGTGAAACTATACCTACATTCCAAATGTTCAATTGCAATTTTCTCCATCTAATCTGAACGATAAATTGTATTAAAAAGATTTCAAAACATTCGATTCGAGAAATAAAAACGAGCAGGTATACCTCGAGGCTGTGACCAGTCGAATAACATTTAACTTGCACAGATTCTCGAAAGCGTGTAATTTTGAAAAAGAAGAAGACCCGAATAAAATTCGAATCTTTTTACCCGAAGAAGCAAGACAGCGAAAGAATTCGATTCTTTCGTCGAACCAAGTCCAAGTCGATCTCTTACTCGATCGATCGAGTCTGTACGATCGACACGATGCGTGATAAATCGTTCCATTATCGCAAAATCCCCCCTCAGTTTGGAACAGTTTCTGTATCGGTTACGGAAAATGGCGCGTTTCGCCGCTCGACGCGGATAAAAATTGGCCCCTGGCCACGGAAATTCGTGACACCGGCAACGTACGGGTTACAAGGGATCCCATGGCGTTGAAAATTGTGCACCGTGCCGGTCGAAGAAACGACACGAAGAGCAACATAATTTTCCCCAGACGAAGGTGTAACACGTGACGATGGGTCGCGTGGTCAGCCTTGGAAGCATATGCATCTAGGTCAGCGTATGTACGGCAGATTGCAATCTGTTGGCGTTGGAACGGCAAAGGAAAACCTCTCATTAGCGATTGAGGCAGCGAGTGGTAGCGTCTCATTAACGAACCCTCAATCGAAGCGGCACGGATATCTGCTCGTGCCTGGAAAAGAAGCTGAATGGTCAGGTGCAACCTGAAAGCGCACGCGTGCAGTTGGCTACGTAATCTTTCTCTCCGTCCGTGCCCTCCTCCCCTTCACCGTCCCTCTTCCTCCCGGCGATGACGTTTCTCATTCCCTCGGCCATCCTTCTTCCCTTTTTTTTTTTTTTTTCCTTTACTCTTCTTTCTTCTTCGCGCTCGCTCGCGCGCTTCCCCAACGCGTCTTATCGTCGTTGAATCTCCCGGGGAAAGCCCCTCCTGCTCTTTACTTTCGACCTTCCAATGGATCGATTGTTTCGGGACGAGAATTTGTCGCAAAAGTTATTCCCTCGATGTTTACGGCGGCGTGGATCCGAACCGTTTCGAGAGTCGAGAAACCTGCACGTCGCGCGAACACGAACGCGGCAAGGTATTATACTTGGATGTACAAGGTGATCTGGAAATACGTGTACGTACTTTCGGAAGGATGTATCTATGCACCAAGATGCGAGTGAAATATGTTCTATGAACTCGTGTCACTTGTAGATTGGTTCTCGAATTGTGGACGATGGAGGAAAGTGTTCACGAATAGTCTAGTTACGCTTTGTATCCTTTCTCGAGGATAGTGTACTGTTGGAGAGTGGAAGAACGACTTCTGGATGAAGGAGAAACGTAGCGTCTTGTTAGAGAGAAACGTAACGAGAAGTTTGTACTTATTGTTAGTCGCGAGATTTCGAACGATCGATTCGAAGGTTTCACCCGGTAAGATTTTCAATTTTTTGCGCGGGTAAACTTCTCAGCTACGCGCAGCACATTGTCGACGTCCGTGAATAAACGAGAGATTTTAAACGGTCTTGGAATAAAAATGTCGAGGGACGAGAACCATCTTATTACACCCATCTTACTAAGTAGACTCATCACCCGAAGTATGGACATGCGTTTATGAATCACCGTGTATAAATTAGATCGTTTATTGCATACTCCTGGACAGTGGCCCTCAAGATCGTTAAGGGGGCATATGCAACGCTACGGCGGGCAAAAAGTAGATCGTTCTTTCGGAATTTTTCAAGGTGAAATTTAGTTTAAAATTACCTTTCTCGCGAGACTTTTAACATTCTCTCCGTATCGTCTATAACTGGAAAACCGAGGTATACAGAACACCCGTTCGTATAGGATATTATTCCTTCAGTCCGATACATAGATACACTCCGTGTACTATCGGTCGTGTAGTTCCGAATGATCGTGTAGACGTGAGAAAATGTACGAATCGAGAAATTATTTGATCGTTTTCCTCGAGACCGATCTTCGCGAGCATTTGATATTCGAGAAAGATGCGAATTATAGCGGTCGTGACAATCGATGTGCCACTTGGTGGCACGGCGCAATCAACGTGAATGTACCGCTTAATTGGAAGTGAATTCACTTAAGTAGATGTCCGCAAAATGGTGTTCCGCGTTTTCGGTCCGTATAATCAGTCGGAATGGCAAATGATACCCGGTGTGGTCTACCGGTGTGCCGGCGTCCTGCCTCCTGGAACGCCCGCTTACAGCACGCCGAGCAATTTCCATAATTTCGTTCATATGCCGCATACCCGGGTCTCTTTGGTCCGCGTACAGGTTCGGGTATCGTCACGGATCCGTCTCGGCGTAATACCTATTTCTCGTCGACAAGAAATATGCGTTCGTTTGTCGGCGAAATGACCGTCGTTAAGTAGATGCGAATAAAATTATAGCAATTAAAAACATCGACCAATAAAAGATACACTTTCCGCTTTCGGGCTCGACGGTTTATCACGTCTCTCTATTACATACATTACGATACTTCTTTCCTACGTCCTCGATAGCCACGCGGTAATTAAACGACACGACGTGATCGAAAAAATACTGGCTCGACGGTCACCTGCGCGCTCGAACCTTTAAGCCGTTCTCCCACCGCAACCGCGCGACTGATACAACACGAACGGAATTAACGCGACGTCGATCGACCGCGCGTTCTATCTTTAAGCTCTTCTCCCACCTGAGCAACATCAATGATACGAAATCGAAAAGATTATCGTTGTACGCAGAATCTTTAAGCTCTTCTCCAACCTGAGTAACATCAGTATTAGGAAATCGAAAAACTTATCTTTGCGCGCCGAATCTTTAAGCTCTCCTTCCACCTGAACGAAACGAGTGATACGAAATCGAAAAGCTTATCGTTGTACGCAGAATCTTTAAGCTCTTCTTCCACCTGAGTAACATCAGTATTAGGAAATCGAAAAACTTATCTTTGCGCGCCGAATCTTTAAGCTCTCCTTCCACTTGAACAACACGAGTAATACGAAATGGAAACAGTTACAGTTACACGTCGACCTTTAAGTTATCCTTCCACTTGAACAACACGAGTGATACGAAATTGAAAAGGTTATCGTTGCACGCAGAATCTTTAAGCTCTTCTCCCACCTGAGTAGCATCAGTGTTAGGAAATCGAAAAACTTATCTTTGCGCGCCAAATCTTTAAGCTTTCCTTCCACCTGAACGAAACGAGTGATATGAAATCGAAAAGGTTGTCGTTGCACGCCGAATCATTAAGCTCTTCTCCCATCTAAGCAACATCAATGTTACGAAATCGAAAAAGTTATTTTTGCGCGCCAAATCATTAAGCTTTCCTTCCACTTGAACAACACGAGTAATACGAAATTGAAACAATTACAGTTACACGTCGACCTTTAAGCTATCCTTCCACTTGAACAACACGAGTAACACAAAATCGAAAAGATTATTGTTGTACGCAGAATCTTTAAGCTCTTCTCCCACCTGGGCAACATCAATGTTACGAAATCGAAAAAATGACCGCTGCACGTCGAACTTTTAAGCTCTCCTTCCACCTGAACAACACGAGTGTAACAAGATGGGAAAAATTACCCCTCGATAGTGTACTACACGTCGAATCCTTAAGCCGTTCTCTCACTTGAACGACTCCCTCCAATCGTGTCGCTTAAATAGGAGAATGATCATATTTACGAATTTTCTCTCGATTTCGTATCTTTTAGGCGAGAAAACGGCTTAAAGTCTAAGTATAGGCAACAATCGAGCGATCATATTTTCGATCGTATCTCAGTCGGTTCGTTTTGACGCGAGAAGGTTTTAAACCTGTCTTCTATGCCGTGTATCTTGCATTAAAATTTTCCGCCGCAAATTACACACTTTCGTGCGATAAATTCTCAACTTGCTCAATTAATTCGTTCCTGAGCTTTCTTAAATTGTAGGAATACGATGTATCGCAGGAGAAAAGAAAGATCAGTCCCCGGTTAAGAATAATGCGATATCATCGGTAAGGGGAATGAGGGCAGTGTCGAGTAATTTTTGCTTAATCGCGAGTCTCTCGAGAACCGACCGAAACGTGTGACCCAATACGACTAACATTTCCTTCGAGGACTGATCTTTTTTTTCCCTGCAATACATTTCGTACACGATTTTCGCTCCAAAAATTAAACAAAATCAAACAAATTCAATAGAAAGGATCATTTAATATACACAAGACATAAGTGGAGACTCTAACTAACTTTCTTCGTATACCTTAATACGGACTCGTTCAATTTTATAACTGTCGAGTATAAATCGTTTGTAAAATCTCCACTCTTCTTTCGATAACCTATTCTACAATTGAACAATTCTTTTCGGAAATATAAACTTACATAGTTTGAATCCGATGCAATCCATTAAATTATTTACACCTTCTGTGATTAATTTCCTTTATTTTTCATTCGACTGTACAATCTATTCCTATATTCGAAATGTTCTTCCGATATTCTCATTTTGTAACAGGCTCGAACGAGAAAACTTATCGAACAAGCTGGTATTAAGATTCGTACTATCTCGTTTATTTCATAGGATGAAATAATCCCATTGCGCAATCATCGAGATACAAAAATAGGTATTGCGGTAAACGGGACAACTCCCATCATTTTGACGATCGGTCGCGTGACCCGCACGTGCGTTGTCATCCTCGACCAATGTCGATTTCGGACGTAATAATCCGATACGATATACTAATACGCGTCTTGTGCATCGTTATGCAGCGCAAGTGGAAGGAAAAAGGGATGCGTTTATTAAACATAACGATACCGTTAAGAGGATGTGGTAGTTTTTATCTTCGCTGAATTAATGACAATGTCCAAGTATTGGGTCATCCCATAAGTTAGTACTGGCCACAGGTGGAGCTCCTTACGCGGCTTTGTCCTCTTGTACGCGCCATATTGTGTTTGCACGAAACGCGTAAACATAACTTGGAATCGAGTGTACAGGGTGTTCGATAGTTATCCACTCGAATAACTATGTTCGGTATGTTCTATAAGCAGAAATAAAGAAAAAATTTTTCGTGAATTAATATACATTCGTGATAACTTCGTGAGAAAATTACCAAACGTGTAAACGTAACTTGACATCGAGTGTACAGGGTGTCAGATAGTTATCCACTCGAATCGTGTCGGTATGTTTTATAAACAGAAATAAAGAAAAAATTTTTCGTGAATTAATATACATTTGCGAAAACTTCGTGAGAAAATTACCAAACGTGTAAACGTAACTTGACATCGAGTGTACAGGGTGTCAGATAGTTATCCATTCAAATCGTGTCGGTATGTTTTATAAACAGAAATAAAGAAAAAATTTTTCGTGAATTAATATACATTTGCGAAAACTTCGTGAGAAAATTACCAAACGTGTAAACGTAACTTGACATCGAGTGTACAGGGTGTCAGATAGTTATCCACTCGAATCGTGTCGGTATGTTTTATAAACAGAAATAAAGAAAAAATTTTTCGTGAATTAATATACATTTGCGAAAACTTCGTGAGAAAATTACCAAACGTGTAAACGTAACTTGACATCGAGTGTACAGGGTGTCAGATAGTTATCCACTCGAATCGTGTCGGTATGTTTTATAAACAGAAATAAAGAAAAATTTTTCGTGAATTAATATACATTCGCGATAACTTCGTGAGAAAATTATAGCAATGGTGCGAAATACTAAGCAAACTATAAAGGATATTTCAAAGCTTACAATTGTAACGTCCTTTGGTTGAAATCGAGGGAAAAAAGAAGACAATGAAAATGTGGCTAAACAAATATAGAACATTAGCCTACCGAGGTTCGATTATTTTTACAAAATGTAACTTTACAGGATAAATGTACGTCTTTTGAATGTTTGGATTTCGAGGAAAGTAATAGAAAAGTTGTTCGATCGATTTTCATCGGTCACGATCGACATAATGTCTCACTTATATGCACGCGTTCGGTTCATAATTAACGCGTTCTGTAAAAGGAAGAGCTGCACGTTGGTTTCGTTTAAAAACGAAACTCAATGTTGTTACATAAACGAAAGGAAATGCAGGATCTGAAAAAAAACCACACAACCAGTACACTTTCAACAGTTGTCCAGTTCATTATCTGTCCGTATTCAGGGGCCATCTCGTCTAATTAAGACGTACGAAATTCTGATACATTTAATGACGTTTCTTTTAAGGAAAACACAAGTCAAATTCACACCGATGAAAAACTGGTCCTTATTATTTTATAATGGGTATCATGTGCAGCTTTACGAACGAAAGGTTCACAGGTGGCGCGCTCGAGGATAAAATGCAAGAAGCTGTGTACGCGTTCTCGTTCGTAGAAAGCTCGAGACGAGAATAGCTCGAAGTGTCTTAGAAAAAAGAGAAACACAGGGTTGAAATTTGACGAAGAGTAGAGTAACCTGCGATAACGCGAGTAGAATTAATCGACCGAGATAAAATTCGACACCATTTGGAGCAAATTTTCATTTACACGTTAAAGCCAACTGCAGGGAGAAGAAACATAACGTGCTCATATTCCCCATAAAAGTGTTATATCAGGGTTGGTTACATGTGTATACGAATCAACATTTATTCGTGTCACGCGAAATGGAAATTTTTTAAATAGAAGTTTATCTATATGAACTTCTATCCAAACGAAAGCTCTATTCTCGAAACCCAATTTTGCAACAGAATTTAGATTTCGTCTTTACATTTACTATCAATCTTTGATCTTTCGTTCGAATTAATTTTGTATCGATTTTGAACCTTTAAAAAAATAATATTACGCTGTTCTACGTTTTCTGATAGTTCAATCTTGTATTAGGCACCCTTTACCGTAGATTTTTCCAAGAAATTTATTATTTAACCTACGTTGGAACGAACGAGTTCGTTCGGGTAGCTAGTTTCGTTTATTCGCTTCTTGCTGGTCGCGTTACTCTCGCTCTCCTCATCAACGATCATTCCCGTCTCCTGGTTGGCAATTCGTATTCGTCTCGATTTCGTGACGAACCCTTTGCGATCGATCAAGCTCTTTCTTTCGATTGCGTTCAATTAAAACGGAATGGGCCGCGTCTCTGTCCGCCGTGTGGGCACTCTCACCCGATTAACCGCTCGAAATCATCGAAGCGGATCTTACGGTTTACTCGTACAGTTACCGATGTCGACGCCCATGCTTGAAATTGCACGCGCGCGCATACAATGGGACAAAATTCGAAAAACGCGATCGAAACGTATACTAGGTTGTTCGATAAATTTTGTCGTTTTTTTTCCATTGTAAAAAAATACTATGACACTTCAACGTTTGAACAAATATACGAACCAGTCGATAGATCTAGGTGAAACTTCACATGTGTTCATCAAACGGTAGTATCATGTTTAGAAAAATAAAACAGCGAATCTAATAGCTCCATTTCTTATCGAACGACAAAACTTATCGAGCAACCTATTAATTGCGAATTTCTTCGAACGAATTTTCATTAGGATGATTCAAGTAAATATATGGTCCCCGATCATCTAAAACGAGTAACTTGCAACACTTGATTGCATTTCTCCTTCGGTACACAGTTTCTATCGAGTAGTAGTAACTATTTTAAGTATTTAAATAGAATTGTGAATACTTTATTTGATTCTTAACGATGTCTATAATATTGAGGATCGTGTTGTAAAAGCTTCGATTTAGTTGGTAGTAACACTCGTTATGAGATAATTTTGTTTTCCCACGTAGTTCTGTATTTTTCTCTCTTTAACCGAAAGTTTCCTTATTATTTAGGTACAAAACCTCTGAACCTCTGGAAAATGTAACTGTAGTTCTTGTATGTAATCGAGAGATCTTACAATCATCGATAAGAGACAGCCAAACTGTAGATAAAAGATCATTTGTGGTTTTATCTGCTCTCTTCTGTCGTGAAAAAAATTATAATGGTCGAGTTAGGTGATCCACTCTGTATATGTGATCGGTCACAAGTCTAATAGACATTGATAGAATGATGCAGTAACCAGTGAAGATAAAAATATTTGGTCTGTAACCAATGAAGATAAAATAATCAAAATTCTCTTTTATCACAAGTACAAAAAAGATTATAACTGTCAAGTTAGATGATGTACTCTGTATATACAATTAGTAACAAGTATAATAGACATTGACAGAGTGATGCATTTGACTATAAACAATGAACATAAAAAAATCAAAATTCTCTTTTGTCACAGGTACTAATTGTCAAGTTAAACTATGCACCCTGTACATACAATTACTAACGAGTAGAATTGACAGACTTGTGCATTGGTCTATAAACAACGAACATAAAAGAATCAAAATTCTCTTTTGTCACAGATACGAATTGTCAAGTTAAATTATGCACCCTGTACATACAATTACTAACGAGTAGAATTGACAGACTTGTGCATTGGTCTATAAACAACGAACATAAAAGAATCAAAATTCTCTTTTGTCACAGATACGAATTGTCAAGTTAAATTATGCGCCCTGTATAGACGATTAGTGACGAGAAGTATAATCATTGACAGAACGGTGCGTTGGTGAACGTGGATCGTGTAGACACCGATGGTGGACACGCGTACGAGGGTGTAACGGGGTGATCGGTTGATTTTCGAAAATTCGTACAACGATTCACGTCGCGCACTGTACACGGGCAGTCGAATCGGCAGATTCGACCGTTATGTAGAAGCATACGACGCTTCCAATTCGGCGTATTAAGTGGAAGCACACACAAGCAGGAGACAAAACACCCATGTGTTTTCGGGTTGCTCTGCTTGCCAGATGACACCGGACAACCACTCTCGAGGCAACGTCGGCACGCTGCCTCCGACGCGCACACGCGCGCAACATACGGGCCCTGGAAAGGGGCCCACCTTCACCGCTGCCTTCTCCCCCTCCTACCGTCTCTCTGGCGTGTGCCCATCGCGTGCCTTCCAAATCGTTCTTCCGGCATCGGAAGAATCTTCTTCCGGGATTTTCCTACGATCGACTCGTCGTCACCATTTCCACGCTAAAAATAACAACGAGCTCCGAAACGTTCGTGGAACCTTCGTACTCGGATCGAACGAGTCTCGTTTTTTTTTCTTTTTTTTTATTACAAATATTCATTGTGTACGATGAATCGTAAAATCGACGAACGAAGAGCGTTCAACCACTCGATACTCGCAGTGTGAGTGTATATTGGCATCGACGAGTCGAAGATCGGTGTATTTTTAAAAATTATACTTTAAGATGAAAATTAACGAGCTTTTCGCGCTCGTTAAAGTAGCTTTTGCACTGTTCTCTATTCCAGTGTGTAGTATGACACCATGCGTTCTGTATTTAACTTCAAGATTATTCGAAAATCGTTAATTTTGGTCTCGTACCGTTCTTCGACCATCGATTTATTTATACATTGCATTTTCTCGCTATACGGTGTTATATATGATAAAATAACGAATAAACAAAAGCTCCTAAACGATTGAAAACTGAATATTGTATTTTTATGGTATTTTTAAGTATTTTCAACCAACGTCGGGAAGAGCGAACGTTAGGTCGTCGAGAAAGTGTCCTTAAGTGTCCTGGTCTGACAATTTCGAACAGTCTAATCTTTTCTGCACGTTTGCAGGTATAGCATATGGTCCTGGAAATTTGATTCTAAAGGATTCGATTAAAATTCGTGAAAATAACGGAGCTATAAGCGTTTTACCGCGCAGGTGGCAAGTATGTTACGTTCATTGGAGACGACGACAGTAAGACGTTTCAAGGTTTGTTGAAAGCAGAGCATATGGCGAAGACATCATTGTTACGCGAAAGGAGTACGAGAAATACGTTAAAAAAAAAAAACAGTTGGACGGAGGTTCCGAAATTCAAAAAGAAATTACAATGTCTGGGGAAAATCCTTTTTGCGAATATCACACGAGGGACCATTTACTAAAAACGTGTCCTCGCTGCGTATATACGAAACTTAACCTTAAAACTAAACCTTAAACTACTTAACCTTAAAACGTTCTTCCTTTTGACTATACGCTCGTGATCTTTGGGTCAAAAATGCCCTAAACATATACGAAACCGATATTTTAAAATTTGTAATACAACAAGAGGATTAAGAAAGTATAGGGCAATCGTATATTATAATAGCTTTGATCGAATCGATGTGTGAGCGATCAAAATAATCACGAAATTATATGTAAAATGAACTACTCGCGTTGGGATCGAGAACAGTGCAAAATAAAAGGTATTCCTTTAACTTCGTCGATTTCAAAAAACTGTCTGTTCGAATATTTCGAAATATAGTTCTTGTATATATATTTACTGTTCTTCGACTCATCGATTCGATTAAAAAAAAAAATAAGACAGTATGGGGATGCAACGGTCTCGAAAAAGCCCTCGAGTTAACGCATCAGAGTTAACGGAGACTTTAACGCGATTTTACAAATATTGACAACGATACGACCAAGCTAGGGAAAACTCTATTTTACGGTAACGTTGTGATTATAATAATATACACTCGTGATACAATTACGAAGGAAAATGGTGCTCGTGAACGCTGCTACATCTTTGTGTAAATAATAGCTCCAGAAATAATATACGGTTAACAAGTTGCGCAAACATACTACGAGCTTGCACGAATCCACACTCTTTTGTATTCGTAGACGCGGAATTTATTTCGTAATGGCGACTCGCTCGAAGTAAAATTTACTGTACAGCTTTCTTGACCTTGCAGGGTTTCACATTACGACTTCCATTATAAAAACAACTGCGTAATTCAGTTGCGAAGAGTACTCGAATTGTTTGTTTTCCGTGTAAAAAAAAAAATGAACCTACTTACCGTAGATTGAAAACTGGGGCAACTTTATACACTGCAGATCTGTACGATATAATCTTTCGTGATAAATTAAACGAAGAGTTATCTCTGCTCTTATTTATTCTACAAGTTGATACACTGCACAATAATTTGTGTTGTAATTATTAGAAGAATTATTGTCTAAATACAAGATAGTACAATGTCCTATATTAAAAGTATCAAATGACAATCTTTTACAACTTCCTTACATTCCATCCTAAACCTTGAACTACTGTTAACAACTCTGTTAAACATGATTGATCATTGACAACACCATTAATAAAAAATAAAGCCCTATTTATCTGAAATAAACGTACGTCGAAAATTCCTTTAGACTCCGTGAAAAATTATGGATAAAACTTTACTAAATTCGTTACTAAATAAAATCAATTTATTCAGTTACAGTACCGAGCAAACATCTAGAACATTTATTATTAAAAAATCCATCGGTTGAAATCTACTAGGGCAATTTATTTACTTCCATACATAATTTCATCAATTTGACGTCAGCCCAAAAACGATTAAAAAATATCACGAAACACTTCATCGAATACATTCGTCCAAGTAAATTTTTCAAAAAAGCATTTCCATTCACCAATGGAAGAAATTACACGGTTCTCCGGTTCGTAGATATCGCAAAACCTGCCCGATATTATTCCCGCGCTGTAAAAACACGAAAATTGGATACAACGATAGAAGAAACCGCCTAGCTTCCCTTTTATTCTCGCCCAGGAGCATCCTGATGTCGTTTAATGGGAAACGGAGCGTCGAGTTCGATACGTATTTAAATCGCACGGGAGAAAATGGATTCCCCGGTATCATGTTAAAACGCTCTCCAGCTGTAACTTGTTCCACTTCCTTCGCTGCACCCGACTTAAAGAATATTTATGCGAACGTTGATTCGGAACAGGTGTAAATGTTTGGACGAGTCTCACGGTTTAACGAGCGGACACAAATCATCCAGCGCGTAGCGTAGGTACCAGGGGCCAGTTTGACCCTGACGTTTCTAAAGGCAATAAAAGGAAGACCATCGTAGAACAAAGCGACGATAAAACGACACTCGAACTAGTACTCGACCCCTCCCCCGCTACGTCTCGTCGTAAAACGACCAATGAATAATTCCCGAACTTGGAAAACGATTGCGTCGACACCGCGACGATAGCTTCCATTCGAGCTCGCGTTCACGTGGCGAACGACAATTAAGATCACCAGCGTTGGACGACTTCGGTAAAGAACACTGTAAGTAACGTTCTTGGCCACGATTCGTGTGCCTCTGCAACGCCATTTTTATTCTACACAATTTTTTATCGTTGCCATTGGCGATGATATCGACGACCTTTCGCGAGAGAACGCGAAAGCGACTACGCTCGCGTCGCGTCGTTTAGATGAACGGATTATGTACTAGGCCGCGTATGTTCCACCGTATTGTACGAGCTGGTGTTATTATTGGGTGTGATAATTCTTCTTGAAACGAATTCAACGTTTACGAATAAATTAATTGTATTTTCATCTTCGAAATAATTTTTGTCTACTTTTATAGGGCATCTGGTCTTCTGGTGAGTGGAGAATCTTCTTTCGGAAAAATGGACGATATTTTTGTTTCGAATTTTGGAAAAGAAGTTTTAGAATCTAGTATTTTCATCTTCGAAATAATTTTTGTCAACTTTTATAGGGCATCTGGTCTTCTGGTGAGTGGAGAATCTTCTTTCGGAAAAATTGACGATGCTTTTGTTTAGAATTTTGGAAAAGAAGTTTTAGAATCTAGGGAGTGGAATAAGTTACCAAAGTTTGATTATTTTCGAAGCATTGGGAAATACTATGACTGTTGGGAGAGAGACAGAAAGAAATTACGTTTATTATTCGATGTCTATTTATCGAAATATTTTTATTGTTTTTTCTCCATTGTATTTTCGTTTCTCTTTTCATTTCTTTCGGTTCCTATTGTTAATCTCACTCTCCAATTGTGGCGAGTGTTCGTACCCATACGTTGTTGTTTGTTTCTCCGAAACGATATCTTTGTGCATTGCTGAAAAAATGATAAACAGGGACTAACGATGTAATTGAAGCATCAAAGGAGAAATTTAATTGTATTCTTCTTACTGCACGGACACCTGTAAAAATGTTGAAGAAATCGAAATGGCCAATTACACGCATTGCTGATTTGGATCAGAAGATGGAGAAACGTCGTTGCTTCCGGAAGCAAATTTCTACGAAGACAAACTTCGAAGAAGTCTTTAAACGAGAAATGAAAGAAAACGATAACAACCTTCTGAAGTTGAATGAAACCACTTTTGAAACGTTAAAAACAAGTATGCAGTTGGAAGGACGACCCAACGAAAGAGAATCACCAAGAGACAAGCTGAACGATATCTCGAAAGCGTTTCACGAATTTTAAAAAGCTTCTGAAAATTGTTTTTTCACAATGTCGTAAAATACTATAGAAAAAAGGAAAAGTCAAGTTGCAGTTTATCACGAATTGCACTGTAATTCTCGAAAGGTACAGCCAAGCAGAAAAGTGTCCCTAAACCAAATTCGACTAGGAACGATTCGTTCAATAATTAACAAAAAAAAAAAATCAATTTCTACCAAGTATCAACTCTGTATCTGAAGGTATCGAATGATAAAACTATAAAACTATAAAACTAGAAAATTGGGTTTTTGCCCAATGTCTCCTATTATTTCTAACCGTGCAACAATGATCGATATTTGTACACAAATATCTTAAAAATATTTTTAAAATATTTCAACATGAAATACAGACGAAAACAATTTTGGAGTAAATTTTTCGTTCTTCGTTCGCTCACATCTGTGTTCGTAAAAACATCATTTACCATGTGTGTGTGTGTGTGTTGCTCGCAACACGTGACAATGTACAAATGTTACTTTGTAAGCTCTGATCGTGGTCAGAGTTAATAATAATCCATGCACGAGTCGATGGAATCCCTTGAAAATATGGCGCGCTCGAAGATAGAGACCGGTCTTCCTAACCGTCGGTTAAAGTTTCGGAACTGGGTGTAGGGTGATGGGGGCGCAACAGTGTTTTACGGTTGGTTTCTTTTGTGAATCGTGGTGCTTCATTTAATCACCCTGCAGGGGATGAACGGGCGCCGCGCACGCTTGCCAGGCCCTCGGCCTTGCTCCTCGTGCATCGGACTCTACGAAGTTAGGTACCCGTGCCGTGACACCGGCTCGTGCCAGCTGCTGTCGCCAGGTTAAGTGCTCCACGCTCGAAACGCCACGATTTCAAATCAACTTTCGAAGAAGCGGTTTCGAGTTCGGTAAACTCCTCGCGTTTTTTAACCGTTTAACGGTCGCAGCCGTGTTAACGCAATCGAATGAACAAACGAAACGCTCGATGACCAAACGAATAAAAGATAAATCGAGGAATAACGAAATTTAGTGTTACGTAACGTTTACGTGGAACGTGTTACACGGTATGTTGCGTAGATCGTGTAATACTCGTGTATCGCGTGTGATTTGACGTGTGTTGCTAGGTACTTACACGGTAAAGAGAAACATTTCTCTTTTCTTTCGCTAACGATACGTTCTCCTACTAATAGCATTATTTGCCACGCAAAATCATTCGATGGTATTTTACGAATAATTCGCATTCTTTGAATTTTTATTCAAATAACGTAATTACTCTTTGTTCGCGAGTAACCGTTAATGTGGTTCGTGAAGTCGAAGAAACTAAGCGAAAGGGATCGTCGCTCGTACATTGTTGATCGAAATATAAATCAATTCGTACGATGCACGCGCGCGGTGCTCGATCTCGCGAAGATGGCGGAGGGCAGAGCGTAGGCGAAGGTGGCTGGAGGCGTCGTTTAATCGACGCGAGCGGCGCGGTGGTGTCCGCGATGCCACCGGGGGATTCACAGTATGCGTGCGGGTGTAGTGTGTTGAGCTGCACGAGCCGCGGTGCAGCTGCCCGGTCTGGCGTGTCCCTTCGGTGTGCGCAGAGGGACGCGTGCCCCGTGTCCCGTATCTTTTCGGTACAGTGACGTCAACGGCAACGCACTGGCCGCGCACGCGCACGAGCACGCGTGTCTGCGCGGCGAGGTGCGCGCCGTGTACGTGCACACGCGGCCACGTAAACACCGCTGAACGAGGAACCTTTGAATAATGCATAGCGCATCGGAGCTCCGAGAGGCCACGATTTTCGGATGCTTCCTCTCGATAGTATCCTTCCCGAGCTTGGAACACGCTCTCTCGCTCGTACGCCGAGAAATTGCCTTTTCCTTTTCTTCCTCTTTCATTCCCGCCGACACGACCGAACGCTCCGTTACAATGACGAATCGTGGTCGCCGTTTCTCCCCGGTCGATCGTATCGCGTTAACGCGGTGTCGCTATTTTTAACGGACCGTTTCATTCGGTACTATCTACCGCAAGAAGCTAAGAAAGCCCTCCCCCCACTGGTCTTCACCATGAGAGAAACTTTGCACATTGCGTTTCGGTGGCAGTGTTACCGGTCACTGATAGTCTTCCGCGATACGAAATCAACAGCGAAGTAACCTCTTCGATGATTCACCGAAACTGAATAGAATTTCAGAGCGTTTTCATCGGTCTTCGAGCATAAACCAGTTTGGATCATTTTTCTACCGGTTGAGAGGCAGAAAAATCAACGTTCACACGCTCCGCGCGATGTTCGAAATTTTTTCTGGAAAATTATTAAACGTGTTATTTTAACGATCTTGTCCCACCAGTCTGATAAAGGTCCTTGTTTGCGAAGGTAAACTCGTAAGCAGCGGTGTCTCGTTTCTTGGTGAAATACGTTATTGTCGAGTTATGTAATTATCGTATGTAATAATAATTATACGTTATGTACTACATTTGTGTAATTATTATTCGTTGCTGTGCAAATTAATATTCCAATGAAAAAATGAATATCGAAGCTGAAAATATTTCACTCGCGGTGAAAAGGTGCACGGGTGCTATAGCGCGCGAATATTTATCCAGTATCATTACTGTTATTATTGCAACATTCTTACCGGGAAAATTTGAGAGAAAGTGAACGCGCGACAAAGATATTGTCTAATTTGCGAATGCTGCTTTTAAATCAAATTTTGATGTAGTTGTATTTTCCAGTAATGGTTGTCTTGCGAAAATTTTAAGGTTAGAAACTACATTTGCTGTTTAACTTTAGACACATATTTCTCTAAATGTATTGGAGAAGAAACTTTGGTTAGGTATGTAACTCAAGTGATAAAAGACCTTTATTATTTAAGGATGTATCGTATTTTTAACACCAAATCGTACAACTATTGCAATTCAGACTTGTTCATCAACCTGTATCGATGAATGAAACATTTTATATATCAATATGCGTTATTCTGTATAGATTCATGGAATAATTGTAACTTAACATCTTTTGCTCCCAAATTAAATTCAATACGTTGTTCACGATAAATGAATAATAAAATATGAAACTATAAAACAACAAGAAACCAACTTTTACTTAAATAACACTGCACGCAATAGATTTCAAAAGTTAAATCCTGAAAAAGGACGTTCTTGGCTCGGTTTTGCTTTCTACGGTTAATTATCGTTTTACTTTCACTTATCTATACAAGTGGAAAAACTATCGCCGTACGTTAATCCTATTTCCCATTTCCACGATCTCACCGTTTAAATTTCTCTCGCGATTAATTTCCGGTAGATTTATATTTCCCTAAAAATACACACAATGATCCATCGTGCTTGTCATTGTCTTTCTTCGTTTGTTATTTGCTCCGTTCATTTTTTCCGTAATGTACCAGTGTTGAAAGAATAGAATCAACGCGGGTATTTATCATTGGGAGCAAGAGGGAAAGGTGCAACAGAAAATCGTACGAAAGAACTCGTAAAGATCCTGGATGAAGACGATAAGGGAGCAGCGAGCACAGGAAACAGGAAAGGGAAGGGAGAAGAGAAATTGGAGATTTCGGTTGGAGTGAAACGCAACGATTAAAGCGAAGAGAGAGATTGAGATTGAGATTCGGATCGAGATTGAGAGAGAAAGAGTTGGAGAGGGGTGACGAAAGGGAGTAAGAAAAAGGCGGTGGGAGGGAGTTGAAAGTGGGAATGATAAGAAGAGAGGGAGCGAGAGAGAGAGAGGAAAAAAAGGGAGGGGAAGAAAGGCGCGTGTTTTCTGTGAGAAATGTGGCGCGTGCCGGCGCGTGCCCCGTAGTCACGTGCTGCACGACATTGGCGTAGTTCGTGTCGTTTTATTCGTCGACTCCGAAAAATCGTCTCCATTCGCGGGTACATCGTTTTCTTTTTCGAAAATTTCCATCAGAATGTAACTCGACTCAAGGAAGAACCTACTTAAGAAGAAACCTTAGGCTTTCGCTCTTACAATTTTGGTAAAACATTTCTGTTAGTTTTTCATAAAATTGTAGTAAGAATATTTTTTCGAAAACTCCATTAGAATGTAATTTGACTCAAGGAAGAACCGATGAAGAAACCTTAGGCTTTCGCTCTTACAATTTTGGTAAAACTTTTCTGTTGGTTTTTCATAAAATTGCAGTAAGAAAATTTTAACACAAATTTTGCTATTTTTTGTCATTCGGTTTTTACACTCGACTGCATCTTCTTACCAATGATTAATTTCCTTTCTCGTCGTAGATACTTTGACAGTTTACCTCAGAATGACAAGTTTCAAACTCCTTCTCCGAATACTTGCAACGATGATTATACTGCGTTCTTAATGTCAATTTGTATCGTTTTAAATTTCATACAAAATAAATCAATTATTTATACGAAATTAATACGTAAATTGTGCCAAAATAGAAGAAGAGTGTTCCATACGTACGAGATATTTGTAACCCAAAGATTTTCAGTGTACAGTACGTACGTAATAGTAAATAAATAAGTGTTAAACGAGTCAATTATTTTTGTCGTGTTACAAATTAGTTACAATTTACTGTACGACACATTCGAACTCGATTCGATCCACGATTCCTGTTACCTGGTGTTTCGAATTAGAACATGGTAATCGCGATGGTTGGAAAAGCAGGTGGTACGCCAATGGATGATCCGCTTACCGACCAATGGAGAGGGAAGTCGGATGCGCTAGACTGGCTCGTCGTGTCGGGTGCACGTTCCGCTCGGTGCATCTTTCATGCACGCGCCTTCTCGAGCATGCGTGACCGCCACATTCTCGATAAATTCACGCCATCTAATCCCATGGAGTTTCACCTATGAAATTTCGCTCGATAAGAACGTTCCGATGATTAAACTTCCAATAATTGATGCGTCGATACTTTTCGCGCTGAAAATCGTCCAATAGTTATGGGATGAACCATTTATTAAAAATTGTGTAATAGCGACTATACGTGGCAAACGACATTGTAAACAACGTCTGTATTGCTATAGTCTGATTTATCGTTAACCGTGCTACTATGAGAAACTAATCGAGAAACAAGATTCTACGGTGGACGCGAAGCTTTGAAATTCGCGCCTATAACCTCGTTGATTATGAGATCGCTATAGAAGTATCTATCTTTTGGTATCTACCTCTACCAAGCGGAGTTGAATTGAAATAACTAGACTTCTTATCATATTTGAATCATCGAGGACTGATACAGGGGACTACAATCCTCAGTAGTAGCAAGCACTTTACTCTTGGTCCGTTTTTCCTGCTGGAGTTTAACAAACAACTCCATCAAAGACCTTGATTTCAAAAGAACATCCTAGGAAAAGACAATCTTTTAATTATTTTCTCTTTCCATTAGTTGAACATGTTGAAAATCGACACACATCATCTTGTGAAACAAAAGACCTTTTCACCCCAAATGTCCAACGGTTGTCGACATAACATCGAGGATTTTCCTAGAAAACCGAAGAAAGACAATCTTTTCATTATTTTCTCTTTTCATTAGTTGAACATTCTGAAAATCGATACACGAGTCATCTTACAGGACCAAAAACCTTTCTCCACCGAGTGTCGAACGGTTCTCGATGTAACATCGAGGATACGTCGCGTTAAGTTCCCTAGAAGGGCAAAAAAAAAAGCCCGTAAAAGGAATGTTCCGTACATGTAGCCGGCTGAAATTACGAAACTACGTGTGACAAGTGGCGAAACGAGTCTGTGAATTCCGAATGACTTCCGAGTGGCCGCGGGACTAACGGGAAGCGACCGCAACACGCGAACCATACGATCACAAATATCAGCCCCAATCTGTCTGTTCGTCAATAATTACGCTTACTCATTAATTGCCTCTCGCACACCTACTTTTCCTGCCGTTCACTTTTTTGCAGCTGGAACAGGGGGCATTATCGAAGTTCGAGTTTTCTCATCGACAGAATTTTTACCTGGATCCGTGTCGTCGCTGACAGAAGGGGTTTCGCAAAAATTACAGAATCCCAGCGGCCGAGGAAGTCGTTTTACACCGGCCACGTCAAAACTCATTTTGATCCGTGGGCCAATTTGCGCTTTACTACCATGTTGCAGTACGCAGATGTACAATTATCTTGCAACGGCCGGCAATATTTTAAAGGCCATTTTTCAGCGATACCAATCGTACCGCGAACAAACCGTGGATAGCGTTGAGAAGAAAACAATAATTTTCACGGAAATAAGCGGTAAGAAAACATTTATTTATGAAAAAGCGCAGCTGCGTTCGAGAAAAATTTCCTTCCTCGAGGAACGTCGTTCCATTTTTCGAGGACACTTCGGCCTCGTTGACATCGGAACGTTGAGATTTTTCTATAAACTCTCGAACCGACGTTACTCTTTAAATGAAAATATATGCAACGATGTTTAAATCGGTCCTTTCGTTGTAATATAAAGTGAAAAACATAGATTCGGTACATTCGGCACATTTTTTACCCAAGCACTTCGTGCAGTCGAAGAAAAGTGGATGCTTTGAGGTTAGGTTGCAGTGGATTCAATAACCTTAAAACTTGTTCACCGCAAGCGACCTCTACGTGATTCAAAGTAAATACAGATTACACAGGACTTCAAGTTGTATAATATATCTTAAGGGCAAGGTTGTCGGTGAGATGCAATTTTTTATGAATAATTGTATAATACATTTTTTCGTTGACCATCTTTAATTTCTTTTTTCACGAAAATACATATATACTGTAAATGTGCTGATCGTGACTCCGAATGCTGTGATTTTTATTCCTGATTAGATTCGAAAGGAAAGCAATCTTATTTACTTGTTTTTACAATTTTAAAAAGTGAAGGTAAATTGGATAATCGTTGTTCCAAGTTATCCACATCGTAACAAAATTCTTACTTTACATTACTTTTCAATTAAACAAAAATTTCAGATATTTTTCATTTTCTCCAGTACTTCTAGATATTTTTCAAAGTCATTGCATTCAGATATCCCCCTTTTTTATTACTTTCAAATATGTTACACTTTTCGTTGTGCCTTCGAATATTTTTCATTTTTTATTATTACTAAAAGTTTGAAGTATAATACAAAAATTTATCAATTCCTCCACGATATTAAGCACAATTTTTCGTCCCTGCCCTCTGCCGCAATTTTATATTCGTCTTGAACAAACTGGTATTCCAAACATACGTTTCATCGCGTTTCTTCTAACGTATCGATAAAGTGTAAGTCGATCGTGTAGGTCGTGTGTTCGACAGGTCTGATTCACACGATGTCGTTGTCGGTTGTTTTTCATCCGTTAATAATCTGACGTAAATATCGCGATTAAAAATCCAATAACACTTCTACGGCAGGTACCTGACTTACAGTACGTGTAAGTCTTTTTCTTTTAAGATAAAAGCACGGGAAAGTGACGTTGATTTCTCGAGCATTCGATCGAAAAGAAGATAATTGAATTAAGGTAATGGTAAATGTTCTCGATTATGCTCCACGTTGCGAATGCAAGCTGTTCCGTGATAATTGTTCGTACTCGTTAATTATTCCTTTTACTGCTGAACCTCACCCCTCAAGCTGCGCCCGCTATTAGGTATTCTTCTTTGCACCTGCATTTTAAGCACCGTTTCGTAACGATCGCTTGGATCTCGGCGACAGATTAAAAGCTTTCGCTCGAGACAAATCTGGATATGCCGTGCAACGTGGGAACAATAATTAACTGGAACTAAAACGGCTTGTACGCGGCACGGTAAAAACCTTGTTAATACGAATTAATCGAGGGAGAAAAATGATTACAGGTTAAACGTCCGATCGAATCGAAAAAAATAAATGACAGCTTTGCCACTGAACTTCGCACAATGACTGGTTTCAACTGCTTTTACAAGGAAACTTTTTCTTTAAATTGCGTGGCCTATTTTCAAAAGACGTTGTGATTTTTTCTAATCTATACACAATAGATTGTTCGATAAATTTTGTCGTTCGATGAAACTTATTGAACAGTATAGTACTTTTATCGAACGACAAAAGTTATCGAACATAAAAGTACTATACTGTTCAATAAGTTTTATCGAACGACAAAGCAGGGACAAAAAAAAACGTTTCGTGTCCGCGAGTCGCTCTCTCGAAAGTTTTCGGTTTCGAGCTTTCCTCTCGAAAAACAAGTTTCGTATTCACAAATCGCCCATTCGAAAGTTCTCGTTTTCGAGTTTTCCTCTCGAAAAACGAGTTTCGTGTCCACGAGTCGCTCTCTCGAAAGTTTTCGTTTTCGAGCTTTCCTCTCGAAACTTTTCGTTTTCGAGCTTTCCTCTCGAAACTTTTCGTTTTCGAGCTTTCCTCTCGAAAGTTTTCGTTTTCGACCTTTCCCCTCGAAACTTTTCGTTTTCGAGCTTTCCTCTCGAAACTTTTCTTTTTCGAGCTTTCCTCTCGAAACTTTTCGTTTTCGAGCTTTCCTCTCGAAACTTTTCGTTTTCGAGCTTTCCTCTCGAAACTTTTCGTTTTCGAGCTTTCCTCTCGAAACTTTTCATTTTCGAGCTTTCCTCTCTAAACTTTTCGTTTTCGAGCTTTCCTCTCGAAACTTTTCGTTTTCGAGCTTTCCTCTCGAAACTTTTTGTTTTCGATCTTTCCTCTCGAAACTTCTCGTTTTCGAGCTTTCCTCTCGAAACTTTTCGTTTTCGAGCTTTCCTCTCGAAAGTTTTCGTTTTCGACCTTTCCCCTCGAAACTTTTCGTTTTCGAGCTTTCCTCTCGAAACTTTTCGTTTTCGAGCTTTCCTCTCGAAACTTTTCGTTTTCGAGCTTTCCTCTCGAAACTTTTCATTTTCGAGCTTTCCTCTCGAAACATTACGTTTTCAAGCTTTCCTCTCGAAACTTTTCTTTTTCGAGCTTTCCTTTCGAAACTTTTCGTTTTCGAGCTTTCCTCTCGAAATTTTTCGTTTTCGAGCTTTCCTCTCGAAACTTTTCATTTTCGAGCTTTCCTCTCTAAACTTTTCGTTTTCGAGCTTTCCTCTCGAAACTTTTTGTTTTCGATCTTTCCTCTCGAAACTTTTCGTTTTCGAGCTTTCCTCTCGAAACTTTTCGTTTTCGAGCTTTCCTCTCGAAAGTTTTCGTTTTCGACCTTTCCCCTCGAAACTTTTCGTTTTCGAGCTTTCCTCTCGAAACTTTTCGTTTTCGAGCTTTCCTCTCGAAACTTTTCGTTTTCGAGCTTTCCTCTCGAAACTTTTCGTTTTCGATCTTTCCTCTCGAAAGTTTTCGTTTTGAGCTTTCCTCTCAAAAACCGAGTTCCGTGTCCGCGAGTCGCTCTCGCGGAAGTTTAGAGAGAAGGTGCTCGGTTTCGTCACTCGATGAAAGAAAAAGAGAGAAGCTCTCGTTACAGGTGGAGCCTCCTCGCGCCGAGCATCGGTGTCGTAACACGCGAGGATCGTGTAGCGAGTACCACCGACCGAGGAGAAACACACTTTTGAAGGCTTGACGCGCTCTTTCCGCTCCCAACAGCGGCGAAACGCGCGAGAAGAAAGATCCCGTGCATCCTCTCGAAATGACAGGAAAGTTTTGCGGTCGGATCGTGGGACGTCCATTCACAGAGTAGCTGGCCAGAGAACACGCAACTGTGTCCGAAAATGTCACGATGCGCGTGTTCAAAAGAGAACAAGGGATAGAAACATCTCGTTTCCATTCAATGGACGTCGACAACGAGTCTCTAGGATTTCGAATCGTGTCTATTTTCTCATTTTCGTTTCTATTCCGGATCACTGTTTTCCATCAGTGTCCAACACACTGTCTTCCATGTTCGAAGCTCGAGTGTTCACCGTGCAGGATGAAAGATGGCCAGAATGATCGGCAGAGTGTGGATATCCAGGATATACAATTTCACCATTGATATTTGTCACTTGTTCGATTATTCAATGTTCGAAATCACATTTTCGAGTTGGTTTTCATCTATCCCTTTCTATTTCTGGTGGCTGTTTTATATCAGTGTCCAACATGCTGTCTTTGATGTTCGAAGCTCGAGTGTTCACCGTGCAGGATGAAAGATGGCCAGAATGATCGGCAGAGTGTGGATATCCAGGATATACATTTTCACCATTGATATTTGTCACTTGTTTGATTTTTCAATGTTCGAAATCACATTTTCGAGTTGATTTTCACCTATCCCTTTCTATTTCTGGTGGCTGTTTTATATCAGTGCCCAACACGCTGTCTTCGATGGTTAATACTCGAATGTTCACCGTACGGTACAAAAACTGATCGAAGAGTCATCTGCGGAGGATGTCCAGACTGTACATTTTCTTCAAAGTTTGAAATCATACTTTCGAATTGATTTTCACTTTTCCGTTTCTATACCAGACGGTTGTTTCTTTTTTGTTAATGACAACTCAGACTTTTTTCAGTCCTATGTATCTCAAAACCGGTGCTCAAACCTAGAGTATACACTTGCTCCGGTGTTCCTCTTTTTTTTTATCAATGAAAGCTCGAGCTTCTCTCGGGTCTATGTATTCGAGTCTCCGATGTTCAAGGCTCGAGTGTTCGCCATATGGGACGAAAATTGATCAAAGAGTGATCAGTATAGTGTGTGTTCCATTCAGGAATCTTTTACCACCCAAGAACAATGAAATTCGAAAGTCACCCTTTCCGGAGGAATTAAGGAGGTCCTTCAACCACGTGCTCGTCATCCTTCAGGTACCGATCCAGTGAATGTAGTTCACATCTGCACGCCAGTCATCGATCTGGACACTATCCAAGTTATACGTCATTGACAATTTTCCCTTAAACAACAACTATCACTACGAGGTATGGTAAGCTGTCAGAACTGCTGTCCTAAACAACTAAAAGAGAAAGACACTTTGATCAGCTCTTTTGGATTTCCAAGTACACGATGATTTGGACTCTCATCGAAACAATCTGACCATTTCTAACATGGATTTTGGCAAAAAATGGAAAAGAACATTCTTGGCCAACTTTTCCAAATTTTTAAACACACGATGATCTGGACTCTCGTCGAAACAACCTGACCATTTCTAACATGGATTTTGACAAAAAATGGAAAAGAACATTCTTTTGGCCAGCTTTTCCAGATTTTTAAACACACGATGAACTGGACTCTCGTCGAGGTGACCTGACGATTTCTAATATGGTTTTTGGAAGACGAAACGAACACTTTTAGCCAACTTTTCAAGATTTCCAAGTACACGACGATCTGGACTCCTGTCGAGACGATTCGACTATTTCTAACATGGGTTTTGGAAATCGAAAAGAACATTCTTGGCCAGCTTTTCAGATTTTTAAACACACAATGATCTGGACCCTCGTCGAAACAATCTGACCATTTCTAATACAGGTTTTGGAAGACAAAACGAACACTTTTAGCCAGCTCTTTTAGATTTTCAAACACACGATGATCTAGACTCCCGTCGAGACGACCCGACCATCTCTAGTATAGGTTTTGGGGGACGAAACGAAGACTTTCGGTGAGCTTTTTCGGATTTCCGAGCACCGTGCGCAGGTTCGGCATTACCTACTCCGGATACGATCGTCACGTCGGGAAGCACACTTGTTCGGGCAAGCCGGCCGGTCGAGCGACCCGGCGCACGCGCGCACCTTGGAAACATCGCAGGTGCAGTTACCTGCTGGTCGAGTTCTTTCCTCGTCCCTCCTACGGCAGCCAATTATGCAAGTTTCACTTATCCGAAGTAACCGGGTAGCTCGTTATCGCGAGACGCGAGACCACGAGTGGGTTAAGGACATCGGGACCTGCTTTCAATACATTCCTCGATACGCATTCTTATAGCACGAAGGCACTCCGTATTTCGACAATGTATACCGTTCACGGATTTTCCATCCATTCTTCTTGCGTTCCTTCGTCTTCGTACTAAATTGTCAATTTTTTAACTGGTAAAGTTTTCCACGTGCACGCAATTCTACCATTTATTTTTGTTAATAGTGTACTTCTATTTCCATACTTCGAAAGAACAATCTCGTTACGTTGCTTATCGAATAGAGCTGATAATTGTTTCAATTTATATCCAATTCCGAAATTTCTCGTTTCATAGTAAGTAGTAACCAATTTTCGAACGACACAAGGGAAGAAAATGACAATCTTTTTCCTGTTTTTATTTCCCTTGTAATTATTATTAATGTATTCTTTGTATTAAAAAGAAGAAAGAATTTAGTATTGGAGTACGTAAGAACGAAGCAACCAAAATCACTAAACATCGAAATGTCTTTTTTCGAAATGTCTTCCGAATGAAAGTAACTCAAAAATTTCTTTAAGAATATATAATTATATTTTTAATCGTACCTATCTAATTTACACGAAATGTCTTACGAATGAAACTAACTCAAAAATTTCTTTAAGAACATGTAATTATATTATTAATCGTACCTATCTAATTTACACTTTTGTTCCACAAATATTAATGTTATTTATGATTTTGTTCGTCGAAACGAACAGTTTAGTCTTACCGTGCTCTCGATAATTGCTTACTTTGTTTTAAACCTTTTCTCTGTCTAGCGTAAGAGGTCAACTACTCGATCAAAAACGGGTCAAGTATTATAATTTCCAATGTCCATAGGTGTCGACTACTAACGCGTATTTAAGTTTTCCCAGAAAATTACATACATGCCGTTTACGATAACTTTCAACCTTGTAAGATGATAAAGCAATAGTCGACGCGTTGTTGTACAAATTTCGCGCGTTTCTTCTATAAGAATTGAAAAAGATATATCATTTCTTACAATTTTCCTCTGGAACGATCAACCACTACCGCTTTAATTAATTATCGTAGACTTCTAAGCTGAAAGTCATTTAAAGGTCATTGAACTTACTATATTCTTCATCGGTTACATGCATCGAAATAAAAAATATACAGTGCTGTTTGAAACAATCAACGTCAATTGTTCATCGTACGAAAAAATTTGTCGAAACACCGAAGTGAATTCGAATTCCATCGAAGCACCGAGTGAATTTCATTTATTAGCATAAATTCGGATAAAAATCGTGGTAACCGTTACGATGGACACACAATAGATCGACTTCACGGATGTCAATGAACGAGTGAGATCTAAAAGTTCTCTTTTAAATTGGTCAAATAAATACAAAGAAACACAGTCCAACGTACTATATAATAACTTAATCGGCGCTATTAAGTTTATTCGCTAATAACGACCTCTTTCGAAATTACTTCGTGTATACACGCGCATTTATGTTGCAACGTTACTCGTTATCAGCCACATATCAGATTACGTCCCGTTACATCTCATTATCTTACGCGTTTTACGTTACTCCGGACACGTAGTTAGTTTTTAAGGTTATCTTATACTTCGTCTCTTTAATTAAATCGCGATGTTATTTGATTTTCGGGAGATTACGTTCGTACGAAGAAGGTTAAATTCGACGATCGAAACGTTGGGACTTAGGCACACATTGTCGTAAATGAAGAGTTGCTCCGAATGACCGGAAACGAACAAGTCCTTCATTTTAGACAGGGGTGACACTACCTCTGTTGTGTACCTAGGTTTCCCGAAAGAAAACCATTGAGAAGTCGATTGTAAATTGTCACGCCCTCGTAGTTTTAGTTACTAAAACTACCAACCGGAAGAGAGAATAATTGACAAAAGATTATTGTCATAGTGGACAAAATACACTACTCCAAAACGTTTCCTAGGAAATGAAATGTTTTAGAACAAGATACAGTGTTTAGAACTTTTTACAGCAGGTTGTAGATTACAATTTTGTTAAATACCCATTTGAGACTTATTCAAAGTATTTTTAAATTTATTTATATATCAAAATGGTGGATTTTTCTGGAGGTTTTAACTCTCGTGATTTTTAAATTTTCTTTCCCTGTTAGATTCAATTGCTTATTGTTAAGGTTTTTAGAACTTTAACAGTGACCGTACAAGAATAAGTAAACGATGATTTCTTTCTCACGGCTAAAAGGTAGGTTATTAAACGATACTTGGGATTATTTAACACTAGTTTGTCACACTGATTTGAAATTGACTAAATAATACAAAGTTAAGCTTTCGAAGAAAAACTAACAATAAGACTGAATAATATAAAGTGAAGTTTCCGAAGTAAAGCTAACAATAAAACTAAATAATATAAAGTGAAGCTTTCGAAGGAAAGCTAACAATAAGACTAAATAATATAAAGTTAAGCTTTCGAAGGAAAGCTAACAATAAGACTAAATAATATAAAGTTAAGTTTTTGCAGAAAAGCTAACAATAATACTAAATAATATAAAGTGAAGCTTTCGAAGAAAAGCTAACAATAATACTAAATAATATAAAATCAAGCTTTCGAAGGAAAGCTAACAATAATACTGAATAATATAAAGTGAAGCTTTCGAAGGAAAGCTAACAATAAGACTGAACAATATAAAGTCAAGCTTCCAAAGGAAAGCTAACAATAAGACTAAATAATATAGAGTCAAACTTTCGAAGAAAAGTTAACAATAAGACTAAATAATACAAAGTCAAGCTTTCGAGTAAAAACTAATAATAATACTAAATAATATAAAGTCAAGCTTTCGAAGGAAAGCTAACAATAAGACTAAATAATATAAAGTGAAGCTTTCGAAGGAAAGCTAACAATAATACTGAATAATATAAAGTGAAGCTTTCGAAGGAAAGCTAACAATAAGACTGAACAATATAAAGTCAAGCTTCCAAAGGAAAGCTAACAATAAGACTAAATAATATAGAGTCAAACTTTCGAAGAAAAGTTAACAATAAGACTAAATAATACAAAGTCAAGCTTTCGAAGGAAAGCTAACAATAAGACTAAGTAATATAGAATCAAGCTTTCGAATGAAAGCTAACAATAAGACTAAATAATACAAAGTCAAGCTTTGGAAGGAAAGCTAACAATAAGACTAAATAATATAAAGTCAAGCTTTCCAAGGAAAGCTAACAATAATACTAAATAATACAAAGTCAAGCTTTCGAAAGAAAGCTAAGAATAAGAGTCGTTTTGAATTCCGTTTGGCCAGGTTATGGCCTCGATGAAACGCCGCGTTCGAAACGCTCGCGCTAAATCGAAGGGAAGAGATAAAGCAACGACGAGGGAAAGTAACGCAGGGGGAAACGGTCGTCCGTGTGTTGCGGGTAGCGCGGAATATCGCGGTACTCGAGCGCGTCTATGGTCCTGACCTACATCGTGGTAATGTCGGTTGTAGGAACCACTACGCGACGCGACATTGCCTCGCCTCGCCTCTCGATGGATGTTCGGGACGCGATGTCGCGGGTGGTGGTTTCAAGGTCGTCCCGTTTAGCGTCCACCTAATCTAGATCCGGCTAGAGCGACGCGCAACAACCGCTCGAAGGTGGATCCAATTCTAGGAAGGCGGCCCAATAGAACGTGTCGAGTCGGCGCAGACGCACTCCCGGTCTCTCCTTCCTTGCGCGACTCCCGCCGAATCAAATCTACTCGCGGCGCTAGTATGCGCGCGCATCTTTCACGCTTTACCGTCTCGACTGCCTATTGGCCTCGCCGAAACGTCCCGCTTCGCGCTGACTACTTGCCGAGTTGTCATTAACTAGACCGCGCCGATGATTTTCCTCTCCGTCGTGCTACGATCCGTTCGCCATTTTCCTCCGGCTCCGAATCTTCACCGTTCAGTTCCCCCCCATCTTTGACGAACACGCGGACCGATTTTGCGTAGATTGTACTCGCGTAACTGCGCGATAAGTTTACGGAATTCTTTCGATCAACTGTAGAGGAATTGCAGCGTATTTGGAGGAACGGTTACTTTAAAACGAGCACAAAATTATGGTAAAGATCGAGGACAAAGACTCTCGATGGTTAATTTGGAGTAACGGTACTCCGATTTATCTTTGTTTTATAAAATTGAAGAAACAAACGAATAGGAAGATTGTTTCGTTTTACGATCCAATTAGAAACAAAGATCACATCATAAGGACAATTATCGTAGATAAATATCGTACTATTTACGTTCCATGGTTGAAATACTATACCGATTCTGCTTCCATTTTGTTTTCGCTGTAATTCACATTGCAACGTAAAAATTCAACCGATTTTAAAGCTAGAATTGTACAAGTTAAAAACGAATGTTATATTAATAAATTTGAAAGAAAAATTTCATGTTAGTACATATTTTTAAATGTTACTTTAATAAATTTCTTTAACACCGTTTCGAAGTTATTTGTACATCTATAATTTCTGATAATAAACGAGAACTAAAGCTACCTACACTTGACATCATACCACCGGAAATGGGTTAAACGGATAAAAAAATTAAAATTAAAATTTGGTAAACGTCGAATCTATGTGTAAAGTCATCGAATCGAAATAGACGGCGATTAATTCCAAAAGGACGGTTATGGTAACATGAAAGTTACGGGCAGTTTTGTTATACGTACGAAGAATCATTAGCATAAACGAGATCGTTATAATTCTACCCCCAAATATGGTACGGCTGTAAAGAAGCGGTTGCCGAATCTCCTCCTTTCACCGTGGCGTAGCAAATGTTTATATCTCGTTTTATTTGTAGTTCCCCCGTTACAGCGAGATAAAGTCGTCGAACAAGAAAGAATGATTAAATACTTTCCGATCTCGATGCACAATCGAGAAATCTATTCGCTCGATTACGAGTTAGAAGTTGGTAGTCGTTTATCATAGCTCGTCTAAGTTTGAGTAGAAAATCCATACGAGCAAATCGAAGCGTCAGATCGATGTTAACCGAACGACTATTCTGTAAATTCTCTGTAACTATTATTAACGTATTTTTCGTATTAAAAAGAAAACTTCCACGTTGAAACTCACAGTAACCAACCGTCAAACATCACCGAACATGAAAACGTTCTTTTGTCCTGAAATTAAACTTTCTACGGGGCCAAATCGTACCTTTTCCTTAAAAATACTTAATTGTATCATTAATTATACTTATCAGAATTTTTATTTTGTTCTATAATTTCCAGTGTTACTTACAACTTTACACGACGAAACAAATAATTTGATTTTCTATGATTTCGATCTTTCTTACTTATTCTTCTTATTTTACAGTCCTCTAATGTCAAAAACAGATCGAGTACTTGGATTTTGAAGTTTTCGCGAAAAGTTAAGTCTGGGGAAAATCCACCAGGTGATCGAATCGTCAAATCGAAGTTTATCGAACAACTATCTCTACAAATTTCCTTATTTAAGATTAATTGTCCCAACGTTGCTCAAAACGTGGTTCACATGAACATCTTTAAACGTGAGTTCCGTGATGTAGTAGCCATGAATACTAAAACTATTGCTTGTAACTCTACCGATTGGGGATCACGAAATATAGAAACATTTGCATCTATATCGCTAACATTCTTTTTGTCGTTAACCATGTTATTCTTTACTACGAGTAGAGTAGCATTCTCCTGGTATTCAGTAACTGAAAATTAATCTTTGTTCGAAATTTCTTACCTCGGTTCGATTGATTCTTTGAAGTGTAGTTCCTGTAATTCCAGAGTGTTTGTTTATTATTCTCAAGGTAAGTATCTGTGGCCAGGACAAACTGTGGCACCAGTCTTCTGTGCGTGAAAGACAGTCGCATTAGGTAGCTCGTGGAAGAAAGACATATCTTCTTTTGAATAAAGTATCATCGGTATAAAAGAAAAGGCTGATTATATATTGCAACGAGTAACCTGTAATCCTTACATCGCCCTAAGGAAACTATTTCTACCGGTAGAAGACTATAAAGAAGACCATTCTCAAGAAACATTGCACAGTGGAGTATCTAGACTACAAACCTGGCAAAAACTATTTTAAAACGTGGTTAATGTTAAACTGTCGCAACTTTGTTAAAATTCGAACATTTTACTTTCCGAATTTATAACATAACGCACTTTAAAGCAGAAATTCGTACTATTTCTTCGCAACGTATCAAAATCAAGGAACTTAATCCAAAATCTTAACAAGGGACAGTGTTCTAGAAAATTGTTAAGACAGAAACGTGTATCGTAAAATATAACAATTTATGTCAAACTTGTAAAATCGACTTTTGAGGAACTTTTCGGAAAATATACTTCCCTGTGCATTAAATATAAATTATAGATCGACAAGAAAGTGATAAATTAGATCAAATTCGTAAACTCGACTTTTGATCAACTTTTCAAGAAAAATACTCTCCCGTGTATCGGATAGACATCATAGGTGAACAATTTACGTCAAATTTTAAAAATCGACTTTTCGGAAAATACACTCCTCTGTGCACTCAAATTTACATTACAGATCGACAAGAAAATGACAATTTACATCAAATTCAAGAGAAACACCCTTCGGTGCATCGGATAGACATAGTAGATAAACAAGTCAATAACAATTTATGTCAAACTTGTAAAATCGACTTTTGGGGAACTTTTTGGAAAATATACTCCCCTGTGCATCGAATATAAATTACAGATCGATAAAAAACTGACAATTTAGATCAAATTCTTAAACTCGACTTTTGATCAGCTTTTCAAGAAAAATAGTCTCCTGTGCATCGGATAGACATCGTAGATAAAGACGATAAAAATTAACATGATAATTTTAATGAAATATCGCTTGTCGAGCAACTTATCGGGAAAAACACTCCCCGTGCGTCGTGCACGGATACCTCTAGGTAAGCGCCGAAGAGAAGGAAAAAACGGAGCGCCTCCACCGAAAGAGGATGAACAGGGGGGTGGGGGGTGGGGGTGGGGGAGATCGTCCGGGGGGCAGAGACGTAGCGGCGCCCCCACCAACGCGGCGCTAGGTTCCCGTGGGCTAGAGTCGCGTGCAAGCGCGGTGGGCGTGGCCTCCAGGTAGCCGAGACGCGCGCGAGCCGGCGGGAAGCGCGAGGTGCCGCAGGTGAGAAGAGAGAAACCCGAGCGCGTAAACGGGCCGAGCTACCGGCAGACTGCGACGCGCGCTCCACGCGAGACCGTGCGTGTACCCTCCTCGGCCAGACCGAGGTCAGTCAGGGTCCTGCTCTTAGCCAGGACGCTACGAGAGCATCTTCCTGCGGAACGATCGCGGCGGACAGCCTTGGCCCCGGTGCTCCACCAGTCGCTCGAACACCACCGGTGACCACGATCCATTCGTCTCACGAGTCGATCGTCCCCCGTGGGGGTGGAGTTGAACGCTCATCGATCCCGGAACCGTCCTCCGTGTTCCAGAGGCGCAGTGTCGCGTTCGAAAGGAAGTGTATCCCCGATCCATCGATCGATCAACGGTGCCGACCCAAGACATTCGGGCGCCGCGAATCGCCACCAAGGATCCACCCCATCAAGGGGAGAGATCGAACTGTTCCAGCGATAACTCTCGACAGCCATTGGAACCGAGTCTGTGGATTTGAAACATTTGTGTTTAATTTGTGCGCGAACCGCGAAACGATAACCCAAGGTGACCCGTTACCGAGGACCCTGCTCCTGGAATTACTGTTCCTCTCCATGAACAGTCGGAAGCTTTAACGCCCCATCGATCGATCAACGAGTCAGACGCAATGTGCGGTGAGTCTCTCTTAACGTGTTTCCGTATTTCTCCGGATGTGGGAGTATCTTTCTCGTTTATGTCGAAGAATCCAAGTCGGGTTTTAACCTAGATCGTCGACACTTTTGTTTACTGGAAGTAGGAGAATGTTAGTTCAGATGCTCGAGTCGAAGATGGTGAAACTTTGTTTTAGAAGTTAGAAGCTTACTTGGATAGGTTTGTTAACTTAAAGCGGGCGAGAATATTGGTTCAGAGACTCGAGTCCTGGGTGTACGAACTTTTTGGAGTTTTCGAGGTCCGAGTTAGCTTAGGACACGTTCAAACAGCTTCCAACCGAGATCACCGAAAGTTTGTTAGCTCGACACGGGCGAGAATGTTAGTTTAGATACTCGAGTCGAAGGTATGGAAACTTTTTCGCTCGCTAGCTATAGTACACAAGTTTGGGTTTATGCTATGGACTCGCATATGTACATCGATTTTTCGCGATCGAGCTTTTATCGGTGATCCAGAAGAATTCGAGCGTTATGATCGATGTTTCTCGGTTAAACATTAATCGGAGAAGAATCTATGTTGAAGAGTATCTATTTTTTAACAAAACCTTCCACGTGATCGTAAATATCGACAAAATTTTCAATTGAATTTATTTCGAACGTTGAACGACTTTTTCGAACAAATTTAACGTCACGAATACGGATACATTGAAATTGACACCAGTGTTCGAAAATAAATCAATTTCTATAAATAGTACACCGATAAAGCGAGCCAAAGATATTGTTGTACAAGTGGACGACCGTTCAAGTTAAAAGTTTCTTCCGTTCGACCGTATAAAAAACTCTTTGAACCAAAAATATCCCATATGTATCGAACTCGTGTTTGTAAATTTTCAATACAAGAAAAAAAAGAAAATTCCGGAGCATCTATATCGATCTCTTCGATAAATGCATAAATGCATTTATTTCGCCACGGTGGGAGTGTTTCAATTTTACAGGATCGTATTTTACAAACGAGTACTAATTTTGCAAGACTATAGCTATTAGTTTATAAACATTATCTCCATAAGATTACAGATATCTGTTTATAAGTATCGTTTCGAGAAAACTGTTGTTATCAGTTTATGAATATTCGCTAAGATTATAGTTATTAGTTCACAAATACTGTTTCGAGAAGACTGTAACTATCAGCTTGTAAATATATTGGGTTGTTCGGAAAGTCGTTTCGTTTACCAAAATATAGAATATATGATTAAATAAAACGTTTATACGCTCTACAAAAAAATCGTGTTTCATTTTCACTAAAAAAAAACGAAATGACTTTTCGAACAAGCCAATAATTAGACCATAACCGATGAAAGCATCGTTGATATTATCTAAAATAATTTCAATTCTAAAAACAACAGTATATTACCGGAAATCGATCGCTATAGACCAGAGGAATGCAATGGTGAAACGTGGAAACACAGAGACGCACAAAGTGACCTAACAGTTGCCTAAAAGCGGGGTTCATTCGCAACTATTAATATTCAACGATTCCACGTGAGAAGGTACCCTTGAAATTTGCACCCTTTTGAGAAACGAAATCGTCAACGGTTCGATGAAACGAGAAACGTAAAAATTTTCACAACTTTTCCGGCTGTTTTCACCGCGAGAAAACACGGTTTTATTTGTCACAGTGACAAATAAAATTGCCCGGCGTTACGTTCAACGTAAATGGCAGTCACCGGGATAACCGGATAAACGAGGTTATACCTTCTCACTGCGCTTTGTTTTTTCCACCTTATCTAATTTTAACTAGGCATGAAAAACATAACATCGAAACGAAGTCGTAGCCGTTAATCGAAATGCACGAATTGAAGTGCACGAAGCGATAAATTTATCCCTGGCTACAACTCGGGGATGTGCAGTTCCTTGCAAAGTTCGAATTTTTTGCACGAAACTTTACTAAAAAAACTCGTGTTTTGCAACATAAAGCGACAGACCCGACCAATCCGTCAATTCGATACCTCGTGTTTCAAAAATACAAAATTTTCAGACTTTGGAAAAGTGGAAGTTGAGAAACTTCTGTGCTCGATATTGAAAGACACATTAACAAATACAAATACGTAATATTTATTCGAAGTATATAAATGTACAAAAATGTAGAAATATACGTAAATACAGTGGAGCTTTGAATCGATATGGAGGCGCGTAAAGTATTCGAATAATTAATTTTTACAATGAATATTAATATGATCGCTCTTTCGGTATTGAGCTTCGTTTCGTTTGAATAGGAATAGATCCGACAGTTTGGTTAAATATTTAAGAATCTTTTATCATTGCAACAACTGTATTACGTAAATAATCGTATATTGGAGCATTCGGATACGGTGGGGGATACACATAAGTGTATGCAATCTTCGTAAAGTGCTTACTTCGAAGTAGAACAAATTACGAAACGATGACGGGCTGTCTGTTCAAAAGCGTCGCAGTTCGAGCTTAAGTACGTTTCCATGATAAATGTGTTTCTTCGTTATTTTCACCCGTGAACAATAGACGTTGACGTTCCTCGGCCGAAATTACATCCACGGAAACGTATTAAATAACCGAGCAAGGTTGCGCGTCGAAGAAGAATTTATTTTCGTCGTTCAGGTGTTCCCCGTTTCGAATTTTCTTCGTTTGAAAAAGAAAACGAGAAAAAAAAAGAAGGAGAGAAAAAAGGAAAAAATAAAACGAGCTGTTTGCGCAACCTGTTCCCGTTGTAGCTACGCGTCAGATTTCAGTGAACATCTGTTCTTGTCGCCGATTCAGAATCTTTTAGCGGGGGCGGGCCCAGAAGCGTTCATTAAGAGAAAGAAAGGAATACGCGGAGACGATCGTTTACCAACGACACTTGTTTACACATTCTTAATCGACCACTTGGTACCACGATGTCGAACGATCGATATCTGGTTCGATGTAGTTTTCGACGTTTCACGAAAAATCATTGTTTATCAGCTTGTTCTAGCTTCGATGTTTCGCGTTTAATTCGAAAAGGTAGATAGTCTGTTAAGAGCCCCTCGAGTTGAATTAAATAGCAAGAGGACGTAAGGAGAATTTAGGGGTACCATTTAGGAGACTTCGACGCCATATTGTTTTTAGGAGTTTTCGACGAATATATACTTTTTATAGTTTTCACGAAAAATCATTGTCTTTAGTTGGTTCTAGCTTTGCGTTTAATTTGAAAAGGTAATTGATCTGTTAAAAGCCCCTCGAATTAAATAGCAAGAGAATTTAAGGGTACCATTTAGGAGACTTCGACGCCATATTGTTTCTAGTAGTTTTCGACGAATATATACTTTTTATAGTTTTCACGAAAAATCATTGTCTTTAGTTGGTTCTAACTTCGCGTTTAATTTGAAAAGGTAATTGACCTGTTAAAAGCCCCTCGAATTAAATAGCAAGAGAATTTAAGGGTACCATTTAGGAGACTTCGTCGCCATATTGCTTTTAGAAGTTTTCGACGTTTCACGAAAAATTATTGTTTTTAGTTAGTTCTAGCTTTGCGTTTAATTTGAAAAGGTAATTGGCCTGTTAAAAGCCCCTCGAGTTGAATTAAATAACAAAAGGACGTAAGTAGAATTTAAGGGTACCATTTAGGAGACTTCGTCGCCATATTGCTTTTAGAAGTTTTCGACGTTTCACGAAAAATCATTGACTTCTGGTGATTCTAACTTCGAAGTTTCATGTCTAATTTTGAAAAGTAAATAATCTATTAAAAGCTCTTCGAGTTGAGTTAAATAGCAAGAGGACGTAAGGAAAATTTATTTGCCATATTGTCTTTATTTTTTATATTGAATTCTTATAGCGACATTGGTTAACACTTTCTAACATGGAGAAACAAACATGCCCAAAAAGACACAAGGAAAAGAATATTTTATCGTTTCGAGGAAATAGTTATCTACCTATTTTCGATAGTGCATTATTGACACGATATTTGTTAACACTTTCGCGCAAATAAGTGGACGCAAGGCGATATACGAGACGCGAAAATCGATAAGCTATAAGAATTATTAATACAATAGTTCGATGTTATGTTTCTTATTTCGTGTTTTCAATGAAAGAAAGGTGTTCAATGATTAAATATTTTTATATATTCGACATTCGATAGTTTCGTTATAGTAGAACACCCCTTAGTACGATCCAACGTGTACAAAGATCGTTGTGTTTAATTTAAATTACTATATTCTATTCGATTATTACCGTATTCGAGTAAAGAATACAAAACGAATTCGAAATTATTCGAAACGATCGGAATTTCCAGCAAGTGTGAGACATGTTTATACTAAGTGTAGGTATACAACCTAAAATCAAAGATAACGTTAACTGACACTAGATAAGAATTCATTCTCGAAGGATATACTACCTACGTAATTTGCATAAAATCATTTATGCCACTGATAGCTACGCGAACCTCTTCTTGCATTTAGAGAAAAACACAGAGTATCGGACAAATGTACAGACTTTCGTTAATATTTCTAAAAAATTTATACTTTTATTAAAATTGGTCGAATCTACCATTTCAATTTATTTATAGTTTCTTCTCCCTCTGTGGGTAATTTTGTTTATTGAACGACAACCAAACAATTAAGAACATTGCAACGTGGATAG
The DNA here is from genome assembly GCF_051014685.1 of Ptiloglossa arizonensis. NCBI lineage: Eukaryota > Metazoa > Arthropoda > Insecta > Hymenoptera > Colletidae > Ptiloglossa > Ptiloglossa arizonensis. The sequence continues at coordinate 16,690,118 of NC_135048.1, read as the reverse complement.
TTCCTCCTTATTATATTTATAAAGTTATTTCATTCAGCAAAAATAATATTAACAATACCGATACAATTACACGAAAAATAATTTTTATTAGCTTGTTATACAATGCACACGACCATGAGTGGTCAAACGGAGCATTTACCCCAAGTCTCGCACGTAAAGACTCCATATTCATTATTCCACATTTTATACAAAATAAACGAACACAATTGAACTAGCTGAGAAATTCAATTCTTTTTAGTGTACTTTTAAAAATATATTATTCTTGTAGTAAATTTAACTTAGAAACTATACCGAATTGAGATGTACCGTAAAATAAAGTTTCCTGAAAAGTATAGAATATTAAAGTACATTGTACACTATAAAAAACTCCTGAAAACTTTTTATCATTACATTGGAATAGAAATATCAGCATTTGGATAGAATGTAAAATTTAGGTTAGATAAAAGGGCACGCTTCTTTTATTAAAATTTCGCGCTATTAGTCTCCGTTGTACAGGGATTGTAGAAGATTATATTAATTCATGTTATTGCGCGAAATCCCCGGAAAATTGTGCAGTTAACGAAGTTAACGAGCGTCCGGTAGCACGTATTAAAGCACGACATATTTCCTTCGACTGGCAGACATTTTGGAGTACGAACGCTAGACGAGTCGGTTGACGGCAGGAAATGATCGCTTATCTAAAAATGACACAACCCGATCAGTATATTTAATTTAAACTTAACGAACCGTTACTTGTCTTGAAAGAAGATCGAGTTCTATTAATTCGAGTCGACCGAAAATTAACCGATACGCGTTCGAAAATTTAACGGTGCGTTGTCCAGTATACTATATATCGCCATCCATCCACGAAGGGTTAAACCATTGGTCAGACGTTTATTCCACGCGCTAATAGAACTTAAAAATTAACGAGGGAACGTTTAAAACTGAATAACTACCCATTTATTAAAATTAAAAATTACAAAAGTGAAATACTTCCAACAATTACGATAGCATTGAATGTTTGAAAAGTGGATCGAAGTTGGTTTTTTTTTTGAAAATCATTGGCGTAACCATATATATTTAAAAATACATATTTAAACGTTTTCAACCGTGCGATGTATTGTGCGCTAAATTTGACGTTTGGCGGAATTATCGAATAGTTTATTATTGTTCTCGATCATTACACTTCGGTTTTCATCGGTAAAATCGTAAAATATAATCTATAAATTATAATAAATCAAAGATTAATGCCACGAAATCTCTGTATTGTAATTGATACTCTATTTAGTCTCCACTTTGGAAAAAAAGAGTTGTGGATAATTATGCAAATATTTCCACTTGTAAATTCCGTTCGATGTTTATTCGAATAGTACTTTGTGTAATTATCGAATAAGGAATACGGAGAGATTTAATATCAATAATTGCAATTGTATCGATAATCGAGATATATTTGAAAATACTTTGGAAAAATGCGAGGCAAATTTTGCGTAATTTCTATCTCAATTTTGTGTTTTTGGTACACCTTAAAAGTTCCGAAAACTGTAACCAATTATTTACTTGCAATCGTGTGTATTTTTTAGTGACGGTTATGGAAACGACAATAATTTTACGCAATTGTTATCGTTATCGTAAATGTATTTATAATCGTTCTTTGAGTACGAAACACGCCGATCACGTAACCTATTTCAATAATCTATCCTCCCGATGGGAAACAAGTAAACGTTAAAAAACCAGAATTACCATAATCTCGCTCTACGTAGTCCAAATAAAATTAATATAATATTATTCGACGATATTTAAACGTACCAATAATTTCGTTACTTTCAATGCATCTTCGAACCATTTTGCGTATTAAAATTGCTCGATAATATTCGCGACGAATGTTCCTGGATCGTTGCTGGTAAATTAGCACGTTTCGGTAATTTCTAGTAACAATTAGAATCTAACATCATTCGACAATATTCAAACACACCGACAAACAAATTCGTTGCACTTAATGCATCTTCGAACCATTTAAGGTACTAAAATTGCTGGATAATGTTCGCGACGAATGTTCCTGGATCGTTGCTGGTAAATTAGCACGTTTCGGTAATTTCTAGTAACGATTAGACGTGTACGTTGGTACGACGAGCAACGCGAGTTTTTCCTTCTTCGCTTTCGCGGAATAACGCAAACAGCGTTAAACTCGGCGATAAATAACGGTCGGTGATTGACATCGAACTCGGGCAATATACCTCCGCTATCTATGCTAAGCAGGTACGACATATACGTGTATCTTGCACACCCGTGTTTGCAAATCGTATTACAGATTTATTCAAACAACGAGTCACGATTATTAGGTACATTTACGCGCGAGCGCGCCCGTTATCTCTCGAGCAGAAAGCCTTCGCTCGCGGCTATTACCATTTTCTTGTACCATTGGCCTAGCGACAGCCTATGTGTGTTTACCAAATATCTAGGTTCGCTGTGTAATTTATAATAACCTTAGAATTCTTTTACGCAAAGAAAAACTTGTCTTTGGACACGTTGGATTTCAAATTATAGGGTTAAATGTAAAAAAAAAGAAAAAACAGTTGAAGATGATCTTGTAAACGAAAACGCGCGAAAAATCAAACGTCTACTCGAATGTTGCGAATCGCATTATCCGTGATAAATAAAATTTCTATTTGTCCACTGGTGTACGAGAAAAATTGAATCCATCGAGTTAGGCGATCCATCTTGTTCTTATTTTCGTTCGTAAACTTATTCGAATTTTTTCTATTTCTTATCACGGTGTAATTAATATTCAGGTAATCAATATTCTTCTTTACCCTCCCCTTCTTTGATTTTCATCATGTTTACAATTTTTGTTGTGTAATTTACAAATCGTTAATTGAACTTTAATATCTAAGAGTCGAAACGACAACGTAAATAAAGCTTTGTTTAAGAGTGTTCGTACGGGTTACTTATTGGTATTATCTGCAAACGTATTATCTACCTTCTGGTATAATTTTTATCTATTTCTACTCGCGAAACTCGTCTTCCTTGTACGATGTGTTTTCGAACACATATTACGATCTTCGTTGTAGACACGTTTGTAAGTCGATCGTCGTCCGTGAAACAGAGACACATCGTTAACGTTTGCTAACGAAAAAAAATTTTTTTTTTTATATATATCTATATACATTAAAACAATCGATTCTTGTCAAGAATTTTAGGCATTACAGCTAGCACGAGACCAGTAGTAGCACGATAAACAACTATAGTTACGTACAGATCGTTAATTAGAATCTATAGTGTTCAGTTCTGTTAGTGAGCTCAGTGATCAGAGGATTAGGGAGATCATAGTGAATGCTACATTTGGAGATTTTTTTTTGTTTCTTCTTCGACTGGAATTCTTACAGAATTTTGATATTTGAGTGACTGGCAATATCGCATAATTAAAAGAATTTCATACTTTTCATTTATACATCGATGATTGGAACACCTACAGCCGAATATTCGGACATCAATGACTTATTCCTGGAGAATTTAAATTTAATATAAACGATATAAAAGAAAGTGCATACAAAAATATATCTATCGATAATTGTGTCGTTCGTTGTTGATCAATCTTTAAGTTCTGAATGTCTGAATAGGTGAATAGAAGTTCACTGGCTTTCCGTTACAAACAAAACCGGTTATACAATACTATAATATGGACAAAAAATAATAATCAGAATTTTTCCTTACCGTTCAAGGTGACAATTATCAAAAAGTATGTTTACCGATAATTAGATAACTCGTTGATCGATTCTTAGATAAATGAAAAATTCTTGAATAATTTCTACAAATCTGAATAAACGAATGAAAGTTTACTCATCCTTTACTACACTATGAAGAGAAAATAATGGCCAAAATTTTGCATTATCTTTCGAAGTGACTTCAAAAAGTATGTTTACCGATAATTAGATAACTCGTTAATCGATTCTTAATTAAATGAAAAATTCCTGAATAAATTCTACAAATCTGAATAAACGAATGAAAGTTTACTCATCCTTTACTACACTGTGGAGAGAAAATAATGGCCAGAATTTTACACTATCTTTCGAAGTGACAATTATCAAAAATCTATCGACAAATGAACTGTTTGCCATCGATCGATTCTCAGGTTCTAAAAATCTGTATAAACGAACAAAAGTTCGCTGGCCTTCGGTCTGCCACGAACGAATCTCTCTGAACGATCACACCTGTTTCAGCTTACGATTAGCCAAAGCTTTTGTCCTCCTTGTCTAGAACGTCCACACGCACGCGTAGTCCACGATATATAATTCATAATCGTTGCTCGAGGGAGGAACACGATTGTGATTTTCTCTATAAATCTGATAGCTGCGGCTATCTATGGTACGCAGGAATAATGCATTAACATAAGCTCGCTTTTAACTACACCGGACACACGTTCCGTTTCTCTCGTTCCTACGAGCGTAATCGCTCGTCGCGAAACAATCTCTGGAAACTAAAGGCGAGTTTAGTTACTCGCAAAGCAAACACACGTTGCAATAATATAACATTCGCGAACCATTTGAACGATAAATGAAGAAAATACAATCGCGAAACGATAAAAATAGAAAAATATATTACAATTCCAACCCTGTGATCCATTCGATTGTACAGAAAATTTTCTTGCATTTTCAATACATTTAATTGGACAACAATTTAATTTCTCCTTTGATTCTTAATTTTTCGGACGAATTTCAAACTAATACGTTCAAACGATCGATCTACTCGGTATTGTACGGTATTCCAAACGATCTGGTATTTATTTAAAAAGTATTCCTACCGATCAGATATTTACTAAAACAGCTATATCCACTAAGATAGCTACTGCGCATGCGTGAACTAAATGATAGGACTCCACCGTCGATAAATATTAGCAACGATACAAAGATTGTTGGATACACGGGGGACATATCGCACGTTCACAGTCCACGTTCGTAAGCCTGAATAATAAAAAGTTGCATCAATTTTCACAGAAATAAATACTCTACCCTATTTTCTCGACCATACGTGTCTTCACTTGTATCAACCTACGTTTTGCAATTCCGAAGTAGCTCACCGTTCGAGCGACGATCGTTGAACTTTGAAACGACCAAATTTCAATTTGTGGGACCGTGAACGTGTCAAGATGGCCACCGTTTACGCGCGAACTATGCGGTAGCAATTTGCTTGTCGTTTGTCCATTAGAAGCGGTACCACGGACTTGGTACACGAAACCAGAGCTCCACTGCAGTGGCGTAGGAGTTCCAGTTGGCGCGTTGTCACCCCCTGCGACACTATCGCCACCTAGCAGCCCGAGCGTTACATTGCCACCATCGCCCTGGAGTCCCGGCGCGGCAGGAAACACCAACAGCATCGCGACATCCTCCCATCCTTCTTCGGTGTGCTCATCGAGTTTGAATCAACCGTCCTCGGATCGTTTCAGCGCGTTCACACTCGTCTCGACGTACAATCCCGACACGAGACTTCAAACTCTGCCATCGACGACCATCGCCACGACACGAGGTAACGCAATTTTCATTTCGCGCGTCGAGCTTCGCGAGGACCATCGACGAGCGACGTTACATACTCGATCATTTCTTGGAAGATATGGTATCGTGGAGTATTTTAGAATATTGTATTATTTTAGTAGTAAATTGTGGAGAACAAAATGGTGAACCACCGTTCTATTTTCGGTTCGGAAATTTTGATTAGTTTGTAGAAGAGATGGTATCGTGAAATGTTTTATATTGTTTGAGTAGTAGAGAATAAAGTATCGTGGGATATGTTCCATTTGATAATTTCGTAAAAGGTATAGTATCGTGAAGGATTTTACAATATTATATTATTTGAGTAATAAATCGTGCAGAGTAAAATGGCGAACCACCGTTTTATTTTCGGCTAAAGAATTTTGATTATTTCGTAGAAGAAAATAATAGTATCGTTAGATATTTTATAACATTATTTTACTGAAAGATCACGTCGAGTAATATTCTCATGAGCCATCGATGAACCATGTTTCACTTTGCGTTCAGAATATTTTCACGTTACAATTTCTGTACGGTAGAATTTTTCATCCTAGAATTTTCCTAGGGAGTTTAATATTTTTCAATACTCCACACGCGTTTCAAGTTTCGTAAAAATCGTTCGATCTTCCTTCCAAAAAACGTCTGACGCAACGCAAGTCGCAAATTCCTTCCAGGATCTGATCTTTCGGGCATCCGTCAATAGTCTATAGGTTGGTGAACCGAAATTTGATCGATTTCAGAGCTACGGTGCGGTCTGATGTACGGTGGTTATGGTTCGGCGGGGGCTACCTGGTGGGCTCGACACGTGAGTCTGTTGCTGCCCCATTCCCTGCTACCGTCCTCAAGAATTCCTACTCAACAAACCACGCCGGTCACGAATTGCTCGCCCATTCATCTGGAACCTCTCAGCCCGTCCAGAGCCGGCTCGCCACGAAGATGCACACCGGAAAAGACTAAATTCGGTGAGAATTATTAATTTTTATTTATTTATTTGTATATAATCTATAAACTCCCTAGTTTATGTAGCGTATGTTACGATAGAAAAAGAGTTTGCAAGTATAGAAAGTAAATTACTTAATTCTACTCGGTGAGAATTATAATTTTTTATTTATTCACTTGTATAATCTGTAAACCCTTTAGCATACAGAGTATGTTACGATAAAAAAACGAGTTTGCAAGTATAGAAAGTAAATTACTTAATTCTACTCGGTGAGAATTATAAAGTTTTATTTATTTACTTTTATAATCTGTAAACCCTTTAGTATATAGCGTATGTTACGATAGAAAAAAAGTTTGCAAGTATACAAAGTAAATTATTTAATTCTATTTGGTGAGAATTATAAAGTTTTATTTATTTACTTTTATAATCTGTAAACCCTCTAGTTTATATAATTACGATAAAAAAAGAGTTTGCAAATATAAAAAGTAAATTACTTAATTCTACTCGGTGAGAATTATAATTTTTTATTTATTTATTTGTATAATCTGTAAACCCTTTAGTATTCAACGTACGTTACGATAAAAAAGTAATTTATAAACATAAAAAGTAAATTACTCACAATTCGTCTAAAGGTGTAGATAAAAAATGTTAATATTCCCGCGGGACGGATTAACGTTCTTTAATCGTTCTATCGATACAATTAAATTGACCGTAAAGGGTTCGGTGAGATTCCTGCTTAAGAAGGAAACGGTGTCTTATAGAGGCCCCTGATGTGCATAAATTAAAATGAATTAAAATTTCAAGGCTATTTATAGTATCATTTAACGTTTCCTATGCAAAAGTTGAATCAAGCATCGAGCGTGTATATTCAAGTGTCATTAGATTTAGACGGTTTAAAATCCACCAGTACTTTATTAATGTCAATAAATTTTGTAGATTTCCAAATTTTTTTCGCTTTTCCAATTACCTTTTGAAACAATATTATACGATTGTTAGCCTTCGTCGATGGTTCCGTATCATTTTTCTGAATTTTTGTTTCTCATAAATAAATAACTAAATCAACAAATTACTAATATTTAAAGTAACTTTAATACCAGACACGCTGTTACGTGTCAGTATCCCCTAATCATCGATGCCACTGTTCGATAATGTTTCGATCGATTTTATTTTTCTGAATTTTTATTTCTCATAAATAAATAACTAAATAAATCAACAAATTACTATTATTTAAAGTAACTTTAATACCAGACACGCTGTTGCGTGTCAGTATCCCCTAATCATCGATCCCACTGTTAAATAATGTTTCGATCGATTTTCTTGGCAATTTCACCGAAACGATTTGGTATACGTCGTAATCGTGGAAAAAGTATAAAAGCACGTTTGAAAAGTGACCCTCTCGCTGATCATTTCCATTCGTAAGCGAGTAACGACGATTCCATTCCGCCGACGGTTTGTAAATACTTCATTATCGTCATTAGTGTCCGTGCGTATTGTCGCCAGCGACAAAAGGAAAGCCTGCCAACTAAACCAATTACGAATCCTTCTCGGCGTCGTACGACATCTCGATTTCGAAAATTGCCGCCAATTACGTGACGAACCTTTTTGCGCGGTCTGTGAAACGATAACGAATTAGGTTCTTGTCACGATAACGTAATACCCTTACAGTATGTTCACGCCCGATAAATGGCCGTTTTTACAAAATTTTTTTTTTTTGCATTAATTTCGATCGAGTTTGATCGTAACGAACATACAAATAACGCATACGTAAACATACGTAACTTACATAAACAATACGTAAACTTCCGGGTACAGTTTTGTAATTTTACGGGCACGTTTATCGTAGAAATTTTGTAAAATTGTTGAAACATTGCAACGTTAAATTTGCGAGCAAACGTCGATTTAATGATACGGATGTAGTACGATCGTTTGAAATTGATATTGTTTTTAATCAAAGTGTACGTTTCGTTCGCGTGTAAGTTTTCAAAAATTGCGAATAAATATAGGAATGCCGTTTGATGTTACAGGATATAGTTTATTATGTATATACGAATATAAATATTACGAAGGTGTGTAATTAAATTTTTTGTTTTCTTCTTTGATAATTTCTCTTCTTTCTCGAATCTATCGTTTCGTCTCCTCATTGAGAATTAATCGTCGCTGATGTAGCGAGTAACGGTTACAACGAAGAAATTCTCTCCCCTATCCACTGTGCTCGTTATAACCAATTTCAATTGTACGTGCGTGGTAAAGCATCGACAACGGTACACTTAATGTTTCGATCGTAATTCTCGTAATAAAAATTGGCACGAGTGTACAAAATCTTTACTTTCTCTAAAACTTTCATCAGATCGAATTTTATATTCGTTTTTTCTTTTCATTTTATCGATTTTTGCTCATTTTTATATTACTTCCTCTAACTGCTATCTTTTTGTATCAAAAGATCTTGCTGAAAACAAAAATAAATTAATAATAAAAACAATAATAATAAGAATAGTATAAATAAGAATAATAAGAATAAGAATAATAATAAGAATAACTATATAAGAATAATATAAATAAGAATAATAAGAATAAGAATAATAATAAGAATAACTATATAAGAATAATATAAATAAGAATAATAAGAATAAGAATAAGAATAATACAAATAAGAGTAATAATAAGAATAACATAAATAAGAATAATAATAAGAATAACTATATAAGAATAATAAGAATAAGAATAAGAATAATACAAATAAGAGTAATAATAAGAATAACATAAATAAGAATAATAATAAGAATAACATAAATAAGAATAAGAATAATACAAATAAGAACAATAATAAGAAGAAGAAGACTAATAAGAATAAAAATACTACAAATAAGAATAATATAAATAAGAATAACATTAAGAAAAATAATACAAATAAGAATAAAAATAATAAGAATAATACAAATAGTAATAATAATAAGAAGAATAACACAAATAAGAATAATAAGAATAAGAATAAGAAAAAGAGTAATATTAACAGCAATAATAATAATAATGATAATGATAATTATGAAATTGTAACGATACGTTTTTGATCAAATATTTCGATGCAAATTTCAGAAGAAGAGGCGCCGCTAAATTTAAGCACCAAACCCAGCGACGTTTTGTCTACTGTCGAGCGAAAAAGTAAAATTTGGTCACCAGGAACGGTTTGCGAGAGAGAAGCGAAGGAAACCAGGGTACCGTCTTCGAGGAGCCCCTCTCTGACACCTGTAGTCACCCGACAAATTCATCATTCACCGTTGACACCACCCTCCTCGTCGGAAAGGACTTTCCAGGTGAGTCTTTTTTTCCAAAATCCTCGAATTCGTTCGCAAATTTCGATTTGCACGCTTTGGTTCTTATTTTTGCGTTCATTTATTCACATCAATTTATTCATTTCTATCGAACCGATTCAACGTCATCGTTCTGCAAGCTTTGGTTCTTACTTTTACGTTCATTTATTCACATCAATTTATTCATTTCTATCGAACCGATTCAACGTCATCGTTCTGCACATTTTGGTTCTTATTTTTACGTTTATTTATTTACATCAATTTATTCATTTCTATCGAACCGATTCAACGTCATCGTTCTGCACGCTTCGAATACGAAATATCGTCTCCGATTTTCCTCGAATTATCTTTATGTCGATTCTCCGAATACAATAGAAGAAATTACCAAATTTGAATCGCTTTACGCATTTTCGATCGTAATCGGAGAATTAAGTACGGCCCAAAGGAAAATAAATCGATCGTTACGTGTCTCCTCGACCGGTGTAATTTCGTTTCTGAAAATCATTGCGGAGTGTTGAGAAAAAATTATGAATTCAAAACACGCGATCGGTCCAACCAAACTGGTTTCCCAACATCAGCGGTATTCTAACACGGAGTTGATAAATTACAAAAACGACCAAATTTTCAGAAGAAAAATTACGATAAAATGCAAATATGATACAAATCGAATAACATTGAACGCGATACTTATCATTTAACTTTTCCCGGATTGCCTCCCGTTGCAATTTGTACAAACTGTTTGAAATATGTCACTGAATTCTAGTAGGAGAGAAAGTATTAAACAAATTTTTATTCGCCAAGGAATGGAGACAAAATTCATGAATAATATATTTTTATTTTTATTTGTGTAATTTTACCCGATACCTATTCAAATGCAACACGTGGTATAAATTAAGCAACTTTATCGAGAAAATAAAAACAGATGAACCTTGACTTTGTATTAAAATTTGATAGTATTATAGTAACATTTTTATAGGCAATCCACGTTGTCGAACGAAGACATTGTCCCTAAATTTCAAATTATAATAACGATTCAATTTACACGTCAATTAGATCGAAGCAACCCTTTCATATTATACGTACACGATTTGTGAGCCAATAATAGGGGTGAAAATTTTTTTTTTTTTTAAATTAAATAATTTCTAAAGAGAAAGGAATAGATTCGCGCGACAAAGTTGATCGAAAGTCGGTGAATAGGTTTTCGGAGAACACTACCGATATCGTTCTAGGAAATCTCCATCGACGAGCTTACTCACTGAGAACAAATGTGCTTTACGACCTTCGCAAACACTCGTCGCAGACTTTTTACAGGTTCGACACCCTCGAGCTCGTAAAGTGTACCGCGATCAATCGAAGTCGCGCTTCAACAACTCGAGCGATTCGTACTCTACGTTTACCTTGCCTCGAACAGCGAAACATTTCGCTATAAGCGCGAACTCTAATCGAACGAGTGTCTAGATGAAAAAAGATTACAAATTTACCTTCTGAAAAATCGATACATTTTTAGATTCCGTTTAGCGTCTGTTATTAATAAATTACTTTCGAGTATTACTATTATTCAAAATGGAAGAAGTGCATATGTTACAAATTTACCTGTTTGTTATTGATAAATTATTTTCTCGTTACTGGACTATTATTTATTCTTCAAAATGAAAGAAGTGCACACGTTACAAATTTACCTTCTAAAGTTTCGTACATTGTTACACCCCATGTAACGTTTGTTATTGATAAATTACTCTCTCGTTACTGGACTATTATTAGTTTTTCAAAATGGAAGAAGGGAGTACGTTGCACCTGCTGGTCCTTCGATCGCTATAATGAGCAATAAATTGTTTTTAAATCTTTTCATACATTTTACGAAAACTATGTATCGCTGTGCAGCTGATCCCGATTATGGTAATTTAGGCGGCAGCAATTTGGATATCGTGATTCGATGAGGAGAAATCTCCGGCAACTCGGTTAGAGGAGTCGTTCGACGAACCAAAGATCCGGCTTCGGATACCGGTCCAGTAAATTATATCGATTCTTTTTCTCTTTACGCGTTAAGACGCGTGCATAAAGTGTACGGTACATTTTCGTGGTAAATATACAGAATGAGGTCAAACGGGTGGCACAATCGGGGAGGAGATTATTCTAAATGTAAATAGAGAAATGGAACATTCTTTTCGTCCGAGGCTTCGTTCTCGAGAAAATTGAGTTGAAAAATTCTGGGCCCACCAATGCGTGCAATTGTGGGGGTGTAAACACTCGTCAGCCTTCTTCTCGTAAACGAACAGTACATTCTCCTTGATCCACGAATCATCTTTCCAACTTCCAGTTGTACTATCCAGAGCTGGAAAAAACACCCCCAGCTCGCTCCATTTATCCCCATCATACCACTAACATACACCAATAAAATTAAACACACATTCCTTAACCTCGACTTGTTTTCAACTCCAAATAATTGTTTTCTCGTCACTATTATTGTAGTGAGTCACTATTGAGCCAATTATTACACGCGATCGTTTCGATCGATAATGTCCCTTGCATTCTGACCAATTAGATCCGCATTCCTTCCGCAGGACATCTTGCTAACCGTGCACAGTACATTATCGAGCGAACTGTTCGAAGTTACGCCCAAAATAAATATTCCTAACCAGGAAAATAGTATGCACGCGTACTCTGTAGAATTTTCCAGTTCAATTTTCTCTAAAACTCTAGCCTTCGAACGAAAAAATTTTATTCTTTTTCTTCGACTTGTACAGGGTGTCCCAATCATCACCGGTCGATTTGAATTTCGCGCTATTTTTGAAACGTTCAACCGATTAAGCTGAAACTTGACAGGCGTCGACTAGACAGCTGGTAAATTAATCGTAGAAAAGTACACGGTGAAAGAGCGCATAAAAATTATTCAAATATATTACGAAAAATCGCGATCTTGAACGCTGACGATTCGAGAACTTCGAAATCACGTGCCGGTGAAAAGCACTGCGCAAAGTTTGGTCGTCATATTCATCGAAACTGTTCGAATGTTATACAAAAAGTAAATCGATCTATGTTGATCAGGACACCCTTTATTTACACGTATTAGCAACCTCTCGTGTTAAAATCAAACCAATACTTTTGTTTGCAAAACAACGTTACCAACACCGATGCAAACTTTCAGAAAGCAACGAGATTAAAAGTCAAACTTTCGAAATAAATACACAAAATCCAAAAAACGAATTCTCAAATTCCATGGAAGGACCTCTCTTCTATCCGTACATTTTTTTTCTTTTATGTACTTAACCATGTATCGACCCCGTTGAAAAAAATTATCGTTACGGAACAATTTTCTTCGCCCGTACCGGACCTTCGCGAAAACCTCCGCGCACGCTCGATACTTTCGAAGAACGATCGTACGAACGACGGAAGAACTCATTGTTCACTCGGGGATAACTCCGGTTGGCCGAAACGTGGCACCACGACGTTTAATAAGTCGCCTCCGGAGAGGGAGATCCTTTCCGTGGTATTCGGAGTTCCGTCGAATCGAATATTTGCATACGGAGGAGAAATCCGTCCAAGTCACGCGATGGGAGTTTCGCGGTGGCGCAAGTGCCCCAAAGTGCACCGCGAAGCGACGAAGAAGGGGGTCAAGCGTTTGACGAATGTCGGAACTCGACAAAAGGCAGCGGCGCAATTACCGGCTGATTGAATGGGAGTAGAAACTCGACTGGCTACAGTTTTACGCGCGACACGTAACAACGAGTCGGACATATTAGGATATCTGGGGCACACGCGCGTCATACGATCCTGATTCCGGCCGACAAAAGCTCTCCTATCCCCACCCCCTCGGCCCCGATTATTCTCTCTTTCCGCTCCGTCCCTCGAAAATTGCTCGCGATCTCGCAACCCCCACCACCGCTCACCGACGCTCACCGACGTTCACCGACGCTCACCGGGGCACCCGAATCTCGCAACACGGAAACCGCAACCCCGACACTCGCTATTACGCGACGCGTTTCTTTTCAAGGAATTTTTCAAAACGTTCAGCAATTAACAACGGTGCACGCAACAAAGGCGATTTCGTCGTTTATCGTCGTTCACGGTTCTCATCTTTCGCGAAAGTAGGTCGAACGTTTTGTTACGGCGATGCGTATCAATTTGTTCTTTTCTTTTCTTTTCCTTTTTCTTCTTTTTCTTTTTTTCTTTTTTTCTCTTTTTCTCTCCCCGTTTCCGTTGCAACAGGAACAACGATTCGATATTGGGTCGGTTCGCGAATCTTCGCGTGTTTTGCTTCAAATACTTTCTACTCGAGGTGTACAGGGTGTATGTGGATACGTGTGTGTGTACGAATGTGTACGGGGTGAGTCGATGAGAGCTGATGTCCGATAATAACTCGTTAACTTTCGATTCGATGAAACAAAACGTTTGAGAAATACATTGTGTTCGAGGGGGATCATTTAACCTTGGCTTTTCAATATCTTTTCTATTCTCGAAGTTCGTGAGTTTTTTATGCTGTATATTTCTTTTTAGCACCGCGTCGTTGTCGATAGAAAGACAAATTTCACGATCTGTGATATCTACGGTGATTTTGAAAAACATGCAGGGTCGTTTGAAGTGCATCGCCTTGGTAACTACGAAAATATAAGACACAGATAATTGAAAGGCATTTGTTGGATAACGAGAGTTTTCGGTCTCGCCCCATGTGGCTACGCCTATGCGGACAGCGTCGATTCACGAATCCACACGAATCCATAGGATTTCTTCCTATCGCTGGATTTATTGAGCGAAAAATTTCCTATTCGAGCGAAATAGAAATATAGAGTATATCGAGACTGAGACTACTCGCGCTATTCGTTGATCGCTGATCCTACTTTGCTAATTCTATTTCCTACTCGTAACTATGAACGCAGCAATTTGTAGTCCGTATATTATTATATAAATTAACTTTGCTCCAGTTGAGCGATATCATCTTCTTTTAAACATATTTCCTACTCACTGATTCTACTTTACAAATTGCTAGTTCTATTCGCTACTCACTGATTCTATTTCGCAACTTCAATTCGTTACTCGCTGATTCTACTTCTCAACTTTTATTCGCTACTCAGTGATTCTACTTCTCAATTTCAATTCGCTACTCACTGATTCTACTTCTCAACTTCTATTCACTACTCGTTAATTCTGCTTCTCAATTTCAATTCGTTACTCTCTGATTCTACTTCTCAGCTTCTATTCGCTACTCACTGATTCTACTTCTCAACTTCTATTCCGTACTCACTGATTCTACTTCTCAACTTCTATTCACTATTCATTAATTCTACTTCTCAATTTCAATTCGTTACTCTCTGATTCTACTTCTTAACTTCTATTCGCTACTCACTGATTCTACTTCTCAACTTCTATTCGCTACTCACTGACTCTACTTCACAGCTTCTATTTACTACTGGCTGATTCTACTTCTCAATTTCAATTCGCTACTCACTAGTTCTACTTCTCAATTTCAATTCACTACTCACTGATTCCACTTCTCAATTTCTATTCACTACTCGCTGATTCTAGTTCCCTACTCGTAACCACGAATGCAGCAATTACTGGGTCACGATTATTGGCCACTCTGACATTCATTACTGCACAAATATTCATCGTTCTCGACAACCCAATCCCCGATACCGAGGTCCGATGAATAACCGCACGTGCCAAGCGACTTTTACTCGTCGTTTGGCAAACAGCCCGACAAATAGTTCGCAAAGAGGCAAATAATCGTGCAAATGGATGTCGATAGTCCTTTGTGAAGTGTAATCAATGTACTCTATCCGGGAAAACCTAACACCTTCGAGTGCCATACCTCGGTTTCATCGAGCGGGGCAGAGCAACGCGCGTAAAAGAGAAGTCGAACGTATTTCTCTCATCTCGTGTAACCGTGATACCGCGTTTTGACCTCGATTAAGTATCTCATTTACAGACGTTTCACGATATTTCGATGCGCAACATCGATTCGAGTCACCGATACGTTTTACCGTTACGTACGGACGAGGACGTCCCGTAACCTCAGATTCCGTATTCAGTAATTGCCGAAACGTCGAATACCTAATTGTTAACTCGTTTCCACACTGGATCGCGAGTCCTTGTTTCTCAGCTAAGAGTCCAATACGACGAGACGTGGAAAAAAATGTATCAAATTAAACGAAGCAATTGAACAATCACCTCGAAAATCGTCGTCAAAATGGAAGACCTAACCTCTTCATTCCTTCGATAGAATGTTAAACCTAACCTTGAATTTTCGTTCAAATATTTACACGCTCGATGATTGCAATTTGTAACTTCGATCTAAGCAGAAGGAACACCATAGTTTAACGATGCTCGAGATAGAAATTTCTTTAAGACTTTAATCGTTTTTATTCCATTCGCGAAAAAGACCGAACAAATGGACTGAAAATCGAAAGCTTCCTTTTCAAGTCCTCCATTTTGTACAAAACTACAAATAAATCCTTACTCCACAGCAACTGACATAAAATTACTCCATTTTAAATACTATCGATCTTTTGCTTCAATTTTCACACGATCGGTAACGATCGAGCATCGAAAGCTCCGATTTAAACAACAGAAAATACAATTTTATAAACGAAACAATTCAGTACAGCTATCACGTTTCCAGCGTGTTCAAATATTTGATGCTCGGTGTGTTTCCAAGGAGTGGTGCAAATTCTACGGTCGCTACCGTGTGTTCGATACTCTGTGGAACGACAAAAACCGAGATAGCGATAATCAACCCTCGCGCGTAACGCGAAAACGTAACCCACCGCGATATATATCCATGGTTAAAGTATTTCGCGTGGAATGCAACGATTCTCGAGCATCTCGAATCGTGTCTGGTCGACCACAGCGGCGCGCCGCCGTCATTCCGAATGCGCCTTGCGATGCACTGCTTTACTGCATTTGGACGACATCGAAGAAGTTCACCGAAACTCGTTCGCGTGTCCCTTTGGGAGACCGTAGAACGTGTAATGGTTCCTAAAGAGCTGATAAATCGTCGGTACCGAGGTTTCTTCGTAGAAGCATCGTTCGTTGCAAAAAAGCAAAAAAAAAGGGGGACGCACACCGAGTCTCGTTGGATTTAATTTTCTCGTCGGTGCATTTGATGTTCGAACGAAACAATCTCAAGCATGACGTTCCAAACGAAAACCGATGACGAAACCGAAACGATTTTCGAGCTTCGAGAGCCCGCGATTCTCTTGCGATACGCGTCTCTTCGAGGGGTGTGCATTATTCGTGTTCTTTACCTTGAAAATTGAACGATACTTGAACCTTTCTCTTTATCGGGGTACAGTATCGAAAACTGTGTTTGAGAGTATTTTTTTTCAGGGAAGATTGTCAACAGGTCGTTTTCAAATTTTGTTATATTTACCAAGTTTGAGAATTTTATGAATTTCTTTTTGCTTTTGGAGAAAATTGTCCCGAATTGTTGTTCCGAATCTATCGGAACTGTTTTTCGAATGAAACTGTCGGAACTTGCTCGATCTTCCTAAAGTTTTTTTAAGAAATTTAAGCAGAATTTATGAAACGTTAAATTATTTGAACAACAAGTTTTATGTAATTTAAACAAAATTGTTGTGCAATATCTTTGTAAGGACTATATTCAAATGTGATAAATGTGACATTATTTAAAAATCGCAGAATTGCGTTTGCGTGATGTAATTCGCTTAAGAACTGATCACAGTTCGACGACCGCTGTGCTAGAATTCTAAAAACCATCGATCTCTACCCTAAGAGACATGCGAACAATACCAAAACTATTGCTATTCTCTCAAGCACCAGCCTATATGGTTATTTAGATAACTATGGGAGACGGGGGCTGAAAGTATCGGAGATAGGTTATAAAGTAAATTGTGGATGTCACAATCGAATACAAAGTCCTTGTAATAAGTAAAATTGATGGAATACCTGGTTATTTGCAAATTTCTTAACGAACTTTCGTCGTGATAACTTGCGTCGTTGGGTATATCACAGTTTTGCATAATTTGAAACCAATTTTATTGGCTCTTTAAAAATGTCATAATTTTCAAAAATGTCTCTAGGTTACAATTATCGAGGGAAGAATACACCGATAACAATCTTGCTTCACTATTATAAAAAAGTATTCTTCGAGTCTCAAACTTGAAAAAATTCAAAACAAAAAAAATCTACTTTTCAAAAATGTCAGAACGCCCTCTTAACGAGTTTCCTCGACTCTAGGTTACAATTATCAAGGGAAGAGTACATCGATAACAATCTTGCCTCAATATTATAAAAAAGTATTCTTCGAGTCTCAAACTTGAAAAAATACAAAACAAAAACATTTACTTTTCAAAAATGTCAGAAAGCCCTCTTAACGAGTTTCCTCGACTCTAGGTTACAATTATCGAGGGAAGAGTACACCGATAACAATCTTGCCTCAATATTATAAAAAAGTATTCTTCGAACCTCAAATTTCGAAAAAATTCAAAACAAAAAATCTACTTTTCAAAAATGTTAGGACGCCCTCTTAACGAGTTTCCTCGACTCTAGGTCACAATTATCGAGGGAAGAGTACACCGATAACAATCTTGCCCCAATATTATAAGAAAGTATTCTTGGAGCCTCAAACTTGACAAAAATTCAAAATAAAAAAAATCCACTTTTCAAAAATGTCAGAACGCCCTCTTAACGAGTTCCCTCGACTCTAGGTTACAATTATCGAGGGAAGAGTACACCGATAACAATCTTGCCTCAATATTATAAAAAAGTATTCTTCGAGCCTCAAATTTCGAAAAAATTCAAAATAAAAAAAATCCACTTTTCAAAAATGTTAGAACGCCCTCTTAACGAGTTTCTTTGACTCTACTATATGTTACAATTATCGAGGGAAAGCTTTCTAATGTCGGTATCGCTAAAACGTCGGCTACGGAGAACGGTGCGGTTCTCCGCTAATTGCGAGAAGAGTGGAAACCCATTAAAAAGATTATCGAGGGTCAAACACCGTGCAGAATTAATATCGTTGTAATATCGTTTCTTATTATTGATCGGCGAGGGTCGTGAATCATGCGTACTGGCGGCACTCGCGTCTACCGGTACCGGTGCACACTCGTAATAATATTCCGCGGTGGCGCGTTCGTACGCGATTCCACGCATGTACCTATATCCTATGCGTGTATCGTGAAAAGAGACACGCCTAGGTCGGCAGCATTGTCAGGCCTGGCGCCCATGCGACAATTAGTCGAGGAGAAAAACCGAGGCTCTGTGAACACAGGTGCGCCTGGCGCGACCGTCTCGCCGATCGTCTTCCTTTTGCAACATCTTTCGCACCGATTTCGATGCTCGAACCAACCCCTCGTTCCACGCGCTACCGTGACCGATAATGCGACCAACCGAGTGCTATTCGATCCTGAGATACTCTCCGATGCTTCGAGCTTTAATCGAAGCGATCATTCCAAGAACGTTGCAAACGAGAAATTAACAATTTTCGAATAATCTCGAGATTATATACAAATTTAGTACAGGGTCGTTCGATTTTAAATTTCTTTCCAATGCTTCGAGCTTTAATCGAAGCGACCAGTCCAAAAACGTTGCAAACGAGAAATTAACAATTTTGAAATAATCTTGAGATTATATACAAATTGAATACATGGTCGTTCGATTTTAAACTTCTTTCCAATGCTTTGAGCTTTAATCGAAGCGACGAGTCCAGAAACGTTACAAACGAAAAATTAACAATTTTTGAATAATCTCGAGATTATGTATAAATTAAATACTGGGTCATTCGAGCTTTGATCGAACTGACGATTCGAAAAATGTCACAAGTCGAAAATTAGCCATTTTTTAATAATCTTGAAATTATATATAAAATGCATAGAACTATACGTTAATACCTCTGTATCGATGCTTCAGATAGTCCTTTGAGCTCAACGAGTACAGAAAGTTGTTTTTTCAAATATCTCAAAATATAGTTTTCGAACTCGTGTCGTTCCTCGACTCACTCAGTATAATTACGAACTTGATTACGAACGAATAAAGCGACATACTCGATGCAAAGGGAATCGATAAATATTCGAACAGAAAACTATTCGAACAGTCTTATATTTGTTTCAAACGAGGTAGCTTTTTTTCTTTTGTTTCAGTGTAAACAATGCGGGAAAGCATTCAAACGATCGAGCACGCTCAGCACCCACCTTCTGATCCATTCCGACACCAGACCGTATCCTTGTCAATATTGCGGCAAGAGGTTTCATCAGAAGTCGGACATGAAGAAGCACACGTACATTCATACCGGTGAGTCTCGAGGGTGGTACCCTTAGCAATTCTAGCGATTTAATCAACCACGGGGGAGACCACGCCTGGGTCTAAACGGACCCGTAATTCGATCCTGCGCAAATATTTCCAATAAAAGTTCTATCATTTTATCGTAACCTCCTCAATTTCTAAAGAAAATTATTTTGTCTGACCTTTCTCAATTTCTAAGAAAATTTATTTTATCGCAACTTCTTTAATTTCTAAGAAAAGTCATATTATCGTAACCTTCTTAATTTCTAAGGAAAATTATTTCCTCAGACCTCCCTCAATTTCTAAAAAAAATTATTTTATCGTAACTTCTTTAATTTCTAAGAAAAATCATATTATCGTAACCTTCTTAGTTTCTAAGGAAAATTATCTTGTCGGACCTTTTACATATTTAAACAAAAATTATTTTATCGTATCTTTCTCAGTTTCTAAGAAAATTTATTTTATGGAAAATTATCTTGTCGGACCTTTCTCAATGTTTAGCAAAAATTATTTTATCGTAACCTTCTTAATTTCCAAGGAAAATTATTTCGTCAGACCTTTCTCAATTTTCAGCAAAAATTATTTTATCGTAACCTGCTTAATTTCCAAGAAAAATTATTTCGTGAGACCTTCCTCAATTTTCAGCAAAAATTATTTTATCGTAACCATCTTAATTTCCAAGCAAAATTATTTCGTCAGACCTTTCTCAATTTTCAGCAAAAATTATTTTATCGTATTCTTCTTAATTTTCAAGGAAAATTATTTCGTCAGATCTTTCTCAATTTTTAGCAAAAATTATTTTATCGTAACCTTCTTAATTTCCAAGAAAAATTATTTCGTCAGACCTTTCTCAATTTTTAGCAAAAATTATTTGATCGTATCTCTCTTAATTTCCAAGGAAAGTTATGTTATCGTACTCTCTGGGTCCGAAAAGACCCGGACGTGGTACAAGGGGTTGAAAGAAGACCGTGCCGTTTATAAAGTCGTGTTCACCGCCGGCAACGATGTATGCCCGCAGTTAGGGGAAAATGCCTTCCCGACGAGAGTCTCGCAAATGGAGAATTATCTAGTCGATGACGAGGAAAAGTTTCTTCGTTGGCGATGCGCGTCTAAAAGCGCGGCTAACTTTCAAATCGAGGAAACTTTGGCGGTCGTTGTTGAATTATTCACGCGTACCGTCTCGTTTCTAATACGCTCGTTCTCGCTCGTTGTATTATTCAAGACGACCATTGTTGTCGTGCGATCGTCGAAAGCTTCGAGCATCGTGGCTCCCGCGTACAATCGAGAAACAACCCTCGAGAGTTAGCAACTTTTCAAGTTTCCGTTCTCCGGCGCAAATCGCGCTGGTAACTCGCGACGTACGTCGACGCTTTTTCCGCATCGCGTCGCGGCGACCATCCAAGATGATAGTTCGACGCTCGAGCGTTTTTCTTTCCAAGTTTGAAGAATTTTCTTTCGTATTTTTATCCGGATAAAATTTACCTCTTCGTACAGAACGACGATTGTTAAGAGTACTCTTGAAATTTATTCAATGTAAAATTTCTTAGTTCTCTTATGTTACTGAACATTAATTGTATCATATAATCCTCAAAAACTGGTAGAGTAATTTATACTAGTAGAGTATAAATCTTCTACAATAGTAGAGTACAAGTACAGTATGACGATTGTTAAGAGTACTCTTGAAATTTGTTCAATATACAATTTCTTAGTTCTCTTATGTTACTGAACATTAATTGTACCATATAATTCTCAAAAAATGGTAGAGTAATTTATACTAGTAGAATACAAATCTTCTACAATAGTAGAGTACAAGTACAGTATGACGATTGTTAAGAGTACTCTTGAAATTTGTTCAATGTACAATTTCTTAATTCTCTCATGTTACTGAACATTAATTGTATCATATAATCCTCAAAAACTGGTAGAGTAATTTATACTGGTAGAATACAAACATCTACAATAGTAGAATACAAATATAGTATTTATAGCTAAAGAATGAACAAAATTTGAGGGTAAAGATATATTTTACTTTAGCGAAAACGAATAAAATTAAATTAACCGTTCCAAATAGACGGGGGGATGATTGTTGAAAAAATGTTGAAATTTATTTAGTATCGTTTCACTTTAACGCAAACAAATAAAATTAAATCAATCGTTTGAAACTAGAAGATGATCGTTAAAGTGTTTCGAAATATTTTTAATATTACTTCTCAGTTCGTTTATTGAATTTTAAACTTTTTAATACGTTCTATTTGTACACGGTTTAAAGCATGCGTTAAATATTATTACTACAAATACAGAGTCGATTATAGTGAATTGAACGATGGTAGGGAACGTGTTGACGCTTTGCATCTCGTTTTCACGAACGAAGAAAGTTTCACGTGTTCGTAATTACCAATATCTCCTGTATCGATAAGCATCCTATTTAATTGTACTATGTAACCATATTCAATTTTGATTTATACGATAAGTCGTACGTTGAATTACAACTCTGTATTGCTGACCAACACGTTCGTGTTGTACGACAGGTTTTACAACAACTCGCTACTTTTTCTAATTATCGTTCGAAGAGTCGTGCAAACGATAATTGTACACATTATTGTAGGAAAAATCGTTACGTTCGTGGTCTGTGCAACTGTTATAAAAGTGTTTCCTAAAAGTACAAAACATCACAGATTTATTTGTCACGGTTTGTGTATCTATCAATTAGAAATTGTAATAGTTTCCAGTACATTGTTTCTAATTTACTCAATATACTTATAGAACGATAAATCAATTTATACGGTTTACTACTTTCACGTAAACGTAAACACTCTTTCGATAATTGGACTTCATAGTGCTATATTTATATAGAAAACATTCGATGTAGGCCGTCTTTTTATGTTCGAAGACTCATTATACTTTGAAAACACTACCTAGAAATGCAAAACTTACACACTCGATAAATAACCGGTAGTTTCGACGGTAGATTTACGTCTTCTTCGGTATAAATGATTACGTATTTAAAATGAAAAATTATACAACGATTAACATCGAACAATTAGGTTACAAGCATGAAAAATTAGTTAATCGTCAGCTTACGTGACAATGTTGAAAAGAAAAAAGGATTCTTTTTCCCTTGCAATTACTCTTTTCTTGCTCTTTCGTCAATTTTGCATATATATAATTAACACGTTGATGTACACACCTCGATTGGTTCCATTTATTATCATCGTATTCGTATTTACAATTATTGCAAATTTCTCGCCCACGTCTCAAAATCTCGTCCATCGTGCTCGGATACATTGATATCAACAAACAATAGAATTTCACGCGTAAAGTATTTCTTTGTACTGTTTCGAATTGTGCGACGCGATCCAACTTGATTGAACTTTATCGTCGAAATTTTAGGTTATGGGTGCCATTAAATAGTAGTATATGTATATATTCATATATACTACATATATATACTCATACGTGCATTCATATATATTACATATATATATATATATATATATATATATATATATATATATATATATATATATATATATATACTCATACATACATTCATATATACATACATATACATACACTCAATATACTACATATATATATACATATACATACACTCAATATACTACATATATATATATACATATACATACATTCATATATATTACATATATATGCACTCATATATACGACATATATATGCACTCATATATACGACATATATATATATACACATGCATACATACGGCAACCAGAGATGATTTTTGTTGTACCGTCTTTAGACGGTATTGGAAATTTACCAGAACGGAACAAAGTTCTTATCGGGTCGGTTAGATTCGAGGCGTGCACGTTCTCTCGACCGCGACGAACGATACCGAAAAAGCCGGTGTCGTGGGTCGTCATACAGACCGCGCCTTTTTGATCCACGCGCCGCGTGCATGTTAACGCGCACTGTACAATGCGATAGAACGCATCCTCTACGGGGTGCATCCGCGCTCGTCGCTCCTACGTCTAACGTGTGTCCTATTTACGTGTGTACGTAACGTATCGCGGACGCCTCGGCGAGTGTCATATGCCTGTGAATCACGCACGGATTGTACAGTTTCGTACCCCGCGTTAGGTATATTACTATTTTTGTTGCCATCGCTACATGTGTTTGACAGGAAGCCGGTACGAAAGGGATTTCGCAGTGGCGTAGCAATCGCGACATTTCTATACGCAACGCGTATTACGAACATGGATTTAGGATTGTCAAATTTTTTCATATTATCGTTCTATCGTGTTTTTTCATTGTTGCCACCGGTCGCGAGGAATTATGAAAGTTAACGATCGTTCGCGGAACACCTAACGGGAGAATTGTAAACGAAAATATGAAAGTTAACGAGGAAGTATATTTTGTGAATTATCGAAGGAAAGGAGACTTTGTTAATACATTTGCAGCTCGCAAACGTTGTTGTAACGTTACTCTGGTTTTATGACACGTGTTCGATGCGAAATATCCAGACGTTGATTATTTCAAGCAAAATGTTTCTGTAAAGATTGTCGCCCAATTAACAACGCAGCATTGGACTAGTGGCGGTCAGTTGTCCGTTGACATGACTCGTCACGTTGACATCGATACGACATTGATATACTGTGTAACATTCCAAAGAAAAAAAAGTATATCGAGCTTCGATATTCGTGAAATAGCTTCAGTAGAATTACTACACGACGAAAATAATAGAAGAAAGAGTTATTTTTTAAATTGTTACTCTTTACATTGAAATTTATTGTAATCTCTATAATTACTTACCTCCCTTTCGTTTTCTCGAATATTTCGCGTCAAACTTTTGGTTTCAGTATCGCTATATTTCGAACGACTCGGGTCGCATAAAATTGAACACGAGCGAACCAATTCTATTAAGTTTTCGTCCCCTATCGCGTCAAAAGCAATAGCAACTGACCGCCTCGTTGCCACAAGCAGCCCACGATCAGCATGCGATCAACATGCAATCGTCGTCTAACTGACAACAAATTTTTACCGAGAATCTTGCTACCGTTGAGACAATGCTGTGCTGTTACAAGTAGGTGAACGCATCTCTCGAACTAATTGAACCGCATATAACAATCTGAACACGTTCATTCACGCGTGATATGCAACTGAAAACTCAAAATAAAAGAATTTACCAAATGTCCAGCGAACGCGTTAAATCTCGAGTAACCGATACGAACAAAAATATTGTTGATTTAGTCGTCGTTTAGTAGTCGATTTAGTGTCGTTCGTGTGCTGTGTCGACAAATGTCGATCTCAAGTCGTCGTTTGTTGTAAACGTTTTGAAACACGAGACGACGAGAGGTTCCTGGTTGTTGCTTCGTTGTGGATGTAGCTTTAGAACAAGAAGAAACGATCGGACGACGTTTTTAATTTGTCCTGACCGGGTGGTCCCGTAAGCCGGAAAAGAAGAAGATCAGCATAATGGAAAACAGATTAGCTTTAAATTTGATTCGTTCGGGCCACGTGCGTTCAACATGGATCGCGACAAACGTATTTTACGGATCATCGTTGTACTTTTAGCCGCGAAATATACGCGCATGTATTATGTATCGTAACGTGTCACGCGAGCTTAGCTATGCTTTTCCATCGTAAATCGTCGCGGTTTCGTGTCATCTCTCCGGTCTTCGTAACGTCGCATCCATCGTATCGGGAAACGAACGATACACCGTGTAAGATTGCTCTTATCGTGGAGATCGGAAACCGACGAATCTCGAGGTGACTTTTAAAAATGAAACAAAAGAAAATCGTATCGTTCATTGTAGGTACGTTTGGTGAAAGAATAACGGTTAGATCATTGTTTTCGAGTAATTGTTGATGTACGTAATTTTAAATAATTTCGATAAAATCGTACGATTTGATCAAATGAATGGTAGCAATACGTAACGATAATCGTCACCGTGAATTTTACGTTCTCGAATTGCTTTTTGCAAATATCTTGGAAATTGTATAATACTGGAACAAAGATCATGTTAACAAAGTACGTGTGAAAAAACATGGTTAATCATGGTCTATCTTTAACGCAATCTATATTCTAGATGAAACTATTACGAAGACGATCGCAAAAAGCTGGTCGATAAAGGTTGAATATATTGTTCGTTAAGAATTGGCGATTCTTGTAGGTTTATAATTGAAATTCTCGGCGATATGACACGGCAAGCTCGTGAGTCACGATTTGCAAACAAAATTTTACTCGAGAGCTAGAAACCATAGGTACCGAGGTACTCGCCCAGTGTGCAAACATTCAACGTTTCTCTAGAGAAATAATCGAATGACTTTTTCAAAAGGTATGGATGCTTTGATACACTCCTCGGTAGGTCATCCCGTATAACGTGCACCGTCGTTCTTGCCCTTTATAATTTACTTGAAACCATTATGTGTAATTTACCGAGAACCGCTAAGTAAAGTGAACGCAATAATTCATTTCACGAAACCGAACGACGACATTCGAGAAACTAGTCGTGAAATATGCAACACTTTTTCGAGACAATTGTCGTTCCATTTCGATGAAGTTCTCAAAGACCCGACAGGGGTTGTCGAAGGGTACGGTAGTTACTAATTTCACGCAAGTGTGTCCCGGTAATCATCGTTCAAGATTGGATGCATTTATCTAATTACTCGAAAACGATGTGTCGTAATTACAGTACTTAGGTTTATTTGGTAACCGATCGATAACCTTGCCGGTGTTCTTTTTCAACAACCTTTCAAAATCATTGAAACGATAAATCGTTAATTTATAATAAAGCAAAAATCGTAAGTACGGTAGAACGTCCGATAAACGAATTTCCAATTTAGTTTCATTGTTATATCAATAGAATATGTTCTTACAGAGTACCCTTCCTCTTATCGAAACATTCTTCCATAAGAGCAACTTAGTACAGAATAACATACATATAAAACATATGTTTTAAAATCACATCGAACGAGTCAACCTCACAACTCGATTATCAATAGTTTACAATTAAGAGAGCTATATATACTTTCTCAATTTTTCTAATATTGACAATTCGTTTGTTAACACGTACGATCTGTACTTAAAATTCTATGAAAATAGAAAATAAAGAAATCGATCGTTTCGAAGTTCCAGACCAGATTACCCCCATTAAACGAATGGCAGTACCTCCATATTAGTTCGCATAAGAGAGTTCCTGCTATAATGTGAAAAAGATCCCGATATCGTCGCAGGAACGCTTTAGGGACGATTTAATCGGGTTCTCCCGTGGAAACGACCGGAAGGAGTACACGACTGATGGGAAACGCGCTGTTTGTCATGGTCCGTGGTAGCTTCCGGTTGGACACGTGCCCGCCACGAGACTCGCATCCTTTTCTAATTAGCGTCGACACCGCTAGGGCTGAAACCGTGCTCCCCCTTTTTATCCAGCCGTGTAAACGTTTCTGGCCCCCTGCTCCACAAACCGCCTAATGCAAATTTAATCGCTCTTCGTCGCGATTTCTTTCCATCGATTTGTCTTTCCTATCGTACGATGAAAAGTAGCAAGAAATTTTAATCGAATTAAGCGCGCGTCGTTCAACGTGTATCTAAATAATTTTTCCACCTAGAGAATTCCGTTCGTTCGTTATTGTACGTCGATGTTTTCCCGCGTAACCAAAAGTGTCCTTTTACCTTCGAATTATGTTCCTCGATCGAAATCGAAAATTTGAATTACCTATAGAATATTTTCCAATAGAAACTTACGTCTTCTGAATTAAAGGATTACAATCGAGGTGGGTACGTGTTTCGAGAAACGAACACAATTTTTAGGTTAACCTCGTTAAAAGGAACAGTACCAACTGTAGATAGATAATATGTACCAAGTTTCAAATTTGTATCTCAACGTTAAAGGAAAAATATTGAGAAAAATCACTTCCAAATTTCTTACTCGAAAATTTTAATCGCAAACAACAAAAAACGCAAAATATTTTTTAAAAAATGATCGTTATGTACCGTTGAAGACTATTTGAATTTCAAGCTACCCTTAGACTAGCCTTTTCTTTTTCACCCGTGATACGTTTTCTTCGATGAAAGTCTCGACGTGGAAAAACGTTCGATATTTATTTGAAAATCTTTCCCGAATATTTTACAAATATTTTCTCTTCGAATGTAAACCTAATTCGGACCCAATCAGACCAATGGAATCGTTTGGAATGCGATATTCGCGGTTGTATGAATTCCCGTGGATTTTCCTTGTCTGGAAATGAAACTCGTTCGCGGCGAACCGTTTAAAACTAGACGTCGTGTAATTATCGGTTAGATAAAATATGCTGCGCGTATTACGTAATGTAACCCTGGAGTACGGTGTACACTCTTGTAGTGTTTCTAAGTGTACCGCGAATCGCGCAGTTAAAGGCATACATATGTCGTCTTTTCAACAGCGCCTCTGCTTTTCGTCGTGTTTTGATAAAAGCAACCTTGACGGATAATTGCGCTTAATTGCTAGGGAATTATTAAAAAAACACACGCACACACACACACATCGGCGACCAGTATCGAATTTTAATAGGCGTGACGGAAAGTTTAACGAAACAAGCGCGAGATAAAATGGCCGTTAAACGAGACTATGGCTAATTTCGGAAATAGACGTTTCGAAAATATTCATTCCCGGTTGGATCGATCGTCGTTCATCTTATCGATTGGTAGTTCGGGACGAAAGTTTCGCGTTAGATTTTATTAGGGTTTTTTCATCGGAATGATCGTTTCGATGAACACGACGTGTTCCAAAATGTTCGAAAACCGCTTCGAAAAATAAAAGAAAATTTCTAAAACCCGAGATACACTGACTCGAATAGTTTATTACGTTTATTTTAATTCGTTCCAAATTTCGTCTCTCTTATCGATTTTAATTTAACGAATTGTTCGTATGTACAAGAAGAAACGATCGAGAAGTATTTTTGCATAAATTTAAAAAGTATAAGAACTCGACTTTAAGTGTTTCCAGTGGTGGTAACTTGAAAAGTATGAATTTTCGTATATCGATATCGACTGGACAAATTTTTCAAAGCAAATTTAAAGAGTTCGCGTATTATACTCGAATACGATTTCGTCGATCACCATTTTCATATTTTCTTCTACCAACTCGATCGTTGTAAATACAATTTATCACCATTTATATATATAAAATTCATACAATCTTACATCTTGTAATTTCTCAAAGTGCATCGTTTAAAAAATGATACGCAGACTTGCCAAATAACCTGATATTTATTACCAAAGATAATCATTTATTGTCTCGTCGACAAATCGAATCAAATAGCGCGCGATATTTTCAGTATGTCGTAATTAGAAGTATATAGAACCTATTTAGAAGTTTCAATGGATAAGCAAAGAAATTGACGACAGTCTTCAATGGAAAAAGAACATACTAATCGGATTGGTTGGTCGATTCGTTGTTTCCATGCCAACCTTTTATTACACATTGTGTTAATTAACTCTGCTTATAATCGAGCTAATTAATCGACGATATAAATTGTTTCGATGCTGTGACGCAGAAAGGTAAGCAAGGTATGCATAACTCTTTCGCGACCGATGACGTATGATGGTATGCATCGCGTCTTTTCATAAGCCGAAGCTGGGCGCCTTTGACGTAATATTACGTCCATCGTCGTACAGATCTCTGGTTAACCTTCGAGCATTCTTCGATTCAACTGTACACGCAAAGTCTCCAGAGCAAAAACATCCCGAATGCGAAGAATCCAGATTTCTATCTTTCGTTCTTTGCATACTGAAATTTCACAATTCTCCTTTTACAATTTTTTATATATATTTGTCATTTAATCGCACGAAACGTTCTCATTTTTACCGCAAGAAACAAAGTTTTCTACTTTGTACATGTAAGCGTATGGGAAAAATCTATTTCTATTTTTTAATGTTCAACTGGAATATTTTGTTAAAGTTAAGGCATCTCTACGTTTAACTGTCTATGCATACAAAGTTTCTGAGACAAAAATATCCCAAATGCGAGGAATTCGAGTTTGTAACTTTCGTTCTTTGTACATTAAAACTGCACACTTCTACATTACACGTGCAAGCATAACACGTGCAAAAGAAATCTATTTTTTCGTTTAATCTCAGCCTAGAATACTTCCTTAGCCTTAAAGCGTTCCTGCGTTCGACTATACGCAATAGACAAAATTTACCGATACGAAACTCGGGGTTTCTAATTTAACAACACGATGAAACTACCTAGAATACACCAGAGCAAACAGTTGCATCTATTGCAATAGAACAGCTTTAGATTATAAAAAAAAAAAACCAGTACAAACTAAGGATACAATGGGTCGAAAACTCGAGGTTAAGAAACGAACTCCAAAACTCGCTAATATATTAACGTTTAAAATTGATGAACGGTTGCCAAAGTTGATGCTCGTTCCTCTTCTGAAAATAGTCACGTGAGAACACGTTTCATCGAGCACGAGGAGTTCGTTGTTCGAAATCGTATGAAAGTTTGCCCAGTGAAATACATATAGGCAACACTATAATAACCGTTTGAGGTAATAAGTACGATTCTCGGTCTGAAAAGTGGTTACACGCAGCTTGTAAATTTTTTGTCGGAGTTTTCTGTGGCGAAACCTTCCCCGTATGAATAATTCCCGTGGGAGACGGAGCACACCTCATCGCCACTAACATGCGAAGTAGCCACCCTTTCTCGGCTCGACAATCGGATACTCGGAATCCGGCTTCAGATTTAATTTTCAGTTAACGCACAACTGATTCTCCTTTCTGGCCGTTTACGCGCACGCGATGCGACACCTTCCATAGTTTTTCTTTAATTGTTCGCGATAACGTACTCGCGCGAACTCGGTTCGTTTTCGTGGCATAATTGGATCCACGACACGAAATCCGAGGGTCTACCTTTCGTTCGTTTCTTTTTTAATACTCATTTCGGTTCGTCTCTCTCAACTCTGGTAGATTCTTTTTTTTCGACCCTTCGTGACCTCGTAACACAGATATCGTAAGGTTCGTTTTTATTAATATTCGTTTCGATTCGTTTACCTCGAACCTGCTGTGTTTCTCGAGTTTTTTTTTTGACCTATTGTAACTTTATAATATTTACATATCATTTTTTCACCAAATGCTCGATCGAGTTTCTAAATGTACTATAACCGTGGACCGTATGGTTTTGTACGTGTTTTTATTTCTTCTTACATTAGATTATTTGTTTCTCATTTTTAATATATACTTACAGGATACTACACGGTATTAATATCGATAGGATACTAAGTACAGATTTCGATAACCTTCGGTATACTTCCTATTAAGTATTCTCTTTCGAGTATTCGTTCGTCTCGAATATTGTCAACTATTAAAAATTCTAAATTCTCTTCAGTAGCTCGCGAATCGGGATATTTTTATATCATTTGCAACATTAAAAGAGAAGGTAGAATACTCTCGATTTATAATACTTTTAACCGTCGATCAACGCAGAACCCCAAGAGCAGCTTTGAACATTTACGATTTACAATATCGATCGATACACGTAAAAGTACTTTAACGATACATCCACGGTAGGGTTGCCTACTGTATTTGTTGATCACTGTTCCACATGAAGAGAAAAATACGTGGAAGAAGGGTACGCTCACTTTGAGGAAATAAGTTTCTTATGGACGCTCGTGGCGGACACGTGACAGTCAAGTTTTCTACGCGAGTGGCGAGGTGCAATTGAAAGAAAGACATAGAACAGGAAACGGTCACCCGGGAAAGAGTATCCGCGAAGTTTCGCTCATGATGTCGTTTCATCGCTGATACGCGCGTATTGCAAGAAATTGTAGACTCTTATATTCGCATTCAGTGAATTTCCTCCCGTGTAACAACCGGCAAGAAAATATCCTTGCCCTATTTGAAACGGTGGTGTATATCGATGAATTTAGCGTGATCGTGGTTAAATTAAAAAGCTTCGATCAAACGCAATTGAAGATCGTTCCACTTTTACTCCATCAATTTGTGGCGCTAATCTACCAACCGATCGATAGTTTATTACTTTTATCGCTGTTTCTTCGTCGTTTCCTAGCCGATTTCCACTCGAAAGAATAACAAACGTACGAGAGCATTTTTCTTCGATAAGAGAACCCTGTGAAAATCGTGTTTGTCCTTCTCGAGGTAATAGGAAAAAGTCATTCGTGTTTTACCGACGATTCAAACGGTCAAATGTATAATAATAGTACGTTTTATTAGTGAAAGTGACAAGAAGGTGTTGCAAACCGTAAACCGATCGCTAACGAGCATTTATCGAGTGGAACTGTTTGAGAAATGTGGAGAACAACGAAAATATAAAGTACATTTTTTCTATACAGTAATTTTAAACGTAGAATTTTCCATACAATAATTTTAAACGTAGAATCTTCTTAAATTATAAATTTTTACTTAAAAACCGAACGAATCTTTCACACTGAAGGCGATCGATATAATTTCTGTAACGTTCCATTTCCAATCGATCATTCTTGTCGATCCAAAATGGACGTCATTGAAAAATTACATTTCGTATATTTCTTTTTATTCTTTCCGAGGAAAGAATGATCGAACACCCTGTGCATTCGCGCGTCATCGATCATTGCGATACAACCGCCCTCGTTTACCATTTGCTTCCAGTATATTTCATTACGGGGTGACCGAAACGATGATTTCGATCTTCGAGCTAACCTAGAAAATTCGATTTCATCGAAATATCGTTCGATGGTCGGGCACAGAGGGATTTCGATATCTCTGTACAAGTATCTCAGTCGGGGCACGAAATCGATCTACCCGGTGTCGTTCTCGTAATCCATGCAACGCCATTACATGAAGTTCATTAAGCGATCACTGCATAATTAAACGGGGTGGCTGCTGCCAAAACACACATACGGGATACGCACACCTACGAGGAACGTATCCAGGTGCTATCATTAAAATCGGCCACGAAGTAAACGTTACAGTCGGTAAATATTTAAGCCGGCCGGTAAGGGTTCGGTAATGAGAGTCGAGATGGATCGATACGAACGTGTATAAAACGACGTGTGCGTAGGTACGTGTTCGTCGGTCGCCGACACTCTCGATAAATATTGCCCATCGGCTGAAATTGCTTTTCCATTTTTACCCCCGACTCCCCCTAACCACACTTTACACACGTTTACGCAATTGTAACTCAATCGCGACTAATTCTTCGCGAGCCTCCGCTCCGTCCACGAGGATCCTAACCTCACTTTCTTCGAAGTGAGCGCCGCGTTACGTTCGTTCGCGACGAACCTTCCACTGGAAATTGAACGGATGTCTTTGAAAAATATCGAGAAGAATTTTACGAAAATATCGATTCGTATACGTTGAACGACAATGGCAAAATTAATCTCAACATTGATAATAATAGCATTTCATTTTAATAGCCAAGATATTACGTTTACGCCTTCTGGATTATATTTTAGGTTATGTGTATTCATCTAAGGGATTTCGCTAGACTGTATTATATTTTCGAGTCTTCTTACATGGAATATTATTGTACAAGAAATATTGTACAGTAATTATATTGTACCGAATAATTTATATTTTTTTCGTAAAAACGCGTTCGCTATTTCTATTCTCTGTGTACTGTATATTATATATATTATTTCCAACAGAATTTAAAATTTCCAATTTTTTTCTGCACGAAGAATCTCTACTTTTTCGGATGTAACACGGTTACTAAATAATCTAAGGAGTGGGAGAAGGCAGCATGAGCGGAGTGGGAGAAATAACGAGTGTTTCTACTGTATTGTAGTTAAGTATACCTTCTACCCTGTATACAATATTATATTATAGGTACACCATTGTACCTTGCATATAACATTGTATTATATTGGGTTGTTCGGAAAGACATTTCGTTTTCCAAAATGGAGAATATATAATCTAATAAAATGTTTATACACTTTAAAAAAATCGTATTTTATTTTCACCAAAAAAAACGAAATGACTTTCCAAACAACCCAATAATATTGTATCATAGTTCGATATATCATCACATCTGCTATACTTATAGAGTAGGTGCATCCGTTACTTCTCCCACTCTAATTTATCCTGCCTCCTCCCATGAAATTCAACTTATTTTTCCCCTACACTGATCACGAAGCCTCTGAAACCTCTGGAGCCCCTGGAGCCTCCTTCTGCTGTAACACCATCCGCCCCGCATTCAATCGAGCCATCAGCTGTTGCATTTTAATTGCTGGTAACCTTGTCTCCAACTGTTGCATTTTCTAAATTTTTTAATGCACGCCCTGCGGCATTCTCGATCGAAGGAATCTCATTTCTGACACGCGTTACTTCGACCACCATGAGACATTACTCTTTGAAATGTATACGAGTATGTACTCGAGGGTTGAGAAACTCTTACTATAATAGGTTGCTCGATTATTTTGTCGTTCGATAAGAAATGAAACTATCAAGTTCGTCGTTTTATTTTTCTAAATATGATACTACTGTTCGATGAACATGTGCGAAGTTTCACGTAGATCTCTGTCGACTCTTTCGTATATTTACAGTTGTTCAAACGTTGAAGTGTCGTAGTATTTTTTCACAATGGAACAAACAACGAAACTTATCGAACAACCTATTATATCATTCTAAGAGCGAAACTCGAGTTTCTATTATATAAAACGCGCATCGAGATCTGCGCTAAAAGCTGACCAATCAAGAGCTGGTTCCTTTTCCTACCAAAATCGTCAAAATCGATCCTTCGAGAATACACCTTTTCCCAACGTGTTATCGTTAATATATTTCGTATCGTAAAATTGAAAATTTCCTCTCGTTTTTCATTTATACAACGATATACAATTCTCGTGTAATTTCCTGTAGTTCAGAGTTCACTGTGAGCATCGATACCGTGAACAGAACGATGCAGAGACGCGAACAACAGTGAGTAAGATCGGTGTATACACACGACCTTGGCGTGGAAAATATGCGCGTTAACCAATAAACTTGGTGTATATATTTTGTAACGATCTGTTGAATTGCAGCGAAGGAACATTTGGGTAAACAGAGCGATTACCAATTTTTGCCAGTGCCTTTTTAGTTCTGATTGCCGTTGCAACATCACGTTTGTCATACTGTCACCCGCATACAAAGCTACGTATGTACGCGTCAGTTTCGCGGCCTTATCTCCTGCCCGTGTAAACACAGACGCGAATTACTTGCCGAAACAAGTAAAGTAAGAAAAAGAGGAGGAAAAAAAAAAATCGCAGCGCAATACGGGCGCAGGTAAAGCCGGCGCATAGGGAACGTAGACACACGTCCGTTCAAGTTCAAGAATATTCGATACGTGGAATATTGCAATCAGAGCGTAAACGATGGAAAATTTAATCACGTTCGAACGAAATCTTGAACCTTTGAGTGCACAGTTTCTTTGGGAAATTGTAAATGAAATTGAACCAAATTTTTTCACTCGTAATAATTACTCGAATGAAACATTAACCTTTGGATTCATAGTTTTCTTTTGAAAGCTTTAAGTAAAATTGAATAAAATTTTTTCACTCGTAATAATTACTCGAACGAAACATTAACCTTTGAATGCATAGTTTTCTTTCGAAAATTGCAAATAAAATTGAGTAAAATTTTTTTACTCGAAATAATTACTCGAACGAAGCATTGACCCTTGAATGCATAGTTTTCTTTCGAAAGTTGGGAATAAAATTGAAAAAAATCATTTTACTCGTTATAATAAGCATTCAAAGATCAAATATTTAACATACATTTAAAGTTAGTGTCTCAAACGATTTCTTGACCTACTTCTCGTACATGTATCTTTACGGGATGAGGAATGAGCTCAAGTCCCTAGGAAATGTAACTAAACGGTGCTCAACGTAAAATCATTTTCAGTGGACAGCGATTAACAAAATATTTCTATGCATAGAGAATGTTAATAATCTATTTTCGATGTGAAAATTTTATCCCCGAAGCGATAGCAAATTCATCGGGTGATACCGCGACGTTTTCTCCTTTCGAGTTGGAAAATGGAGATTCTCTTCTCATTGTCGACAGCTGAAAGGGTTTTCACGAGATATTATACTTCCGTTGCGGTACGCTATTCCTCTAATATGCAAAGTGGAATTCTGTGATCGGAATAGAAAGACGCGACCGATTCAGTGCCGTCGCGTCCCATCCGGTTCGAGAGTTTCACCTATAAACACACCTATTTAACGGAAAGTTAAAAATACGATGGTTAGAATGCAAAATTAAACACACGGGACAGTTTACAAATCTTGAAAAAAGAACACGTTTCGTTATATACATTGCAACGACAATATATTATTGTACAAAGATTTCATCATACTTCTTACTATTTTTACTTAACATTGTACATTTCAGGATCAGATATTTAGAACTTAACAATTGACCTCGATCTATCGAAATTTCTTATTACTAATTTATATGTCCGTAATTCTTTCGAGTAGATCCGAAAAGAATATTATATTTCTTATATATTTTTTATCGTTCAAAGAAAACGTTCTTCGCGTTTCTTGAAATAGAAACAATAATAACTATGATAATAGTACGTCTTTATCGCGACAGAAATTATTTGCAATATGAAATGTAGTAAATATTAACTGAAAGAAAGAAAAAAAATATATATACAAGTAAAATATACATTTACGATCCAAGGACGAGATTCAGCTATGTTATTAACCTAACCTCTTCGAAGCGTGTCAACACAGGCGTAATCAAAAAAATGAAAGCAAAATATTCGTAATTAAAAATCCCAATAATATAACCGGGCAACATCGTCGCAAAATACATCAATATTATATATACATATATATAAAATTAAATTTTTGTTTCTTTCGTATAAATTGATTCGTCCTTAACGAGATCTAAAATAAACTTATGTTGGTTCTGAACGTAATATTCAATTCGCACGAAGAATATGAATTTGCTAATTCATATGATTAAACATTTTTCTTTTTTCAAAAATCGAAAAACAAAAACAAAGTTCTCAAAACTGTACATCAATCTACCGATGTTTTATCAGAAAAATTTAAACAAATGTTAACAATTACGTGATTCTACACCATACTACCGCTAAGCAACGTGTATTTGTTATTTCTTATTGTATTATACATTTCTTTTAATTTATTATATTTGATTTTCGTTACTATACAATACAAACGGTATTATCATACTCGTTTATTAATTTCATACTGTACGTTTGACGTCGCAATACGCTATTTTTAATTTGCACGGAAATCGTTCCGATAATAAGATGAGACTCGATTCGAGAAAGGTTGCAGACAACCATCTTTCATTAGTTGTAAAAGGGTTGTAGATCGAAAGCTGACCGAACAATTACGATAATGGTATTTTTCCTTGCGTCGTCCTAAGTGGTGGCACAAATGAACCGGTGCTTGTTATAACAAGGTGTCATCGTCACCGTGTTGTAGCATTGTTCGTATTTATAGCAAAGGCGATAATTCTGATGGTACACCACCGGTGTGAATCGATGACACGTTAAAATGGGAAAAGCGCGAGGACGAGTCCGGTGACATTTTCATTATTAGAGAAAGCTTTGTTGCGTTCTCTCTCTCTCTTTCTTACATGGGTAATCTCTCTAATAACGATCGTAAATAAATAACGTCCAAATTTTAATTCACACAAAAACGTTATCCGTTCGCGAGCAACATCTAGAGTATAATTCTTATAATTCGAAATATCAACGTGCAAAAATACCGATCGAAGAAAATTACAAAAATCTAGAATACACATGCATATTTACCGTAACAAGAAAATTTGAATATTTAATTTCGGTGGAAACAATATTATTAAGAACTTGTATGCATTTACTTTTTTCCACTATACGATAAATGTATTTCTTTTTAAATTGTGCACATCTCTGTAAATGATTACCTTCAAGTTTCTTAAGAAACGTAATCTCCACTTTCAATTGTTCCGTGCATTATTCTACATAATTTTTACCTATTGTTGCGTACGTTGTTACTTATTACATTTTTCACGATCTTGAATTCAATTCTAATATCTTGTCTAACGATCCAGTACAGTTTCGACAACTCGACAAATAGAAATAAACAAAAATCGACTTTTAAGTTCGAATGGCGCGTTGGTTTATACTCGAGTGGCGACCTCCAGCGTTGTTGCGTTAACGTAAAAAATGTTGTGTCAATTAATGATCACCGAGCGGGGAATTAAAAGGCCAACGAAGAAGATAATCAACTCGGGTGGACAATTTTTTTTCTCGCGAGTTTATGCACTTTAGATAAAGTCCCTTCGGGTGCGTCAACGCGAAGTGGCTCGTAACGTCGTCCCCTCCCCCTCCCCCTCCCTCTCCCCCGAGCAAAATTAATTTCTTCTCGATAGAATCTTAACAACGGGTACCGTCGTACGGTTTGCGCACGGCCAGTTATTATCAGCGTTTTACAATCGTTGAACCGTTTGTTTGGAATTTCGTCGAGAGAACAGCTGTTTGCACGAATTATCGAACGATCATCGTCGGTCGAGCAATCGAGGACTTTCCGAACGAGCTTTTCCTCTTATCGGTAACCCGATCCGTACGAAAGATCGTTCTTGAGCGACGTGATAATAGTTTCGAGCAAATATTTAAATTTCAACGAATTCCTTCCACGGCGTACGAAGAAGCTCCGGGCAACTTGACCGGTTCCTTATTGAACAATTTGTACAAAATAACGCGTCCACCAGTTATTAATGAGTATGTTTCTTTTTTCATAGATTTAT
The DNA here is from genome assembly GCF_051014685.1 of Ptiloglossa arizonensis. Classification (NCBI taxonomy): domain Eukaryota; kingdom Metazoa; phylum Arthropoda; class Insecta; order Hymenoptera; family Colletidae; genus Ptiloglossa; species Ptiloglossa arizonensis. The sequence continues at coordinate 16,651,432 of NC_135048.1, read as the reverse complement.
ACTTTCTGTTAACGATTATGATGGAAATTAAGGGGTTGCAACATTGTATGTGTACCTGAATATACTTGCCCTGGGTGATTACTAATCAAACACCACGTGTGATTACTAGTGATATTAAAAATATAATAAGCATACGAATTATTAACGTGTAATAGTTTTTTCATAGATTTATACTTTTTGTTATCGATTATGATGGAAATTAATGGGTTGCAACATTGTATATGTACCTGAATATACTTGCCCTGGGTGATTACTAGTCACACACCATGTGTGATTACTAGTGATATTAAAAATATAATAAGCATACGAATTATTAACGTGTAATAGTTTTTTCATAGATTTATACTTTTTGTTATCGATTATGATGGAAATTAAGGGGTTGCAACATTGTATATGTACCTGAATATACTTGCCCTGGGTGATTACTAGTCACACACCATGTGTGATTACTAGTGATATTAAAAATATATTAAGCATACGAATTATTAACGTGTAATAGTTTTTTCATAGATTTATATTTTTTGTTATCGATTATGATGGAAATTAAGGGATTGCAAACATTGTATATATATTTAAATATTTGCCAAACGCCTAACACCGAGTTGGCACTTTTGACGTTTCTTGGCCCTTAAGTATCGTTTGCAATTACTTCCGTCTTAAATAAGTTAATCTATTGATTAACTTTTTCGCATGATATCCTATGCGACTCCGACCTCACATGATCATACATTTACATTTTCCAAGCGTGATTTCACCTTTGCACCGCTTAGCACCGATTTACCTTCCGATTTATCACGATTGTTTTTCTTTTTTAATTTCTTATCACGTAACCGTCCACGAAAGTTACAAAAATTTGAGTCACAGACGGTTAGGAAACATTTTTTGGAAAATATGTGCGCGTATTTCCTTGAAATTAAAAAATAATTACGATTGTGTGAATATCGTGTCTAAGAAAAGAGTACATTTGACAAGTGTAATCGATCAACTCCTTATTGAATCGAAACGATCGATTTTCATTTATAAGTATATATAGTTCTAAGAACGGAACTCTTAAAGTAGAAGTATAGTAATTCAATTTCCCGATCGTGGAATACGAAATCATCGATGTTCGTTTTCCCAGCTTGTTACCGAATTGCTCTTTTAACGTTTCTTGTCCACAGAGTGTCGTTTGCAATTACTTCCGTCTTAAGTAAGTTAACCCATTGATCAACTTTCTCGCATAACGTCCTATACGGCTCCGACCTCGCATAATCATATATTTACATTTTCCAAGTGTGATTTCACCTTTGCACTGCTCCGCACCGATTTACCTTCCGATTTGTGTTACCTTACGATTGTTTGTTAATGTCTTATTACGTAACTTCTTACAAAGTTTAAAAATAGTACGAGTAATGGAAAATTGAAAAACATTTTTCTCAGAAAATGTTCTCGTGTGTACTCGCTCTTTAAATTCGTATTTAAATTCCCCATGGAAAGTCAAAAGTGTCCATAGACTTATAAGAAATATTTTAGAAAAGAGTAACGATCTCTCTCGAGACCAAACGATAGCAATCATATTAAAGATAGCTCGCACCAGTATCACCGAATCGAACATACAAATCTCTGTTGAACGTAATCTAGACCAGTGCTTCAAACTTGGTACGAAAAGAACGTAATACGATATAACAAATATAATAAAATAGATCGATGAATAAACTGCAAGAATTTTTTCGTAAGAGTATTAAATTTCTCGAGAAACATTGAAATTTACCATCGAGTGTAAAATCTGCAACACGAGCCATTGCTCCAAATATCTTGTGGTCACTAGCAACCTAAGTGCACGTGACTTCACCAAAACAAAAATGGAGTATATTGGACAACTCGAGGGACGATTAATTCCGTAGTGAAATTGAACGATTGATTCTAGTATAGGTGGTTCCAAGAGGGAAACTCTTAAAGTAGAAGTAATTCGGTTTCTGGATCGATTCTCCAGTTTCTCTGCTCGCGACCGAATCGCTCTTTTGACGTTTCTTGTGCACCGTGTATCGTTTGCAATTCGAAGAAGGAAAGCATGGCTGCTCGTCGCCGCATTGAAAAAGGACATTGCGCGTCGCTGACGTAAACGGATTGTTCGAACTGACGGTGATAAAACACCCGTCACGATTTATAGGTTGATTCAGGTGCACTCGATTCACCTTGACTCATTATTCCAAGTCGCGTCCCGACGCTTTCCACGTATTTTAATCGAATTTGCATCTCGCTTCGAGAACCGCGTGTATCCGTCATAAGTTCCAGCGAATCAACAGCCGATAATTGATTCGCGAATGGCGATTCGAAATATTGTTTAAGAAACGCGCCGCGACTGTCTTTGATATCGTCTCGAAATAATCCATAAAATAATATCTGTGCTTGTCCAAGACCTAACCCAGACCTAACCCATAAAATAATGTCTGTGCTTGTCCAAGACCTAACCCAGCCCTAACCCGTAAAATAATGTCTGTGCTTGTCCAAGACCTAACCTATAAAATAATATCTGTGCTTGTCCAAGACCTAACCCATAAAATTAATGTCTGTGTTGGTCCAAGACCTAATTTATAAAATAATGTCTGTGCTTGTCCAAGACCTAACCTATAAAATAGTGTCTGTGCTTGTCCAAGACCTAACTTATAAAATAGTATCTGTGCTTGTCCAAGACCTAACTCATAAAATAATCTCTGTGCTTGTCCAAAACGAAACTACAGAACGTGCCTACAGGGCCAATTGCATTTCTCGCGTTTCGAGCTCTTAACGTAGAGTAAAGCGAGACATTTTGATTTCATTGTTAACCACGCGACAACGTTACTCACATTCTTGGTTTTGATGAAATTCAATCAACAACTATTTATCTTTCGTAAATTAGGGTATAAATCGAATTTAACAGATTGAAAAGAATAATTCGTGCTTAAAAATCATCCACTATTCGTAAGAATATATGCATTTAGAAACGTGGTTGTACTAGTAGATTAGTTATCGCTCGAATTTTCCTAAATAAAGAACAAAGGTGGAAATTATGTAAATTATAGTGTAAATTACTTTCTCGTACAAAATGTTTTAAATTTTAACGGATAAACAAGTGTGCAGAAACATTCGAAGTAGTAGAGAACTTTATATAATATAAATGTTTGAAATCTCTTCGACCTCGAGATACAGGTAGGTATGTAGTACGATACAATAATGTCGCGATTGTGAGTCAGATGGCAGGGCATTATCTTACTTACGGCGTGGAACATTTAAATAAACATAAACTTATCGAACTTTTACTTCAATCGATAAGATTTATTTCTGCGAACCAGAATGTTTCTTTCGCTTTGAAAATTGTTTCGACAATACTAACTAAGTTCACACCGCTGAAACAAAGCGATTTCTAGCGTATGTTTAAATAAATTTAATTTCTTATTTCCGGGCATCCCTACATTTTATCGAAATTTAACCATTGGAACTCGAAACTGGTGATACAAACCATGATATAGTTATTCTACTTGAGAAAATGTAGAAATAGACTTTGAATATTTTTCGAGTACACGCGTTTTACAAGGGGAAAGAAAGATCAGGCCCAGAAGAAATTACGAATCGTTCTTCGTCAAATGTCATAGTCAACCATAATAAAGCACAAGATTCAAATATTACTCAACACTCAACAAAGATCGATATTTCTTTTTCCCCTAAATACTCGCATCTCTCGAATAGATGAATTCTTTTTCTTAAAAAGAAACTCCTATAAGAAAAAATTGCCTTTTACACTTTCTAATCATTTCCTCCATTTTTCTTTACACAAAACAACGCTCTTCTATTTTTCTCGAAAAGAAAGTCCCTTAAGAAAAAATTACCTTCCACACATTTTATTCATTCCCTCCGTTTTTCTTCACGTCCGATAACACCCTGTTCCTTGTTTCTCAGGAACAAAGTCTCGTGGAAAAAAATCCCACTCCACACTTTTACCCGTTTCATCGCACGGATTACATCGTTCCTCGTACCGTCACTTGCTATCGAACACCCTGTACAACCGACACAGTCGGCCCACCAACGTGAAATCTTTCAAACCGAGTGTCGCGATTTCTGTTCCAGGCGAGAAACCGCACAAGTGCGTGGTGTGCGGCAAGGCGTTCTCCCAGAGCAGCAATCTCATCACTCATATGCGGAAACACACCGGTTACAAGCCGTTCCAGTGCGGCTTATGCGACAAGGCGTTCCAGAGGAAAGTGGACCTAAGGAGGCATCGAGAAGGACAGCATCCAGCAGCGCCGGCGCTCGATTATCGCTCCCTTCAGTTACCCTCGCAGTCGAGCAACGTTCGACACTCACCCCCGCTTCAAGCGCCCTCGGCCTACCACATGATACCAATACCCGGTAACAGTTGAGATTCTTCGACGTCCGTCGTATGTCTCGTCTTCGATTCGAACTTCACACCGACCCATGGCGGTTTCCCGCGCAACTCGATCGCCGTTATTTCCCCCTTGCTTCGTCTCTGCGCGACCAATGGCGCACAAGAACGATAAACGGGAACCACGAAGACGTCGAACCGCGCGGAGTTCGAAGAAACTACTCTCGGTGTACGAGACACGTTCGCTGCACCCACGCGTGGACGTGAATATCGAAGGTCGATAGTGTGTTACGAGAAACACCACACGGAGTGCACACTCGCCGCGGAGAATACTTTTCTAGGGATGAAAGGACGATTGGAACGTACCGATCGGGATTCACAGAGGCAAGTGTGTTTAAAATATGAAAAAGAAGGTGAGAGTGTCACTGGAGGAAACCGAGTAACGTTACTAGTATGTTTATTAGGTAGGTGAAATACATCGCGTGTAGTTACCCCTTTTATATTTGCAAATAGAGAAAGTTTTTGATTCATTTCGATAGATAAATTCTAGGGAAGTCTATCCGAAGTTTCAACAATCGTTACTATTACGTTTTGCTCAATAGATTATTTTAAATCAAAAAAAGTTGTAAACGTTATGGGTTTTGGTTCACGTGTTTTTGATTCGTTTCAAAAAAAAGATTCCACGCGTAAGTAATTTAAGTAGAACAATTTTTTACTTTCGTGTATTTCTTATCGCTTTTTACTAATACGGACCGAAAACCTAAGTCAATTCGAGCGTTTCAACGATGGTTGCTACTCAGCTCTCGTAACCTCGTTCCAACGCGGTCACTTGCAACATCCCGCAACTCGCCCTTCGTTCGTGAACCGAACTACGTTTAATTCGAAAAGAAATCGACCAAGGCCTTTAGTATAATTTTCAATTCAAAACTACCTAACGAACATACTGATAAATTCGGTTCCCTCCCAAGACAATCGTACATCTTAGAAACTCGCTACAAAATTGCCCGTGCCACGTTGCAACAATCCGAAATGATCGAAAATAAAAAAAAAATAACCAAAATCGTAAAAATAAGATTCATTGTACGGAAGATGAAAACTCTGCGTTACATTCCACGGTTGGTGCACGCGTGACACGAATTACCTTCGCGTTGTAAGGTCAGTATACCGAGCATTCTTCGTGTAGCTCGCATTCTCGTCGCGTACGCGATCGTGGACGAGGGAATTCATTGATGCGCGAACGAGGAAAGGAGGAACTCGATCGATCGCGTTTGTACGTAGCTTGTATTTAGATTTAAACTAGGCGAAGTGATCCGTCGTAATCGACGGAAACGCGAGCTCTTAAAGAGCGGCGTTCGTCGCGAGAAGCGTCGTTTCAACGAGAAACGATCTCTACCCCGTCCCCGAATGTTTCGTGATCGAGAATTTTTTTTAGTTCGCGTTCGATTCGTAGGTATAGCATAAAGCACACCTGTCCCAAGTACATGGCCCTGCTGGTAACCGGTACTTACTACGTATACCTCCCGAATTTTCAACAATGGAAAAGCGCCTTAGGGGAGCCACGCTTTTGCATATATTCTTCGAGCTGAAGCTGTAGTCATCGGCAAAGTGAACAAGATTAGCCGTTTTAGGTAGGGAATCTTCAACCGTCCATTATTGCTGTACTTTCGATATGTACGTACATGTACATATATATATATGAATATATACTTATATATAGATATATTGCAAAAAAAAAAAAATTATATATATATATATACACGTTAATTTAGAGACGCAAAGATGTGTGTGTATGTATACGGCGCGATACGCGCGCGAATGGAAGCACAAATGAGATAAACGATCGAACGAATCGAGATCGTTGAAATTGGAAAATTTTTGCAAATTACAGTGTAGATACACGCAAGTGAACACGATCCTTTGTTCAACGCGCGACTATTTTCAATTTGTACATTTTATTCTAATGTTTTCACTAGCTACAGGAATTTTGTCGAGTGGAAAGTAATTTTTCGAAAACGAAAGAATCGAAGAGTTTTTTTTTATTTGCTATCGGTCCAAAGTAAATAAAAACGCGCGAAAATTAAACGAGCGACGATATCGTAACAAAAAATTCATTTTTTTTTTGTGTGTAAAATTTCTTCACCAACGTTCAATTCGTACGATAAAATTTTAAGTGGATCGAGTTATTTTTTCTCCATTTGTTTTTTTTTTTATTGGAAAAAAAAAGCTTTGAATTTACGTACAAATTTGAGCTACGATTACTTTTTTAAGATTGCAAAAATTAAGATAACTCGGAACTGGACAAACTCTATAATTTTCAAAAACAAAAATAAAATGCAAACGAGAGAAACAATATCCATCGATACGGTGAAAATTTTATATACGAATAACTATATAACCGTGTAAACGAAATGTAAAAGAATACACAAGAATGCTACGTGTCTTTTCATAGAATCACGGTTTACGCAATTGTGCCTCTATACTTGTATTTCTACGTGCGTGTGTGCGAGTATGTGTGCATCCGCGCGCGTGCACGCGTGCGTGTGTGTATGTTTGCGCTTATAATTTTCGTACATACGAGTCAGCGTTACCAATTGCACGTGCAGGGTTTTAAAATACTTAGATATGTATGTCCACTTACATTTAGAAGTGATTTATCGATCACTCGAGTGGCAACGCGGAACAATATTTTAACGCGGTTACGTTCGATCGAGGAATCGTGTCGGTGAAAAATCAATTTCGAATCGAAACGAAAATCGAGAAATATCGAGAAAATAATACGAAATCATCGAACAAAATTCGTAATTCCAAATACAAGTACATTTGTTCCAACTGCGAGAAAGAAGGAGCAACAAATCAAGATCATGTAAAAATAATTTATATCGTTTTCAAATTTCGCGTAAAATATAATTACGTATCGGGTAATTTTTGTATTGACATAGTTTCGAACAATTCGCGTAGCTGATCGGATTTAAAAAGCGCCAAGACACACGGGAGATTGTAATCGTTATCGATCCTTCGAATATGGACGACTTCGTCGTAAAACGCGCACACCGTGCGGAAGACCTCCTCGCATACGAAGTAAGCGTGCTCTTCGAACGCCTATAGGCGTTCTCAGCACGCGAACGACCGCCAATAGTCCAAGAATCGAAACACGTGTTTAACAACGAATTTAAGGAACCGTAACCACTCGATCGTAACGTCGACTTGCCACTTAAGGGATTAGGAAATAAGAAGTACTTTTAGAGTGTGTTTTAAACATTGTTCGAAGGAAACCGTGCGTTGAGAAGGCTAATGTCTACGAAACCACAGTAGATCCGCTCTTATCGCCTAAACGACGCGACGCGATCGATCGACCATCGATCCTGCAAGTTGTTTCGCGGCGATTGCTCGTTAATCGCTCGCGTCTCTTCATTTCGTCGTTCTGGCGGGAAAACGGGCCGAATAGCGACGCAATAATCGATGTTGTGCATCAATCATCTCACTGTATACGTTTCCATGCTGCCCAATATTTTACGTAACGATCTTCGTGCTTTCTACCTCCTGAAATCGGAATCACGGACGGTGCAGAAGGTTCGTTTTCGTAGATCTACGAAACCGAAATGCCGCAAACAAAAAAAAACAAAAAAATACGTGCCTTATTTCGACAAACGAACAACGAGTAACAATTTTCACCATATTCCCAACTGTTCGAACGTTTCGCGCCAGATTGAGGGATACGCTTTGCAAACACGAAGCTCGCGTTCAAATTTTTTGTTTTTACTTTTTTTAAATTTCGTACGTGATAACGAGTGTAACAAAATTTGCACGAGAACATGTGAAAAGGAAGGAAATTATTTTGTTTCCTTACATATGTTCTCGTAGCTTTCGATTTTAAGTTCGAAAAGATTAGATTATTGATTATTAAAAGAATTTCATTGTTTGTACGTAACGAGTGTAACAGAGTTCGCGCGAAAATTTGTGAAAATTGAGACAATCGTATTTTTTTAATTTTCTTTCTTCGTTTCTGTTGTCGATCAAAGGACATATAATATATACAAATTCGAACGATAAAATAACGAGAAATTATTAAAGTTTGTTTTCTGTCCATGTAAATCTCGGATACGCTTCGTGTTTGCAATCGAAGCATCCCTTTCAACGACGATATCGATCGTTGTGTCATTCTGGAGGAACAAAGTGCATCGAAATCGCTTCTCTAACGGATCGAACTCGTTTTATGGTCGCACGGTTTTCGTGCTGTCGATTCTCTTAGACTTGGGTTAACGAAGGGACCATTTAGGAAAGAAAGTTGAATTTCTTTGTCGGTGTTCGTCCGACGCGTTGGGTCCTCGAGTTTGGAAGTAATCGTCGAACGAAGTCAAGGGTCCGTGAAAGTTTAATCTTAATAACGTTAATAATTCGTCGATGGATCTTCCCTCGCGAATTGGATCGATCGCGAGAGGGAAAACTAGATGGAAAAGTGAGCAAAAATGTCTCACCACCGTGAACAATGTTTCCGTGGAACGAAAAAAAAAACGGGAAACAAATTTAAGGACTGGAAAATTTTTCTAAAAATTCGATGTCTGACGAAGAATCATAGCGGCTAGAGGACCAAAGATAGGATAAGCTGGACCTAGTCGAACGGTACTGTTCGGGTTTTCGAGGAATGAAAAATACGAGCAAAATTCGAAATTGTTTTGTTGTTTCGCAATCGATCGATTCGGATCGATCGAGAACCCGAAATTCACCAAAGGCTTTCGTCCTTCGTGCGTACGTACACATTGTATTATATAGTTAGTCTTAAGGCGATCGTTTGATCAAGAACACAGATTTCGAGATCGAGGGTATAGTTTGTGTGTGTGTGTGGCCACGATACACGTACCATGCGCGTAAATTTAATATTTTTCCAGTGTATCTTCGCGATGATCGACTTACGAGGAAAAGAAAAAAAAAGAAACGTAGACGATAAGTGCATCGAAACGATCGTTTTACAATTTGTTAACATCTTCGCGGCCGGGGTGGGTTTCACTGTGATCAGAGTCACGACAACGATTTGGAAAGTTACGTTCTCGCATCATTTTTGCCTCGAATCGATTTCGAAAATTGTAATAAACCGCAAACAATGGAAATGATCGATTTTCAAAACGGAATTAAATGTAACAAAAAATGGAACTATTACGACGAAGAAAAAATCACCAAGACGCGATAACGCGTCGAAAACCGCCAATATGTTAACATTGTTTTTTCGTAATTACTAAATTGACTCACGATTCGCTATTTTTTTTATCACGAAGAGATTTGTTTAATCGAACGGATCGAACGACAATGAACCAGCGCGCTTGATCGATTCTCGAATCGTTTGTTTAATCGAATCTCGCGTTTTTTTTTTGTTTTTCTTTTTTTTTTAACAAGCTCGATCGTTGTATTAATCGTGCAAAAAAAATTGTGCGCAAATTGTTAACGCAAATACGTCGGTACGGGGAAAAGAACAGAATCGCAGTCAATTTTCGAGGGCGTTCTACAGGTAACGTTTTTACTTTTATTTGTAATCCACTAGATTTCTCGTGTATTCGGCGTGACTTTCGTAAATGATACTCCGAGGGTTAAGTATAAATAAAATGTAACAGATAAGAGGAGACCGACGCATAGATAAGTAGACTTAACTTAAAGCAAGCGTGAGATACAAGCGACTGTCGACGAAATAAACGCGAGTGCGAGTGTAAATGACAAATTTATGTTAATCGGTAAAACCAAAAAATATGTTTATAATTGGTATAAAGACGGTATCGATTGAATAAATTGTTTTTCTTATAAACTGTGTGTTTATTTCCAACGATCGGGAGGAACGTTCCTTGAAAAGAAATCTTCGTTTCGTTGTTCCGAGTAGGTGTAACCCTGATTCCTAAAAACAATTAATAACAATTTTTTACCAAACTTGAATGATGTCCAAATTACAGCTGTATACAGTGAGTACTATATACATACAGTGTACATTCTTCAGAATACTTTGAAGTATAGTAATCCCCGAATACTTGAAACTGAAATCGTTTCAGTTTCAGTTATCCGGGGAATGTTCAGTTTTCTTTCCAGGAATCGCACTTTTCTGTCGAGCATATATCTTTTATTGAAAATAATGATCGAGATTGTATTTGCATATTTTGTCACAATATTATGTACATTTTCGTACCTGTCCCCCGTTTTTTAGTTAATATTGGTGCATAAATTTCCGAAAAGAACTCCAAGAGTGGCAAAACGTCAAATAGTACCAACCCTAGTATTTAATTATCCACCGATATCTTGAAAATAGAATCTCAAGTTGCAAAACGATACAGGATTTTGGATTTCATTTAATACGAGACATTTTTCTATTTTTACTTGTACACCGCATATATCACAGTTGTAGAATAGCATAAACGTTGCTACATAACGTGTACTTCCTTTAAAAAAAAATACGTATCGTTCTGCTTTATAAAATAAAAATAAAATCCAATATTAATATTGTATATATAAATATATATATACAATATTAATATTGTATATATAAATAATATTAAAATCTAACAAGCATTGATACATTTCCAAGAAAAATTGGGATTCTTCCCATTGTTTCGAGCTCATATTGTATATGTATACATCTAGGTTCGTAAATATGCATTAATTTGATTAGGAAAACACGCCACTTTGTGAAAATACTGATCATAAAAATCTATATATTTTTAATCGTTCGTTTGTAACTCATCGGGCCAAGGAATGTGTACCAAGTCACTAACTGTAAACAGAGTGCACTGAAAATCATATGTATCGTTCGGTGTGCAGCGTAAAACAGTGGTGCTCAACCAGTTTCGCTGGCTAACCAAATAAAATAAAATAGAAATTAAAATAAAATAATATATTTCCATTCGGTATAATATCGAAAGTTTCTAAAATATATATATTCCAAAATTTATCATTTCTCTTCAACGATTAACCGTATAAATCTTAAATACACTTTAACATTTGCCCACCGCAAAGATTGCAGCGTTGCATAATAATATTCAAACTTTCAAATTTCAACCAATGACACATTTCGTTTGTATTCGTAATCTTAATCAAAAAATCTCGTTCACCAAGATACGAGAATAAGACTCGAGTCTAGTATTTTTCTACGGTATTATTCGTTTAAAATTATCAACGAAGCCTGTTGCACTGCAATTGCAACGATTACGCGCTGTCTCATTTCGCGCAGATTTTTGAACCTGCGTTCAACATTGTTTTCAACAATTTCTCGGATAAACTCACGGCGAAGATCGTTCGCCAGTTACGCGATGGAAATAACGTGGTAACTTGCGCTTCGTAAGAGTCATCGTGAAAAATAACATTAATAATTTCTTCCTCGGTTCTCTAGGTTGGTCACGTGAAGCGAGTAATCGTGCAGAGTGTGGGTTTGGTGGCGTTTCGCTTATCTTTGCCATACCGGTTACCGGTTAACGCGGCTCAATGCGACACAGTGCGGTTATTACCAATGCCTTCGCTATATAAATAACGAGTCGGTAAACAATAGCGTTCTCCCTGAGCAACACGCGTCACGCTATGCGCGCAGTGACTACGATCACACTGGAATCACAAACGGTGTCGTTGTTGCATAAAATTTACGTTTCACGAGTTTCGCGTCGACATTAAAAATTCCCCAGGAATTCATCGGTTGTCGATGGTGACAGAATTTTCGCACAATAGGTAGAATTTTCACACTCGATTCTAGTCCTCGCCTCGGGTCTTTTTTGACCCGTTGTGTCGTGTTCCCGTGATTTGTCATTTATTTTAAATTAAAGGTGGTTACGTTAAACAGAGATGCATTGTGAAGTTACAGAGACGAATTTTAGACACTTGGGATGTTTCTTAATCGAAGATTGAAAGTATAGTATACGAAAGAATGCTTGTAAGACTTATCGATCGATCGTAACAAAGACGAACGAAACTCGTGAAACGAACGAGAAAATTTCAATAGTGTCCGCGAATTCACTCCTTTCGAGATATTTCAATTTTTTAAGTTCGTAAACCTGCGTGTATAGTTCAATTATATTACATTGTACGTTACTGTAGAAGGACTTTTATGCTTGCCGGTTCGCGTGTGAAATACGAATCTTCGTCTATGTAAACGGATTCTCAGCCACACGCTGCGACTAAAAATCGGTTCCGTGCTAAGGTCAGGATTACATACAGGGTGTCTCGGAGTATGTGGGAATCGCTTTGGGGATAGACTGCGCTGGACACTGAAGTGCGTTCCACATGCCACAGAACATCCTATACACGTCGAATTTCTCCGGATTTGAATGTACAGTGAGAAAATTTCAGCGTAAAAATTCCAACGTAAGAAACTATAGCAAAAAAATTGTAGTGCAACAAATTCTCCGGTAAAAAGATTTCGGTACAAAAAATTCTAGTGTAAAATATTCTCGAGTAAAAAAATTTCAATGAAAAAATTCTAATGTGAAAAATTCTCCAGTAAAAAGTTTTCAGCAAAAAAAAATTCTAGTGTGAAAAATTCTCGAGTAAAAAAATTTCAACGAAAAAATTCTAATGCAATTTCTCCAGTAAAAAGATTTCGGTAAAAGAAATTCTAGTGTAAAATATTCTCGAGTAAAAAAATTTCAACGAAAAAATTCTAGCGCAAAAAATTCTCCAGTAAAAAGATTTCAACAAAAAAAAATTCTAATGTGAGAAGTTCTTGAGTAAAAAAATTTCAACGAAAAAATTCTAGTGTGAAAAATTCTCCGATAAAAAGATTTCCGCAAACAAAATTCTGGAGTAAAAACATTTCAACGAAAAAATTCTAGTGCAACAAATTCTCAAGAAAAAAAATTTCAGGAAAAAAATTCTTGCCTTCTTCTCTAGGCGATTTCAATATTTAATAAATATAATTCCATTGTTCAAATATCGTTCGAATATTTAGTGCACCTCTTCTCAGACATCGCGTAGGCTTAGAAATAGTCCCTTGCTCACTAAGGACGACTGTCATCTGTAATAATGTAGTAGGTTAGGTGCCAAAACAATCTCTCTGGCTTGCAAAGATCTCTCTATTTGCAGCTACAAGCAACTACTATGCAACAGGTCTCTGGAAGAAAACATTACCCAGTTTCCCATAGTCGACAAATCACCAGCGAGTTGATTATCGAGAGACCAAAATCCAGGCAACCGAACTCGATATTCGTGGAGTAGACTGTAACAAATATAAATTTGCTTTCCAAAAGAAAAATAATACAAAAAAAAAATATCGTCTCCTTATTAGATAAATACCAAAAGAAATATGTTCAACATATGTTTTAAACGATACACATTCTTCAAATTCGCGAGAATGTCGATCGAATCAAGGTACAATAATTGTTCCGTGATTAAAGATAATCACGATTCGAGATTAAAAAATAAGAAAGATCATCTTGGCCGTTTTAAGAAACGACCGTATCGAAAATTACAATTACCGATGACGCACCGAGAATACAATACACGTAATAAAATATCGTGGTTAAACGGTCGTTCATCTCTAAATAGATTTATTCGTTAAGAGCTCGTGACTAGAAACCGACACGTTCGCTGTAAGCACGTGAGGCCCCTCGTTGCGTGTCCACTTCCCCCTCCAATCGCCCCTTCCGCGCACAACCTAGTTACGTTTTCAGACAATCGCACGACGCTAAAGAGGCAGCCATGACGTACGAGCTTGTGTCGCGTTCACGCGAGAGTAGGGGAACCCCCGAGGTCTCACGTGGTCTTGCTCGAACACCGCTGATCCAACTTAACCTCTACAGAGGAGTACGTGCAACGTTCGATACAATCGTAGGACATAATAACGACAGACGACAGCTTTTTATAGCTTTATTATAAGAATTTACATTTTATCAATTATCGTTTTTAAGAATAACATCGTTGTAATTTCTACGAATCGATTTACACCGCGAATATTCCGTTCGAGTATCTCGCATATTTCGCGATAATTCAACTTTCTATTTTCCTTCTGTTTTTTTCCTCGTTCAGAGGTCGACGCTTCGATAAGATAACTTCGTTCTGTTACTTCTATAATTAGCGCAACTGGCTAACGTTTCTTTCGATTTTACACTTTAGCCGCGAGAAACGTTGATTCCCTCACCGTCTTACCGAAGTAAAAATTGCAAAGAAAAGGAGACGTGCAATCGTTGCGTGTACATTTGAAAAGAAGACGAAAAGAAGAAGATGGAGGAATAAATTGAGATGGAACGGGAATGACAAGAAGTACACTGTCAGTAGCCATCCTCGTCGATGCTAAAAATCCGGTTCTGTGGTACGATCGGTAAATTATTGAACAACTCGATAATCGTTTAATAATTAACAATCATGGTAATAGTATACGATTAAAAATTTCTAGACCAGTCGCGAAAACTTGAAATTGAAACGTTCCTGCGCGATCTGTGGCTGACAAAGCCTTCGAGCAAGGCAGGTGAGAAAAAGGGTACAAGGAAAAGAGAAGAACGGAACAGGGTCGGTAGTGTAATAGATTACCGTCGATTATCCTTTGCCGTAGGGACAAATTACCAAAGGAGGACGCCTCCTTTGAAGGATAAGCGATGAAAGCGCGATAGAAAAAAAAGATAAATTGCCCAAGATATCATCTTGTTCCTTTCTTTTAGCCGACGAAGGTCCCTTGATTATCATCCGAACGTGTTACTATCCCGCTACAGCAAACAGTAACGTATTGAACATCTTAATCGTCGACTACGCATGATTTTCTTTTGGTTAATCGCGAACTGAATTTACTGGAAACGATCTTCACCTGGAAAAATACTCGATCTTCAACGAGGATGTTTTTATTATAGAAAGAGAGTTTCAAAAATCATTTTTCCATTTTATCAAAAATAGTTCCAATTCTTCTTGGGAAACGGAAAATATAATTTGCCTTTTTGGTATAGTTGTAAGGTTTGCAACACGATTCTTCTGTACTGTTAGAGCTCGTTCGGATGCTCTCTCGAATAAGCTCGTCCGAATTGCAATTGGAGGAACCTCGAGGAGAACCAAACGTAACATATCGCGTTTTTCGTGTCGTTTCGTTTGTTTTCTATTTGCATGTCTTCCTTTCTTAAGAAAATTTAAACGTTTCTTCGAACTCCCCGACCTCGAAAGTACCCACTTACCTGATAAGTTCACCACTATTGGTGAAATACGGAGAACCTGTTGCTTCGGTTGTAAGTACCGACTACACGTTTTCGGTTTATAATTGTTTCCTCTGGAATATTTCCTGAAAAATGAAATTACGTTACTCGAAGACGTATTAAAATTACGTTGACCCATTCATTGAAAATAGATAATTTTCCACGTACGATTGGAAACGTGTAAACTGGTCCAAATTACGCGAATTTGTCTTATACTTTCTAAAAGCTCGTTTCATTTTCTTTTCATCGAAATAGATCGTTATTGTTACTTTTTGAAATAGATTATTATTATTCATGGAAATAATTATTCATTCGTTATTTATCGAAATAGATAATGTACATTTTCTTCAATCTTTTTCTGCAAACCATTAACACGGTCTTTACAAATCTCGAAGTTGTTACACTTGGTTATTTTGTTACACGAGTTCGAAAAACAGTATCGTGACAGCAGAGATGGCCAGGGGCACTCGCGATGCATTCGACCAATTCTTCGTTACCGATGAAGACACTCGGTTTTGGTTCAGGCGTTTCAAATTGGGATAATGAAGATCTCGAAGATCATCAGAGACGTCCATCGGTCTTCGAAAATTACGAATCGCGCGAGTGCACGAAGTCAAGCCCACATGCAACGTGCAACGTGCAACGTGCAACGTGCAACGTGCAACGTGCAACGTGCAAAGTGCAACGTGCAACAAGATTGTCGAAAGACTCGATTGGGATGAATCAGCGTTTCCACGCCCTTAATTTCATCGAGAAGCTCGATAAACGAATCCCCGACACCCTTCAATGATAAAATAATACGTCTATTTGCAATTAATCGTTGGCTCGTTACTGCAGCGATACGTTCATCGATCGAACTATTAAAGAGAAGTGACCAAAGTCGAACCCTCGTCTTCTTTTAATAAGTAAATACACGACCGAGTAGGGAATGGAATAATTACTTCGGAATAATGTCAGAAAACAATAGAATTATGTACGTTTGTTTATTACTCGAGACGAGTGAGCATTAATTTTTATTTTTGTGATTCCTGAAATTGGTTTCATCGTGTCACCTCTACGATATAATTTCATTTCTGAACCGGATAAATATTCGTTTCCAATTTGTACAAATAGGGTTAAAGTAACGATCTACGTGGTTTTCTAACTGTTTCGTAAAGGTAATAATAAACGACAACGTGTCGGTTAACAAATGATGGTATTCGTAATTAAAGATGCATTACTGTGTTCGTTTTTCCCGTTCAAATATTTTAGTAACAACAAGGATTCGTATTCGAATCCGATTTGCATTTGTTTTTACCGTTCAAATATTTTAGTAACAAAAACTAAATAGCATATCGAATACTCGAGTTATTATTAAAAAAGAACAATGATCGATTGAAAATTATCAATAGTTGATTTCGATACTCAAAATTGACTTACAAAGAAAGCATTCGACTCTTTCATTGTAATTCAGACATACTTAATAATGTATTATTGCATTCGTTTCTACCGTTCAAATATTTCAGTAACGATAAATAAATAGCATACACTCGAGTTATGATCGAAAAGGAACGATGATCGATTGAAAATTATTAATAGTTGATTTCGACAGCTCAAGATAGACATACGTAGAAAGCACACGGTTCGAATCGGCTCTCAGAGAAACTCGCGTAAACCAGCTAGACCGTTCGCAAAATCGAATGCAAATTGATCGTGGATTCGACTCGTCCATTGTAATTCGGACACGCGTGAAAAGAGAATCCGCGAACTGGTGCGCGCAAACGCAGAGAACCGTGAAAGCACGATGAACCAACGCAACGTAACGCCCGGAGGTAGGCGAGATTAACAACGCGAAGAGGAAAAGCCGTGTTTCCAAACGACTGCGTTACAACGAGGGATTTACTGCATCTATAATTATAGGTAATAAAGCCAGAGACGTGGAAACCAGAGCGGCCTCGGTCTCTACCGAAATGTTCGTTATCTACGTTGCTGCAAAGAACTGTTTCCAGAAACTGTGCACTTACCAACACGCCGAGTATACCGATTTCTCGTCGCTCGCCATTGCACGGAGCATTTTAATAGCAGGCGCTTCCTAATAGGTGCAACGAGTTCGATTATTTTTTTCACCTAAACTTTCTCGAACTGTTGCTCGTTTCGCTGAAATTAGAGATTCGTAGAATGTAACTCGGAACGTTTTCAAAGGTGCGCGATAAGTTTAACGTTCCCTTCGGTAATGGTTTTACACCCGACCGTGCAATAAAATCGTAAATAAATTATTACGAGATCGTTCCAAGCGTTTTCAACGTTTCGACGTTTGAATGATAGAACGATAGAAACTATATAATGTACGATTGATTCGCACGGACAGCTTGTAACGTAAAGTTCAATTTACAAGGGAGAAATTGCAAAGAGAAATTATAGAAAATAACTACGGTAAGGATATATATATATATATATTTTTTTTTTCAAAAGTGTGCAACAAACGATGAATTCAAACGGATAGCGTAAAAAGAACGCGTCGATTATAAAAATTAACTATGGTAAAAGAGTATGGTTACAAAGGAAGATGCGAGAAGTTATTGGTCGTACTATAGTAATATTATTCAATATGAAAATATACTTACGTAACGAGGCACGAGAAGTCGTTAGTCATAAATGTTAATATTATCATCTATGACTAATAACTTCTTAAACACACTTTATCACGCGAGTACATTTTCTAACTGTGGTTAATTTTTACCATTTTTAAATCAAGGAGACTCGACGGCTTGAAATAATAATAACGGAATTTTTTTAGTTCGCATTTTTTATCTTCCCCTTTTCAAGAAATATAAGTGCACTTAATGATCGGCGTTACAGATTTCACTATGGAAGGCCACTGTGATTGTTTTTTTTTTTTTTTTTTTTTTTTTTATAGAATACAATGTCAGACACTGTTTACTATCAGGACTATAATTTGTGCTACCGGCAGTAATGGTTAGTTTTTATCGAACAAATGACACGATACGATACGCCAACGAGGAGTATACAGATACGAGTTTTGCATTCGGAGTATTGCATTCATTGTAATCGTTCACAAACCTTAACAATGATTTAGTAGTGGCAAGCATCGATAGTAAACAATACCTGATATTGAATCCTATGCAGAAACAATCACTGTAGTCTTCTGTAATGAAATCCCTAACATCGGTTATGCATATACATACTAAATTGATCTACAAATGCATTCTTTCCTAAAACGATGCAATTTTCTTATTCTTTATTTCAATATTCGTATAAAATACAAATTGGAGAACTCCTCGATTGAGAATAGTTTACCCGTATAAATGAATCGTTCTAAAAAAAGATAATAGAAAATTACTCGTCCTTTCTCCACAAACGTTAATAACAAAAATTGTTCGTTGTAAAATTTATAAACTAAAATAAGAAAATAATGTAAAACGCGATACAAAAGAGACCGAACTCGATAAGATTATTCGATCGAGTCGTACAAACGAGAAAACTACGAACAACTTTACTTGTAGATTATTTTTAATAACGTTTGGTATAATTTCTTTCGAGTCATCTGTTCGAAAAATATAACAATACGTTCAACGTAAACTGTAGAATTATTCACGAATTCTCCGCAAAACGAAGTGTCGCGAAACGATACAATATCCAGTCGGTAATGCGGAAATTGTTGAAAATGCGGCGATGATTAATAAAAAAAAAAAAAAAGAAAGAAAACGATCCCGGATTATCGTATTCCGCGATCGCTATCACGGACGTTTATCGCAATTCGAACGATCGTAGAAAACGATAGGAATGTAGGGAACGATTAGGCGCAAAGAAACAATACGATGAAAGAACTCTGCTTATTTTTTATTTACCAGTCCCGCGGGAGCAATTCTCTCTCGACATTTATCGAACATTTCTTGTGACGTACAAGATACGCGATTAAAACCATTCTTAGGAAGAGAACTCCCTCGGGGGAAAGCAGATAAATGTTTTTGTAAGGGTCTCCACGGGAACCTACACGGTGGCGTAAAATTTTCATTTTAATCGTTCGTTTCTGGGTAATTTTAATACCAAGTCGTTTTCATTGCGTGCTATATCTATTGACCGAATCAAACTCGTCTCGTGCAATTACAGTGAAGAAAAACGATTCATCCAGTCGAATAAAACAAGTAAGGGAAAACGTCACTTAACTATACAACGAGCCGGGTGTTTTTAAAGGATATTTTCCTCTGTTCGCGTGAACTGGTTACACGCGTTATTCTTAAGTTCATTGTTAATACAAAAATAAGATTCAAAGCGTCTTAAGATGTATCTTTAAGATCTTTCGACGAATTCTCACGAGCTACTCAAAGTAGTCGAATATTGGTACGAATGTACCAGTCGAGAGTAATACGAGGGCTTTAGCCCTAAGGTAATAGAAAATACTAAAAGGTAATACAAGCTCTGTAAATAGTAGAAATTATGATTTTGAATGTGTACTAAAAGTGTACTTTTTAGTGTATGGGTAATACAAGGGCTTGATTCTTAAGGTAATAAAAAATACTAAAAGGTAATACAAGCTCTGTAAATAGTAGAAATTATGATTTTAAATGTGTACTAAAAGTGTAATTTTTAGTGTATGGGTAATACAAGGGCTTTATTCTTAAGGTAATAAAAAATACTAAAAGGTAATACAAGCTCTGTAAATAGTAGAAATTATGGTTTTGAATGTGTACTAAAAGTGTACTTTTTAGTGTATGGGTAATACAAGGGCTTTATTCTTAAGGTAATAAAAAATACTAAAAGGTAATACAAGCTCTGTAAATAGTAGAAATTATGATTTTGAATGTGTACTAAAAGTGTACTTTTTAGTGTATGTGTAAATGTGTATTTTTACGTGTATATTTAATTCTAATGCATTTGCTCTGTAAATAGTAGAAATTATGGTATCTAATGTGTACTAAAAGTGTAACTTTTAGTGTACGTGTAACTGTGTATTTTTACGAGTATATTTAATTATAATATATTTGCTCTGTAGAAATTATAGTTTCGAATGTGTACCAGAAGTGTACTTTTTAGTGTACGTGTAACTGTGTATTGTTATACGTATATTTAATTATAATGTATTTGCTCTGTAAATAATAGAAATTATGGTTTCGAATATGTACTAAAAGTGTACTTTTTAGTGTACGTGTAACTGTGTATTTTTACGAGTATATTTAATTGTAATATATTTGCTCTGTTGAAATTATAGTTTCGAATGTGTACCAAAAGTGTAATTTTTAGTGTACGTGTAATCGTACCTGAACCCAAAAGCAAATCGAGAAAATTCTAAATTCTATCCAATTGTATTAACAACATCGGTTATTTCTAAACGTTTCTAAAATTTCTGGGGAATACTGTTACCTCGAAATCGTTTTTCAACCTACCACCCTGTGGAAGACATAATCCAACCTCGTATACGTGCACACCTACGTATAATAATCTGCAATAGTGTGTTATAGTATATACCAGAGATGGTAATTTTGAATTTTTCAAAAAATTACCAATCTTTTCTTGACCAATTTTATCGCGAATCAATATTTTCAACGCAAAATCGGATCGATTGAAAGAATAAACGCATAATTTTCTCTTCTGAAAAAAATTTGATCGCATGTAAATAAAAAAATTTGATCGTATGCACAAATAAGATAGATTAGACGCGTTGATCTTGAAACGATATTGAAAAAAATCGCTCGTTTCGTACAAGTAGATCGATATTTTAAACTGAATTTTCTAGGAAATCAATTTTCTAACTCACGATGCGTATCGTTTCGAAAAATTGATTTTTTTAACAAGAATCGGCATCCCCCCATTATGTACTATGCATCGGTGAATCGACGGTTACTTGAACTCGTACCGCGTATTCGAAAAGAGCGGAAAGACCTAATAGGATGTAAAAAATCCGATACGCTTTGCAAATTTTACGACCAGACATACCGTCATGAATTATCCTATGGTAATTGGTTTCTCTTACAGGAACAACAGAATCTTGGTTTATCGTTGATTCTCGTTTACTTAAACCCTGATGCTCGACAAATCGATTTTCTTGAATCCGATCGTTCGTATCCAGTTTGTCGACGACACGGTCGGTACCGCCACCGTAATATACACGGTGCGGTGAAAATAATGTGTCGTCGAAAATAAGCTCGAGAAGACGGAGAAAAAATTTTCTTTCGCACGATGTTTAATTATCGACGAAATGAAATTTAATTCAATCGATTCCGGACTTGGAAACGCGCTCACGTATCGATAAACATCGCCAACGTCGTAACGACCACACCGATAATACGTTTATCAATGATTTTAACAATTTACATACATTTACATCGTCGAACGAATTGTTGAAATCGACGCGCTTGTTTACGCATGCAACTTCTTGCACGATGAGTCAGAGACTCGCGAACCAATGCCACGGTGTTCCAATGCTTTAATTATTCAATCGTTCGAAAGCCTGTACAACTCTCTCTTCCAGCTCGTGGAGATTTGCAGTATCGTTCTGCATAATCTCTGTCTTGAAAATTGCCCCGCGATATCAACGGGATCAAGATACGACGACTTGGCCAACAGAAATACTAGTTTGTAGCGAGGATCCATTTGATCGAGAGTTAATCGACTATACGAGCATTCGATGAATATTTACATTCAATTTCCGTGAAAAAGAAGCCTCGAACGAATTTAATCGACGAATCGGACTACGGTACAAATCCGAAATTAACCACTGTTGAATAATCACTGTTGTACCAAAGTTTCCTCTACTATCTCGAGTTCAACCGAATACAAAAAAGTTGTTTCTTCGAATTTCTCGAAATGTAGCTTTCGAACTTTTATTCTTCTTCGAATATTTATTTTTACGCGAGGACCCATTTCAAAAACAGTACAAAAATAATATTTTGTATCAAAGTTTCCTGTAATATCTCGAGTTCAACCGAATGCAAAAGAGTTGTTTCCTTGAATTTCTCGAAATGTAGCTTTCGAACTTTCATTCTTCTTCGAATATTTATTTTTACGCGAGGACCCATTTTAAAAATGATAGACGCAAGGCCCAAGGAGGGAGGGGCATTCTATAATTCAAATGGAGGGGATAGGAGCAAAAGAAAATATTCGATGCAAAAAGAACCTGGATAACTCGAATCCTCGTCCATTGATCTCTTTCTACAGATACATCGATTATTGGAATTTAATATTTACAAAAG
The DNA here is from genome assembly GCF_051014685.1 of Ptiloglossa arizonensis. NCBI lineage: Eukaryota > Metazoa > Arthropoda > Insecta > Hymenoptera > Colletidae > Ptiloglossa > Ptiloglossa arizonensis. The sequence continues at coordinate 16,628,774 of NC_135048.1, read as the reverse complement.
TACATTTTTCCTATCGTTTCGAACCTTATCTACTCGAGTGTATTTTCCTTTTTGGAAAGAGTCTTCCAAAAAATTTGAAAACCACCGATATGGAGAAGACAATAACGTCTTCAATATTTGTAAACTTTTTTCTGCTAACCACTCTCGGTTTCTTCATCGTTTCAACTTTTAATACAATACCCTTTACTTGGACCAATTTTCTCGAAAAGTTTTACAGAAGCTATGCTTTCGAACACGTGTTGAATTTTTACACACAATTTTACATTCGTAAACTGATATCGTCTTTCTGAAAATAATACCGCAAAGACTGAAACGTTAAACAGTGTCGTACATATGTACGTAAATATGTACATCCACGACATTCTGTTAAGGAATTGAGGTTAGGTTTTGTAACAGCATTTTTAACTGCACCTTGCCTCTTACGCACTTCCGCACATACTTACCGATTATATTTTATCCGTATACGTTTTCGTGTATATACTTTCGAGGCATGCATAATACAGAGGTTTAATAATAATAATTAAGTCAACGGAGGTTCAGGTTGTGGTCCAGGCCCCTTTACGCTCGTAATGTCCTGCAATCGTAAGACAAATACGAAAGATTTTCGATCCACGATTAGCAAAAACCATTTGAAACACTGTCGTTCATAAGTCACTGGACACTTTCTTCTCCAGCTTAGAAAATGCAAATTAAGACGAGATATCTATTTTAAATTATTATTTCAAACTTGTAACGCGCGTACAACTGGCGAAGAATATTTTTCAAAAAGTTTCGCAAACCTAAAGAAATACAGAATAAATTAACCGACAGAATTTACAATGTAAATAAATATCGGTGATACAAATAACGAGTGTACACATATAGGTAAATAATGTTCAAATATTACAACGTAACAATGTGTATTTCACACACTTCGTAACCATAAAGGTATTTCAATATTTTTTAAATATCTACCGTACCTTTAAGTATAGGAAAATATAGAAACACCTAATGTAATTTTCTTTTTTTTTTTTTTCTTAAAAATCTGAATTTTTAAATTATCAAAATTCCCATAATCGAAGCATTTGACGATAAATATCTATCGGTGTTTGAATTTCATACACTTCGCTAGTCGCCACCACTGAAACGGAAATATGTTTCTTTTTATCATAATTACTTCCCTCGAGATCAATCGATCCGCACGAGTTTATAAAATATAACATGAAAACGTGTCATGCACCTATAGACGATTAATTCCGTTCCCAAGAGTATAAAACTTGCGCCTCGCTCCATTAGTGTAGCAGCGAGTGTAGTGTTTTTCACGATAGAAAATCCCTCAGGAGATATTGTCCATGGGGATGGATATCAGAACGTAAATAATTTAAACAAAACCGTCGTCGAGTGCAATATTTCCAACCGGTTCGTTCATTCGTGAAAAATAATAGTGTCGAGTTCTTTTCGAAAAATGGTCCTCCGATCGAACTGTTGCTTAGTTATTATACAACTGAAATTAAATCGACGCGCAATATTGTGTAAATTGTACAATTTGTACAACTCGAAGTAACATTTCATCGTGTGTTTAATATAAAATTGTTACACGAAGATTGGTACAGTTTTGTAATCTATGTATAAGTACGTTGCTTTAATCGTTTTATTGAACGTTACGTTTATTTAAAATTTCATGATTATCTTTTAACTAAATTAACTTTTCGAATGGAATTCCTAACTTTTTAAACGAAAGTTCGTGAAAATATCAAACACCAAACATCAAATGCTTTTGCGTTTCTTTATTTATACCTATAAGTATAATAAGTATAATAATATAAGTATTATTTATACTTATACTATATATAGTATATTTTTATTCGATATTTTGTTCGTTCCCCGACAAGTACGTTGATGCAAATTATGTACGCTATTATTTTTCATTATCGCCACTGTCATTAAGACCAAGGTACCACATTGGCACTGAAACTCTCTTTATTGACAAAATTGACACGTTTCCGAAGTATTTCGTATGCAACAACTCTATATCTCGCTAATTATCAGGTTCAAAACAAACGAAACGCGATACCTGCTTACAACGAATTTAGCATTCTTTCGAATTGTTCCATAAAAAGTTGAATGCTCCGCTTAAAAAAATTGAAAGTGACTTACGTTGAAAATTTAAAGTAATACGACCATTTTTTATGTACTCGCGCTGTTTAAAAATTATTCGACGTGACCAACCGAAGTGGCTCATTCCGTATGCGAGGAATGTACCTTTGTCGATTTATGTACGTATGTGTATTATTATTATTATTATTATTACTTTCTCTTAACAGAGATATTTCGTGAAATCAGCATCGTTTTATAAATAAAATACAAACCAACCTTCTGCTCTTCTGATTTATAAGATATGCGAGGTGTATGGTCTCGCATTACCACATACACGAGCGTATTAAGAATTCTCTTAATCGATTATGTAAGTATACTTATCCTGATTACAAAGATTAGAATAATAGTAAAAATAACGGGCAAATGAAACTTGGAAAGAACTTTATCTTTCAATATAAATTTCTTTGTATCCGAGAGTATAAAACGAGCATTTTCGGTACACTTTCATACATTTTTGTTTTATTATTGCAAAACTATCGAATTACTATAGAAAGCGGTTAATGTAATTAACCAAGACAAAATAAAATTTTAACTTTGAATCGGTCATTATTTAGCGTATATATATTCTGCTATTTACAAGTTTGCATTAAAATTTATTCGTATAGATATTTGGTTAATCTTGTTACTAAAATTTGATTACAAAGATTAGAAGAATAGTAAAAAATTAACGTGCAAAGAAAACTTGGAAAGAACTTTAATCGGTCCTTATTTAGCGTATAAATATTCTAGTATTTACAAGTTTGCACTAAAATTTATTCGTACAGATATTTGGTTAATCTTGTTACTAAAATTTGATTACAAAGATTAGAAGAATAGTAAAAAATTAACGTGCAAAGAAAACTTGAAAAGAACTTTAATCGGTCCTTATTTAGCGTATAAATATTCTGGTATTTACAAGTTTGCACTAAAATTGATTCGTACAGATATTTGGTCAATCTTGTTACTAAAATTTAATTTCAAAGTTTAGAAAAATAGTCAAAAATTAACGCGTAAAGAAAATTTGGAAAGAACTTTAATCGGTCCTTATTTAGCGTATAAATATTCTGCTATTTACAAGTTTGCATTAAAATTGATTCGTATAGATATTTGGTCAATCTTGTTACTAAAATTTAATTTCAAAGTTTAGAAAAATAGTCAAAAATTAACGCGTAAAGAAAATTTGGAAAGAACTTTAATCGGTCCTTATTTAGCGTATAAATATTCTGCTATTTACAAGTTTGCATTAAAATTGATTCGTATAGATATTTGGTCAATCTTGTTACTAAAATTTAATTTCAAAGATTAGAAGAATAGTAAAAAATTAACGTGCAAAGAAAGAACTTTAATGGTCCTTATTTAGCGTATAAATATTCTGCTATTTACAAGTTTGCACTAAAATTTATTCGTGTAGATATTTGGTTAATTTTGTTATTAGAATTTGAAGCGATTCGAATACAACGGGTCACGAATCGACCGAAGCGAAACCGGGTCCACGTTAACGAGAAGGCAATACGATTATCATAATAAAAGCTCGAAAGGTCTTAGAATGGTATGTAGATTTTGAAAACCGAACCGGGAGAAAAAAATGGAAATGACGACACCCTTTGAATGCCACGGACACCTATAACGATGAAAGCACAGAAGTTCGACGTAGAATTGACTTTTTAAAAACCAAACCCCATTACGGTAGTACACGTGTAATATAATAGGCGTTGATTAGAATTTCGAGTTTCGAGGAATTTGAAATAACACGTGAAATAAAACCTATCCCAGGATTGGTCAATACACAATCGTGTACCCCGTTTAAAATATCTTCGAATCCCTCGATCGACACAAAGGGATTATCGTTCAGGTATATTTGTAAATTTGTATTTGTATCATCGAATGAATTTTTTTCATTCGATTTACTTAAATTCCCCCAGTTTTTTCGTTTGTAAATTTTAACTAAATGTTACCAGTCGATAAAGAAGCGGAATATTATTTTTAAACAATATTTACACTACGCCACACCGTACACACGTTATTACAGTTCATCTTTCGCAACTTGACATAATATTTCGTTCAATTGTACACATTTACAACCGATCGTTGTAAATAATTCCAGCCTTTAACGATACTTTCGCGTACGATTTCTTTCGTCTATTATTTATAATCAACAATACGTATCCTGATCTTTGTTGGTAACTTTTGCAACATTCTCTTTGTACTTTCGTTTAACCATTTCGTGCACGTGCATACTTTTCATCTTACGCGATGTAAATTGTTACATTTGTTGGTTCTATAAATTTATCTTGGTCCTAAATATTGTTTAATATATACAGTTAATACTGTTTTCTTCGACGTTCATTTAACCAAATTTCTCACACAATTTTACCATTCGTGACTAATAACTTTCTGTAGATTAGTGTGTTTTGTTATATATAACCGTTGAAAATTACTATGATTTATATATCGCAGACATTTGTACATATATATTGATTTTCTTTTACATACATCTTTATGCTATATTACATCGTTCTAGTGGAATAATTGTTCATTATATGAGGAGACAGAAATAAAATCGTTCAAACGTTAAAATACGTAATTAATGCTAAGAATAAATAATAAAATGTATAAAAAAAAAAACTCTTCGTAGTAGACATTCGGAGCGAGACTACAGGTAAACGAAATCTTCTATGCAAATTATTCTGATTGAACCGGTCATTTTCGAACTCTGAAACTGACAAAAAGCCCATTAACGACACATTCGAATATTGTTAACCGTACGACGTCCTGGTGCATTTAATAGACCGAATTTCACTTTCCAAAGAGTCCCTGATTACCATAAAAGAGAACTTGGCCAGCTTGACGTCGATTTTAAGATGGACGCTTCGAAGACGCGTCCCGAAACCCTTACACATAAATTCGGACAATGAACGACTAATGAATTGTACAGAAATCCACACAATATGTAAGTATTAAGGTGGAAATCAAGAGACCAACTTGGGTGTTTTGTCGTGCTAATAGCATGGACTGATATCGCACCCCTGTTTATTTTTCTTCGAAACTAACGCGGACCCGAGTAAATAACGCTTAATCCGCGAGACTGAAAATTTTCATAGGAAAATTTCCAAACGTTGAACACGGTCGATCCAATCGAAACGATCGACAATTACTCGCATACAATACTAAGAATTCAAGTGTTTGTATTTATATTATATCACGATCGAGTTTGGAATTTTTTATCTTGAAATTGAATCTTAAAATTTTGATATAATAAAAATAGTTCGTTGTTTCGTTGGGCTAAGGTATACTTGAAGAAGTAGGCGAAAGATATTCAATTCTTTTTATCGTACGAGCAAATGTTTGCCGATAACGGTAATAACAATTTTTGTTACTAATAACATTTAGTAACATTTTGTTGAAAGCTGGTTCTCTCTCTCTCTCTCTCTCTGTAGGAGAAATAAGAAACAGAAAAGTTCTATTTGTGTAACTTTTTATTTATAATTTTTTCCTTTATTTTTATTCTAAACTTTAACTGTAGTGTCTCATCTGGAGTCAATTCTCGTATTACGAAAGTTGACGGAAGAGTCTTGAAGCTCAAACTATAAAAGTTAAGAAATCCTTAACGCTCGAATCTCAAAGCTCGAACTATAAAAGCTAAAAAATTCTTAACACTCGAATCTCAAAGCTCGAACTATGAAAGCTAAAAAATCCTTAACACTCGAATCTCAAAGCTCGAACTATGAAAGCTAAAAAATCTTTGACACTCGAATCTCAAAGCTCGAACTATAAAAGTTAAAAAATTCTTAACACTCGAATCTCAAAGCTCAAACTATGAAAGCTAGAATCCTTAACGCTCGAATCTCAAAGCTCGAACTATGAAAGCTAGAATCCTTAACGCTCGAGTCTCAAAGCTCGAACTATGAAAGTTAAAAAATCTTTGACGCTCGAATCTCGAAGCTCGAACTATGAAAGCTAAAAAATCTTTGACGCTCGAATCTCAAAGCTCGAACTATGAAAGCTAAAAAATTCTTAACACTCGAATCTCAAAGCTCGAACTATGAAAGCTTGAATCCTTAACGCTCGAGTCTCAAAGCTCGAACTATGAAAGTTAAAAAATCTTTGACGCTCGAATCTCGAAGCTCGAACTATGAAAGCTAAAAAATCTTTGACGCTCGAATCTCAAAGCTCGAACTATGAAAGCTAAAAAATCCTTAACACTCGAATCTCAAAGCTCGAACTATAAAAGCTAAAAAATTCTTAACACTCGAATCTCAAAGCTCGAACTATGAAAGCTAGAATCCTTAACGCTCGAGTCTCAAAGCTCGAACTATGAAAGTTAAAAAATCTTTGACGCTCGAATCTCGAAGCTCGAACTATGAAAGCTAAAAAATCTTTGACGCTCGAATCTCGAAGCTCGAACTATGAAAACTAAAATTTTTAACGCTTAAACCTTGAAGCTTGAACTATAAAAGCTAAAAAATCCTTAACACTCGACTCTTGAAGTTCGAACTATAAAAGCTAAAAAATTCTTAACGCTCGATCGAGTCTTAAAGCTCGAACTATGAAAGTTAAAATCCTTAACGCTTCGGTCTCTAAGCTCGAAGTTTCGTGCTTATGACGCACGAATTATATCGAAATCTTCTGGATTTGAGAACGATTCTTTTTCTACGTTTGTTTCCCAAAATTGAAGTCGAACTTCGATATTTTATCGATACTCACGATTGTTCTCAACGAACGATCATTTTCGAAAGCTGGCAATTACAAAAAGAAGAAACGGACTAAGTTATTCAACGATTCGAGCTTCCGTGTATTTGAATTCGCAATCTATATTTTTTAGAAAATGACTAACAAGTATCATAGAATTATTGTTAATTTCTTTCCGCAATTTGTCACCAACACCGAGAACTCAATTTTAAAGCTTCATATAATGTTAGTCTCAAAAATCTCAACATTTAAGGTCGAGCTACGAAGCTTCGAAGACTTAAGTTTTACACATTGCTATTTCAAAGCGTCAAATCTTTGAAACACTGGCTTAAGATCGACATTAGAATGATTCTGCGCTCTACGTCGCGCCTTCGTAGAGCGACATCTAACGTGTCAACCGTGAAACAACTAGTACCCAGTCGATAAAGAAGACACCGAATTCTCAAACAGCAGAAATTAAATACTTTAACCGGTGTATTAAAATGTTACTATAAAGAGGAGTACAGTTTACAATTTGTTCGTGAAAAACATACGTTATAACGATATTATTAATTAATATATTGGTAATACATACTTTTAAGATTATATAGAAAAGAAATCGTTGCAAAGTCTTATTCTAACCAAAAGATAGATGTCGCTAGAAATCGTTTTTCCTGGATAAATGAGATAGGCTATTTGATAGTAGATATATCTTCATAAACAATTATCTGGAATTAGAAAATTTCTAATCTGTAAGAAACTAAAGGTGTCTTGTAAGAAACTAACGACAGAATATTCATAGTATTTGAATAATAAGATGTAGAATACGGATAAAATTTCTCAAATTCATTGTTCCTTTTTAATAACAATATTCGACCACTCGGATATTCAAAGTTCAGTCGCAAAGATTCAAAACTTACAGAAAATTTGGATATTAAATTATTCGACTAATCTAAGCTCTATATCGGACACGTGATTCGTTAGGAAGTTACTTTTATTAACCAAAAAACAAATGGATATGATTTATATTTAAAATATCACGAAAGCATTTACAAACAATCCGTAAGTTTACGCATGAGTTGTAAACCGTCGATAATGTAAAACAGCTGTGTGGAATCAGTCGTACCAGCTCTGTTTGCAACGAAAACGATTTAAATACAAAAATGAATTAAATTCCCAATTCGAAAGGAAAAAATCGAACCATCGTCCACGTGAACTCTTTTTTTTTTTATTACCTTTGTGTGTCGAACTCACCACCGAAATTCCAAATATTATTTATTTCGTATAATTTGAATTTTTGTCCACTCGTTCCTACGTGTATTCGATATAAAATAATTACGTATACTCGACGATCTATTTTTTCACAAAAATATAATTACGGCGTTCGAGCATACATTCACTTTACACCAAATATTAGAAACACATTATTTCTAACAAAAATTCGTAGAAAAAAATCCTTGAAATCGTTTACGAATCTAAGGTGTTCTCAAAGTCGGTACAATTTTAAAGATTCACCATCGGATCGATTCCCGCGTTACCTAATTATTGCGTTGTTTATTAATTTCGTATTAAACGGAAACTGTTCGCGACGAAACGATTGGGGACGCTGAAATGGTGGACAAGAGAAGCAAATTTTAGAATAATTTCGGCTTATTGTGAGGCAAAAGCAGCAGGTGGGCTTTACTTTCAGAGACTGAGAAAAAATGTGTAACGACGAACTTTCACCGGATAATGAGACGTTAATGTAACGAATGACACACCGAGTTTAAGCTTTAGCTTAACGAGTAACGATGCTGGCTTCGCTGAGCATTCATCTTAGAATGATCATTTATTAATTAAGAGCCAACGGTCGCGTACGGACTTTCGCTGGTTGGTATTTGACCGAGTGAAAACACCAGCAGGACTAAAGCTGTTTATTGCGATTCGCCCGTAACGAATTGACCCGCGTAATTTGAACACTGTTGACACGATTGCGATTTTTCAGAGAAAACATTTCATCCACTTACCGTTCTCAGTTTTAATAGCGAACAATCGAATATGCAATTTCGTTGGTTCAAAAATTCAAATTATACGAAATAAATAATATATGGAATAATATTAACCACTGTGAACTCTGAGTTTGATCAACACTACATTTTAATATTATTAATAATGAACCTATTTTATAAAAATCTGAAATAAAGACCGTAGAATAATATTCTAACTAACAAAGTAGGTCATTATTGATTGTGAAAAGAAGGATAACTCGCGTTGTTCATCGCTTTAACGATATGTTACCACGATCCTGCTTACCTACATATGCATGCATTACGAAGTTAAAGAGATAATTTCATATAGGTTACGTCTCGTCAACATACTGAACAACAAAAAAAAAACTTAGCTTAACAAAATCACATTACAAATTCCACTGTTTTAAAGTGAACTATTAAAATTAACAAATATGTTCAATATTGGATTGCAATAATAATGAAATGTAAACGTTTATTTAGATTCTTACTTGTAACAATTTTATACCAAATTGAATGACGAATATGTAAGTTTATCTGCAAGACAATCGTGTAACATTATAAATCGAAAGTTAGAAGTTTTAACTCTCCACCTATCGATAAGAATGACTATCCACCAACTTTTTTCAAAAGAAAACGAATTAATAAGAACCTTATGAAAACGATATAATATACTGACTATTAGATACGTGGATTGAGAATATTTGCCTAATTTATACATTTATTGAGTTGTTTTACGTACATCCTAAAACTTTAATGTCTGTAAAGCTATTAGTTCAAATATCATATCAAATTTACCGAAGGCAAACAAAATATTGTATTTCGCAGAAAAAAACTCGGCCACTGTCTTCAGATACCTGTGAAAGTAGTCTATCTGTATAATGTAAAAACGTTTCGTGCAGGCTTAAAAGTCATTTACAAAATTAGCCAAACATTATCTAACCACACTACACAGCATCAGTCGCCGCTACGGAACTAACCCTTCCTAAGTGTACGTGTGCGCGAGAAAAGATGCGCATAAAATTATTGTATCGCACACTGTTCACTAGTACGAATTGCAACGTAATACGTACGTTACTCTGTTAATAATCAGTAACCGATAACCGATAACCGGTAACCGGTAACCAGCACTTTAATTCATACTATCTGTGTACCTTTCAATCCATCATTTTCTAATAGTATCATTTACTTCAAGTTTTTACATCATTGTTTTGCTCTGTATTCGTTTATATAAAAATTTGCACATTTTAACACAACATTTCATTCAATATATATTATACAAAGGTAAATATAAGCATTTGCTACAAAAAATACAATTAAAGAAATACTCATGCTTAAAAATGACGCAGACAGTATAATCTAAAACCGTGGTATAATTATTGATTACGGATTACGGAAATTTTTATTCTCATAATTATGTGTATAATAAAAAATTTCAATTTTATTTATATTTACATAATTTATGAAAATCGTCACATACATAAATGAACACTATTCACAGTCGATTGTCGCATGTTAACTTTGCACGCGTTTAGCTCCCAGCCTCCCTCAAAATGTCAAAAAAGGAAAATATATATATATGTACAAGTACTATACAATAGTCATAACGAAGTTATTCGGTGTAAGGCCATTTTCCTCACATTAACATTTAATTAACCCACATTCTTTCAGGCGTTTATATCTCAAACAGAGAAACAAATTGACATATCTTAAAATTAGGAAAAATGTAATTCACAATTAGAAAAATCACCTTGAATTACCAATTGATTTTAATTCAACTATAATTCTTATATAAACACTTTTCAATTAAGATTCAACAGAAAGATTTTTCATAAAAGATGATAAATCAAATATGTCTGCACTACTTAATAATTTTCTCACAGCCACTTGTTCATTTAAGTTTGTTGCAGCTGATTTTAATTTGTTCTTCCATTCAGTAGAATCATTTTCATTTATGGAGCATATAATAATTTCGTTTACTTCGTCTTGCACGGAATAACACGCTATAGATTTAAATACAAACTTCAAATCATTCTTCACTTTTTTCTTAATACTTTGATCTCGGCTAACTAAATTTAAAATAAAAAGACCATCATTTGTTAAAGATTCCGAAACTGATTTTATAATAGCCATTTCTAGAAATTGTTTAGGTGGACAACTTATTCCAACTGTAGTATCTTTACTATCTACGTCAAAAAGTATAGCTTTGTATTTTTGTCCATTCACTGCATTGTCTTTGATAAATCGAATTCCATCTGCAATTTCAACCTTCATTCTGTTGTCAAGAATTAAACCAAAATAGTCAGTAGCAATTTTTAGCATTATTTCATCAATTTCAACTGCAATAATTTTCAACTGTGGAAATATAAATATATATTCTATCAAATATTTCAATTTGTAATACTGTCAATAATAATATTAAGTATTATGTACATACTTTAGGAAAGCAATTGTACAAAAATGTACATAGATTTCCTCCACCTAATCCCACAATCATGATTTCATCATATTCTTTAGAATTTATTGCAGCACTAACACCAATACTCATGTATAAATGATGATCACATGCTAAGAAACCTGGATCAATAACTTTCTTCATTTTGCCACGTCTTGATTTAGCTGGAAAAATTACTTATGGGCTAAAAGCATTTTAAAATAATGGAATAATTACAGTAACAAAATTCAATACCTTGTTTAAGACGAGCTTCGCTTTGAATAACATAAGGATTGTTTAAAAACACTAATCTCCGAAACTCGTAACCATCTCTTTCGACCTCCTCGACAACAAAAAGGCCACTAAGGTCACTTTTTCCTTTATAGCATGTAATTCTTACTCCTACATCTGAACCCAATGATAGGAATGGAATATCATTTTTACCAGACAAACCTTCCGGAGCTAAATTCAAAATACAATCTTCAAGTTCACTTTTTACATCATCCCAGCTTTCAAATTTGTGATCCCTACGTAATGTAACAATTGCAAGTCTATCGCGTTGCGCACTCTTAAGAACTTGTTGCCTCCCTTCTTTTGTACTAAATAACCAATCTGTTTCCCTAGGATAATAAAAGGTTTTAAAAACTATGTTACATGTAAATATTTATCATTGTTCAATATTTATCTGAAATAAACACAAACTTACTTCCCTTGTGGTACTATAAATGCTGCATATGTTTTTGTGCCTTGTATTTTAGGCCGATCTAGAACATAAACTGTATAGCGTGGCTGATTGTCATCAGGACGATGTAAATCTAATGATATTTCTCCAATGTCGGCCACACTGCGTTTTTGTAAACTGTTACATATCAATGCTGACTGTTGCGCTGACAGTACAGCAGATATTACCTCATTTGCTGATGACAATCGTTTTGGAGGACCATCGAACAATGCTACTTCCAGAACCTATCGTAATTAGAAACTATATTCTTTCAAAAGAACCATTGAACAAAACAAAATCGATTATTTACATTATTAAATTATTATATTAATTTATGATAGTTATTTTAAAATAGTTATAAATATGTTCTAGATGTATTTCTCATAACGTGTAATATTTAAAAAAAAATGTCCACTTAAAACAAATTATTAATAATAGTACAATTCTTACAGTTTGTGATAAATTTGTAACTTTTGTGGCAATTACAACAAAGATTGGTATCACACTTCCTTCTTCAATTCGTGCTTTTGCTTCTGCCTCATGGCATCGTACTATACGAAACATGAACCCAACATTTGGAAAATAAGATAGAAGTTCCTTTAATATGTGTTCTTGTAATAAAGAGATACAAATGTATCTACCACCATTACGCAAAACTTTTGTGATTTCCTGAAATAAATAATTCATGGTATACTATATAATACACATCATAAGTAGAAGAAAAATTTAGTTTTCTATTTATTTAATGTTGAACTCTATTATTCAATATATATGAATTTACCTTAAAATATCTATTGACTGTAGATACTGTTCCTTCCTTAGTATCTGGCATAAGAGCATCCAAAGTACCTTTATCCAAAATAACACTAAATGTATCACTTGAATATGTCATTTGTGTAGCATCCATTTGCTCATAAATTAAATCTGGTCTTACAGATACATTAATATCACACATTTGTTTAATAACAATATGTGATATATCAATATTAGTAATATTTCTACAATTAGAAATAAATACAATTAGAAATAAATTTATATAAATTTAAGGCTTTTGTAAATGTGAAACTTAGATAAACTGCCTCAGATGGTTCCTCTGCAATAGATTCTGATTACAGCTACTGTGGGTGTAAAAAGTATTCGTACATCGGTCAATCTAAAAAAAACTTTATAGAACTTTGTTTACTACCAAAAATATATCAACAGAAACATACATACATATTCTTAGAAACCTCAAGAACAAATGCCTCTAGATATTCTAATGATAATTATGTTGACATTCCTTTGATTACCTTATAATTATTAGACATAAAATGTTATGAAACAGGAAATGTACGAATAGTTATTACTTGTACATTTTCAACCATATTCAAGACTTTTGTTAATATTTACATAGAAAATATAAATAAACAATTTATTTTTAATGAAATTTGTTCTTAAGATTTCTAATATGTATACATGTCTTTGTTGATATTTTTTTTGTAATAAACAAAGTTCTATAATGCTTTTGTTGAAATTGACTGCTGTATGAATACTTTTTACATCCACTATATAGAAATTCATTTTTATGTACAACAACCAACTCACCTGTAACCAACATCATATAAACACATACTAACTGTAGAATTACCACAGCCAACAATCAAAATATTATCTTTTATTTTGATGTATTTCAAGAGAATACTGCATAATTCTGGGTATTCTCCATACCTAAATACCAATATAAATACTATGTATTGACAAGAAACTAAATTCATAATACATTAAGATTTTTATTAATATTGATATTATAAAATTTATATTAATATTCATAAACAGTATATACCATTCAAAATGTTTTTTACCACGTTTCTTGAAAAATGTATTCCAATACTCGACTTGACTAAATTCTTCGTGTGTTTTCGGTAACAAATTCATAATTTCAACTTTCAAATATAATTATAAACCTGATAACATATAATTATTTTAAGTCTTTTATTATTACTACACTTATAGAATTAGGTTAACACATGTTGATATACATATCAAATTACATAGGTAAATTCAACATTACTTTATTTTATGTTATACTTTAATTAGAAATTTAAAGAGTTAAATTACATTAAATTGTATCAATGTTGCATTTTACTTAAAAGTCATTAATTGCACATACATATTTTACTCACAGCATTAATTGTAATATTACAATAGTTAAACCAAAAACTATATCATGTCAGTAGCCTTTATTACGCGTACAAACTTATTTACAAATGGACATAAATGTAAAAATATTCTGTATCAAATTCAAAATTGTTATATTCAAATCTAAAGAGTAAACGTTCTGCTAAGAGCGCATTTTGGGTGGATATATATGTATAAACAAATATAATGTACGACTAAAGTAAAAGCTACACTAAAAGCAGAATTTTTAACTTTTCGAGTAGGAAAATTTATGCCACTATGCGATCACGATGAAAAGTGTAGACAAGAGTGGATACGATGACACGAGTATACTTTAAATGCGTTGCGCATAGTTACAAATACAATTGTTATTGTTGAGTAAAAATGTTATTATTTTAGCGTTATCCAGTTTGGAATCCAAGATTTATTCCATTACGCAATAGCAGAACTGTTAAAACAGTACTATATAGTAAAAAAACATTGCATATACATAGTTTTATATGGGGAAAATTTCGCAATAAAAAAGTCGATGAGAATTTCAAACTATTTAATAAAAAAATTCCATTTACAATAAATTTGCAAATATTAATGTGTATTTACTTATATGAATTTTTTTCTATTTACACAATACTGTTTTTATCATTTCAAAATTACAGAAAAGAAAATAGCTTCTAAATGTAACTAACTTCGGGACTTGATTAATCTAGATTTATCACTAGGTAACAGGAGAAAGACCTGTCCACTCTTGTGTACACTTTTCATTGTGGCAACATAATGGAACAAATTCCCCGAGTTGGCAACATCGCCTATTCTCATTAGAACTAAATTTGATCATCACCATTTATAATCATCTGTGACTGGTTTTAGTTTAGAATTCCATTTTCAGTGTACATTTCACTTTAGACGTTATATTACACTCTTCTATAGAGAGTCTGCAATCGCAAAGCTAAACAAGGGGCAATTCCCTATAAAAAAAGAAATTAAATATACAGAATAAAGTTTTTGCTTGCAACACTATTTAAAAAAAGAAAACGATTTTGTCGCATTGCATAAATTGATATTGCGATACACCTGGTCGTTTAAAACAGTTAAAGCAAATTTTAAATTCAATTGTACGAGTGCCGCTACCATATGTATTAGAATTAAAGAATTAGAATAATTTTTAACAAAATTGCGACCTTGCAAAATGCAATTTTCGAATATTGGATATGGTCAACATATTCTTTCTTCTAAACAATAGGTTTATCGTCAATAGATTCAAACCCAGAACAGCTTTGAATGCCTTGCTATTTCCATCGCCAACGGACATGCATGTCTTGTCTTCACTCCATGATTTTTCTCTGATCACAAACATTTTCAGCATAATATCGTTTCCCATTTTGTCAGCTCTACTCGTATGAGTATTACCATATTTATTCTGGTAACTTTTCAGCCACTTATCATACTCTTCGATCTCAGAAGTGTTTCCAAATATTACAAGATTGATACAAAATTAATTTTATTACTGTTTTGAAGTTTCTTTTTTTCCATGTATCAGTCCTAATATAGTTAAATTTAATAAAAATTAATCTGCTGCGGAGCTCTTTCTAGTCCTCGATAATTTCTTTCACCACCATTTCATACATGAATTTAGACACATAGAAAATGTTTTTTGAACACAAGAAAAATGCTGTCTTAGAAAGTCCTTGCCCAAGATCCATAAAACCACAATTTATCTTCTTTTTCCCCAATTTCTAAAAGTTGTATCACAATCACTAAATCTCGATTAATATCAAAAACTTTATTTATCGAAGAACACGAGTCCATATACGTTACGTCTTATTACACTCTATTGACATTTCGATTAAAAACGCATGTCTGCTTCGTTTCCTATTGTATACTACATTAAACACCTCTTACAAAAATTTTCCAATTGAACGATGAGCCAGAAAAAAAAAAATAAAGTATATTATAATAATTGGAAGGACCCAGTGACGATTGAAACATTTTACGTACTTCTACGTGGCGCACGGGAATTCCCCATGAAGCGATTGTCTAGACACTGTGTAACTCGAGTAATTTTGAAATTTTTCAATATTTTACAGCGACATTCCTAAAACCCGAAACACTTAGAATGTGTTAAAAAATAAATTGCATTCCTTCCCTCCCCTTCTAAAAAACGGTTACATATCCTTAAAGAAAAGTGTGTAGAAGTGTATGAAACATCAAAAAGCATTCTTTTAATTACAATTAGTAATAGAGTTTGTAACTGCAATTAAATTAGGTGTGATTAAAATCATGCGCATTTTATTAATATTAACTAGTTCAATCAATTTATTTTGTCATTCGATTATGAGGAACTATAAATGTAACCATTTTTGCGACGTAACTAGTCTTAAATCAAAATGTTCTAAATATAAAAATTTATTAACAATTTCATATTATTATCAAATAACCAGTCTTGTTATGTTTATTATGTAATATTTTTATCGAGAACACTTATATCTAATCTAATTCCAATATATCATAATACACTATTTTGGAATCTCGTTCTTTACACATTGTATATTAAGTTCATTAAAAATCGTTATTTTAATTAAAACTTTATGAAATATTATAATGAAATTTGTATACGTTTTTATACAAATAATGACCGATAGTACATGAAGATTATAACATGTCAATTTATTACAAACAAAGTCAATACATTAGTATGTACAACTACTTTGATACATTTCATATATATGTACATTATATATAAAGAATAGGCACACGCATTCATAACTCACATTCATGTACTTATATATCATTAATACAAAAGCTTTTTCTATCTGAATATACAGGTATAAATAATGCTATTGGTTTTGAACAATTAATAAAGACGAGACACAAACAAGATGTTAGATTATATTCAATTAAAGAATACATGCACAGCCTTAATCGAGAAGCAAATATACTTCAATTCGTTCTATCACCATGGAAAATACTGTTATTTCTATGTAACTTTCATTCAAACTAAGTTTCTTTTTAGCTTGTAAAGCTTTGGTCTAACTTTTCCATGTAAATCTCCTTTAATTCCTTACCCAAAAATAACCCCTTTTACAACATTTATACAATATAAAATTTGTAAAGTATGAAAGAATATGCATACATTGCACATTTCAATTTACTTGTAATAAACTTGTTTATACATAATTATATTATAAAGTGATAAGATATAAAACTTGTGATGTATACTATCCATCCTTGCTTGATATCTAATAACATTCTTTATGTTTTCAAACTATAAAATGTGATCATTAAAAAGCAGTATTATCAAAGATATTCAAGGTAGTATAATATATCTAAATTTTTCTTTTTAAATATTTTACTGTTATTCATAATATCAAAATAAGATACAATTTGGTCATAAATTGTCAAAGATTAAAAAAAAGTTAAAGGCAGTGTTTAAATCGGAAAACATTACAAATATTTATTTATATCTTATTACTATGTTACTTTTTATTTCCTATGTAAATTAATATATCTTCATTAATCTGAAAATCCCGAAATAATTTAAAACAAACACTAATATTAAATATCTTATAGCAAAATCGAAAATTTACACGCACCTAATATCCCTGATGCGATTTACCCGATTCACTATCGTAAGCGTTATAAACCATGTAAAGATAACATTTCCCGACTACACGGACCAATTGGATAAAATCAAGAGCACAATATTGAATCATTTTAGCGAAGATTGAGATTAAATCCCATCCAGCTTCACATACATATAGAAAAGGAGAAATTTTCTGTTTATTTTTCAACAGATTGGACTTGAATTGTAATAATACATTACAATTTACTCGTTTTACTGTTAATAAATGGGTCAGGAAGAAATTATAAAAATGCTAATTTCGCCTACATACTAAGGAATATTTATAGTATCGTAAATGTGATGCTTTCGAAATCTTTTCTAAAGATAAGATATAGAAACAAACATAATTGAAAACTCATGTAATGATATATCGTGACATGTGCATGAGATAAATAAGTTTAGACGTTTGGTTCGGTCTAGTATTGAACCTGCGTAAGGCCGTGTAAAATATAAAATTAAAATTCTATATCACGATTCAATTCGAATATAGAATATTTGTAAAAGCGGTATGACGATAAAATGTTGCGTTTGGAAACGCATGAATATAAAAATGATCGAGTAATAGTTAAATTATTAGACAATACTATTAATTTTAACAAAATCATTAACAGATTCAAAATATTAAAAAATATGAATATATTTGCCATCGATAATTGTAACATACAGACACTCTTCACAGTTAAGAAAGTATTTCGGGAATAACGAAACAAAGTTTAATCAACACATTAGTATCATTTAACGAATAGTAAAATATTAACAAAATAATTGTTTATCAAATATCATCAATATGCAACATGATTGCTTCTTCAAATCATCAAAGAACATGATTACTTTCTTGTATGTGCAGTGAAAGAAGCTGAGTGGGATAAATCAACTTCAACACTTGTATATCAAGTACCACTGTGACTAGTAGCTCTTCCTAGTCAAAATTGATGATGACATGTCTGTCAGACTTAGATAATGTACCCTCAGTAGTATCTAAACTAGTGGTGAATGATGTGGTTCTGGAACTGCAAATCCCTAACCACAAGAAGCACTAACAAGTAATATAGAATAATGCAATAATCAGGGAAAGAACATTGCTAAGTTTCATTGACAGTCCTATAGTCTGCTAGCAATTATTGTAACCATAGAAACCAATACTTGTCACAAAAAAAAATTGGGCAGAATCTAAATAAGGAGAAGATATATGAATGAGGTGGAAAAAAATATTTTCTATCAGTTCAGGAAGTAGATAAGTAGTAGAGTCGTATATTAAACAGAATGAGTACCTACCAAAGACCTTAGAAAAGAACAAAACACATGAAATACAGTATGGTTTAATGAATCATTAACTTATTATGGAAACATATTTGAAGAATCCTCCTTAAAGGAACAAAAAATGGCAGCCAACATAGTGGACCAAATTATTTAAGAGTTCAATTATTCTGACTAAAGATAAGCCCATACTAGAAGCAAAATAGTGCAGGGATTAATAAAATAGAAAGCAAAGAGAGCTACTGCTGTGGTAAGATAGGCTACAGTAACAGTTGTAGGTTCCAGGATTTGAAACTCACCGAAGCTAACCGGCATAAAACTTCTAGATAATAACGACAGAGTAGAAATTCCACAAATTCAGGAATAAACCAGGAGGTTTTATTCTTACAAAAAAATTTGTCCAAGAAGCTCTAGCCCATCACCGGTGTTTCATTTTACTTTGCAATTTACTCCAGTTCTTCTAAACTTTTACATATATAATCAAGAAAAATATGAATTCTTTTATGGAGATTATGGTACATCATACACAAAAGAATTTTTATTTAGAGTTATTTTGAACTGATCAAATGCCCTGGCAGTTAAACAATTTATTTCTTATGTTTCTATTGTTTAGCTTAAATATTAAGTAGATCATTTAATATGATCCATGGTGAAAGAATCACAAAGCTTCAGTTTATAATTTTCAAAAGACAAACTATAATAGAACTGTTCACTCATATTATTACCAACTGAGTATGAATTGATACTTGTTGATTCAAGTATTGTCATTTTAATGATAAATTATTTTTTACAACTACTTAATTCATAAAACTTTGAAAACAATTATGAAGCTAATAATTTTATTGCTTGAGTAGGCATAACATCCAATTAGCAGATACATGCACGTTTTAAAAAATAAAAGAAAAACAAGTATTTGGTTTAACATTGGTATTTGTCAAAATGTATCATCTGTGATATGAAAGAATAGTAGTAGCCCAAAGAAGCCGTTGCCAAATCCACCGTGGAACTCTGCATGGTCCAAGACTAGCCATTGCACTTGCTATATGACGCAACCAATCCCACATACCCCATGGCACATGTCCTCCATTGACATAAAGGACATATGTAAAACCAGCTTTACATTTGCCACGAATTGAATAATAGTATGGTAAAAAACTATGTAATCGAAAATGACATCTCTGGTAAAACAAAATGGCAGGTGAATTGCTAGACAGTACATGTAGGAAGACTGCTTTTACGGAAGATCGTTCTGGAGCAGTAACATGTGCTAGTAATTGTTCCAACAATAATGAAGCAATTCCATTTCTTCTATATGCACGACGTACCCCTAAGCTAAGAATATAACCTACTAAACAATCTTTTCCTAAACTCGAAGACAAAATACCACGGTCCTCTGCATTCAGTTTGGCATAAGGCTTTATCTCAGCGACAATAAATCCAATTATTACTCCACCATATACAGCTGCAAGTGCATAAAACCGTGAGGAACTTGTTATATCTTCATACCACGAATAAGGGTAATCTATGACAAAATAAATTAATACTTGTATTAAAGTTAAGTAATTTATAAAGAGAACATATAACTACATGTACAACAAATTTTAAATACATACATTTTTATAATCTATAAAAATAACTTATTAATCCTTTATGGTCCAATCTTTCATACTGGTACTATTTTAATAATTTTACAACAAATTTCACTGTTACTTATAATCGTTTTATTATATTTATTTACAATTAATACATGCTATATTGTTTAATGATATTGTAATGTTCCTTACTCTCCAATATTGTATTTTTGGTATACACACATACACATACACAAATATATACACCAGCACTCACATTTTAGTTAAAATAAAAAATTAATTGCCCCTCCATGGTTTTAAACAGAATGGTACATTAATGTTTACATTTTTAAATACCTACTGCCAAATCCAATGACATTTATTATATACATTTATTTTACTCAATAAATAAACTTAAACACAAAAACAACAAAAATTAATTTTAAAGAATTGTACATCATATATTATTGTTGCATCTTTTTAAAATATAATCGATTTACTTCTGAATATTTGAAATTTGGTATCAGCCATTTATTACTACATTTGTATTAGTTTCACAACTATCCATGATATACACCAGATTATATATCTTTATTAGACTTCATTAGACAAGTACTGTTTTTTCTATTCATTTTAAGTAGAATGTTTAATTAAATTAATTAAATTGTTCATAAAATTATAAAAAAAGTTATCTTTGAATTATTCATCTAAAATCTTAGATTATGTAAAAAATTATTTTATTTAAAAAAGTGAAGAATATACCATATTTTGTCACCCTCAAAGATAGGTAATGACACACTATCTATAATATAAGTAACCCTCTGCAGATTCCTAAAACAATAATTTTGTCATTATCTTTAATAATCTCAAACAAAGCAGGTTGTAACTTTATGTGGTATATTCAGCTTATAAAATAAAAATTTTATATTTATGTCATCTATATTTTATGTATGTACTGTGTAAAATATTCTTAAGTACATGACCAAATTTTGAAAGAATATTATATTTATTATGAAAATGAAAAGTGTTTTATAAATGTAAGACTTGAGAATGCAAGTCCCAAGTATAGAAACATTTCTTATCTGAGTTATAATTACTTTTTATTTACGATATAGTTTTGTGAGAATACTTTGTTAAAGAAATTACTGAAAATGTTTTACTTTTTTGACAATACATACCTCACATTGACATCCCATAGATAAAATTATTATAAACAAGGATCATAAAAATCCAAAGGACTTAAATTGGAGAAAATGTGCATGCAATACAATTAATTCTTTTTTGTCAATCCACAAATCTGTATAATTATTATTAAGGAACTGTTAAACAATATAACTAAATTATGATAGAGCTCCATCATATTTTATTGTATATCTCCAGTGGAACTGGAATCTTCTAATAATGTATGGAATTCTCTTTCTAAAAAAAAGAGTTACAATTTTTATAACTTTAAACTTAATAGGCATTTGTGCCAAACTCTGACCTAAATGAAAAGTGTTCATAATTTAGAAAGATGAAATATTTGTGGACATACATTTATGTTACTCCTTTTTATCCTTACAATGAGTAGACTTTTCCTAAAATATGACCATCTATTTTAGGAACATCTTGCATAAATGTAACAATATTGTGAATGTAGATAAAACATATCATTTGTCTTTTATATGAAATATATAAACAAAGATATATAATAGTAATAACTCAAAAGTATTGCAAGACAGAAGATATAAGAAAAATTCTGAACATTTATTTAAATAAAATTTATGCTAGAGAACAAAAAATGAAATCAAAGAAATTAACTTTAAAAGTATGTTAATTTTGTAACTTATATATCTAAAAATACTGTCTTGACCTAAAATCAAAAACTGAACAAAAAAATATAAAATAAAATATTGATACAACATTTACAGCATTATTAACATATCTTAATTGATATCTCTAGTTATAAAAGAATTTATATTTACAACAAACATTGATATTCGTAATTGTTAGACATTCAAAATAAGATACACTGCTATAACTATATATCATTTTTAAATATCAATTGTCCTCTACAACAATTATCTTATATCATATAATGAGTATTTTACATTTTTAAATCTAAATAAATTGTTCAAGTGTTTTAAAATTTATTTACAAATGGTATATAAACAAATGGAAAATAATTACACATAACTATATTAAATATGTTAGTTAAAGTAAGAAAAGAATATAAATTCTTTTTCTATGCTTACTTCTTCAAAATGTATCATTAATATTAGCGTACATTACTTCTTCAAAATGTATCATTAATATTAGCGTAAACTATCAATTTTTAACAATTCATCATCTAAACAAGGTATTTGTTTTGTACTTTTATAGACAAGTATCACTTTAGAAATAATTTAGAACTAGTAATATGTGGAAATATATTTATTCATTACTTTTTATTCAATTAAATCCATAAAATCCATACTGTAAGATACTACAATAAAATTTGTAGGACAAACAAATATTACAGATTTAAGTTCATTTGATTAATACAAAAAACTGTAATAGTAAATGATTATAACAAATGTTTCAATACAAAAGTTAAAATTTGTTGAATTTTATAAATAGTTAGTACAATGATTTGTATTTTTTTCAATCGATTAAATACTAACTATTCCAATGGTTCATTTTTCATGCACTTACGTACCTAATAAAATAACTTTCTGAAATTTGATACTTCAATATTAATATTACTTGACGCACGAAGTTAGACTAATAGAAAAAACAGTGAAATCTTACATTAATTAAGTTCAATGACACTGAACATAGAACCAGAAAGGATTAATTATATTAAGAAGGAAATGTAAGTTACTTTTCATACAGTACAACTTGTAAAATTTAATTTAAAATTTGTGAAAAACTTCATACCAATAGGGAACCAATCTTGACAGAGTGCCCGTACTTCCTCCAAATCATCTGGACACAGGAAACGCAATTGGACATCACCCAAGACGCACAAGGGAACGGTTGCCGGTGTCACGGAGGTTTTTTGTTCATTAGGCGAATTTCTTGTAGTATTCTCATCCGTATATTTATATTTATTTTCTTGAGATACTTTGAACTCACTTTTTTCAATTTCCGGTAAAATAAGGTATCGATTAAAAGATACGGCCATCACGCCACAGTTTTTCTATCATTTCATTAATCATTTCTTGAGCGATGTCAAGCATCTCTCGCATGTAAACGTTTGCTAGTAAACATATTGAGATCCGCAGACATTTTGTTTCTCTTCCTTCCCCGCTCTTCGTCGTTTTCTGTTTCTCCCACTACTTCTCCCCAACTGTCTCACTTTCTCTTTATTTTAGCCCCTCTTTTCTCTCTCGCAAACAAGATTTAATATAAACTTCGAAAACATGATTACAACATAATGCTCTAAATATACATATATGCTATAGAGATGATTAATCTAAAGCATTATTCATTTTTCTCTATACTGATGAAATTGAAAAATTGAGAAGTCTTGTGTATCAAATTTTGTAACAGGATGTGTATCAGAATATCTAAATCAAAAAGAAATTTATAAAATTGGTTTTAGGTTTCATAAATTTTATAAGTATCCTTATTCACACAAATTTGCCTAGTTTTTTTTTTTATTCTAGCCAGTGATTGTAAAATATATTATAAATTACCTTATGGATAAATGAATTCATTATTGATAGAAACCCAAAAGATAATTGTATTACTTAAATAAATTTCAGTTATGTGTATTTATTATAGTCAATTATAATTTTTATTTCAAGCTTATTGTCACTTGAAAAAATATATAAACTATAAAATGTTTAGTATTTAATATGTATTTATGTCTTTTCTTTACTAAAATTCATTTTCTTCAACAAATTTTACTGGATTTTTTATACATGTGCTCTTATATTCGATTCAACTCAGAGAATACTTTTACCATACCTGAGTTACTTCATTGTAATATGATAAGTAATGCATAATATGATAAACCGCAGTAATAATAACACAACAACGTACTACATTGAATGTAACATAATAATTATAATTACAAGGACTTACCAGAAGGATTGAGTGCATAAATTGTTAAAAAATGCTGATAGTCAATATTATCAGCTATGGTGATAGTTAACTTATTATGTATGTCTAGTGTTTTATTTATAGGACATTCAAAAAAATATTGTTCATTATTATTAAAATTTATTTGAATATTACATGATTTTTTTATAAATAATAAATCTCAATTTTGAAAAAGAAAAGTTTAGTATTTATTCAATTAATGATGTCACAATTTGAATTTGCAAAAATAATTTAGCCTATATTTGACTTTATTTATTGTATTCTGTTAGAACTGATTCAATATGTCTCTTTGAATAGTCGTATTGTATCATGATTATAATACAATGTAAGCTTTTTTATATTTAACTAATGGATATCATGTGATGGCAGATGCAATGCTTTTTCTATGACTATTAGTTTGACATAAATTAATACACATCAAATTTAAAATTATTTCTTCCAGTGTATGTTATTCATGATAAAAGGAATGAATTAATAGGATAAAAATTACAATATTTTAAAATAATTTACACAGATATACATGAAAAACATTTCATCCTTTGTCACATATTGTGACAGTTAAAATTATATTATATTTTACTACTTGCTAGTAAAATAAACATTACAATAAAAAATGAAAATAGAAACTTAGAATGCGCCAAAAAATTTATTTCAAACTCAACGAAAATTGATAGAAATAAACAATAAAGATCTAACAAACAGGAGCCTGATAATCTATTTTTTCGAATCATAAGACATTTTCATGTATTTACTGTAAGCATGTCCACGACGTGCTCCTCACGGGAAATAAGGGAAACAATAAAATCGCCTTTTCTGCTCTTACTTAACATTTCAATCACAAAACAAAAGACTAAACATTAATTTTTATCGGAGGACACTGGAGGTACATCAGCATATTTGGACAAATTTTATTTTGAATAACAAATAAAATTGGACGATTTATTTAAAGATAATGAATATAATTGTTATTCGCATTAAATCTATTTGTTAGTGACGAAATTTGTATTGTTATTTGCATCAAAATTTATTTAAATAAAATTTTATTCGTTACTATTCTTTTTAAAAATTTTAGCTGGTCAAACCCGTTAAGGGAAAAACCACTATGTCTCTGTTGTTGGCTTCTCAATTTTTCGTTTCGTATTTAAATTATGATTGCCATTTGGCATTTGGCATTTGGCATTTGGCATTTGGCATTTGGCATTTGGCATTTGGCATTTGGCATTCGGCATTTGGCATTCGGCATTTGGCATTTGGCATTTGACATTTGGCATTTAGCCCTCTCATAGATTTGGAAGCTGATGCAAAAAAAAAAATATCTTCTATAAGAGATGTTTTGTTAAAAGGATAAGGAGAAATGACCAAAGCCCTGATCTAAGGAAGTGCTAAGAGTAGTATCTTGAGCAAAGACAGTCTTTAGACATTTGACTTAAGAACTACTAATAGTGTTATCTAATTGAAATGCGGCAAAATTTAAATGTATATCTTTTTTCACATGTTATCAGTTATTGCAGCAACTTACAATCCCAAACAAATGAAAATGTATATATAGTAAAAATCATAATAGAAAAAGAGTATAACAATTTAACATAATGAAACAAAACAACTTCATTATTAGTTTAAATTAAGTTATCAAAAAAAGTATTCTTATATATTTACTAATTGTGAATTGCTTTAAATGTATTCTCTGATTAAACAAAGTAATGATTATTATTATTTAAAAACAGTATTGTAGATACAATACTGTGAAAATAATTAAAACTTTGAATAGACTCCTAATTAGTATATATAACTTTTGTGACCTTTAATGACGCACGAAAATTCATTATTGCTAAAGTTAGGCAGCGCCACTGGTAGATTCACTGTAGGGAGAACCGCATATCGCGACTGAAGCGCGAACTAGCGGATACTAACAGTGATCGAATGAGTAACGAATACGATATTTTTTATTAAGATAATATTTTTAATCAAATAATACCTAGAAAGAGAACAACACCAAAGTTTGCCGCAATACCGCAATGTAGAATGTAAAAGTATTTCATTCTTTTAAATCTTCCAAAGATAACTTTCTCCTGCCTCGATTTCTTGAAGAAAAATGGAAGTCATGTGGGATTCCCGTATACTGAACATACTGGCCATTCTATTATAAATCCACTTGTCTAAGCGAGAAATCATTGACAACATATGCAACTTTCATATCTATTGTATGATTTATAATTTAAGATCGCATACATGGAAACAACGAAAGAAAAGAAAGAAATCTACGCGTGTTATTAGAAGTGAATTTATTGAAATGCATCAGAGTTAGAATCATATTTTTGCGTCTCATATAAGTTAAAAAAGTTATCTATGTTAAAATATTCTATTTATTTTTCAATTAGATGGAATCAAAGTTCCATCGATCTCCCTCGACACGCGATACAAACGAAATTACTAAACCAGGAAGATGGAAGGAATCGAAGTTCCTTCGATCTCCTCGTTTAGTTCTGTCAAGCAATTACAATATGGAAAAAATGGGGCAAAATTGGGAAAGAAGCGACGCGTACCGTGGAGTTGGTCTACTAGGTCAGTCCCGTTTCCCCTTAATGGGCCAGATTCGGGAGGAAGTGGCCGACACCGCCGAAAGGAGCGCCCCATTTCCTCACAACTCCGCGCCGCGAGCCACATAAGCGTGGTCACGACTTACGAAGGATTACAGAAGAGAGGGTTCTCTCTTGCGATCGGTAGCTTCCACAGAGGCAGTGGTAAAACCCCCCTCTGTGTTCGCAACATTTCCCCTGGAAACGGACGCACCAGAAGAGACGACGATAGACCGTTCGGACCACCTAGACGGCCGGTTACGTGCTTATACAAGAAGCAGTGGTGACCGAACTGAGAAACGAGGAACGAGCAAAAATAAGCTAATTTTTCGATAATTGCTCGACAGAACACAGAGATTCGTACATGGAGGCATTAAAACTAACTTATTCTAATAAACGATCCCACGGAGAATGCGACGAAGCAGTCCTCTTCGTTCTTCGTTCTTCGTTTTCCGATGTGCCTACCTAAGAGAAACTTAAAGTCAAGGCATGATAGAAAATACAGCCAGGCTCCATGGCAGTCCGCAGAGCGTTTATTTTGTCTGTTACTGCATAACTTTGTTTAACCATTAACCAATTTCATTTGTATTTTTCTTTTCCTTCGTTGCTTCCAGTTCCTTTATGTGCATTGTTTGACTACCCTCTCTTAGAATGTAAAATACATATTACAGAGTAGATGTTTGAAAATAAGTTGGACTTGGAAAATTTTGGTGGTAGTTGTAATTGCGCGTGAAATGTATGCAAATTCCACCTTGGAGAATTGAAGGAAAAAGGAATTGGGTAATTATTTAGAGGGGGAGACGGTAGCACCGATTTCGACAGTTTTTGAATATGTATAGAAATCAACATTTTGAACAACTTTTTCCCATACATATAACCGCCGCTTGGCCTTAGTTTTTGAGATTTTTTCTCAAAAAGATCGCTGCTACTACATTAAATTCTGCTCAATGTATTTATGCGTGTGTGACTCTAATGCGTCAGCTCACGATTACCCCTTATCTTTTGTTTCTATACAACGGCATGGAGACCAACGATCAAACGGGTGTTCCTAATAACTCTACCAAGTAGTCAGCCGCCTTGAAGCGGTTGGAACAAAGAATCCTACACCAAACTTTACTTAACCGTTTGAGTCCCAAACAACGTGATCGCGCTTTTCAGATTTTGTGTCGAAAAATCTCAGTACATTTCGCAGAACATAAAAAAGTCCCCTGTTCGGGATTTTTCGACAGTGTTTTTTAGCTACCCCTTGGGACTCAAACGGTTAAACCTAACTATTCTACCTAGTATCTAATTTAATGGATTAGGTTTGGGCCAGGCTCTTTTTTCTCCGGCCGCCGCGGAGCAGTCGGCTAGTTGATTTTTAAGTACACCCGTTGAACGTGTCCATTGCTGGCCGCCTCAATGTATCTATAGAAACCATAAACAATCGGCGCTTCAACACTTACACATGCTACCACAAATAGATAGCTATAGGCAATATTCATTGTAGTAGTAGTAATAGTTTTTTTGTAAAAATCACGGAAACTAAGGCCGAGCAGCGGTTGTAAGTATAGGAAAAAATTGTTTAAAATGTTGATTTCTATAACATACTCAAAAATGATCGAAATTAGTGAGACTCCCCCATTTCTAAATAATTACCAGGAATTGTTTTGGCATTTTTCTTTATTACAATGCTTTTCTACATTATATAAGTCGTAGGCAATTGTTTGTCTCCAATTGAAGCAATCATTAACGATGCGACAACGGTCGGCCAATCAAGTCATCTACTCGTAAAGCGGTCATTAGATCTCTCGAGAACAAAAAAAAAAGAAGTCTCATACTCTCCATCTCGACTCGAAGTTGTCAAAGCGCCGACTCAGCTCAGCTCTTGCTGATGTGAGGGTGGGGGAATTTCCATGATTTGTTGTGAATTATTAGGGGGACCGGAAAGTAATGTCGTTTCCTTACATTAAATTCAAACACATAAATTTTTAACGAGTTTTTATTTTTAATCAATGATATAATCACCCTCATTATCAACAACCTTTTGCCATCTAGTGTGCAAATTTTCAATGCCGGATCGATAAAAATCAATTGGTTTTTGAGCAAAATATACAGAGATGGCATTTTGAATATCATCCAAATTTGCAAATCTTTTGCCACTTAGAAAGTGTTGAAGCGATCGGAATAAATGGAAATTCGATGGTGCAACATCGGGCGAGTATGGTGGGTGAGGCAGTACCTCCCACCCCAATTCATTAATTTTTGCCAAGGTTCGTCTTGCGCAGTGCGGTCTTGCATTATCGTGTTGCAGAATAATGCCTTTTCTGTTGACAATCGCTGGCCACTTTTCAATTAAAGATTTATTTACACGATCTAATTGTTCACAGTAAAGGTCTGCATTCACAGTCTGTCCAGGTTTCAGCACTTCAAAATGAACAACGCCGCGAATATTCCACCAAACACACAAAAGGGCCTTTTTGGGGTGTAAACCTGGCTTAGCAGTACTTTGTGGCGATTCATTTGGAGAGAGCCACTGCCTTTTGCGTTTTGGATTATCATAAAGAACCCACTTTTCATCTCCGGTGATCAAGCGATCAAAAAACGCTTCTGTATTGTGCCGTTGAAGCAATAAGTTGCATGTGGTGGATCGGTTAGCCTTGTTCTCTTCGGACAGATTATACGGGACCCAAACACCTGCTCTGCTTACTTTCCCAATCTGCTGCAAATGTTCTTGGATGGTCGACCAAGGTTGGTTAAGACTGTTTGACAATTACTCGATTGTCTGACACGGATTTGCTTCCACTTCCGCACTTAACACGTCATTGTCTAACGTTGTTGGTCTTCCTGATCGATACGAGTCGGAAAGATCAAAATTACCGGATTTGAACTCGGAAAACCACCTTTGGCATTTACGAACGTCTAATGCATTTGGATAAACATCGCAAATGTTTTTGGTAGCAACTGTTGCGTTACTACCCTTGCGAAACTCAAAAAGCATGCAATGCCGAATATGTACCTCTTCTGGTATTTGGCTGGCCATTTCACCCAAAATTGTAAAGAAAAATTTTAAATTTAATTATTTACAACTAAACAAGTCACTATAACCTCAGAATGTCTTTGCTACGACTTTAATGTACACAATGAGCTGACAAATGACAATCAAATAGTGACATGCGCAGAAACGACATTACTTTCCGGTCCACCTAATATTATGCTTGATGTGTTCATTATGTTAAAACAGATTTATTTGTTTTACGTGAATAATATCAATGTTATTAGTAACTTTAAAGTAAGTTATTCGTAAACTTGAAAATCATGTATGCAAATAAATATTTATTCGAATAAATTTTGATTCGTTATTTAGTAATAATTCTGAATTTATTTGTAAGCTCGAGGAAAATAATTCAAATAGATATATGTTCTAATACGTCTTATTCGAACGATTAGTCGAATAGTGTTTAACTCTGGCGGATGGTATGGGTGTGTAAATTTATTGTCCTAATCGCTAGAACGCAATAAATTTCGTGCATATCCGCCACAGTAACGTAAATCAACGCCATCTATTCAAATATATATTATAACTGTAGCTCGGTAGACGACATTTGAGTTTTTTCCGAGTTGGTGTATGTATGCATATAAAGTATAGTGCAAAATACCAATTATACAAAGTTTGGTTCATAATTTGCATAATTCTCAGTAGTTTATTGAAATATTGTCTAAACATTACTAAGTGTAGTGACATAAAACTTGTGCATAATAAAAAGCAGATTAAGATTTGGTTTATGGTAACCTATGAATTTTATTTATTCATAGGTCAGTTATTAACGCACTTCATTGATTTTATTCGGTTAAATTATTTAAATTATTCTAGTATCTGAATGCATTTAAACCTAGGTTAGCAGCCAGTTTGTAAGGAGAGTTCATTCTGATATGGTTCAACAATATAAATCACCTGTGCGGGTGTATAAACATCCTTTCCCACTTGTGATGATGGTGCGTTTACTTATATTATTTTCTTATTTCAATAATAATATTTACTATGCACCATTGATGTTGTTTGAATTTTGTTTCATTATGTATATTTTTATTATTTTTCAATGATTAAATTAATGTATAATTAACAGTGAAATATTAATTATATAATACACATATATACACTCAGACAAATATTCATATTCATAACAAATTTAAAAAGTAATATATATTTGCAGTCGTGATTGAAAAACAGAGTGCAAACCTGTCCATTTCCATTCCTAAATTTTTCATTTATACAAACAATGGAGATATTTTAGTTTCTAATTGTGTTTTGAGATTAATTTTTTTTTCCTTCTATTTATGTCTTAGTCATTTCAATTGTATTTGTAATGTATTTCTTGGATATTATGATATTGAACTTGGTTATAACAAGCACCAGGGAATCGATAAAATTTTTTTGTTATAATCACAGTCCATTGTATTTGTGATAACTTAAATCTACTTTTAATTTATTTAAATTTTCAATTATTTGGAAACAGATGGTTTTAAAAAACAATAAATATCAAAGAGAAAAATAATATATTTACATAATAATATATTATCTGTATTAATCCCTTTGCCGTTTAGTCCGTATGTTATAGAGGCAAGTTGAATTATGCTATAGCATCTAGTTTATGTGTCGTAAAGGCAAACCTAATTCTGCTACAGTTATACATTGCGCAAATAAACAGATTATAATATAAGAATATGTCTACAAGCAGATGAAAGATGTGGAAACTAAAATATGTAATTAAAAAGTAAATTTTTATATTATTTACAATAGATACCATTAATATAAGTTTTAAAAGAAACATTTTTTGTACCACACATTCTTATTTTAATAAGTGGCAAGAAGGTTAATATATTTCTATAAACTGCAGTATACTTAATGTAAATTATAATTTGATAAATGTGAAAAATATTAAAGTATATATATATCTGTGCATGACATTTGTTACAAAGTGAACAATTATATGGAAATATGCATAAATTAAAGTTATTGTGATTGTTTGCTTGGTACAGCCATGAATTTGATATGTGTGCTCATTACAACCAAGTTCAACTATGTTAGTATTTTCAATTTCAGTTGCATGCTTTTTCATGATTTCATTTAAGACTTCATTTTTTTCAATTCTATAAAAATATGTTTCTTCTACTCAAGGTATTTTTTAAGCTATACAACTACTGTATTATATGTAATAATATAAATATATTTCATAAACAGAGATAAGAAACAAGGTGTGGTTTAGTTATAGTATGAATGCTCTTTAAATAATGTACCAAAAGTATCTATTTCATATTTAGTAGAATTATAATACATATTTATTTTTGAGATATAATTATTTTCTTTTAATATTTTATCTTGTAGTAAATAGTTACTTTCTGAACAAAGAAAATTTGACTATTGTGCTCTTTCATGCGTCTGAATCGTATGATTTGTAAAATATTTATTCTGGTGTAAAAAAATTGTATATCTATGCAAAGTACAAATTGATCCTCTGACCAAAATGAATTTGATATTCATATTTTATGAAGTACTTTTAATTTGTCAGTAGCTTTTCTTTCATTACTTATTATAAAGTTATCTTATAAACCTTAGGATTTTTCTGCACCAATCTTGAGGACATGATAGCTGCATATATTTGTCTTGTTAAAGATGAAATTTTTTTATACAAGTTATTCTTTTTCTGATTCTTTTAATGATCAGTAACGTTCTAAAAAATACAGTTATTTTAGTGTAATGTATTAGTCTCGTATCTTTTACGTTTTAGAATGCTATAGTTCTGATTTGGTATTACTAATTGAATATTCTCCATATATATTCTCCATTTGATAACATTATGGTATTATGTCATTCTATACTTTCTATAAGTGCACCAAGAGTAATACCTACTTTCACAAATATCTCTCTTTATTAATCATTATCGATCAAAAATTTTCATATAAAATCACGTTATTATTAAGAAATTTAATTCATCACTCTGTGTCACTTTATTTTTAATCTTATAACTTCAGCTCTTATATTAGAATTGGGTATTATTTAAATAACTTTGAAACAGTTTTATTTAAATAATTTATCGGTTAATCATTATTTGTTTTTTGCAGTGTTCATGAATAATAATTAAATTTGAATCTGGATAAAAGTTTATTTAAACAAAATATATTCGAATAATGCGGGGCGAATAAGTATGCATTTATTATGTGAACGATAAAACTATCTTTTACGTATGTGCGCGCGTATTAATATATATATTATATGTACATATATTGTTTTTATGCGGGTGCGCTTAAGTCTCGATACAACGAACGACTTTTTGATACATGACCAAATGTCTGTCTTCGTTGTTTCCAATTGAAAAAATAAGGAAAAACATACAATTGTGTGGCGAAAAGTCGCTCGTTTCATCGAGCTTAATGTGTATGGTAGTGTGTATTTATATTATGCTATGTTGTATATAGTGTTTGTTGTATGGAGTATGTATGATAGATATGCTGTATTATTGTGGTGTAAACCACATTATTGTTATATTTTTTTGTGGTGTGTAACGTTTGTCCACACACCACATAAATGTTACAAATGTCACAAAAATATTATATACATACCGCACATTCACATTATTACAAAAATATCACAAACATGTCATACACACCGCACAACATATGTATATATACCAAACATAC
This sequence comes from Ptiloglossa arizonensis, assembly GCF_051014685.1. NCBI lineage: Eukaryota > Metazoa > Arthropoda > Insecta > Hymenoptera > Colletidae > Ptiloglossa > Ptiloglossa arizonensis. The sequence continues at coordinate 16,594,904 of NC_135048.1, read as the reverse complement.
ACGCGCACATACCTACGTAAAATGTGTTTTATCGTCTACTTAACGAATAAAATTTTATTCCGATAAACGGTTATTTATTTATAACTTATGAATAAAGTATTATTTATTATATAGTTAAAACGTGCACAACGGTGTCTTGTATGTAGGACTGTTGGTTTGTAACTCAGTTTTGTTTTTCGTTTAAGAGTTCCAAATCCTCTTTCTAAATAATGTCTTGTATGTGGTATTTCTAATTGCATAAGAAACTTGTTACTTTTTTCATCATGCAGAACACTTGATAAGCCACAACATCTTGCTGCGTTATATTCCACAACGAAAATCTGTGTTTTTTTTTTTAATCTCTAACATAACCATTTACAGATTCTATATATTTTATAGAGCAGTGTTTTTAAACTATACTTTTATATATCATTACATAATATAGAATAGTATTAACAAACAGGCTTTCGAATAAAATTTACTATCTTTTATCACTTGTAATAGAAGTAGGATGAACATTTAAATATGTTGTAATTACAAAACAATGTTGATAAAATTATAAAAACAATTTTAGCTGTTTTAAACTTTCATGATTTTTTGTTTCTAGTTTATTTTTTGTATTTTTTACTACTGACGAGAAACAAGTTTTGAACGAATGTTTTTATCGAGAATAGAATATTACGAAATGCATTTTTTTCATTCCCCTATATTCTCAACGATTCGTAAACTACTTTGAGAAATACTGTTAAAGTACAGATAGTCAGACATTTTGTCGCTACTGAAGACCTAGTTTAAATTCGATACTCGTGGCGTGTTGTAAACGCGCTCATTTACTCAGATTTCTGCAACTTTGTGTTAAAAATTACAATTGTTGAAAAACATTTGCCGAGTTCACATTTTCTTCCAATATGAAGGCAAGTGATTCCCTCAAAGACGACAATAGAAGCTGAAGTACAAGTTTAGCGACCTCGAGGTACCTAATGCTAGGTGACGACGTTAAGAGAGACCCTTTTAAACCGCATGGGTCTATGAATGATCAGGAGTTAGAGATTGGGTCAGTCGAGTAGCTCCCCAATGTATCCAAAGCGCTGTTAGATCATTACCATGAACTGCCGGCCTGTGTGGCAGCACGAAGGCTTTATCATGGCTTAAATGATACTATGGAGGTTGACAATGGTTGTACAGACCAATGAATGTAAAGCCCCAGGTGAAAAAGAAATGATATGATTCAACTTAAATCGACCGATGAGAAGAACCACCGTAGTGTCCGTAATGCGAGTTGTGGAGAGAATACATCAAATCGTGAACTATTGCAGCAGAAAAAGTAGATTTAGAAAAGCTACGCACCGACCAGTGTAGGTACGTTATGGATTTCTAACCTAGTGTCACATTGGTAGTTCGTGGCCAAGTGTGGTGATATAGTGAATAATACGAGTATGCTGATTATGGCGTGTCGTAATCCTATGCTCGTGGAGGTCGTATCTGACTAAGCTTCCAAGACAAGTACCAGCCATGTTAAATCACTGTGGAGGTTTTAGTTGATAGGCTCTGCACTCGGTACATTTGAGGTGCGGGAATTCTACGCGAGTCTCAAGCTGTTTCAAGTGGTCGAAAGGGTTTTTAGAATATTTTCTTCTAAAACCTACTACTCACTAGGGATGAGTAGAGACTATTCATCCCTACGGAGAAAAAAGTGACACAAACTATGAAGTTGATGGAGAAGGAGAAGTTGAGTTATATATTTGGTTGTTTGTGTTTCCATAATTAGAGTAATTGTCGACCTAGGAGGGAGGTGTTGGGAACGCTGGAAACACGCTATTTACTGCTTCCTCCTCTTTTTTCTCTCAATGCGCACTTGAAGCACTCGTTCTGGTGGGGGTATTTTCCTGGTAAATATCCGCAACTCGTGACCGCTCATGATCCCATGTGAATCCTCAGTAATGGAGAAACGTCCTCCTAACGTTTAATACCTCGAGGTTACCAAACTCGTACTTCATGCAAAGCAAGTTACAGCTTATGAGGAAAAGTAGATGTGATCGATCTGCTTTTTTCTGGAGAATCGAGCGCACAATATTATTGAAGATCGTAGGAAAGGTCTGCTCAGCAATTTGAATAGTTATTAGGGAAGAATTTCTGCTGAAATTTAATCAATGGATGTGGCTTGATGTAGTTGACGTTTTAATTGTTTAGCAGTCCTTGATGGGAAATATGTTCAAATTTTGAAATCTTCTACGAGTAGATCTTTGCAATGTCAGAATGTGGGGTCATTTTGTTATGGCTGCAACAAAATGGCGTATATCGCTCGTGTGCCTCAGAGTCTTTTGCTGGGTCAAATCAGATTTATTTGAGAAAGAATCCTCACTATACATTGATTCGAATTTCTTATATCGCTGCATTTTCTATTTTTCCATATATTGACAACGTTCTACGTATATTTAATATTTTCTCGCTAATTTTCTTCCGAGTTGTCGGATGAACTCGAAGACATCTTGAAGCACAAACAATACTAAGGTTATGGGTTATTCAAATTCTTCTTAATCTTCAAGTGAATGCCAGTTCAGTTGTTTTGTTGTCAAACATCAACTCTTGTTCGATTTCTATTTTTGCATGTCGTACCTTTTTATATCTGTTGATCAAATCTATATATTGTGCTAATTCGATTTCCTTGGTATGTGATTTCTTAAAAAAAAAAAAAAAAAAAAAAAAAAAAAAAAAAAAAAAAAAAAAAACATTTTAAAGTTTGAAGTCTTAGTTCAGATCTTGCGATACTTTTCCAATTGCATTACTTCCAAACCGACATGCAAAAATTAAAAAATTTCTCCATTTTAATGTCATGCATGTGGTTGAAACATATTTTTGCTCGACTTTTATCATCGGGCTAACCAAATTTAGAATGTGCACTTTAATACTATTTTTTAAAACAGAGCTATGATTTTTTTCGTAGTGTACTTCGACCATTTCAGTACGAAATCTACTGTATGCGTTCACGTTATCCAAGGTGTATCACGAAGAAATTGCACAGTTGGACTTACACATAGTGAGGGGCATATGGAAAACATGTGTGATATGTATGGAATGTGTGTGAAATTACGAAAACAGTTCGGTTAATTTTTGGTAGAACGTTTAAATATCGTATGTATCCTCTCAGGCAGAACATATCGCGGCAACGCTCTTGTATGCATCTGCAGATTTGTTAACTGAACTGCATTAATGTGGCGCAACTATGAGTTTTGTACGGACAAACATATGGATTTCACTGTTCAATATTTTTCAAGACAATTACGTTAAAAGATTTCACACGTTTCGCGTGGATAATATCAACATAATTTTCTTGAAAAACATTGAGCAATGCGATCTGTGCGTTTATTATATTATTATTTATTATAATCGCTATGTACAAAATTTAAATTAAGTCAACGACCCACCTCGGTGACTTACATTACGCGAAGACCTCTTCTTAAATGGCCTCTGCCTGTTTGGTTGCTGCTATAGTGTTGTTACTCTTCGAACCGATGAAGAATTTCTTTTGCAGTGATTGCTCAATTTTTCAAAACGAATTGGACTATAACTCTATTATCGATAAGTATAGTAGGTTCGTCTATGACCCTGCTTTTTGCGTTTACGAAAACAGTGTATCTCTTGCCAGCGGATCTAACAACTGACGATGGATCGGCATACACCTACAAGTCACGTAGCGCAACGCTATGTTACCTTCTTGATGAAGAGTCACAAGGGAAGAAAAATTAATCCTCCACGATTCTGAACAAAATGTGCTTGTAAACTCAAAGCAATGCCAATAAAAACATATACATACGTACCAAGTTCAAAGCCTACAAGAACGTTCAAAACAATATATGAAAATTTGGGCATTACACACGATGTCTTCGATACGCCCTATAGAAAAGTTTCCAGAATTTAATACAATTTAATACTCGCTCCAAAGATGAAAAAATAGCGTTGAACCAACATCGTCGTTGCATTCTGTGGCAAGATGTTATCGCGAAGTGGTTCGATAGAGAGAAAGGAACATCCAATATTAATAAGTGTCAACACTACAATTAACTATCGCTTTTGGAATTTCACACACATTTTCCGCGAGGTGTAAGTCCGACCGTGCAACCTCCTCGTGGTACACCTTGGGTAACGCTAATGCCGGCGGCATACTACCTTGATCAAAAAGTTCTAGGACTGTCCCCCCCGTGTGTCGCTGTCAATCACCCGATTGTTTCTTTTTTTTTTTGTTAGGTTACCATATCTGTCATTAACACTTCCTTCCAATTTCAGCATCATAGCTTGATATTTGTAAAAGTTACGTTGTACTGAGCACATCTCCTTTGTTCGTGTCTTCGATTTTGAAAATGGCATCATTTGAGCATCAACGAGTTTGCATTAAATTTTGTGTAAAAAACGGATTTAACGGTCCGCAGACCTTGGATATGTTGGAGAAGTGTTTCGGCAACGATACTCTTTCGAGATCAAATGTTTTTCGATGGCACGAACGCTTCAGAAGTGGTCGTGAGTCGGTCGAGGATGACAAACGCAGTGGCAGGCCGACAACGTCGAAAACCGATGAAAACATCGATAAAATTCAAGAAATGTTGTCCGAAAACCGCAAATTGACCATCAGAGAGCTGATGGTCAGCTGTGATAGGTGATACGACCTAACATTTATTAAACGTATCATCACTGGAGATGAGACGTGGATTTATGAGTATGACACACAATCCAGACATCAAGCGAGTGAATTATTATTTGGGCGTTTTGAGACGTTTGCGCGAAGCAATTCGTCAAAAAAGGCCAGATTTGTGGGCAAACAACTCGTGGATTTTGCACCACGATAACGCACCGGCGCACAATGCGATCCTTATCCGCGAGTTTTTGACGAAAAACAACACGAACACTATCCAGCAGCCTTCAAATTCACCAGATCTGGCTCCCTGCGACTTTTTTCTGTTCAACCGAATTAAAAAACCGCTTCGCGGAACGCGTTACAGTACCCGAGAGGAGGTCATGACAAAATCGAAGACGGCTCTGATGGACATACCGAAAATTGAGTACCAGCAGTGTTTCGAGGATTGGATCAAGCGCTGGCGCAAGTGCATTGCAGTCAATGGGGACTACTTTGAAGGGGACCATATCGATTTGGACGAATAAATTTGTATTTTTGATTTTATGAATAAAGTCCTAAAACTTTTTGATCAAGGTAGTAAATCAAATTTCGTACCAAAAGAGTCGAAATGCACGGTTTAAATCGCGACAAGTCTGATCAAAATCATAGCTTCAATGAACAAAAAAAAAAATAGAATTAAAGTGCAGATTGAAGTTTTCCAACGCGTTCGTAAAAGTTAAGATGCAATTTTACGTGCACGACTTTAAAATTGAGTAGAGCGAAGCTTCAAGCTCAAAATACTCTTTTATAAAATCTTTGTACGACTATTTTTCACGGAGTTACAAATTGTCGAAGTTCGTTACTTTCTAGGTTATTCGAAGCGTTCCTCTAATTGTAAGTTGTCATGAAAATATTCTGGAATTGAGTTTCTTTAATTGAAGAAGAGTAAGAGTTTAGAATATAAAGATAGAGGTGGTTCAGCGGCGGTGTAGTGGAAAAATGGCTGGTTTTCACTCTTAAAATCTTCATTGCTCGAGCCAGACTTCTCTCGCACCCTTCTTTTTCTTCGACTCATACAATATTTATAATACTAATTAGATTAAATCATCCTCCTTCTCATCTCTTATAACACGATCCTTTAAACTATTATATATTAAATACATATGCCCGTAACAACGAGACTCTGCTCTTACGCATCGCTGATATACAGCGCCGGAAGTATACATATATGTATAAGCGAATCGCAAATATCAAAACAGCCAGAAATATTCATAGCCGTACTCTGGGTTACAGGCTTTATTTACAAGCTTCTAAAAGAAATTATATTATGTTATTGAAAAGTTTCAAACTATCCAGTTTCTATATCATTGTTTTGCTTTGTATTAATTTGTATAACGATTTGTACATCTTGATGTAACATTGCGCACAGCAGTGCATTTTATACAAAGGTAAGTATATGTATTTGCTATAAAAAAGAACATAATTAAAGAAATATTTTTGTTCAAAAATAATGTATCACGATTCAGACAACACGAACTAAAATCGTGGTCTGCCGGTTACCGATTACGGACAGGTTAATGCGCGCATCTGCTGTTGCGATTTGCTCTCGTGAGGAGTCAGTGGCACTATATTCATTGCGCAACTCGTCTCGCGCATTACATGTGTTTAAGAAGGGATCTCTTCTCTGCTAGAGACGCAGTGCGCTGAACAGTGTTATCAGGTGTTCTTTGACCGAGTGTGTATACATTGTATGAGGTGACGCATCGAGAACATCCAAAAGCTACATGTCGACTCGTTCATCTTTATACCTTGTTCTATAAACTTTACTTTTACGCTAATGGAATTATTGTTCGTATCTTCAGCAGTGTTGTCATAAAATCAAATTGGACATAGAACAAAGTGTCAGAGATGAAACGAAGTAGAAGAAAACAGAAGTATGGGAGAAGTAAGACATTGAAATAGAACTACAGTCAATCAATGGAGATAACAATGATGCTCGACCGACTGCTGTTAATGTTACTTTTTCTTTTATTTAACGTTAATTTTTTCATATATGTACATATATTGTGCGATGTAAAATAAGAAAATATATAGTATACGGCAAATAGTCTTGCGTTAAATATAATTTTCTACCATCCTTTTCCTCTGTGATTAATAACTCGTGAAAGAGTACCACTACATAGTAATATATACTTAGTAGTTGATCATGTGTACACTCGATCAAATGCCTCGAAACTTGGGGAAATTGTAGTTGGAAGCTTTATAAAAAAATTATTTTACTTTGCCCCATAAAATTTTTCCAAGGTAGTTCCTACTAAACTAATCGATTTAAAGAAAATTTATTCGAGAGAAAAAATGATTTATAATATACTATATACTATAGTATAATGCTCAACTCTGTTTTTGTCTCTTCGAGTACACTATTGTTATGCAGAGTAAAAAATATCTAAACGAATTTATCTAAAAGGTTGATATCGAATGGCAAATTACGAGTATCTTATTAACATTATTAGAATAAGGCATGTACTTACCAGGTGTAGCGAACTACTCGCTGTCTTCTGGAGAGGTATCCTTGTTTTGGTACCTGTTGTTTCTCTCTTTCCCTTGCCTTAATTTAGGATCGAACGTACTACTATTGTATCGATTCAATATTTAACATATCATTCTGCAGGAAGGTCCAATTGTATCGATCATAAACACTGTGTGCACACATTCGTTTCATAAAAACTACAAGACATCAAATATCATTTATTTTTTGTAAAATAAAATTATTTTAAATAAATGTTTAATTTCGTATCTAACTTCATAACGTTCGTATAATTAAAAAGGCAATTTTGTAGAAACTCAAATTTATTACTATTTTATCGTTATACTTTTTTACTTTGCGTTACCTTTGCCAAAAATAGTTACAAAAATTTGTTACATCAATTTTTATAAATTTTGATTTTATTTGTAGGCATATGAGCGTAGATTCCCTACATGTCCTCAAATTCCTGTTTTTGTTGGTTGCGAGATAGTTTCAGACAAAGAGAGTAAAAACGGTGCCATTAGAATAACGGAAAGGAGATGTAAATTAAATGTTGATGCACCTTATATCTTGAAAAAGGTATGTATTGATGATAATAATTCGAAACACATTGTTTTATTCGCCTTAGGTTGCATCCGCAAAGTGAAATAAGATATTGACGGTTTTACAAATGGTGAAAGAATTATACACATATTATGACTCTATGCGAATAATGTATAAAGTTATAATTCTGGAGGATTATAGCAAACTATCTAAGAATGCATTTACATTATCCTTATTAACGCATTTACCAACAATCTATCACGAACAGTTTATTTATAATATATTTAAGATGTAATTTTACAGAAGACTCGCATAAGGTTATAATACAATATATCACTTTCTCGCCATTTATGAATCCTTTATTATTTTGTGGATATACACGTAACATAAGATTCATTATATAAATTATTAATATATTGTGAAACTTAATGAAAATGCATATTTGTAAAGAACATAGGTAGAAAAATCGGTTTTACAGGAAGAAGGTCAAGACTGCCCACGCTGATTTCAATAAAGATTGTAGATCTAAATGGTAATCCGCTTTTGACAAAGGAAGGGTAAAAGTTTGGAAAATGCTCTTTGATGATTATTACTAATAACTGAATTACTTCCGTGATTGTCTACTAACTTTTTAACCTGGATAAAAAATCCCACCGGAATAATCTTTTTTAAGTCGAATAAACTTTTAGCAAGTTATTTATTCATTATTAGTAAAATAGAATTTGATTCTACATATATGTTGTTGCATGTACTTGAGTGAAACTCTACATATGTAAAAATAGTCGAAGGGTAACTTTCCTCTTTGCATCATGTACATTTGAAGGCAGATAGTTTCTTTAGATTGGCAATCGTAGTTACTTATATTTGTGGTTATACTAATGTCATTAACATTATGAGATTATCGACGATTTTCTATTAAGGAGGCTTTTTCATTTGGATTTTAATAGATTGTGTTTCTTTTTCTTTTAATTATGCTTTTTTAATTCGCAGACACTCGAAAAATATGATCAGGGCAGGTCGACAAAAATTATTTGAGTAGCAGTTGTTACCACTGCTACATGTTTATTATTTGGGGGGGGTTGTTGATGTTACACTACTGGCGTTCCCAGTGTATCTTCCAATAGAATCAGTGGTAGACCACTCATCCGATTAGTTCGGAATGCGGGGAATACCACATTCCTCCAGTATACTTGTGAAATCTGAATCTCCTTTGTACTATAAACGGTCTGTGTTAGGTCGAATAATTACGAATTGCAGTTGTATATTTCCTCAGATTCTGATAAATGTTTCAACGGTTTTATTTATATCTTTATAATAGTTCAACCATCCACTGATAATATTTTAGGTACAAAACGCAAGCATCATTGTTCAATGGAAACAATAAGAAAGTGATGGATCTTTTTCATCGGGAACGGGAAAGGGGAGAAAAAATTTTACAGCGTTAATATGATTATTTTCGACAATAGAGACACGTGGATATCGGTAGATCATGTTGAAGACCGTTCCATTTGCGTAATTTGAAAATATTTTGGCAGAAGATCAAGTGTTAGAAATTACCACAAAACTATTGTAACTTCTAACGTATTTTAATTGTTTTCTCTGTCTTAAGGTCATTTCCTTAATATCGTTTATGGTACAAAAGATATCAGGGTTTTCCATGTCTACAGAAGAAGAATGGTGGGCGAACAGCTACGAGTCAAAGAACATGTAAAGACCAAAGTATTTGACGTTAGATAGCCGTGTGAAATGAGCCTAAGCGTGTATAATGCGTAAGGAGAAGTGCGCATAAAACTGATCGCTGGTGCTTGAATAAAATCATGGTATAACAGTTGACAATTACTGCCATGGTACATGTCCGCTGTACCGATCCGCACCACTGAGCAATCAGCGGTACGATAGTTTTATGCACACTTCGTTTTGCACATCACATGTGCTTAGGAAGGGACCACTTCTCCACTAATGGTGACGGTGCATCTGTAGTAGCACGATCAAGTATTTTTTGGCCGAACGTACAAAGTTCTAGTAAATTAGCATTGATATAACTCTTACTAATAAGTGTGTAAAGTAAAGGGATGCAGCACCGTATACACTATCCCTATTTGCATTTCAAAATTGATTGCTCTTTCTGAGAAAATAATTATGTTTCATTTTATTACAGATAATTGGTGTAGACTTTGTGTACTTTATCCAAAAAAATCTATTAGATAAGCGAAACAGTATCCTAGAAATTGAAGCATACAATGAAAGCTTTTCAGCGAGAGTGACTGTTATTGAGAAGTGCAGATATTTTGTGAGTATTCAGTATGATTTATAATTCGTACAATTTTCATATTTATATATTCGTTCTGTGCTTTAACGTGTAATTGTTGTTTAAGTAGAACAACAAAGAAGTACGTTCGTTTAAATTATTATGTGACACCTTTCCGATAAAGTGACGGTCACCTGTAGGGTGGAGGAAGAATTGGTTGCCAACTTAGTTGGTGTGCTCGGATTTTGTCGAATGAACCTTGGGTTCTCTTAGTTGTCCAAAGCATGTTTATTATTACCTTTACCCTGCTATGTACAGTGACCTAACCTACCTAATATAAATAGCTTAGTCTACTGTGTACAAATGTCAGTCTGATCACGGGATCGGCAGCTGGGATCACAGGATCCTTATGGTTAGGAAGTAGATCTTACCCGGTGGATTATTTCCCGACTCAATGATAGGCCACATTAGGATGATGCGTCAGGTTACCGGAGACTATTTTGATCATACCAAAATGTTCAGTGTGAAGTTGTCTCTTACTGGTGAGGAGATGACTAAGTCCGTAACTAATCCTTTCTCAGTCCCATCATTGACTACCGCTTATCTAGCGGTCTCTAGGTGCATTCCACTTTCCAATTAGTAAAATGCGATTCATGATGTATATATTACACCAATCGAAAGTCGGAGTACTGTAAACCGATGAAAATTGTCTAATTGAACAACTACTGATTGTCTGTAGTAGCTCAGCCTTTACAGATATACATAGAAAGATGTCATTCGATGACTGTAGTAACGCAGAGATAGGTGATGCCAATGTTTAGTTACGAGCCACCTTCACTTCATCGGTTCACGGTACATATAGCGCTTTTCGTTGAACATGTATTAACCCTTTTCACTCGAGAGGCGATCCTCGATCGCCACTTGATTCGGTGTACTTTCTTCAATTCGGAAAACCATCGTGGTTTGGAATTGAAATTAAAATTCAATTACTCCTTTCTTGTCAGATGTAAACATATGTATATGAAATGTTGAAATGAAAATGTTTCGTTTTAAATTAATTACACGATTTGAAGGATTTCATCGAGATGCTGGTTTCTGGTAGCAAAAAGGCTTCGAGTGCAAAGGGTTAATATGTACAAGTATATTTTTACAGTTATGTTTACTCAGCTTAGCAGATTCGTGTTGCTCGAAAGGAATGTGCTTTCCCGTTCCCATTTTTATGTTAGTCAGGCATTTGATGATGTTTGTCACTGTGCCGTAAATTATCAGTACATACGGTTATACATTACTGTCGATAATTGTTTAACGTAAACTTGTAAATAGTGTAAATAAAAGACGTTACAACACTATTAGTATATTTTTATAAGCTATATGTTATTTGATTGGAAAAAGTATGTACTATGCAATTATGTGTATAATGTTCTTAACTAACACAAGATGTTTATAGGTTCATCCTGAAAATCCAGAATGGACATGTTTCGAACAAACTGCAAGTTTAGATATTAAAAATTTCTTTGGTTTTGAGAATTCAATGGAAAAGTTGGCAATGAAGCAATATGCTCAAAACATTGCAAAGGTATTGTTTACAGCACTAAATATTCTTATTATGATTTTTATTGTTTACTTTATAAATGAACCTTATATTAAACAATGCATTACAGGGGAAAGAAATAATTGAATATTTCATAAACAAACTAAGGGAGGAAGGGATTGTTTATGTAGCTCCGTGGAAGGATCCAAATGAATCTTCTTTAAATAATAAAGAGTAAATATTTAGTTGATAAAAGATAAACATATACAATAAGTTTTCACGTATTCCTTCATTTTTACATTATATAGTGATTAGTGATTTCTAATTTTACATACACAGAGTATTATTAGAGTAAAAATAAATCAAACACGTAGATTACGAAATTATTTTAAAATATTACAATTTTTTAGACACAAAATGCTATCATATAAATGTGGGATTCCCTATCACGAGTTACGTATCGCTTCGAGACTAGACGCTAATTGACTTCTCTATAAACATACCAGTTGCGGTACGCAAAAATCGGCGCGGTCCGCACGCGCCCTGACGTTTATGGCTGGATTAGCGCGGGTGCCGAGCACGTGCTCGGCACCCGGGCAGTCCACCAGCAAACTAACAACCCTACCTGGGTTCTTGGAGGTCTGCTAAGCAGCTGCGGGGTCATTAAAGCGACTTTCGCCTCTTTATGGTTTTTAGCAATTTTCACTTCCAGGAACCCTCGGTTTGCAACTGACAATCTCACTCCAGGCTTCCCTTTCCTCCGAAATAGTTGGTTCCTCCCAAATCCCTCAGCCAATCGGATTTCAAGTCGAACGCATAAAAACACAGGGTTGACACACGGAGTAAACAGTAAACAGTAAACAACAAACAGAAGACAGTGAACAAAAAACACAGACTGTTTAACACAGTGCAACCAGTAAACATTCAGACACAATTCTGCCAACAAGTCTGACACTGTGCAACATACAGTTAACACAGTCAAACAATTTCTGCCAAGACACAGTTAACTCGACTAAACAATTTCGCCATTAGTTAAACACTACAAGAAACATACAAGTTCGACAGTTACACAAGACACAAGAGCTCAACACAAGTTACAAGAGTTCGACAAACAAACTTCAACAAACCAGAGTTCGGTGGCTAGAGTTCCGTGGCCAGTTTACACAAAATATACAACCTAACAACTTTTTCCAACTCTACGCTAAATACAACACTGTTAATTACTAGAACAAGACTTCGTTCTTTAAATTTCCAACGATCTCGACACCCCTAAAAAGCTGTCGAGAAGTGCGGACGACGAGACGCTCCAATCCAACACCTCCCGTTGTCCAAACGCCCTACAATACCGAAAATCCAATAAAAGAAATTCAATTATAGTATAATTTTACATGGCAATTTCGAATAATCATGTATTATTTTGTTTATTTAGGGATAACGTCGAAGAAAACCAAGCATCTGATAGCAAAAGCGAAGATTATGTATGTACGGACAACAAATTACACACCACAGGTTCGTATCTATTTTTGTATACTGTTTAACATTTTATTTGTATGCTGTTGTTTCTATCCTAACAAATTAATCTTTTTTCGATCGTTGCACAATGCTAATGTGTCTTCCTAATTATTCAGTAGTGCGCAATGATAAAAAAGGAACAAAACTTTTAACTGCAATTTCTCTGAACAATAGTCTGCCAATTACGATTAACAATGAGTTATACTCGGTCATTTAGTAGTATCTATACTTTACATTCAAATTATGTAAAAGTATACAAGCTGTACCGCATAATTTTTGTCACGTGAAATATGGTCTATATTTTTAGAATTATAAAAATTACTTTATATTCGGAATGATCAACTGGGCTTCTCGAGAACACGGGAACCTGTTAACACCCTAATGTAGAGCTCAGGGCTCAACACTAGGCCACACTAAGAAATGACAGGTGGGGTTCAACTGCGGTAATAGAGAAGCAGCATTGTACGCTTACATAACGGCCGTTGCACGCTTGCATTGACGGTCGTTGTACGCATGTGTGATTTGCGGTTTATTGGCCGCTATTACAGCATGTGTATATATGTGATTTTATTCAATAGGGTATTCTGGTCTAGAAATGTACAAAAATTACTTTTTCGGATTTTTGCATTCCTTTAATTTGTTTGGCTTAAGAATGTGTTCCTTGAATGTTTTGTTTTTGAAATTCAAAAAAAATTATGAAACTGACCGAATAACTTAAGATCCAAGTAAGCATGAGATTGTCCCCTTCGTTTGTAATTTGTATGTAAACCCAAGGTATACTGTTTTATAAACGTTTTCATACTCGTTAAAACCCGAATCAAAGTATTGTGATAAAAAAATACATAAACATTGCTAAAAGGACGATCACATTGTTAGAACGTATTTGATGTACACTTATTTTGATTGCTCATAAGAAAAATCTGAAAAATGGTAAAGAATCTCACGCGCTAGATCAGAATACCACGGTAATAGTTTTAAACGGGCGATAACATTCTAAAATCGAACATTATAAATATTTATTACAATCAACTGTACTAAATTTTATTTAATTTTAAATTTAAGTCCCGCGCCATATAGTTTGCTGTATGTTTTGCATTAATGTTTGGCGTGTACTTTTTCGTACAATAATTCTAAACAGTTATCATTTTTAATTTATAATAAAACCTTATAACCTTAACGATGGGTAACGTACCAGCCCATACTTCAGTGACCATGCAAAAACGACAGACACACGATAATAATATATCGCAATGATACAGCATGCCCGTATGTTTTGCCAGTTTATTATTTGCTTTAAAAAAAACAAAGTATATGTTTGCGTGGCAGTCACGACACTGCTACGATGTCCTTGCATTTTATCGCTTTGATCGTGTTTATACATGTGTATAATAAATGTATGCATATGTATATATTTGTTGCACAATTTTATGCATCTGAGATCGTAAAAGAATTTTACTTAATTATATTATTAACGAATTTGCAAAGATACATAATACACTGTATTTCAATGAGCCATATTACGATGTTGACAAATTTATCGGTGCGGACTTCGTTTAAAATGAACATTCTGCTTTACTGAACGTACGTTTCGGCTACCAATAGCTACCGGATGTTTATACTGATCGAAATTCTCACCCATAAAGTTTCTAGCATCGTTTGTCAGTGTATTCGAATAATTTCTCTATTATTACGAGCCATTTTATGGTGTGAGAAATACGAGTGTCCATACGCGCGTAACATTATTCAAATCATCGTCATGGGCCAATCTATGGTACCTAACACGTCCATCCTACAAAATAAACGGTACGAAATTGACCCGTCGTTAAGGTGTTGGCACAAGAGTAGAATAGTAGTAATATTAAGGGAGAGAGAGAAAGAGTGGTGCACAAGAAGTATTATTAACTTTATGAATACGTTAGGAAGTTGTCGCGAGATTGTGAAATATATTTTTGAAAACGTTTGATTTTCCATCACGTCTTGTATATCTTTCTGAATTTTGCTGTTAAAGTCGTAATCGAGTTGACCAGCCTGTTGAGGACTTTCAGGGGTGATCCCTTCCTCTGCTATGTGCCCCTTGTTCCCTCGACCCGCATTTGCTCCTAGTTCGGTAACCCACCGCCAGGAGCCTAAGCGCGCCAGCCTATAAGTACTACAGAAAATAGTCAAGCTCGCGACGATACCAAAGAGAAGGGGTAAAAGAGAACGGTCTTCGTCTGGGGAGATGTGTCCTTCACCGGCCAGTTTAATCGACTATGACTTTAACCGTGAAAGCTCGGTTAGGGACTTCTACACTCTCCACATTCATAGTAACCCCATCACGGGACACTTAATCCTTTCGCTACGGAGCGCTTGTGACAAAATGTGATAGCCGTGAACGGAGCGCATTACCAAGGAGTTGACACCGAGGAGTTAACACACAGATGACCAGATTCTGTTTAAGGAATAGTTTTCTTTTGACGTAACTAATCACTCATTTTTCAAATAATTTAAGGTATATGGGCAAACCCCGTTTGCACGAGTTTATAAGTCTCGATAAAAGGAACAAAAGTGTTTGATGCAACTTTATTCGAAAAAAGTCCTGTACCTGAATCTACGATTCTTTTGTAGGACGTCGAACACTAAAGTAAATTACTACTGGCCTGCCAAGGCTATTTCTACTTCTTCAGCTTTGATTGTTTAGCCACATGGGCAGACGCGTTATTCGCCCGTTTCTTTTACTTTTACATTTACTTTTTCATTCTCACTCGATCCAGACGGTCTTTTTTTCACGTGCGTTTTGGAATCGATATCGATATTTGACAGTGTAAAAGTAAATACATCTTACGTACACAGTCCAAGGTATACATGTGTCCAACACGCGCCGCGCAGGCTGGATACTGTTTCTATATCGCTTTTAAAACTATCAGCGAGTAGATCGACTTTCATTCGTATTTGAGACAAAGATGGCGTATCTACCAGTTTACGTTCTTTATTTAAAACATGGAATTGAACGTATCAAACACCGAGTGAACGATGAGCGAAAGTGGGACGCGAAAACGAAACAGACAGCGGTATAGGCAGGGGTTTACCCCTCAACAGCCCGGGTTAATGCCCGAAAGTCGTTACCAACAGTGTACGGTAGCACACCTTAACCAGTGGAGAAACGAGAAACTTGCTGGATCAATTTAAGCTCGGGGTAAATTATTTTCTGCATATTCATCTGAACATTGAATGCAACTGTGGTCAAACCTGCTGCATTTCACACCGCAAGATCACCCAATCAGCCTCATACAGTTCTTTACAGAGTGATCATCTCGGAGTCTTTTATACATTGTTTTCTAATCATCTTATAGTAACATAATAGAAGCAATATGTGTGTGTGTGTTTTTTTTTTATATGGTACCCACTATCTTTTTTAAATGAAATACGATTGTACGACTCATTCTGACAAGGGCAGATCACGACCTGGACGATTGCTTCTTAAATGAAACCGACTACAGAATGTAGAGTCAATAAATATAAACGAATCTTAAAGTATCAGCCAAAAGTGGTCAAGGTGTTTTCATAAGCAATAACGTTAAAGATTCAAAGTTTAATTTGTAAAAGATTTGATATAGATATATACCAAATGCTAGTTTTATGATTATCCAGAGTTGTCGTCTGTGTTGATGTTTGTTAGCATGAGTTATTTATCTCGTAGCAAGACATGATTATAAGCGATTAGAAGAATTGTCACGGGACAAAATAGTTTTTCCAATTTAGATCGTGATTTGGTTATTAAGAGAAATTGTGATTTGATAAAGAAGATAAAAAATACAATTTGGGTAAATTTTTAGTATTAACAGTCTACAGACGCAAAACTGCAACAAGAAAATTGCCCCGAAGACTCAGAGTGGTGATGCAAGTAATAGAGCGCAAAGATCGATAGTAATATTGAACTAAACAAACACAACTGTAAGACATTATCTTAGAATGTTTTAAAAACTACTGGACCAATATACGAGGATCTCAGCATGGATACATTATTGGAGTATTGTTTCAGTGGATTCATATAATTCACGAATGAAAACTTGAGCAATATGATATGAAAAATCAATCCGGGAACTACAAATAGCGACGTTATTAATATAGAATTGGCACTGCCACATGATCATCTTCAAAGACATCATCATCTTTACTGAAGATAGTGCACATTGCGAAGAATGATTACCGGACCTGTCAAGTCGATATTCAAGCACAGCATGCGATAAAAATCCTAAGAATAACTCTACAGAGAAGAAATAATAAAAATTCTAAAGGCTACAGAGTCTACACATAGATTGCCTTACGGGCTCTACAGTGGATGACTCAGTGTAAGTTGAAAGATTTTATGTACATTTTAATTTCACTTGAAACTTTAAACTTATTTTTCTCGAACTTGTATTGCTAAAAGGCGTGAGAGAAATATCTTGGAAACAGCTAAACCGATTTGATCAAATTTTGGTATGCTTATTTTGGCCCTAGAAACAAGCAGTCCTTATCATATGAGTTTTTTGCACCTTAGAAACGGACCAATTTTTTGCGAAATTTTTGATTCTACAATATTTTTAAAGTCGAATGTGACACAGTCTAGATAATTTATTACATTTTAAGGAAATATTTTTTGTCTGTTTCAGGTAACTTCTGTATACACTACAACTCTCACCGCGAAGCGCTGCATTCAAAACATACCTCATATTCATGGACGTTTTGTTACCAATTTTTTAATATTTTTCATAACAATTTTTTGTAAATCATCCTTAAAGTTTGTACTTTTAAATATCGCAAACCGCAAACAGACATATTTAGTACTTTTCTTTAAAAAAAATTCCGAAAAAACGACTTATTTCTTACCTACTCGAGTGTGTAATCCCCCTTAACCCATCCGCAAGGAATACAGGACTGATACGTCATAGCTCACAACTATTCTTACCATTTTCGTTAACTGTTTGAATCCCAAGTAGTACGATCGCGCTTTTCAGATTTTGTGTCGAAAAATCTCAGAACATTTCTCCAGAACATAAAAAAAAGAAGCGCTATCTCGCTGTTCGGAATTTTTCGACAGTGTTTTTTCAATACCGCTTGGGACTCAAATGGTTAATGAGGTACTGTTTCGTGAGAATCTTACTGACCACTTTCGTTTGGTCACAAATATTAACAAAAGAACATTAGTCATTATTAGAATAGCAAAGTACAAAGTAGTAGATATATTTGATGAAGAAATACACGCGTTACCAAGTAGCACACGAGTCATAACCGAGGGTTTGTTTGTCTCATAATCTACCTGCCCACTACTTCAGCCTAGTTAACGCATTGCTACCGTTGCGAATGGGTTAAAGTGGAGTGATGTATAAGTCAGACTCTTGTACACTGAGGCAATTGATACCTTTGTTCTACAAGCGTTTTTCAATGAACGCAATTGTGTTAAACGAGACTTCAAGTTCAATCTGGAGGCAAAAACCTTGCGATCGACCTTGAGAATAATGTTAAAATCCTTTACTCCTCTATGAATTTTCTTTAAGTTTTACACATTCATAGATTTTTCAAGAACGGTCGAAGATATTTTTTAACGAGACGTTCGCTAAAAAATAGAAAAAGATGATTGTTTTCAGGTGATAAATAATTTTTACGGGTTACCATTATCTTTCACGATCAGAAAAAGTCATCAATTACTCTAGGAAAATATACACTTCGAAATTTTAACGAAAAATTATCTCAATCTTAACTTGTTTAATGCTCTCTTTCGGGTGACTTAACACTCGCGGTAACAAAATCAATGCGAATGCATGCCGCGAAATAGAAATCATGTTACGTTTAATCTTATCATGTTTTGTACAGTACTTATGAAGTTTCAACTGAGAAGTAGTACAAATCATGCGTTGAAATGATCCGAAAACATAATTATCTTTAGGTTTTTGTTTCACCGGGTAATATTACTTACGTGTATTTATTTCTACTCGACATCCTCTTCATCTGAATCTTCTGCAGACGATTTTATAAGCTGAAGTTACCGTACTAAGGTAGCGCCAGTTCATGCGAAACTACATTTTAAGTTTTTTCAATAAAACAGATATTAATTATTTAAACATATTATTTATAGTAATTATATTCATTGTCAACTTGTATGTCATTCCTTTTTGTATAATGATACAAATATATAAATATCCTTCTTCACAACACTTATGTGTTATGTTCTAGAAATGCAGCTTTCGTCAGATTACATAGAAAGGTACTTAGGAAAGCTCGATATGATACAAGAGAGTAAACTTGTTCAACTATGGCAGAGTATAAAAGAATTGAGGGGAAGTTCTGTACCTGGCGACACAACACTTTTACGATTTTTAAGAGCCACAGAATTTTCAGTTGAAAAGGCTAAGGAAATGCTGACACAGTCGCTACATTGGCGAAAGAAACATCAGATTGATAAACTCCTTGAAGAATATGATATGCCACAAGTCGTAAAAAATTATTTTCCTGGCGGATGGCACCATTTCGACAAAGGTATTACAATAACTATTACAAATTAAGTATTTAGGCGTTATATAAATGTTATAATCTCAAAAATGACCTTATTCCTAAGGACATCAGAAGTTGGGTTTATCAGCCAACTGTACAGTTATTTGTTTTGCATTTTTGCATCCTCTAAAAACTCCTCCCCTAACTTCTTGGTAATGGACAGAAATCTCTCTATTATGTGTTCTTACATTCTTACATCTCTACTTTCTAACACCGTCTTGTTTACAAAATCCACTAGCTTTTTTACTATCATAGTATCACATCTTTTATACAATTATAAATATTGTATAAAAGCATAATGTAAATTACGAAAAAATAATTTGTAATTTCTTTTTAAAAAATATCTTGAAATATTCTAAATGATTCTATTGGTTTAATTTTGATGCACCTTAATATTCTCTTTGATATCTTATCCCTCAATAATGAGTCTTAATTCCATGCATTTTTTACATTACACTTGTTTATGAGTAAACTTTCAAAGTAACCAATTTATCTATTTCTAGATGGACGGCCTTTGTATATTTTGAGAATGGGGCAAATGGATGTAAAAGGATTACTGAAATCCATTGGAGAAGATGATTTACTGTTATTAGTAAGCTCATTTCTCTAATACACTAATATACAATTTATATTATCCAAATATTTTAAATTAATTAGATAACTAATAAATGGTTATACTGTTACAGGCTCTACATATTTGTGAAGAGGGCCTTCTTCTAATGGAAGAAGCAACTACTGTTTCTGGCCATCCAGTTTCACAGTGGTCTTTATTAATAGATCTAGAAGGTTTAAACATGCGCCATCTATGGAGACCTGGTATAAAGGTACAAAACATATTAGATACGACCCTACTTTTATAAAATCGTATAGAAATTGATTTTGACTTGTGTGGAAAAAGGAACCATATTCATTGAGGAAATAATATTATATGAAATCTTCTAAAGACCCCCTCCCTCCCCCTCCTGATCTCTTAGGAGAAACCGTAACTCATATAGGATTCTCCGCACCCCGTAGATATAGGGTGCGGAGCCTACCCAAAACTTTTACAATGGTCTAACTCTGGCGCAAATGGAGGAGGGGGAAGGTATACTGGGAACGTCAACAGCACAAAATTCAGTGCTCCTTACGCAGCTGCTCATGGCCAGGTTGAAGGGAATCAACTCCCTATTCTACTTGTTTCTCTTGGCAATGAAATAAGACCACATTATCTCACCGCCATCTTGCTCGGCACCATTTGCAATAATGACCACAAGCTCGCGAACGCCTACGGCCTTATGCGGTTGTTATTTTTTCGACACTTCGTCCTATGCATCTGACACAATAACAATATATTTAAAATGCATGGAATAAATATAATAAACAAAGAAGTAGTTTTCTAGAATATAATACATTATTAGCACAGATAAAGTACAAAACAGAAACTGTTCATAATAATTTTCTGTTTCAGGCTTTATTACGTATCATTGAAATCGTTGAAATAAATTATCCAGAAACCATGGGGCGAGTTCTCTTTATGAGAGCACCTAGATGCTTTCCTATTTTGTGGACACTTATTAGCACATTTATAAGTAAGTAGAAAATATTATTTTCTTAAATGGTATATAATATTAGTTCCGCTTTATTTTTGTATTCTAATGACGAAAAAGTTTTGCGAAAGGGTAGGTTTAAAAATACCATTCTTTTAACATTTTCTTAATTAAATTTGTACACTAGACGGCACGGAATTTGTCTCTACCTTATGAGAAAAATTTCGAAAAAATTTTGATTACAGAAAACCATGTTTTAAGGCCCCTGATTGTACTCTGATTTTAAAAAATATACATTTGTTGTACATACATATGTACACTCGGCAAAAACAACCTGACCGTACTTTACAGGTGCATCGTTATCACTTGCTAAGAAGTGGTCCCTTCCTAAGCATACATGATGCACCAATAGAGGCAGAGCGTTGCTTTTTTGGTAATCGGTGACCGACGTGCCGCGATTTTAGATTTATTATAATATATATAGTATACAAGAGTATAAATAAAAACTTTGTATATGTAAATAACACGAATTAGAAGTTAGCGTTGTACAACAAAAATAAAAAATTAAAAATATTTGAGCGACTACATAGTGATACATGTCTAAAATGGATAGCCATTTGCTGACCGTCGCACCCGTTCGCAGAGGGATTAAAAGTCACTTTCAAAAGAAAAACTCTCGACGTTATACATACGTAAATGTAATACTCGTATGGTAACAGAAGATTTAGAAAATTGTCGCTGGAATACAAAATACAGGCTAGTCGAGTACAAGTACCGTATGGTGCTTAAGTTAAATGAATGAGACTACACCATACAATAAGCGGTACCGGTTTTTCGGAAACACTCGGGACAAGTTTTGTACTACACCGTATACTCAACACTTCGTACGAAAAGTGTTTGAACTAGAAATCATGTTTTAACATTTTATTTGAAAATATTTAAATTCTGTTAATTTGTTCTACAGATGAGAATACAAGGAAAAAATTTATATTTTATTGCGGCACCAACTATCAAGAACAAGGCCCGGGCAATCTCAGTGAATACATCAATCCAGACTTTATACCAGACTTCTTTGGAGGACCGTCTGAAGTAAGAATAATAATGTTGTATTAATAACATAAAAATTAATATTCTATTTCCATATAGAATATAAATTTAGCATTAATAAAAAGTGTGCTTCCGTTACATGATTCCAATTTGTACACGAATTCTCTGTGTTTGAATTTAACAGAGTACTAGATAAACAAATATTTATATGTAATAATTTTATGTTTTAATTTATTTTTTACACCAATTATTAATATTGATCTTAACTTTAGACTGTAAATTGTTGAAAAGACTAAGTCATATATTGAAAAATATATTTTAACGAATAGGACAATGTGTGCGAGATATATGGTATGGTACCACGAAGATTTTATGTTTTCGACGCAACTGCTCACAACGTAAGGATTTTTATATGTTCGTTTTTTTGTATTTCAAGCTACAATGTTATTTGGTGTTCTGTCCTGTTTTGTTTTAATGCAAATTCGTTTACTTACATTATTTAATATTCACTGCTTTAATTATGATTCTAGTGAAATAGAATATATGTTTAAGAAATGCATAATAACTTGCTTTTGCAATAAATTTCAATAATCATATATAGTCCATAAATCATGAATAAAGGAAAAATTGTACTTAGAATGTAATTATTACACACCTTTGTCTCGTAATTGTCGAGATGTAAACTGTTCCACACTTTTTATTTCATTTCTATTATATTTAGTTCAAGCATATAAAATGTACATCACTTTTTTTATATAATGTTCGTTGTATTTACAATTTACGAAAATTTTTAGTTCATAAGAATTCTTATTATAGTCATAATTACTTTAATATTTTAATGCAAGATCGAACTTGAAATACTGTATTCGATTAATTGTATCTAAAAAATGGAACCTCGATAATGTAAGCATTAATACGTTCCGTGCAAAATCGATACATGTATCGAGGAGATACATACATCAATCGGATCACCGCTTCATCACCTCTTGTCAAAATTATTTTTATGATTACCGACATGTTCTTACATTCCTTGCAGTTATTTCTGTTACTTTTCGTATATGTATGATAAAATGATAGTCACTTTACTAATACAGTTTACAAAACTTCCTTGGTTTTCATTTCAGATAACTTAGTGATCACATACGTAATTTTCATGTTAGTGTTTACATATTCCACGTGATTATCTATAACTTTTACAGAAATTAATATATTTCAATACAATTTATGCACGGTATTTCGTGAACAAACCTTCGCTACATATTCAGAATGGATTGTAGGGCTGGGAGATGAGATAGGAATATACTTCGAGGTGTAAGAGTGGAACAAGTGGAGAAGAAAATGAGTTTTTGGAAGGTTGTTAAATTTTTCTAGACAAAGTTATTGGTATAGTCCATATAACTTCAATTTCTTTATGATAGACTTGAATGATAAACTTTTAGAGAGGAAGGATGGAGCGGTGTGTCGAGGTAGAGGATATACGAGCTAGGGTAAGCGGGTGATATGCTGTAAGAGCGTACGGCGGTAGTATGAAAACGTTAGTTGTAAGGCTAGTTATTAGAACGAGAAGCGATAGTCGTAAGGAAAATTATAGCTCGGAAGAAGTCGATAAAGACTTCTATATTTATATATAAGAGGAAGAAACTGTAATTGATAACGAAAGGGTTTAACGTTTCTAACACCTGTTGGTATAGATGAAAGCCCGGGTACATTCCATTAAGCTGAAAGACGTATTTGCAAATTGCTATACTATGTACTATTTATTTTCTGTATTGTTAAACTACATTACCTATACTATTGCATTACTGTCTTAATATTAAAATATTAATGTAAATTATTCTGTTAATGTTAGGTCTACATCACCGAAGGAGGAATTGTACCAAAGCATCTTTATAAATTAGATTTTGAAACCACATCTACCGAAGAAGGGCAGAGTCTATACCACTCCATTACCTTAAGCCGTGGTCAAATCCATAGGGTAATAATACATTCCAATGATCCAGGATCAGTTTTAACATGGGACTTTGATGTAATGCGGCATAATATAATATTTACCGTACTGTATCAAGTAAATGATGGCAACAAACATTTGCCTTCAGGTATGTATACAAAGGCAATACCAAATAATCGTACAATTTAACAGAATAAAATATTATGACTGAGTGACCAGTCATGACAAATAACTTGCAACTAGAAGCGATAGAATAAATTACAAATGAAGTAAATAAAATCCTATAAATAAAAGATTAACATTCAACCAGTTGGTTAAACATTTTTCGATTTCATTACAATAATTTTCAAATGAGCAATGTAGTTTCTTTATATTCAGTACACATTATGTTTATAAAACATACTTTAACTTATATTATTTATTTTAATAATAAAACAAATAATCTGTACAGATATTTCAGAGTCTCTTACGGATGGGGATGTAGAATTACTAGAAACAAAAGAAGTAAAAACACATTTCATTAAGGTTGAATCCACTATTGTTTGTCATGATGGTGAAAGTATACAGGTAATGATATATAAGTAGAAATACAAATACAAATATTACTATAACAATATTTATTTATTTATACGTTCATATAATTAAAAAACATTTTTACAAATATTTATAAATAAAGTATACATTTATATATTTATACCAAAATTCTACAAGAATTAAATTTAAAGTTTCATTTAAATCCATTCAACTGTTTTGACGCAATCGTATTAACTGACACACATACTCGCATATGCTTTCTTTCTCGACTTCTCGAAGCTATCAAAAATGCTAGACTCACGAATATATGAGCATTGTAGTAGAAGCAGTTCACTGTGATTACATATGATGATTACCTTCTCACATTTTATTTCAGGGAACTCATATAATGCAAGAAGCAGGAATATATGTTCTACAGTGGCATAATCAAGATGAAGTAGGAGAATTTCTCCCATCCATTGGTGGTCATAAAGCGCAACTTATGTACTTTTACGAGACATTACCTTCAATGCAGTATAGGTATTTTTTTTACAAATTAAATTATCAATTATCTACATCAGAAGTGGTTAACTTCTTCTCTACAGTGAACTACATGCTTCAATCATCAATTACTTCATTCCCCCACTACTTAAGTTCACTAATTATTATTTTATGTATCTTATTATAGCAGCAATATTAAACAGTAGAGATTTCGTAGCAAAAGCAAGTGGGGGAAAGAGTCATATGTGGCACGAGAGTCGCCAAATAGCCAGATCTAATCTATATAATAAACCTAATTATATATTATATTTTTTAGAGGGTCAATGATGAGTCTACAATCTGCTGTAAGTACAAAATCAGAAGCAAGTTCATCTTTATCCAGATGACGTGTTAAACATACAATCCACTGGACTAGACAATGACTGGAGTTATGCTGTAATGAAAAATAGTAATTTATTTATAAAATGTATTCATTTATTTGGGGATTTCTTTTAAAGTGCAATGATTTTATGTTATTTAAGCTTTTAGACTTGAATGGATAATATTATATATTTGGACTATACATATCATTCCCAATTCTGTAAGTAGAAAGTACGAAGTTTGAATGCAAAAACTGGTATGAAATAAACAAAGGTTAAGTTTACGAAAGATCAAAGTTTTATTGTTTATTACAATTAAGAAACCACTATTTTATTGTGTTGAATGCGATGTAATAATACAAGAAAAGGCCTGCTAAGCGTAGGTTTTGGTCAGTTCTGGTTTTAGGGGACTTTAAGAAATCGATAACATATGGTTCGCCTGGAAGAGTGAAGTTCTTGGAAATTAGGTTACGGATCTCGATTTCCGGTTACTGAATTAGAAAGTCGGAACCCAAGTTCGTTACGGAAGGGGGATCCATTGAGCCTCGCATATAAAATAGCATGTAGTAAATGAATAGTTAACGAATAGAGTCGTTGCGACGACTCATTCACAATTCCTTTTTTGGCTTTGTGAATGATGCGTAGCGGCAGAAAGACTAAGAGCCTTGGCTTCACTATCTAGATGGTGTGGATGTTACTATAAATTGTCTCTAATTCTAAGCTATAGCATGCGGCGATGGGATGCATGACTGAGTTCCAAGACCATATCATCTGAGGTGCTCAGAGTTCTTGCAGTTGCAATCCGTGGCCTTCCAACAAATAAGCAAGTTATAATGGAGAAGGAGATTGCGGAGTAGCAGATCACTCGCAGTAGGGATTCCGCTCACAGGCCAATCAAGGGGACCACATCCTGCTCCTTGGGTCAGTTTAATATTGAATTTCCATTCATATTTAGGTCTAGGTTAGGTCTGGGTTAGGTAATAAAAAGTGTAAATATGTGTGTCATAACCTCAACATGACTGAAAACTAGTGCTCCTAATAAAATTATTATTGTAATTTAATGTAACGTTTATTATTATTTTAATTTACAAAAGAAACATCATAACAAAATATAAAGAAAAATAAAATTATCTATAAAGAATTAAATTAAATTAAACAAATTGCAATGAAATATAAGTAAATAATTAGCCTCTTCTTTTGAACATTACGTAACTGAATTATTATAGACCTACTACAATTTTCATTTTATAGCTTCATAAATTTAGGTATAAATAAAATGTTCCGTATCATTTTCTAAATTAATTAAATGGTATTATTATATTCAGAGATTATCTTTGAATCAAAATTTAACTGAACATCTCAAATTACAGAATATATGATAAATTTAGCTATATATATATACTTCATGTTTTTACATAAATTAAAGTGTAAGTTCAGGAAATAGACTTATCAGAATTTGATCTAAAAGAACATATGCAAGATGTTTATTGAGTGTTGCATTTTGTAAAGAATTTAGAACAGAATCCATTAGTTCAGTCCATGGCTTATAAAATCCTATTAACCAAAAAGGCAATAAATTGTGTAATCCTTTTTTCGCGCTTTCGTAATAATTTCGACGATTTCCTTGCGATGTTATTTCTTTTGTACGACTTTTATCGCCCATAACTTTTGTATGTAAAAGTTTCACTATAGCAGCTGCACGACCACTACTTAAGACTTTCACCAATGCGTTGTATAGTAGAATGTTGACAAATGGATCCACTTTTGCGCGAGTTGAGGAAGCAAACATCCAAAATACTCGTGTAATTATTGGTGGAATATTCAATAATCTGTCCACTGTAATGAGAAATGTATGTGAAATACATACATACTTATTTCACATTTTAAGTTAATATTTCTAATATAAAAATATGAGAAAAGTGACAAATAGTAATTCAACAAAAACGAAAAATTTACCCGCATCTGCAATACAAAAACAGGCACCCTGCACGTGAGAGTGTTCTGACAAAGAAGAAGACAAATTCTGAAAATTGGTATCCAAATGGAGATTATCGCCAAATACTCCAGATAAAAGATCATGACGTCCTTTTTTTTTTATGTCGGCGCCATTTTCTTCGTTTGACACTTCAACTCCTACGTCCGTATGATCGCTTTTGAGGTTAGTAGATGCCAGGAAGATGGTCATAAATTTATCCAAATTCTGACCTTTTTCTTTTCGTAATTTGTAAGCCATATTTTGATACAATATACCAATATCTGGTGTATAGTTTGCAAAACAAGGTTTTAAATTTGGCATAGTCAAAAATGTATACAAAAGTTCACTGCTCCTGAGCACTGGTTTTGAAAGTAATTTTTCTAGAAAGTCTTCATACCGTTGTTTATTAATAGCACAAGAAGAATGTGGATTTTTTCGAGAAGGTAATGGTGAATCACTCAACTCTTTGTCCCCATGAAATTCTGCTAATCGAGTGCGTAAAGCATAAAAATCTTGATCTCGGCGTAAAACACTCCAAGATTTTTCTTCAGCGGCGTTGTGCACCGCAATCATATAAAGAGTTTGATTATCTCCAGAATCAATGTGTGGAATACTGACTCGCCATGTTGTTAAATCTCTAGAGAAACTCTCATCTGTGTATTTGATTTCATTATATGGTCGTAAAGGATAGTCTATTTCTTCGCCATGATATATCTCTTCAAAAGGCATTCCATCAATTACTGATGGTCGTAGAACTCCGTCAGACTTCGAAAAATGATTCCCAATTTTCGTAGATGCATTTGTAGTTCCACTAGTAACACTGTAAATGAATTATACATGTTACTAGAAATAAAAAGCGTTGATTTTACTTACGATTTGTACACCATTGTTCTTACGACAAATTAATGTCGCAAGAACTGGTTAAAGAAGTGTGATGATATAATGCACGCGCACAACATGTATATTGATACTTTAAATTCCGAGTATATATAGAAATGTGCGGATTTCTTTTCGAGTAAGCACCTCATGCCTTGTGTCGTAAATGCACGCAAAGGACGAAGTACAGTATTCTCTCGATTAGAGTTAGATTTGGACTGTCCAATGAGTTAGACTTTCCCCGCTATTTTTGTTACACTCCTGCCTTGCAAAGTACAGGAGCGAAATGATACGAGAGTGAGTCAGAGGGACTGAAAGTGAGTGAGGAATGGTACGAGACAGATGAAACATTGATACTTTATTTCATTCTGCCTTTCTGATGCCTAGTACTCCGTCCTTTGCGTGAAATATGACTATCTCGTTTCTCGCTCGCTTTCAGTTTCTTCAACTCGTTCTCACCTTCGGCAAGAGAGAACCGAAAAACGACCTTTTGCATTGTATCTCCTCTACGTTATATAGTATTCGCCGGTCCTGAATTGCCTGCACTCATCGAGAAAACACTGTATATGATTGGACTTGACCGTCGTCTAGGCTCAGGCGGAGACGGTAAGTGTTTCCCTTTTCAACTCAGTCTCCTGGTAGAAGGACTCTAAATCGCCGTATAATACTTTATACAGTTACACAACCATCAAGCATCACAGTCGCGGGAAGAATGACAAACATGTCTGGCAAAAAAACCTATATTCTCCTCAAACAAAACTAATTCGTGCGACTCATATACACACTACAACGATCTCATTAATATGAAATTAATCTAAATTTTTAGTTGTAAAAAAATGTAACCATTACTCACGTTGTATGGGTAGGTTGTTTGACGTGACTTACTGTTGGTTGCCCGCATAATAAAGCATATAGCTGAAATATCAAATAATGCTATCAATGTTCCTGTGTTAGTGTACATTGCAGCAAATTTTAACGTTTTTTTTTTTTAAATAAATTTGAAACCAACAGATGATGATTTAAACTCCCTATTTTCACACAGATTACAACATATTTCAATTTCATCAAACTCTCTTATGTAATAAAAAAGCGCGGTTTTACTTCTAGACCGTTAAAATTTTTAAATTTATTTTTAATTCTGCTTACTTGATAACTGTGATGAAATGATGGTAGACAAGTAGATTCTAATAACGCATGAGCTTCTTGATGTGCTTGATAAAACGGCCGTGATCTTCTTAATTCATCAATCTTCTTTGTGCCTCTTTCGAGAACTAAAGACGTTGTCAGTAATTATTGCATAATGCATATGATTTAAATATATTGACATCAATATTATTAAAATTAAATCATTAATTAGAAATAAATTTACTTATATGTAAATATATTGCATAAGTATATCTCTCTTTTACTTTCTATTCGGAAACTCTTACGTTTTAAAATTCATAGGAAACACTTATTATAAAGTGTAAAATTATAGCAACTATTACAGAGTTTAAAATAATGTATACTTACTTTGCCGTATACCAATCGAAATATCTTCCGGTAAATTTAAATACTCTGGACCTTCAGGATCTAGATATGTTGAATACATACTTTGAATATCAGTGTACAAATTATTTTCAGCAACTTCACTCATTTCTGGATTTAACATACGCTTACTGAGATCATCTAAAAATAAATGAATACATTGGAATTCAATTAATAGGATGTCACTATACTATTATTAAAAGACAAAGCATTCTCTGAGAATTTGTATGCTATAAATGTCTTACATGCTATAAATGTCTACAACTCCGCGAATTTTAATGTTTTTATACAAAATTTTATTCTCTATTACATTTTTAAATTTTAATTATTTTTTGTTTAATAATCGGAAATATGCATTGATGTCAGTATTTACCAATATCTAAGCAAAACTGTAAGAGATTCATAGGCCCAACATCTTTGACATGTTGTATGAACATATATAATAATCGAGGATTGCTCAAAACTTCATCTAATGAGGGCTTCAGTTGGTTATTTGTAATGTTTTGTGGTATTAATGGATTTGTCACCCAACACTGCAACATCTGTACATTAACTGTGTCTGCATGATTAGCAAATGTACCATCATGATGAGTCAACAACATTACTAATGCATTTATATTTTCTGGATCAGCTATTGCATCTATTGCAGGCAAAAGAATCCAATTTCCCAGAATTTCACGAAGAAGAACCTAGAATTGAGATATTCTAATAAAATATATAAGTTCTGTGTATATATTCATTTAAATGAAAATATTGGTTCCGTTGGATCATAAAAAAGCACGTATTTTGGCTTCTGTTAACATTTCTCTGTGTAATGTAATTATTGTATTATTATTATTATTATTATTATTATTATTATTATTATAATTATTATTATTATATATGGTGTGAAATTTTTGACATATGGAAAGACAAACATCTCAGACTGCATTAACTAAATAATAATTTACCTTGTTATTAGTAGATACATGTATAGCAGGAAGTAAATGGGGTACCATAGCAGTAACCAGTCCTCTCAGATAGTTTAACTCAGCTGCACGCGAATAAGCTGCTGGATGAATTTCATGACCAAAATAACTTATCACATTTTTTCGAAAATCAGCTGGATCAGAAATATCTTGTATCTTTGTGTGTAATTTTTTCCAGTCTTGTGCATTTTGTAGGACTAATGGTATTAATCGACAAAGTACAATACTAGCCACATCTGTACGTAACAAACGGATTGCAATATTTTTTGTTGCTGTAGTTGTAGCTAAGCGAAGTTGTTGCACAAAAGCTTCGTTCATTGATAAATCTGAATACCATGTACAAACATATTTTTGTAACAAATCTTCAAGGAGCTGTGAAAAGAAATTATATACATTTATTCGATACATGTACTTTTTTCTTGATGTTTAACTTTTTGTTTACATAAAATCTTTAAAAATTGAAGTTCTAATTTGTAATATTAAAAGAAAAATGCAATTACTTGTTCCAAAGCCTGGTCAAAATCCTTTGGTATTTTCACTTTGGTCGAATTTGGAAATAATTTATGTCTCTTACAGCTATTATTGCTGCAAACACTACATGGATCTTTAACTTCATATCTTGGATTAAGTGTACCACTTATAGCATTTGAATTTAATAATAATACGGTAATATATCGTAACACAATAAGTGCATAAAAAGTACTAGCTACATATAAGCAACATACAAGGACTACCCAGATAGTGCTGAAATACATATAGATATGAATGATAAAATATTTATTTTTTAATTGTTAATAAATAAGATATATTATACATTTAATAAAATATATTGTGGATTGTAAACATTTAAATTATTGAAATGATTAAACCCAGAAATTTCAATATCTTCACTCCTACTTTGTACCTTTTACATTTAATAATTTAATAATAATAAGTTAAATTGTTCCAAAATAATATATTCCTTGGGTAGTAATTTCAAGGAAATAAGTACAAGTTAATTGATAGTAATTACTACAAAAAAGTGAACATTTTTACAAGAAAAGAGAAAAAAAGATTTAAATAATTTATGGTTCGTTGATTGAATTTTAATATATTATGTATTTTTTAGGAAATCAAATTACTTTGAATAATATATAAATTCATACAATTCTACTTACCTTTGAAATACGGTAAACATAAATGCAATCAGTATCATAAGAATCACTGGAATTACTACATTACACAAATAAAACACTTGTACTTTATCTGTAGATTTAAGTGCCATGTCTCCATTAAGAATGCTTTTTATTATAAGTAAACCAACGTGTATTGTGTAATACAATAAAAGAATAATAATATTTTAAAAATAGGCTAGTTCCACACATTTGACACATATCGCAATTATATGATATTATCAATAACTAGACATGTAACTCTTTACGAATTCCATACCAAAAGTTAGTTTCTTAACTGTTTAATACGTTCACACAATACAATTTACACTGCAATTACACTGCAGAATTATTTACAGGTAAACACTGATCATTATTTTATTTATACCAGAGATGCCACATTAAGAATGTAGTCGAACAAAATCCCTCCTCCCGCCCCGCCATATATACCTAATGTACGAGTCGTGTATAGATACGTGAGTTTGGCGCTTCGATAGATTTGTATAAGCAAAAAAAAATAAATGTAACTTTAAAAAATAAATATAAACTTTTCTTTTTTGATCTTAAAACAGCTAAAAACAGTCTTTGCAAGGCTACTGATAAACATTTTTTATTTATAAAATAAGTTTAAATATCACTAAAGTGTCGGACTTCGGGTGAAATGGTCTATTACGGAAATTTACATTTGAAGATTTCTTAATTATTTTTTACTTTTAAGAAAGAAAATATTTATTAAATATGCGTATTAACATATGTATATACATATAAATATATATCTGTTAATATAATTATATCTAAATAATTAAAGAAATTGCGAGGGAACTTAATGAAGTTTTATATTTTCATCGTAAGTGAAATTTTTAAAAATTTCAGACACCTGGGCTTCCCTTGCTGGAAACAATATACATAAATTTGACTTTAATAATTTTTCAATAAATAATTAAATTTTCATACAAGAAAGAATATAACACTACAATTTTTTTGTTTCTCTCAATATTATTCTGAATATGATCTTCAAAAGAAAATTATCACAA
The DNA here is from genome assembly GCF_051014685.1 of Ptiloglossa arizonensis. Taxonomy (NCBI): domain Eukaryota; kingdom Metazoa; phylum Arthropoda; class Insecta; order Hymenoptera; family Colletidae; genus Ptiloglossa; species Ptiloglossa arizonensis. The sequence goes on along the minus strand of NC_135048.1, from coordinate 16,562,017 downwards.
TTTTTTATAAAAATTTGTTTTTAATTTATTATTGGATATATCTTTTTATTATGAAAGAGTATCATAATAAGTATGTGTACTTAAACTAAGTCTAGTTTGTGCCTCACAAAGTTTATATAGTACGTATATTTTTATATTTAGTTAAATCTTATCTTTGTTATAAAAAAGTCATTTACGAAACGTGTTTTCGTTGGTTGATCAAGTTGCGCTTATAAAAGATTTATTTTTTCTCTAAATAGCGTAACTTAGAAAGATTGTGCGAATACAATTTCAAGACACATTTTCATCAAAAGTAATTAAAATTCATCCGAATGTCACGCGGTTATGCATTAGCATGTGCATGAGAGGGGGAAATTTCGTCTGACTCGCGTCCTCAATCTGGCATCTATGAGTTACGGTAACGGCATAAGGGTTATGTTACCACGAAATTTTATAAAAACAAAAGAACGTTTGAAAAGACGTACAAAGACTGAAGTGCATAAATCAACTAATCATTATAATGAGACCTGGAACGATGTTCGATAGCCGTGAAATTGGAAAACGAATACGTCGATTGATCGATGGAAATTATTCGTATCGTAAGATTCTTGTATTAATTATTATTTGTGGTGGTATATTCCTTTACTTCGGTCCACCTGTTGCACACTGGCTCTTTTCTTCGACTGGAGAATCAGTACAAGGTAATAAAATTCAACTTAAATATTTAAAAATCCTTAACAATGTAATTCTTTTTTTTCATTTTCTTCTAACTTTATGTCACGATGTAAATTTCGTCAATAGTTGCATTGCTCTGTTACGTACATTGTCACATCTACAAAAAATATTGCATGAAAGGGTTTTGTTTATTTTAATAAATATGTGCATGGAAATTGCGAATGGTAGTACATTTTAACAGAAATATGTCTATATCTTTCATATAAATATTGTAACACGATACAGATGGTAAAGGTAAATCTACAAATGATTATCATGGTAATAAAATTCTAAGAATATCTTTTCTGCACTCAAAACTAAAAGTAATCTCTAAATTCTTCAATCTGTTGGACGATCATATGATTTTGTATTAGTAACAGATATAGACTTGTACTACTGACAGTTTATCATATCATTATGCTTATATAAATAATGAGATCATTGTTAGATTATTCATTGTAAAACGTACCTATGTATAGTTTATGTAACACTATGTATCAAATTATATTTTATGTACAATAACAAAGGAACAGTTTTAATGCATTTCAGATCTGAAGTTTTTGTCAGTTTTAATTATATCTTTAAGAAGTAACTGGGAATTTAATAAATTAATTAAAATTTAGTATCAGTTTAGTTGAGGAATTGTTTCTAAAATTAAGTAACTCCAAAAATCGTACTAATTAACAAATAATAAATGTTATGAACACAAATACTTTGATTATCAACAGATAGACATTTTATTTGAAAAGTTATTCTTTAAAGAAATAAAACAAATTCTTAAAAATATTGCATGCTATAGAATAAAAAAAAATAGAAAAGTAGACACGAAGTCTTTACATTATTGTGAAGACCATAATGTAGGATCGTTTGAAATTAATTACACAAAATTTAATTTTTAAGGTAAGTTATTTACTGTTGTTTGCATAGAGAAATTCTTACTTTTGCGCTGTTGTCAACAATGGGTTAAATGGTGTGATATAACTATACTGCTACCACATGAACCATAATTGCGTATTTAAATAAGCAGTCTACACAAGAGCATTAATACTTTCAATAAAAGTGTATAATGAAATAATATGATGAAATATAATTCTGTAATTATATTAGATAAGAAGTATATAGTGTATTATTTAATAATTTTGATACTAAATGGTTTAATAATTTTGATAATAAATGGTTAAAACAAATTACATTGCTATCAAGAGTAGCTTTATATTGATATTTAACTTTTAGGGAATGGATTAAATTATAATACATTTACATATAGTACTATTCTATAAAAGTGGAAAAAAGATATAATTATTAATTTTAAGCACATTTGCTTCATAATATTTTAGTTTTGCATGTACAGTGAGCTTTACAAACATCATCAGCAATCATCACATACAAAAGCACATTTATAGTCATTTTTAATACAAATATAAAACCAATTGTTTGAATCTGGCTATTTTGGTTCAATCTCAGTTTATTTGTATTATCGTTATCTGATAAGACTTTATTGTCATGATCTCCTTCATTATTTAGATAAGCACATAAGTCACAGCAATCGTTCACTTATTATTTAAATATTTTGTATATGCGTAAAAATTTCATTCTTTTTAAATGTAGAACATGCCTGCTCTCTAAAATAATACTTAAGGAACAGATATTTGCAACAATTAACGTTTGAGGTTTGTTCAACATCGGTGTTTTATTCATCTTAACTCTAAAACTAATCATAAATCATGACCCACTAGGTCATGTCTCTCATCTTCTATGAGAAACAAATTGTTTGAAAGTTTCAAGCTCGAATGCAATTGAATGGAATTCTATTTACTAATTGTGACATACAACATTCAAAAAATAGGTATTTACCAGGGGTGTACGGGATCTCTATATTTTTGTATTACTTGGGATTCTGTGACTCGATTTGAGTCTAAAACAGGAGTGGATAGCCAGACTTCGAATTGGCTTGGCTCGGCAAAAATCGGATGCGATCAGTTCAATAGCTCAATAGTTGAATCAAAATTTGTATCTTATCATTCATCTATATATTTTTCCATTGCCATTGATTCCTAAATTAATATATGATGAATAAATGTAAAATTTTGAGAAATATAATTTTCCGATACCGTTGTAAATTAATCACTTGTTTACTTCATAATGAAAGTAAACACACTCTAAAAAGTTAATCTCACCTATTTAAAGAAATATCAATTTAAGAAATTAACATTTTCTGAAATATTGAATATTTGTTATATTATATTTAATTATGGTTTTGCTTCAAACTACTATATTTAATTGCAGTGTTTAATCAAAGCCTGGGAAACTTTGATATTGGAAGGTCTTAGGCAACTTTACGGTTTCCGCAAAAAATTTTAGATATATACGTATCTTAAAATAAATTAATGTTTTGTAGGAACTCATAAACGAGTGAACGATCGTTTTGTTTATTTTTTGTTTCGTTTGTTGTCCATGGACGACACGTCAACATTAGATTCGATTTTTTTTTACGTGTTTGTTTGCACTATGAAGCTCCACAAACAAGGTTTTCATAAGCGAACGATATGCTTTAATTGTTGCGCTTGTACCCTACATTTGGCCATGGACTGCTAATTCTAAGTGTCCAAATATCCTCACTGGTCGGTGACCACGTGCGACCTTCTATTGCAATAGTGGGCGAATGAAGTAATCGTACCACAATACCCACGGCAAATCGTAACTCTGACGATAGTGGGCTACTACTACGATCCACAGTATAACGAATATACGAACGTTCGGGATAAAATTCATAACTTCTAAACTAAACCATTTTCGACTTGAGGTCTCTAATATTTTTTTACAGAGAATACCATATACAATCTATAATTGAAAATAAATCTATACTTATCCGAGCGTTTCTGCTACTTGTTAAGTAGCACTTCTCACGACAGTGAACCGGTTAGGTCGTAAGTCACGTGATATGGATAGGTCGAAGATATTCGTTCCCTCTAAGGATATGTTTAGTATACAAAGAACACATATTCGGGATAATTTTATACGAGATTATCAAAGCTCCGCATTTTGAGTAATATAATTGTATAGTGGTCGTTTCTCTTTATCAGGATTCATAGGCAAAGTGTAAACATGAACTAACATTTTGACGAATCGGTTACCGATTACCGACAAGATAACGTGTGTGCTTACGTGCCTGCCACTGCATCCGCATCAGCGAGCACTCGGCTGCATAATAATTTTCCGCGCATACCTCGCGTATGTTTAGAAAGGAACTACTCTGACGATGATTTCATCGAAACTTGAAAGTGTGTAGGTTTTAGCGACATTTCAACGTATCACGCAGAGTTTTTCCAAATTTTTGAATTAACTTGTTTTTAATAAATTATAACTATCGAACTATCAATCGAACGAGAACAAGCTCGCGAGTGTTTACGATGAAGACACGACGGTGTTAATTACCTCGGTACAATAGAATTTTTTTTAATCATTTCCTTCGCAATTGTTTGAAACAAACGCGATTTTGTTTCAGCAGGGACGAATTGAAAAAATTTGAGAAACTGAGAATAAAAGTTTAAAAAAATGGCGACACTTTAAAATTGGCCACATGAAAATTAATTCAAGTTAATGCTGCCATCGATACTCGTTGATAGTAAAGACGTCTCATCCGATACTTCATTATTATCACTAACTCCCTTTTTTTTTTGTAACATACAAAAGTTACCTATTACACGGATGGTAATAAACGACAAAAATAATGTGGAAAACATATTATAGTAAATTTTTTACAATTACTATTAATTTCGAGTGTAAAGGGGTTAAAATTTGAAAACCCGTTAAAGGGTTAAAATATATTTAAAATTCACTCTACATAATTGTATTTACAAAATTAAAACTATAATGTGTGTAGCCATATGTAACACCGCTTTTTTCTAGGTGTTTTTTGGACTGGACTTGGATTTCATTCACTGGCATTTGTACTTAGACAAATAATTTACGAAATTTGTGATGCTATATGGACCAAATTAATGTCGCATCATATGCCTCTACCAACAGAGGATTCATTGATACACAATGCTAGGGAATCCTATGACAAATGGAATTTTCAAAACTGCATAGGATGTATCGATGGAAAACACATTCGAATCAAATGTCCAACTAAATCGGGAATAATGTTTTACAATTATGAACATTACTTTTCTTTAGTACTACATGCAATAGCAGATGCAAAGTATAAATTTGTATATATTGATAGTGGAAGCTACGGAAAACGAAGCGATGGAGAAACTTTTATGAATTCCACTTTGTCATCACTTGGAACAAAAGTTTTACGGTTACCAGAAGACGATGAATTCCCCAATTCTGATGTGGTATTGCCACATTTAGTGGGAGATGATGCGTATCGGCTAAAATCTTATAATAAAGAAAATATAAATAATCTATATCGTACTTACTGCTTATTTGTAATTGTCCTGCAACTTCATTCCATAATCATTTTGCAATATGATCGTGATCATTTTTGCATGTTTCATTCCACAGTGATAAATTTTCGAATACTAAATAAATCAGTTGTGGATAGAGTACTTGTCAAAAGTATCGGATAATAATACGAAAGAAAAATCAATCTACAAACAAATGAAATGCACCCTATAAAGCAGTGTTTTGGAAACTTCATTTTCCTGTGGATTAAAGATTGCAAATTTATTGAAAAATATTTACTAATGTTCCAATTTCTTGTTCCGAGCTCGGTACATGCTCGGTTTGATGGTAGTATAAATGAACCTTTATCAGTTTTGCAATCCCTGTTGCACATTCCCTCATTAATGGGAAACTTTTGACGAACTTTCTAAAGTGAAACTGAACAATTTATTCAACAAATTTAAAAATTGTTTTCTCAAAATGTATATTCATACTTTGTGCGATCAATAATCACTTACTTACTACATTCTGAACATTTGTCATTGCGTAGAACCGTTAAGCGAAAATTAAATTACACGAAATATGCAGCGTTAACCTCGATTAATTTTCACATGGTCAATTTTATTGTAAAAGATACTGACACGTTTTTATATGTTTGGGTCGCCATTGTGCTCAGTTCATCAGGGTTGAATTCATGAATTGAATTTGAACCTAGTAAATTTGACAAATATCTAATTTACCGTCGTGATACAAAATCTGAGTGACCACGCCCCCAACGAAGTTCAGGGTTCATGTAAGAGAAAGGCCTAAACTGCAGTAAGCCTCCCACCATCGTCCCAGTGGGCGGAGCGCGCGAGGCGGGGAATTAGGGGGCGTTCTCCTGCTACGTGACTCATTCGCAGAAGGAGGTTACCAGGATACGTTTCCCTGCCCACGCGGGTCACACTTTCAGAGTGTGTTGTGTCCAGCGTGGCTAGATTTTGTTCCCTAAATCGCTGATTGTTCTAATATTCCTTGCTATCCTCTTTTATGAGCGACGTATCGGTACACATATGTAAATATAGTAGGCTGCTTTTATTTTTACACTCGGTTGTGTAGACACAAAATTAATAAAGGAATGTTATTCCTTATCAGAATGGTAAAACTCAAAATAATACGTACATCTAATAAAAAAAAACACATGCGTTACAAAGTAGGGTAAGTCTCGATCAAATGTTCGTTCATCCCGTAATCCATCTACAGTTTTTTTCACTCACATGCGCACGGTTTCTATCGTTGTGAATAGGTCGAGCAACGTGTAGAAATCGGATCTATGAATTTTAACAGCTTATATCTCGAGAATGAAGCTTTAGATTGTGAAACGGTTTTGACGTAAAGAATTTTTATATTTTTACTTGTTCGATTATTTTGAGATCCCGTAGACAATTTTAATGTATTTTAATGTATCTCTTCAATCGAGCATGGTAATTACATTTATTTATCCTCCAATCGTTAAAACTTTTGAACAATATTGTTAACAATCACAGTTTTTGCTAAATTATAAGTATCGTTGTAGATCTAGTATTAAAAACGAAAGAGTGATTTGTTTTTAATATTATTTGAAAATCAGTAAGTATTGCAACGGTATGTATGAAATTATATGTTTTTATAGCATTCGAAGAGTATTGTATGCATGAAAGACTGGCTCCATTTCGTTTGGACGCTGAAGAGTATAATGTAAATATCCTTCATAACCCGCCAAAGGAAAAGGAACATCATTATTTACCGTATATTGGTAACGGAGTTTTTGGGATTCCTATTTTACCAGATGCTTGGATATATATCAAACGAGGACGTGCATTATTATTACCAGTACAATGGCAACCATTAATATCTCATTCTTTACCCACGGGTGATTCCCATCAGGAAGCAACGGTTACAGATTTTACAAATGGGATTGTTCATCACTATCAGTGTTTCAGAGAAAAATATTATATAGAGTTTGAGTATTATGCTCATAGAGTGTTTGATGCAATAGCGGTACAAGATATAAAGATAGTCAATCCAGTTTCATTTTCGCAAAATATACCACTGAAACCTCAGGTGTCTACACATTGGAGCAATTCTCACATAGAATCGATCAAGTAATTAATAAAATTATTATTATATTATTGCACCATAATATTATAATATAAAAAGTAATACTTACTTGCGTTGATAAAACCTACTGATGGCCGCGAGAATGATATTGAAGAAACAGTGCGATCATATTTTTAAAGAAGTGAAAGTAAATTAAATTACTAAACATAAAACCTATTAAAACGATATTTTGAATGCTTGTTTATATTTCAAATCTAAGAAACAAATCTGTTAAATTGAAAATCTTTTTTAAACGTACTATGTATGTTTTTTAAACTTACTAGCATTTTAGTTAGGTATACATATACAGAGTGAGACACAATAGGTCATTTAAATGATTACTTTACTTTTGGAGATATAGAAAAATGTTTGAAGCAGAAATTGTTTGATTTCGAGCTAGAAATCGCGTAGTATTTTTTTAGTTGCAACTGGAAACGTTAAGGACACTTATAACAGAAATTTGTAAGATGACTTCATTGATCTATGATTCAAAGTCGTTCAAAATCAGTAAAGATAAGTGTATATATATAGTTGTCCCCACCAAACAATACCTTACAATTACTCGCGAAAAGGAAACACACAGCCGATGACACACAAAATTTGCAGTGAGGGTGGGCAAGTGTATCATCAATAGCTCTAGGAAATTTACACTAATTTTTCCGAGTACCAACTTCAGTTCGATTTTCAGCTTATTATAGACTGTTTGAATATCTTTGAATTTGTTTTGGAAACGATTATGCAGAAATAAAAAATAATATGAAGTTAGTAAGAAACTGTATAATGACGAGAATCCTCTAACTTTTTTCAAAAGAAACATGTAAACGATGTGATGTACATCGATTATTTGAGAACTACAGAATGATTATTGAAAATAATTGGAATTAAATGTAATACACCGTAACAATTAGTCAAATCATTAAATTTGTTTCTGATTTTACTGACTTCATTGACTGACTCACAGAATGATGAAAGTAAACAGCTTAAGTTAAAATTTATTTTCAAATTGTAGCAAATTTCTATCCAAACTATAAGACTCCCCTCTCTCAATTCACATTCGATCTTTGTTATTGCACATACACTAAATCTACACTCAATCTAATTTAATACCAAAAGCATTAAAACTTATCGTGATTTTGCCTAAAACATTGTTTTCTATCTTTAAAAATAAATGAATTGTCGAAGTGGCCTAGTTTAAGTGCCTCGCCGTATATTAGTAATATTGTGAACGTTAAAAAAGTATATTTATGTGTTTAGAATTCCAGTAGATGATTCTATGCACGAGTATAACTTAATTAGCGGGTTTGTTCCATTACCTAATTCAAATAAGGTTGTAACCGTTTCAATACTTTATAAAGTGCCGCCAAGAATGGTACAAGTTAAACCGAGAAGTACTGTCAAATTAAAATTTTTAACTAGTATACAGTACAGTGAACCTATAACTATGGAAGAGTATCATATTCATAATGAAATAACGAAAAAAAAAGCAATAGAGGTGTGTATAAATCACAAGTCTAAAATATTATCATAGATGTGTTTTAATTTGATATTACTTGGTTCAGATAATGAAGAAAGTAATCAAAATTCAACAACGAAATTTGAAGAATGATCATATTAACTGTTGGCAAAGTTATTGGTACACAAGCCTTAGAATAAGCGATTCTAAAGCTGATGGTGCTATTAATGGTCATAAAATAAATTCCACAATTTACTATGTATTATCTCAAATTTCAAAGGGTATTCCAGATGTAGAGAAGAATATAGCCATGAATGAAGGTTGTTATCGTGGGCATCATACTTTGTAAGTAACATGCGTTCTATAAATATTTTTTTATTTTATATAATTAAATATGTATATGTAGAATTTATTCTACCGTTTTAGAGATGCACCACGTCTGTGGAAAGATACCTCTACCGTTGCCGGTGTGAATAATGTTGTTGAAGCATGGTTACTGACACTGGAAAAGCAAGGTTGTCATCATTTAATAACCGGTGATCCTTCAGCAGTACAACAAGCTATTGTTTTGAGCCTCGGTAGTCTACGTTTTAGCAATCAGCATCTTGAATTTAACATTGATCCACAATATCTTCATCGAGACTATTTATTTAGGTATCGTGTTAAAGTATTTATTGTCGTAGAAAATGTTGCGTATACAGTCATTCAGTTACATTGCAATTTTGCGAGAATTGATATTAATAAACGTACAGATTTATTCAGAAACGATGTCACTAAATTTACAAGCATATTTTGGATTGATAAAACTAACATAGGACAAAAAAAGAAACGACCGAGCGGAATGCTTACGGACGAGCAATTCTTAACATTCAGACTACTGACAAATTCATCTCTCCAAAATCTAACGTTCATAAATCTTTTCTTTCCGAGACATAGCTACTTTCAGTCACTATATTACTTTATAGTATCTGTTCGAAATAGAGTCCATTCATACATACACACGCACACGTCGATAGATTCGTAGAATTACATTCACAGGAAACAGACATATTCGTTAAGAAGTTTGGTCTTCGCGCTGAGAACACGGCGCTCCCCCCACTATTTATTCACTTCTGCCCGGCAAAGACGAAAGTGTGATGGGATGTCTCTTCAGTTCTTCATAAGATACTCCATCGTATTAAAATAAAACAGACACCCTGTATATCTATTTTCGGAGAATAATATTAAATAAAATTCATTCTAGAATTTTCTCTTTTTCCTAGGAGAATAAATTACGGCAATGTAACTCACCTAAATATATCAGTAACAGTTGGGGAAGACAATCGTGCAGTTTTAGGTGTAGCTCTAGACAAAAGTGACAGCGTCTATTTCGGCTGCGATGCAGGTTGTTTAGACGCACCTGTGTCCTTAAGTCAATCATATACAAATTTTCCAGTGAAATTAACAAAACCGTTAACAGCCATATTATACATAACGTCGGATCATCAACATATGCAAGATCTGCGAAATGCATTGCATGTCCATGCAATACATGATGGTTAGTACAAATATCAAATGTTCTTTCAATAAAACGTATTGTACATAATGTTTCTTATAGCTCCAGCACATGATCATCTTGTGATGGCTTTACACAAACATGGGCATCAGCTTGGAGGATTGCCAACACTGTTTTGGATTAGTATATGTTTTCTTATAATTGTGTTCCATTTGTTCCTTTGTAAACTTATTATTAACGAATATTACGGTCATCAAGATAAACAGAAAGTAAGATATAGTAAATTATGATTATTTTATGTAATCATTATATTGTGCATATGTATATATTTGTGCATATATAATCATACTTATGTATAATAAATTTTCTTTATATTAGTATATGTTATAATATGAAAATTTATGAAAATCTTTTTTTTTGTTTTTTTAATTTCATTGATCATATCGAGTTTTCACTAATCGAAATCGGATTAAATATTCTAAAAATATTTTAAATATAAAATCGCTATAGGTTGCAAACTATATTATTTAGAAGATTTGTGATTTTTTCGCCGATGGACTCAAAGAAACAGCTGTGGAATTATCGCTGGAGTATTTAGTTGGCGGTGCTGTATAAACAAGTGACTGCCCGTGCAACTGTTCCGAACGATCAGTTGTCACTGTCTAATGCGTTTAATTCGAAGGAAAGATGTTTCGACTGCAGAAGAATGCACAACAGGCATCTATCTGAAAGTCGCTGAAATCAAGAGGATTCTTTTTATTGTCGAACATTCTAAGTATCCATGTTTACGTAGCTCGAAACGGGGAGAGAAATAATTTTTTTCATACAAAACCTTTTTTGTTTTTATAAATAAAAGTATTAAAACTGTCCTGTGTTCTAAAAGTATTTTGAAAAGTAAATTTCTGAAATCAGATATTACTGAGGGCTGCCGCTGATGGTTTTTGCATGTCCAGAGGTTCAACAGCTGTAGTGAGGATCTAATAATTTAAAATTTATTCGATTGATGGTTTCAGTTTATTCTTCTAATATTTTTCAGTTTATTCGCTAGATGCCATCGTCCGTCTCGTACATAAAAATAATTCAATCTTGAATACTCGCCTATATCCGTGTTACATAGCGTGGTATGTTACTACGACTTGTGAAATCAACACGACAGCCCCCGGGCCCTATTAGATTACTGAAAAAATTAAACTAATTTTTTTTTTAAATACTTCGTCATCAATAATAAATTTGCATCAAAATGGTAGCACGTACCTCATTTGGTCGATCACTGCAATGTTCGTCTTGCCAGCTCGTACGGACTCGTTTAAACTCTATTACCCAATATTTTATTGTTGTAAATGAAGGAGCAGACTCCTCCAGAGTAGAAGCTAGCTCTATTTTGATATTGGTTGGAGTGAGCCCTTTCAAATGAAAGTATTGTATCATATAACGATAACCAATTTTTTTCGTGTTTACAAATTCACTGAGAGCGCTCACTATTGATAGCCGCCAAACAAATACTAAACATAGTGTTGTCAACCTTCAAACTTAAGCTTTATAAGCTCGGTACTTTCTTCTTTAGTCATTCTTTTAAAACTACCACCATCTATGTGACAAGTCGGGTACTTCTGGGACTGCTCTCGTATTTTTCATAAGCGTATTATAAAAACATTTAAAAGATTCTTCATGCGATACAATTCATTCGACTGCGTAAAAAATGTTTACTGTTTAATATTGTGTAAATTGGTAAAATATTAAAAAAATGTATGTAATTTGAAAATTATATTGTAATATACAATTGCCTTTATTTGTTAAGAAGACATTAAAATATTATGTATTAATAACTAACCGTACATACCTCATTAAATAATGAACTATTCGATCACAAGAATATTATAAAGAATAATAACATATTTCACTTTCATGTATTAATCTATGTATGTCTTAATCAATGAAGTACTTACAATGTAAACAAATTAATTTATTATTACAAGACTTTGCAGTCATTAAACATTTTTGATAAATATTAACTAAAAAGATATTAGAATAGTACTTGTGTATATATTAAATAATTTATTAGTAAATTCTTTAAAGTGGTGTCACAACGTCATGCATGGCATATCGCCATGTCCATGCTCTGGCAATTTCATCAAATCTTTCACGATCGTTCAAATACATTTCACCCAACTCTGGTTCCATGCACACCTATGTATTACATACACTTATTATTAGTACAATGCTTAACATTATTTATTAATGACTATTTTAACAAGATCTTATTAATGTAGTATCAAGAATAAAATTCATTTAAATGCGATTTGTTATTAATATTAAATAGTAATAATTTAATAAATTATACATATTATATACCTGACAATATGGATCTGTAAGCAAGCTTTGAACACTAATTAAAACCTTTGATATTGTCAATGCTAGTGACCAATTATGATGGATTGAATCTATACCAACATCACCATGTCTAGACACATTTGGATGAAGTATTTTTGTAAGAAATCTTACTATTGGTGGATACATAGGGTAACTGCAAACATTTAAAGAATGTATTAGTTGGTAGCAAAAATTAATAAAATAGAATTTTGAATATTCTGATATTATATTTTATATTTAAGAAGACATATAATGTATATGTAACACATTTAAAGATTTTCATACATGAAATCTCCTTGTTAGTAATTAAAAAAAATCGAGTAACTTAATATAACAACTTAATAATCCTAATTTACAAAAGAGAATTTTTAAACTATTTTTATACCTACCTGCATGGTACTTGTAAAGAAAGATAGAACAAGCCTCCTTCATATGGACTTCCTACAGGCCCAGTTATTGTAGCTTGCCAATGGCAACACATTTGATCTAAAGGTGTTGCTTGAATACCTTCGGGAGGATCTATTCTTAAGCTCTTAAGTTCACTATGTAATCGGTTTCTTCTCCATGAATTTTCTTCCATTCCTAAAGGTCGTGTTCTTAAACATGTTTGTGCTAAACATGTTCTGCAAGGTGCTGAAGAAGCTAAAAAGTCATATACTTTGTACCAATTTTTGACATATCCTATGGGCTTGTATAAGGGCCATCGTAATTTAACATTTTGTTGCCACTGTTGTTGTGTTATATGCGTTGATAATAAACCACACCATCTACGACAAACATTTGCAGCTGACCAAAGACTAACATCATCCAAATGTGAGAAAACAACTAATAACACTTCTGGTGGTAGCCGTTCCACTAGCCCTGGTTCATTAATAGGTTCATGTTCAATATGTTTATAATTTGTTAACATCTCTAATCGTTCAGATAAGCTGTATGATCTTGATGGTTCTCCTATATCAGCACGTACTTTGTAATTTAACTGACAGTGATGATCATTTTCTAGTTCTTGAACTTTTGAAACTATACTATGTAATTCTTCTTGTACCATACATTGAAAATTCACAGTTGAAACTTTATCATGATAATTCTGATGGTACGTGTTGTCATTTCCATTACTTATTTCTTGTATTTTACCAGAATGTACATCATGAAAGAGGTGCATATTTTGACATAAAACTGGTGTACTTTTAGAAGTATTTGTATTTATACCACAATGAATGTTTTGATAACTTTGTGTGGCTGAAATATTTTCATTTTGCAAGTGAATACGTGGCGATACATGAGAATTATGATTAGAGATATTGGATATGTTTGATACATTTGAAATTGCATTTTGTGGAGAATTTTGTTGTTGCTGACTGGCTCTTCTTTCATGGTTGTAGTAAAGTTCAGTTGGCTCATCATTTCCTGAATCTTCATCATCTGTTTTCTATGTAAGTATTTCAAAGAAGTTATTTACATAACACATAGGAACTAATATCACATATGTATGTATAGAAAGGTCATTTTGTAAGTAATACAATTTTTCCTAGAACTGTGCAAGAAAACAATTTTTCAAACAAAATAAGGTAATGCTACTGTAGTAAGGAAAAACATTTGTTAAGTAAAATTAAAGAACATTACTGTTTAGTCTAAAAATTATTCATATTTAATAAAAAAATTGCTTGTCATATTGGATATCAATAGGCAAATAACAATAAAAATGTTAATCTAATATATAAATATTTTTTTTTTAATGAAATGTTTCAATATAACATTTTTGTTTAAGTTATGCATGTGTTGACTAGTATCATTTTTGTACTACTAGTACATGTTAGGATCAAAAGTGAACCTTGTACCAAGAAATTGTACAATTCTTGAATTGAAGACATTTTATTTTGAGCAAAATTCTAAGTAATCATTGGAAAGCTTAGCTCAAAAATAGAACTGAATTCATTGTATAATCTATTCATTTAAAGAATATTGAAGACTGACAAATATGGAATCAAAGATTATACCTGTTTCATTGTTTATTTAGTAAGATATAAAAGGAATGATCCATTATAAATTATTGTCTTGCAATCTGACAGTAAATAAAATAAATTTGTCACTAACAACTAGATCAATAAAAAGCAATATATATAATTGTATTTTAATAAAGCCACATTATTTATGACATATCCTAATATATATTTAAGTACATAATAGCAATGAAACATACTTCACTGAAGATGGGAACTTGCAGAAGACCAATATCATTGGGAAATAAAAATGTATGACATGTTGGACAAACAGGTTCTCCAAAACATGGTCCATAATATCCATTACAAAAACAACAAGCTAATGTCTGAAACAACAAATATTTTATACAGTATCTAATTATATTCTACTAGTTCGCAATTAAAGTATATATGCACATCTATGGTAATATGAATAATTTTATCAAAATCAGTGTACCACTGACAACAACAAATATTTTGAAGAAATATTTAGTTTACAGATTAAACAAATTGTACTTTATTGTATTGATAAAAATAAAAAATTAATAGAATTAAAATGCACTATAAAATATGGTGTATATTTGTATTACTAAATACATACAAAATATCCCTTTTTAGCGTAAAAGATAAATTGATACCCAATACAACAAGAATTGTTAGACAAAGAATAATAGAATAACTACATGTAGACTATACTATTAAATTCACATCTTCAGTACATACCAATTGCTCTTAATAATAATATGAAAAGTAGAAACTATAACAAATATTAATGTATCAACTTATTTTGTCTACTAAGTATTAGCCAAGTGTATGTATAAAATTTCAAATATTTTTATAAAAACACAATATTTATAAGAAGCAATCTATTAAAATATATAATTTTTATTGAAATTTGAAACATAGCATTAATTGGAATTTAGATCTACAGTACAGTATTGTAGAATATTTTATATTTTAATAATTATAATCGCATTATTGAAGATTTATTTTCAAATACATATATACATATATTCAATTTTTATAATATTGAATGTTAATTTGGTAAATAATCTAACATAATAATGGTTTAGGTAACTTACCGAAAACTGAAATTCGGGACAAGGAATATATTCAATAGATTCGGCAAACTCATCTTCTAAATTCAAATTTACATTACAAGCATCAATTTGATGTGCTTTTTCTCCGGGCATATATGAAGAACTACCGACTACTTTGTCACCAGCCATTTTGGTATTATTGCAAATGTTATACTTTTTTATGAAGATACGTTAAGTTATCTAATTGAATTGTGTGTATGTAATTTAATCTCATAGCTTATATTTTTTATCTGTTAATACATTTAGGTATTCGCTGCTTAAAACATAAATGAAAGTAACAACAAGCATTGTTGTCTGCTATTTTACTCGATTCACTGACATATCCATACACTTGATGACAGTGATTTGTACCACATCAGAGTAAAATCACCAAGACCAGCTACCCCTTCTCCTTCGTGATACGCTTAAAGTTGTTACGTAACTAAAACTCTAGATAGTGTTACTATCCAATGTGATATCCCATGAGGCATGTATAATAATTTAAACAAGTACGATCTAATCAACTTCAAATTAATGCGATATAGATGCAACGTATGGCAATTGAACTAGATTCTAAAAAAGTCGCAACTTTATATAAGAAGATCTAACAACTTATAAGTTCGTGAGAAAATATGGATTTATTTTGTGTAGAATTCTTCAATGAATTTGGACATTTTTTTTCGGACTTTTAAAAATGAAGTTCGGACTCAAAATTTATCTAGTGACACTGAAACTACATCATCAGAGAGCATTATTTATACTTAAAGACACCAGCTTTGGCACCATTAAGACCATGTATCCTCCAACCAGACATCGCTGATACTGAAACTAGTAACTTTCTTCTAGAAGGGCAGGAATTAATCATTTTTAATGTGCATAATGTAACTGTATTGCGTAGCACGAGAGCTATGTGTGAAGAAAAAAGGGTAATTTAGTGTATAGTGAGTTTTCCTTGAATTAGCCAGAAACCATTTGAGCTGTTATACAGGTTTATTGGAACTCACTAATCTTTAACGCCCACAATATTGGCTACGTACGTCGCTATCGGCCACGCATGCGCAAAAAATGTAGCTCGTCTGGCATCACAGCACGCCATCTATCGAAAAGAAATAGTGTAATTTTATATGTCACTGTTTTCAGAAACAATTAATTCATCTTTACTTTTCTTGTTTATTCGAAGACCTACTGTTTTTAGTAATCGTGCAAAGTATTTATGTGAATAATTTAACATAAAGCGTTCAAATAATGTATTTGATATCTGAGATATTGAAAAACTTGATAACTTATTTATGAACAGTTGATATTGAATAATAAAATGCCAGCACAATATGTGAATTTCAAAGATATGTCGTGATATTCAGTGTATTTCTCATCTTTTCGTCAAAATGGATTTTGGCACGCTGTTGAGTGTGGCACAAAAAAATGAAAATGCCAAACAGGTTATTACATTTTTCTAATATTTCTTATCTTTATGGATACGTAAGAAGTATATTATTTTAACTAAATTGTTTATGTCTTACAGTCAATTGCCTGCTATCAAACAAAATTTTCCCCGCCCAAAAAATCAACTAAACAGTCTAAGAGTCTTTCTGAGAACATAAAAAAATTTTTAGCCCGCAAAGAAGAGGAAGAGAAACAGAAAGTTTTAGAAGAAAAGAAGAAAAGAGAGGTATAATATGACTTTTGTCTAGTTTATATACAAATTTATTGTATTAGTGAATCTATTTTCTAATTGCATAAGTTTTTATTATAATTTTTCATTTTTAGAATTTATTAGCATTACGTGATCACAAAGCACAAAGTCGTATAAATAAACATTTGAAAGTATGTAAGGCGGCAAACAAGTCTGTATTGGCAGATGCAATTGACAATGAGAATACAGCTGTTACTATGGCAGGTACGTCTATCATTATATAATTAAAATATTCTTTTAGTATGTTTAAAGGCTACGTGAATATTATTTAATTAAAGCTTTTATGAGCAACATATAAAAGTTATAATATTAAACTTGACGGTTATTCTTGTAAATATTGTTAAAACCATATTTAATTAAATATTTGACATATTCATATGTTATTAAAATATTTATCATTTCGAAAGGACTTAACTTTATTTAAAAGTATTGTGAAGAGCAAGTAAGATATCAGTTTTAGACTTATTTAGTGTTTGCTATATAATATTGTAATAGAATGTCCCAGGAGGAAACCAACAAACTTTTCCAGCATATTTCGATGATCAATCTGAACTAAGTAGGTCATATAAACTATACATTTATTTCTATTATTAGAGTTACAGTAAAAGTAACATATTGAGTGCATGTCTCCCTAAGAAACAGTTCTTTTTATTTTTCATATGTTTCTTATTTTTATTTACATTTCAAAGATGTTGTTTAAATTGGCAAATAATAAGGATATAGATAATGAAATTGTAAAATTCTTCATAATTCTTTAAGCAAAGTATCAGCTATATTGGAAAATAGGATTAACATATGGTTGAATAAGGACATATTGTTGAGGTGCATTCAGAATTAAGTTATTATTATTGATCTGACCAACATGCAGTTGTAGAAAAAGACCAGTTTCCCTTAAAATCTCAAGTACATTAAAGTATGCAAAATTTGGAGTGCTTTTACGATTTGGGAATTACTGCTGTAGGCAACCATTTTCATTACAAAACCCATACATGAATAAGCTGGTTAAAATATAAAAGGAGATTGAAGATTATAGGCAGTTTATCTTTTTGTCAAGAATTAATACATGTTAATATTCTCAAGAATGCAAATAAACGCTCCTTTTTTCAATAATGGAAAAAACAGATCTATGATATGTATAACTTGATTCAGAATGATTTATTAATCACACTGTATAAGTTTGTCAGTTTCTTCTCACAAATTCTGTACATATATTTATTCCTTGACGAAAAATTATTTACTACATATCGTTAAGATGTTACATTATATTTTTTATTATACAATATTGCAAGTATTAATGTGGCTAAGGTTATCACAGACAATAATTTTTGCTTTTCAACCTATAATGAAGGAAAGTATTCTAATGAAGACTTATAGAAAAATTGTTTTTATGAAAAAACACATTTTATAGCCTCTTGATCATATTTTTACTGGTAAAAAAAATTTGTTTCAAATATGTATATTACATGTGTATATTTGTTAACATGATTACATTTAATAACTAAATGGATTTCTAAGAAAATTTATATTTAAGTGTTATATTTTCATATTAAGATTTGACCAGATTTTTAGCAAAATTGATCTACGGATAATGATTACCTCTTCTAATTTTTTTTTTTTGATATATGTGTATATTTGTTATTTATGAACATTTTAAAAAATGTTTGAAATAAATCTTAAAGAAGATCAAATTTTACATAAAAACATTAAATCATTTTTTCTCCATTTTATTTAATGTAGAAAAAATTAAATAAAATCTTATACATTGCATGAACTACATTTTCTCACTCAAATTATATAAGTAGGTAGTGCAGTATGGAAATGAGAGCTACCTTTATAAAAAGTTAATTGTTACAATTTATTACACTTTTCATTTAAATCCTTTACATTTCTAATCATTGCTACATTATAAAAGTTTTAATTAATATATTTATAGAAATATTATTTTGTTTAAAAATTATTTGGTTTAATTAATATAGCACCAAAGTAATATGTTAGAAAATCATGTGATATATCTGTATTTATTTATTTTTTCCATGAGTAAAAGGTGAGGTATAATAATTTCCTATTTTAAATTTATAATACATAGCAACAATTACTACTAATTACTATGACCATATCACAACTGAATATATGAATATTTTCTTTATTCTATATGAAAATTTAGCCTTGGGTTGTATCTTTTAATATAATTGTTACAAATTATTAGAAGGTTGTAACATATTCACAATTTATGAATACCAACCTATAAATGTCATACAGATGGTTATAAGTTATGATCTGTAAGGAAATTAACACAATACTGTGTGCAAGTGATAGTGTTCACGTTAACGAGTATTTTGTAGTGTCAGTCTCTATTCATAATGGGCAGTATTTTTGCCCACAGGTAATTGAGTATGAATATGTACAATCAACGCAATGCCTTCTTACTTTTCCATCGTCCAACAGGACAGTGGGGTTTTGTGGATTTACATGGCAGAGGATTCCGAGGGATTAAGGTCAGAGTAAATCTAATTCTAGAGAAGTCTAGAGAACAAACTTTAGACTGATTACTATTATTATTGAACAAATTGCTTCGAATATTTAGTGTATAAAGTACAAATTTATACTATGTTTTTATATACCATCTGTGCATTTGATTTACACTTCACCTTATTTGTGAACAATCAATCTGTAGTCAGATTTATTTAACAAAAAGTAAAAAGAACTATTTTTAAAAAAATTGAATTAAAGTGACAACATTATTAGTTTATCATCACAAATATCTAATTATAATATTATAAACTTTTGAAGTTGTTGGATCAAGTTGATTTTTTTTCCAAATCAAAGGTTGGTAGAATAGAGTTCTTTGTTTTTATATGTAAAATGTTATCCGAATTACTCTACTTATAATTATTACTTACAACATATTTATATATATATATATATATATATATATATATATATATATATAAACATATACATATTTAAAATATTTATTTACAATATATATAGGTATACGCACGTATTTACAATTATTATTTACTATATGTAATACAAAATTTAAATATGAGCATATGTGTACATTTTCATATATATTGTAAATAACAATTGCAAGTATATATGTGTGTGTATATGTGATTATAAATAATTCTGAAGATTATATACACTATGGCCCAAAATTCGTACGAAATCCATCCACTGAAACCTCCATGGTAGCTTATCTTTGGGGAGGGAGACTTAGCATCTAGATTTGTTTAACGTATCTGTTCCTACTACTAGGTTCGAAACAGACACGACTTCTATACTATAGACAAGAGATTACGATGCACTGTAATCAACGCGTCCGCAACACTACATTTGGCCACGAGCTACTAGTATGATGCTGGCCTGTAAACCCAAAGCATACTAGTATCCACATTAGTTGGTACGAAGTTCTTCAAAACCTCTACTGTTTTTGCGGCGATAATGTATTATTGTAAATTTTTCGGAACCTTTACTACTTCTGTTACAATTGATGTACATATATTTGCGGTGCTCACAACAACGATTACAATATGGCGTCTGCGAGCTCGTGAGATCTATCGGGGGAAGTACCGACTGGTCTGCCGCTGCTTCATAGGACATGGTCCTGTATCTCCTGACGACCCTTAAAGCCAGTTACCTATACGCTCGATTAGTTCGTCCTCTCGATCATGTCTCTGTAGAAACGGTCTCTGATCCGTCCACCTTCAATATTCCTCGACATGTCATCAACGTATCACGTTAAACTGATACAAACTATTATGTTGGGAAGGTTATCAGTACGTAGAATTGTGTCATACTGAAGGTTCCACAGCAACGATTCAAATACAGATACCCGAATTATACGACTTTTCGTTCCATTTCGTATCGGCTCGGATACTCTTTTCACCTTCCATGGAGATAGTATTTGATCACTGTCCTTACATAAGCGGATATTCGGTGATATCCTCCGCCTAACAACCTCCCAAGGTAGGGTGTCAAATGCATTGACGATATCGTTAAATATCACCAATGTCATCCCACTCCAGGAGATGGGCGAATCCAAGAGGAACTGAATGCGACGAATCGCGTCGACTGTCCTCTTGGAAGCCAAACTGGTCAGATCGGAGCCAATCCGCGTCAAGTGGTCGACAATGTGGGCGGAGCCTACCTGCTAAAACTCTCACGGTAGGTAGCAGCGTGTCTGTAAATACACACCTTTCTTTGGTCCAATTGGGGAAGTCACCAGGTACCCTAACAGCGTAACATTCAGTGCTCTCTCGTGCACCTGTACAAAATCGGGCTAGGTCATCCTCATCATCACCACACGACTTTATCGACGACGAGATGGACCATATTGTCCCACCGTCACTCTTCTGTACTCTGTGTCTGTAAAAAGAAGGCTAACGAGTGTTTACAGTCTCATTCTAGTTTGCAGTTTACTAGTTCCATTATCGTCACACGCACGATCGCTATTGATCGCTGTCAATCATCACCGTTCTCGACCAGTAGCGACAATGCGTATAATGGTAAGAGAGTTAATGGACTGTAAACTAGAGTGAGGGTGTAAACATTCGTTAGCTCTCTTCTCGTGAATGGTCAGTACAATTTATAATAATATTGCCCTAGGCAGCGAAGAGCTGCCTTCTCAATGCAGTCGCCTTATATAAGGTACGTCGGGATTGTCAAACCCATACTGTAACGTTTAAAACAAACTGCAAGCTCTAAGAGATGGTAAGGGTACCCTTGTTGGGCTTCTATACTTTTCTCCAACACACATGGACCGATGTTCAGAACTTAATTAGAAGGGGTAGTCAGAACTGTTAATTTTTCGATGGCACAAATTTCCCCGAGCAGAGATGCCACGAAAGTGGCTAAAAGTAGTAAGAGAAGTAGTAGAGAAGAAACTTTAGGAACGAGAGTGGGAATGAGACACAGACTCGAAGACGTGACTACGTTATTATTAACGTTAAAACTTGTTATTAACCATAACATAACTATATCCATACTCGACATCTTAAAAATGTAATAATGAAACATAAGGGTGGTCAATATAGATCACATATTGGTTTCACACTTCAAATATTATTATCATGCAAAAACACTTATAACACGAAACCTTTTTACATAAACTATACGTATATATTGTATCTCGTAAATTACATTTTTACATATATCAAGAGTATGAAGAAAAATTCAATTGAGGTTTTAGTCAAGTTTTGCAATACTTGCCACATACTTCGAACTTTCCTTTGTGATTTCCCTTTTAGAAATTCTCTTTACCTTCCCTGAGATTCTTTTTTCTTTTCTTTTTTGTATGCTACTTATGCACTGATAATTTTCCTTGGAGTTCCGGAGATTTACCGTTACTGGTTCGAAAATTCGCATGGTGTGTTCAAAATCTATGGAGATTCTTTTTTTTTCTGCGGCTACTTCTCGTAACGGAGCTGGCTCTGGAATCTTAATTATCTGTTTTATGGGTGCACTTCATTGAAGAGTCCGTGAATTTCTTTCTCCCATTTGGTTTTTGTAAATAAGTCATGGGAAGCGATATTTTCTCAAATTTGTCTACAGAAAATAAACTTCATTCTCCAGAATTGATTGGTTTGAGTATCTTAGCATACCTATTTGATTTTATGTATTTACTTACTAAAAGTTCCTCTTTTGTTCTGTGCACTAAATTTTCCTTCCTTATTTTATTTAAAAATAGTGTTTTTAACGACTGCTCATTTGTCATTTTGTGAGCCGACACGTGGTAGTAATTTATATAATTCTTGTGAACTATATTCATGTTATTCTGCGAGATTAAATGGATTTTGATTTTCGAAGAATAAATTTATCGATAGTAGCGAAATAAATAAAAAGAAATGATAAAAATATAATAACGAAAGTAACAAGCTTGCAAAATTATTTATATAATTAATGAGCACATATGCGCTATTTGATTTTGATAAGTCTCAATAGATAATGTAAGGTCCGCCATATTGATTTTTGAGTTTCTTGTGCCACAGTTGTACCAGTATTACTTTTTCTCCGATTTTATATTGTACAAAGTATATTTCCCGATTATAATAGTGTTTATATGTATTTTAATATTTCTAAGGTTTTTTTGGCCATACATCCAAAATCTTAGCGTTTGAAGATCAGGGTATCTATGTAATCGGGATGTGTGCTAATGGAATCAAGTGTCTGGTCTTTTTGTCGAGGACAAGATCGTAGGGTGTAAATTTTGTGCTTTTATGTACGCTGGTGTTATACAAAAACATAGTCTGAGGTAACCAGTAGTCCCATTGTTTTTCTGTTGCTATGTAGTGTTTGAGATATTCAATGAGGACATGGTGACTCCTTTCAATGGATCCATTGGACTGTGGGTGAAATGCTGAAGTCCTGCATTGCCTAATATGGAATGTTCGAGCGAATTTCTTCATGAGGAAACTGGTGAAACATGTTCCTTGATCAGTTAGTGTAGCCTTGGGGCTGTTGAAGTTACATATGAAATGGTTTATGAAGACTGTAGCTACTTCTTCTGAGGTAATGGATACAAGAGATATTGCTAATGAGTATTTAGTTAAATTGTCTTGGATAGTTAATATATAGTCGTTTCCTTTTGTTGTTATAGGTATTGGCCCTAGTATATCCATGGAAATTTTATCGAAGGCATCCAATGAAGTATCAATTATTATCAACAGTTCCTTGGTTTTAGTTTTTACCAATTTCTTTTTTTTTTTTTTTTTTTTTTTTTTGGCAACTAACAGAAGTTTTAATAAATTTATTGACATTCACCTTTATATTTCTCCAGACATATTGAGTCTTAATGTGATTGACAGTTTTCCTAATTCCTTTATAGTCTCCTACGGGTGATATTGATTATATCTGCTTGCTCTTCTGGCTGGGGTGTTTATGTTTCCTTTGCATATTGTTATTTTGATGATTGCTTGTAGAAACATAAGTTTTACTATGTCCATGGTTTTGTCCATCTGACATGAAGATTTTTTAAGTTTTCTTATTCTTCTAAATATTGAGTTTCAGAAAAATGATGTGTTTTTCATACTTCAACTCCTTTATGTCTTCTATTTTTAAGTTCAAAGCAGTTCTGCACGGTTTAAGTGTTTCTTTCTTTATTAACTCTATTCCTGTTTCTTCTATGGCAAGGATGGAGAATTTCTTCTCTGCCAGGAGTTCCATACAACTTCACTGGTTCTCCTACTATCAGATGCGTCGCGTTGCATGATTCGTCTTTCTCTTTCTACTGCCTTTCATTCTATCGTTTGATGACATTAAAACAATAAACAAACGACTATCGAAGATCGTGTCCCACAATCTCAGCTCTGCATAGTAGACACAGTAGGAGAAGAAGCCACACTGGCCCGTGGGCCACCTGTATCCCGTCCATATTCTATGGGATGGTCTCTTGTATCCTTCCTGATCCAAGTGATCAATCATTGCAGTGACATTACATTTGATTAAAATAATTCTGAATGCTGTTTTCCTCCTTCCTTTCTTGCGTATGTACAAGTATTTATATTTATTTTATCTTTACTCATTTTTATCAACGATACTGGTGTTGTAAGAGATGCTGACTGTTAGGTGCTGAGAATGTTCTGATACTTCTGTTCGTTTTTGAAGTGGGATCATTTCTCAGCAGTGAGGACGGTAGATATATACTGAGACAATTACATTGTACTTTCCATCATTTTGACTATGTCTTTCTTTAAGAACATGGTTTCTGTTCTCATTGGGCGATGTGGATAGTACGACGTTAGATTTCTATGCTAGGGGAGGAGCGGAAGTCTGCTGCTATTTGTAATTTCCATTAAATGTTACAAAACTTTTCATTTTTAAATCTACTCTCATAATTCCCCATACTGCTTGCCAATGATTTCGGTTTCTATGTGTACGAGATTTCATGTGTACGTATTTTTTCTTTGAGAAGCTCGTACATCGTTCACGACCTACGAAAGTGTGGTTTTAGAGCCCTTTATTTCACAGGGACATGTGAAGGTGAAGTTGCGCGCAGTTCAACGCGTGATATTATTTCCAGGTGTTACTATACGGTTGCCACGATACACACGAATTTAACTATTTCACTGATAACTAGAAGATACTACATGAGGTATTACGCACTGATTTTAAAAATGTAACGGCAAAGCCCAAGTTAACTCGAGTAACATAGTCACCAGATAAACAAGTGAAACCGCGCTTAGCAACTGAAATGAAGGGTAAAATAAAAGGACTCTAACGGGGGGTTACTCGAAGGAGGTGTGTGAAGTAGATAAATTCCCAGAGAGCTTCTTTCACCTCGACATACTTTATTTATTTGCGTAAGTTTGTAAAGACGAGTACACGACTTCGATGGTAATCGGAAGCGTAGGAGTAAGAGACGAATTCAAGGAAGGAGATCACTAATTAGAATAATCGGAAAGAGAATCTGTGTTACGTAGACGAAGAGTACGGTTGCTGTATTCCACGTATTACGTAGAAGGACTTTCTTCGTCCCTTTCGTGAACTATGTACATTATGTCCCCAGAGTTTTGTTCGTTTCGATTAACCCTTTGCGCTCGAAGCTCTCTTGCTGCAAGAAACTGGCGCCTCGATAAAATCTTTCGAATCGTAAAATTAATCCGGAACGGAACATTTTTATTTTAATACCTGACGTGCACACGTTTACATCTTACGAGTCCCAGACTGAAAAAAGTACTAATTGAAAAGGGTCTCCTCTCGAGTCCAAAGGGTTAATATGATGGGCAAGTTGCCCCGTGCTACCTTCGTTTGGTTCCTTGTGGAGAGAAAAAAGGAAGGGAGCAGTAACAGGATCTTGTCACTTCGGGATAAGAGGCAAGAGAAATGATTTAGGCAATCACCAGCAAGGAACAAGACGGAGCCACTGAACAAATCGTGCTACCCTCTTCGTTCGTAGCCAATCTACTGAATATCTACATCCCTTTTTTCAAATGGACGATCCTTTTGTTCAGTGTGCTCACTGTGAAGTGCTATCGATATTACTTTCTCTACAGTGTAGTCACCTGTTCGGTTTGCAATGCCCTCGTCAACTCATCGTGTGCTCTCGTTAATATATCAGCGTGATACAGTCCTCTAGATTGTTCAATGACCTTCCTTCGTGCTTATGGGGCCTGGCGGCCAATTAGACGTTATGGGACGCTACGTTACCATTTGTTCGCATCCTTTAATTAAAAAATTTTTCGAGATGCGTTCTTGAGTCACAACAATGTACTTATTGTTTATATGCATACTGTCTCTGGTAGAGACGTTCTTCAGGTTTGTAAGGTGGGTCAGAGAGTCTATTTCCACCGTTTGGTGAAGAAAAACTATACCACGATCTCATAAACAAACTTGTTACCATAAAATTCGTAATTTTTCAATAGCAAAATAACTTCTATAACTATCACTTATAAGTAAATGTTAATCAGTCACTTTTTACTCGCCTATTACGGAGTTGTTCTGTTTGTTGGAGAAGAAACAAATATATTTTTTTATTCACGAATTTTAAATTCAAGCAGCCTGAATTTGCGTGTACATTGATGTTTTATTACAAATAGAATCATTGTTCAATATTTAAAGATTTCGGAGCAGAGTGTGTGAATGAAATTAGCCTCGAACATCGAGACAAGGAGGGTGTTAAATCGAAATTGAGGATCGATCGTTCTTTTACTAATGCTCTGATTGCTTTCCGCCAAAAAAAAAACAAGTTGCCGCCAAAAATATAGTCACATACGATACAATTTCATTGGAAATTTATGAAAATAATTTCAAACAATTTTTTTGTTCCTTTTAGGACCCTCTCAACCTGATGAAGATGATTACGGTTATGTATCTCAAGAAGCTTCTGCCTTTTACAATCAGTTAATGAATAAGTATAATAATGCACCTCGGCAAAAACCACTTTTCAGTGGCAATCGAAAAGGGACAATAAAAGATATTGCATCTACAAAGGTACGAAAATATGTTTTTGTCTTAATTCTTGAATGCGATTGTGTGTAAAATTAAATATTCGAACATGCATTGTACATTAATTATGTAAAATGTAAATTTCTAATAATTTACTATTTATTTTTCTATTTTTACTGTTTTATTACAATAATTGCATATCAACCTTCGACGATGAAGGTGAGGTCACTTTAGCATATATAGAATGCTTCAAAAAGATGGGACAGGTAAAAACATGCAAATTTCTCGCGTAAAGAAAAATTAAGAAATTTTTTTTTCTTTTTTGTTTTCATTATAAATATAGAGAAAAGAATAATTAAATACATTGATCTTAAAATCATGATTTATACAGTGTCTACGAGATTTTTAAATCAAAAAATAGCGTAACTCTTGCGTTGGAAAGATCTGAAAGGATTTGTTTTCAAGTCTTTGATTCAAGTCCTCGTCAATCGTGTCAGTAGTCGCATAAAATTTTCCCCAAATATACGGGGTGCGGGATAATAATCTATTCATTAAACCCCCGTAGTGACCTACCTTTGTCACTATTTGGACACCCCTCCCCATTTTGTAAAATAACAATCCGAAAATACTTTCGTTTTCAGATTTTTTCAATGCATGCTATTTCTTGAATTAAAAACCTTACAGGTACTCTACAAAATAACATTAATACTATTTAATATCGTATCGACTTAATTATTGTAAATGCAAAACACGGCCTGAATGAAACACTACAATTCGTAACCTGAATATTTTTCTCTAATCCGACTTATGTCGCCTGAAAGAGCATTGAGCAAGGTATAATTGAGATAGTTGTTCGTTAAAATTTGGAAAGCGTAAAATTTTATTTTACTAAAATAATTAGTTAGTATATTTTCTCGTCAGATAAATTGAAAAAACTCTTGTAAAATTATGGTATAATGTTGATATCAAGGAAGATATTCATGGGATGTACAATTACATATATTTAGCATACGTTTTTTATATTTGCAAACACCATACGTGTAAAAAATCCGTCATTTATTGATACATTATTTCAGTGTACCAACTTTTATGAAATAGTCAATATATTATTAAAGTTTTAAAAATAAACGTGTGTAAAATTCACAGATCGATTCTAAGTTGCTTTATTTGCAGTAATGATTTCAATAAAGGTTCATGCATGTCTAAATTAATTTAGAGTTATATTAAAAAGAAAATACATTGGTTAAAAATTAATATATTTTCAAAATATCAAATTTGCCAAGTATGCGTTAATATATATGTTTTCTATTATTTAAAGATAATTACAGCCATTTGAAAATAATAAACCGTTGTTTTAGGATAGAGTTAAGCAAGCCTTAAAACAACAAGAAGTGGAGGAAGCCTTAGGACATCGTCGAAAAAGAAAGTCTTCTGCAAAGGAAATAGAAATTGAACCAACAATTGAAGAAAAAGTTGAGAAAAGTACTGTGGAAGAAAAAAAGGAAAAAGAGGAAAAACCCAAACATAAAAAGAGACCCCCGCCTCCGCCAATGGACTTTAATGAGTTACTTAAAATTGCGGAAAAGAAACAACATGAACCAATTGTAATTGATATTAAACCAAAAACTGATGAGCCGGAAAGATTAAGGACGAGGAAACAAATGATAGAATATGCAAAAGAAAAAGAGTGGCGAGAAAGAAAAGAACGAACTAAAGATGGCAGTATAATTAATAAAGAGGGAAGTACTACTACATCTAGTAAATCAAGTAAAAGTGGTAATGCAAATAATATCAATAAAATATCTAAGTCATCCGAAAAGTTAACTGATTCTTCGCTTTCGAATAAATCATCTATAAAAACAGCAACTGGAATGCAACCCACACTTTCTAAAAAGAACATTGAGAAATCTAACGAAAATAAATCCATTGAAAATAAATCCAATGACAATAAATCCAATGAAAATAAGTTTAATGTAAATAAATCGAATGTAAATAAGTCCAGCATTTCAAAACCATCGGAAAAAGATGTACTATTGGAAGAACGTAGAAAATTAGAAACAGAGAAGAAAAAATTAGAGGAAATGCGACGATCTATTGAAGAAGAAAAAAAGAAATTACAATTGAGCAAAAATAAGATTGAAGATATAAAAAATACAAAAGCTAAGAAATTAAGAATCCCTGAACAACAAGGTACATCGAAAGCAAGCAAACAAAAAGACCTTCCGGCAACAAGTACAGCCAAAAGTCGTACACTCCAAATGACAAACGGTAAAAGTATGAAACAATTTCCACCAACAGATCTTAAACAAATTAGACCTAAACACATGCTTCCTTCAAAAGAACAAAAGAAATCATTGACAGTTCATAAACGTGAGTAGTTTTGTATTTTATTTATATAATACTTTATCATTTTCAATGCTTTTGTAAACCACCTCTTAACAGTGCACTGTTCAAAGATCTCAAAACTTCAGAGAAACAAAGCACTTCCATTCAAAATTAGTAAACTTCTCCACACTTCATGTAGATTTGTTCAAACTTCTGCACATATTCTTTAGTGTACACACACACATACTTTTAAAAAATTCAATTTTTTTTACCCTACAAAGCAAAAGACTTTTATAATATCGACAAACGTATTATTCCATATTGACTGTTTTATAGGAAAATATTAAGGTCAATTCGAATAAAATAATTGTGACAAATTCTATTACCGAATATAATACTATTTAATACAATAGTTGATAAATAAATAATAGTATATTTAATGAACTTACAATCATATTTATAGGCCGCATACAAGATGAAAATGAAGGTGAAGATGAATACGACTCTGAACTTGATGATTTTATTGACGATGGAGTAGAAGAAGAAGCCGAAGATTACAGTAAATATATAAGTGAAATATTTGGTTACGATAAAAATAAATATAAATATGTGAATAACGAAGACGACGATGTAGCCATGGAGAGTAGTTTTGCACAACAACTGAAAGAGGAATATGTATCAACTAAAATAGGTAACAACAAAAAAGTGAATTACATAATTAAATCTATTTCTGTATAATTAATTGAATAAAATATATTTTTAGGCATTATGGAGGATTTAGAAGATATGCGCATAGAAGCTTTGGAAAAAAAACGAAAAGCTCTTTTAAAAAAGAAAATGAAAAACTGACCATAATATCGTTTGTAAATTTTTATTAAGCTTTATTTAATAAACAATTATATACTATGTCTAAAAATGTAATGGTTCCTGATGATTATGAGAACCTGCTAATGAAATCTTACTAGATGATTTCTGAAACTGTGTTTTCAATTCATTTTTCTTCGTATTCATTTTTTTGTATAAATAAAAACGATTCATGATATAATACGATAAAATTATGCCATTCAAGAGTATGGAGATCATTGCTCTGTTAAACGTTACTTGGTCGATTGACAAAGTGTTAAGTTGTATACTCTGTAGATACGTTTCAAGTTTCATTGCGATCCCTTTAGTTATCTCCTCATAATTCGGTAAAAGACGAGTACATCTGTATTTTATTTATATAGATTAATGAAATGAATTTTCACGATTAATTTTTAATACGTTAGATGGTAAAATCATATCTTGCTTTTTCCATGGACATTGCACTATACGACTAAAGGGGTCGTACTGGTGTATCATCATAAGGTAAGTATAAATTTATTGGGTTATTAAAAATGTAGTATGTAAAAGGCTTAGAGTTAAAATTTTATAATTAAAATCACTGTAATAAATTCAATATTTTTTGTGGCAAATGAAAAGTTTTACTACTTATTTAATATAAATGATCTTCTAAAAGATAATTATATAATTTAGATTAAGGACTTACGCCATTATGAAAGTTAGAAAAAGATTATGATTTTATGAAATTATGATTTTTTTTATAGAAAATAGTAATAAAATTATTAGTCAACACATTAATAATATGTACTTCTAAGATTACATGAAAGAACCTTGTAAGATCTCAACCAAACAATAGATGTCGTTAAAAATAGTTCTCCCAAATAAAAAAATCAGGTTGATAGAATATCTGCATTAACTGCATACACAATAGTATGCAAAAAAATAAATAATCATTAACTGTCCCAATGGTACATCAGGGTGAATTTTCAAAAATTTACAATTTTTATTTATTTCGTGAATATAAAACAAAGTAACTTATACCTCAAAGATCGGTAACGCGACCGTCGATAACTTAAGCATAGGTAATTTAAGTGTTGGTAACTTAGGTAGATGGCGCTCCTAGGTTAGTAATTTGGGTAAATGTTGGTTTGCAGATGTCTTCCTTTGCCATCCTTATTACGTAATCCCCCATCCCTGTTAATAGATCATTTAGATCACAGCACTTCTTCGTCTCTTCCCTCGTTAGAGATAGCCACAGCTAGACCGTTTTTTTGACTACCCTTCATTCGTTTTGGTCCCCTACGTTACTTTGTCTCCTTCACAAAGAAATTTATTCGTATCATGATAAAGAAAAATCAACATTTTCCCTTCTAGTCAAGGTCTGAACATTGGCCCAAGCTATTTGGCGAAGAGTAAAAAAGTCCACAGAAAATGCATGAGAGAATTGTAAAGAGAGGGTTGATTGCAACCAAGAATTCCTTTATCGTTTTGCAAGGGCTGCAGCTTGCTTTGCATGCTATGACACGAGGTCCGGAGTGAATATCAAAATATGTGTATCCTTCAAGGAAGCGTAACATGGCTTATATCAGCGAGCAATTGGCAGAATAGTTTTATGCGCATCTTTCATCATGCAGTTACATTTAGAAAGGGCCCGATTTTCCGCTAGTGGTAGCAGTGCATTTGTAACAATGCAGTCAAGTTTTTGTCGACCGAGTATGCATGTACCCTTTTTTACACAGAATTGTAAATCGGAAAAATATAAATAAACACTGAATTATTATTCATTGACGCCTATTATAAGTGTTTTTCACATTTCACCATCCCGCAGACACCATCGATTTAGAAAAACTTTTGGTAGATCATTTAGAATAGAATTAAATTATTATGCTTTTTAATATATTTTAAAAGTATTTATCTTTAAATAATTACTTAACGTACTACATTTTTATTTATTAAGCAATACACAAAAATAAGTTTTAAAACAAAATTCACTATTGATAAGAAAAGCACTATTTGATAAGAGCAATATTAAAAAATTCTTGTTACTTGGATGTCAATTAAATCTGTAATCGGAAAAACCAATATACTTTATTACTTTTAACAAAAGTAAAATGAAACCTAATAAATACGATATAAGTACAAAACGATTTTGATAAAACTATACAAAATTTAGGAACAAATTTATATTTAATGAAATAGATGACGCTATTGCTCGAACATTAAGTGGAAAATGTTTAATGTGATTTTGAAAAGTAGGAATTTCAGATCCAGTTTTAAATTTTGCGTGTTTTAAGGTCTTACTACGGAAACATTTTTTAATACTCCTGTATATCCATTTTTTCTTTGTGTGTCATATACGTGTATATATATTATTATATCGTACATCGATATAACACAAAATAAATGATTAATTTAATATTTTCAAATTTTTTACTTAGTCTACTTCTATAATTACTAGCCCATATGTAGGAAAGGAATGTTCTCATAATGTAAAGCAAGTGACAACCAAATTTTTTTCCTTTCATTTTATATTATCTTTTATTAAAAGAAGACAGCTTATTTCAATTGTCTGATTTAATCTAATATCAAATATATCTAATATATCATTTATAATAAAATAAATACTATATTATTTTATTATTATGCTTAGGTATAATATTTCGCATTGAGGTAGATAAAATTATCAAAGATATTCACGAGAATGCTCTTATGGGCGCCACAAACTCTCTCTCCCCTCTAAATCAATTCTATTACTTATGTATGCATTTCAAAAATAAAGATACTCTCTATCATTGATATTAAGAAATCGTGGAATTTCCAGTAATCAACACAATTAACAATAAGCTTGATTTTCTTAATATTTTTTCAGTTTTTTGTAACATCATCATTTCAAGAATAATCATCTTTTAAGTCAAGCTGTTGTTTGTAACACGAAAACATAACATGCATCTATTAATGGCAGAACAAAATTCAGAGCTTACATATCATGATGATAATGATTAATGATGATGATGATTTTATACAACTTCAAATACTATAAATATTGTACTGTTTGAAAATAAAATATAAAAAAATATATGTCGTACTATCCGTCTGTGCTAACAAGTGTTTACACCCCCTCTAGTTTATAGTTTACTAATTTTTCTATTAACGCGTATTGTTGCTATTAACCAAGAACGTTAAAGAAGATCGACCGTGGCCAATAACAACAATGCGTGTGTTGGTAAGGAGCTAATAAACTGCAGAGTATGGAGATGCTAAACACTCGTTAGCCTTGTTCTCGCGGACGGACAGTACTTATGACCCATTATTTTATTGATAAAATCTCCAAATTCAACAATTCAAAATATGTCAAGTATCCAGTGAGCTATACCATTTAAGAACAGATGAATTTAAATAATTTTAAGGATACATACTTCATGAGTCATAAATTATGACTATACTTGAAATCCCTAATAACGCAGAAACATTTGAAATATGAAATTGCACACATGCTCTCACACATACAACATAATTATGAGTTTTTTGGATTAACTTTAATAATTACAATATCACGTCAAATTACAATTATTAATAAAAATATACATTTCAATTTAATGATACGAAAATCTTCAAAATATACATTTTAATAAAGTTCTATTTTAAGACTTTGATAATCTCGACACAAATTACAGAGTATTGCAGAAATTACAATCAGAAACTGACACCAAAAAGGCACAACTTTGTGTCAGTAGTTTGGAAAGGGGCTTTATCTTTTTAAGTATTAACAGATAAATTTGTACATAAATATACTTGATAATATCAAATTTAGTTAGCACAATCTTTCATGTGTATAATAAAGTGTACAAAAACGTTAAAACAATATTTTTGAATTATTAATAATAATCCTGCATATGTGTTATACAATATGTAAAGTTCACGTACATATGTAAGTCACCAAAAACCTATAAAGAAAATCATATTAAGTAATATATTGAATACATAGTACTCATGTATGATGTGGAACCTTGTAAAGAAGTAACAGGCAATCTTCTTCTATTTTAGAACTTTTTTAATATACGTGACACTTGTAAGAAAAATGCCTGAACCTGTTATAAGAATGATATAAGAAACCATGTATTTAAATCTAAATCTCAAGCAGTATTTACAAATAACTTAACGTAAATAGTTCTTTAAAAACATATTACTTTTCAAAACTATCTTACTTTCTACCAATTTTATAATTTTCAAATTATATTTTATATGGCAACAATTTCAAATTCTGTATTATGTGTTTAACTCAAAAGTAAAAAAGCCCCTATAAACTGGATACTTGATGTTAAATATATATGCATCAACTATTGGAAAAGATTGTGTTAAATATTTTTGCATATCCACGCAAAAGGAGAACAATATTATAAACTTCTTATTACGGACGTAACAAATACTTTGTGTTGTAAAAAAGTTTATGTACAACGCAACTCATGTACTTGCATTTGTAAAAGTGAAAAAAAGATATGTACCAAGTCACAACATTATTCCACACACTTGAACAATGACAAAAATTTATGTAAAAATATACGCGCAGATATCAATTATGACATGACATGTTTAATCTTCAGTCATTTATGTACATTATAGATCTATTCAGACATTATACTTCTCCTTATGAGAACTGTCATTATTATCAAGGTATTAGTACCATACTTGATATATTGACTTAGTGTAATTAAAATAAAGTACCTAATTCAGACTGTACTTACAATTAGTATGATCACAAGTTTATTGTTTGCAACAATGAAATATTACATGAAAATATAATATGAAAAACATGAGGATTATAAAATCCTAGATAAAAATTTCATTTACATGAAAAGTTCTTTAATTACTTCATACTAGATGACCAAGTTTTTATAGATTTTATTAGTGTTTTACAAACTATTTATGTTTAATCATACAAGATGGTTTACATTAAAGAAAATAAATATTTAAAGAAAATTTGTGGGCTAAAGTTTAAAGGCACTTTACATCTAATGATACAAATTGATATAAATCAAAAACTATTCTTTATGCAGTAAAAAAGAATTACGAGAAGTCAGAAATATAATGTATACTAGTCACAAAGAAAATAAAATTATTTACATGTTACTATACTCCAAGCTCTCACTTTACGTTTCATTATTTTAGCATGTGGAATAATATTGTGAAAATTGGAATATTATTTTTTTTACTTTATAAAAACACATACACGCAAGTACACGAACACACCAACCACCCATCCACCACGCACACACGCATACACACACATAGACATAGTATATACAAGATAAAGAAAGAAAGAGGCAGAGAAATGGGAAATAGGAATGCAGCGCCTCAGCGAGAGAGAGTCGATGATAAATGGTATAAGTTCCTGTGTTTACGTAACGCACAAAAAATTCATAAAATTTATATCTGACATTGGCATAAATCGCGTGGTTATTATGAATTCATTACAGCAATTAAATCAACAGAATTATTTATCGCAAATGGAATTGGGAACCAGTGAGCCAGAATATACACAGTTTCGTGTGTAAAAATAAGTAATTTCCAATTTTATACCGAGTAAAATAATATTTTATTAAAATAATATTTTATTCAAATAATATTATATTAAAATAATATTTCATTCAAATAATATTATATTAAAATAATATCTTATTATTTTACTCAGAATGCAGATATAGTCCACTTCATAATTACTATGAAGAATTAAAGTTAACTATAAGAATATATTTAACTCTAATTAGCATAATAAAGTACTGATAATATTTGTCTTTTGTTTGTTAATTACTTTTCTTTGAATCGTATAAATGTATTTAGACTTAAATTAATGGTCTTTTTGCTTATGGTTCCTGATCTCAGCATCAAAGCGTACCTTCCTTAATTTACGATAAACTGTTAACATCGCTTCTTTCTCGCGCTTTTGTATGCGCACATATGAATGCATATTTATAGCAAACAATCCTGATATATTAAAAATCATCGATGCCGCCATCAAGAACACCAGCACGAACTTTATCCAATACTTTGTTGACAAATTCAGTTGAATGATTCGCTATTCGAACTTCTGTAACAAAAAGATGTATTATACATAATGAAATATTAATATAATTATAGAATATATTATTATACACAGTTCATCTTTTAACATGATAATATAATTTATAATATATTAATATATGCGATATATAAACATATATATGTGTATCAAGTACAAGACTATTTTAAAATATGGACACCAATGTCCATTTCAGCATTCAATGTATGAAGTACGAATTTATTTTTTATTTTCTTCACTGTACACATTGCATGTATATAACTCTGAACTACTATGTATGTTAAAAAACACTTCCAACTTTTTTGTGCTATTAACACAATTACATAACACTTTCTTATTTGTACTTAAGTATTACTATAACAAAAGTTGAATTATTAAATCAAAGTAATAGTGTAGAAGTTAAAAATTTAAATTATTGGATAAAAAGCTTGTCAAAATATTTTG
Source organism: Ptiloglossa arizonensis (assembly GCF_051014685.1). Classification (NCBI taxonomy): domain Eukaryota; kingdom Metazoa; phylum Arthropoda; class Insecta; order Hymenoptera; family Colletidae; genus Ptiloglossa; species Ptiloglossa arizonensis. The sequence continues at coordinate 16,525,193 of NC_135048.1, read as the reverse complement.
TACAATTACCCATACCTCACATGATTTTTTTAAAAATCAAAGCTTTTATATATTACTTTCAAATGACCAATAATCATATCACATTTACATAAAAAATCTAACAATACTAACTAGTAGCCAATTTACAGCACTTTTCCATCTGACGCGTCAACTCTTCTTGATTTTCAGGATTAGGTTCGGTTAATTTTGCAGCAAGTGTTTGTTTCGCCTGAGATATGCCTTGAATTAATCGTTCTGCAACAAAAATTATTAATTTATTACGTACTTTCCCATTAGAACTTCTACATATTTATTATACGTAAACCACTTACATTCTATTAAAATAAAAAAGACATAAATGTTTAAAGTTATTTTTTTATATAAATCGTTAGCTTTTAACAGCTAATATACTATAATTTATTTATATTTATATTTCTAATCTATACTTATTTGCACTTAAAAAGTGCTCAATTAATTTGTGATCATTCCTTGTTACTCACAATTTGTCATAACTTATTCTTTAGATTAATGTAATGTAATTATATCACTCAAACATGGTATATTTAAATGGTATGGTATGATTTAAATAAAAAGAAAAAACAATGTTGTTTTTCTTGGTTGCTGAAACTTAATTTTTGTACTAAGAAGAAAAACTAGTTTATCTATATACAAGTCTAACTATAAGTACTCAACTGTGTTCCTGTTCAAGGCCATGTAGTTTTATTTTATTCGCCTCGTGCTGAGCTTTTTTTTTCAAGCGACATGCTCGAGAAGCAAGCTTATTCTTTTCTTTGCGCGTTTTGGGCCTCGCTGTGAATGGTAACTCTGACACAGGTGTCATATCATTTATAATGCGAGAAAGTTTATCCAATTCGCGACCAATACTATACAATTTTCGTGGATTTGGAGTCAAGTCATTTCCGTCTCCTTTTCGTGCTTTACCACTGTGTTTGATTCCACGAAGAGCACAATGAGGGCTAAAAACGGGATCCGTGGCTTCATTTAAAATATGTGGATCCTCAAGACGTGCTCTTGCAACAAGTCTCTGCCCTTTTGGCCCTTTGGCTTGTACATTATACTGCCAAAAATATCGTTCTTTTTTACTGTGTTTATTATCCCGACTTGAATCCACACTTCCGCTTCCTACTCTACTCCCAGTACTTTGGTCTTCACCATCACTGCCCCCTGTGTCTATAAACATATACATTTGTATTATAAATTTTGTTATATTTAAATATACATACAAATACATAAGACTATAAATTATTAGTAGATGCGTCCGAATATTTATTTATAAGCAATAAAATACCATTGTCACTGCTGTAATCATCATAATGATCACTGTCATCATCACTATCTTCGTAGCCTTCATCATGACTAAGATGATCAGTACGATAGCATGGATCTGGACTCAGTGCTTCTCCAGTACTTAAACTACTTGTTGAACTTGCTTCAACAACACCAAGACTACCAGTACTCAATAAATGTGGTCGTGGTTCTCTACGTGTCCAGATCTGTTCCAATACCATTGTTCGAGTTGGAGCAGACATTGACAATCTAGAAACCTTAGATTTATTACTCGTTGTAGATCCAATGTCTATCTGTCCACATGTGGGTATGTCAAAAGAGTTTTCACATCGTCTCATTAATAACTCATGAAGGGCAGATTGTCCATTAGGCCTGTTCATAGGATGTGGAGATGTTGAAGAACTTGCTGTTGAACTGCCTTTAAAAGAATTATCTTCATTATCTATTAAAAAATATTTTTTATTTCATCATATGAATTAAAACTTACTAAGGAGATATAGATGAAGTAAAAATGTTTCATAAGAAATATGATCTTTGTTAAAAATAACACTGAGTAGAATAATATGTAATATATGTATACAGAAAATAATAAATAAAAGTATATATATAAACCTGCAACATTACTGGTTCCTGGACTTGGAAATGCAGTTGGACTAATTGTCTCCAAATTATCAGCAACATTGACATTTATATTTACATTGAATCCATGTGTATTTATATATGTTGGACAAATATTACGATATGTTGATCCAGATTGTGGAAAACTACTCGAAGCAAAACTAGTATTGTTATCATTGAATAATGGACCAATTGATTGAGTTGCATTAACATCCAATTTAAATGGTTGAACCCTTTCTTCTGGTAAAAGCAGATCATCAAAATTTAAATCACCAAGAAGTGTATCATCATTAGCATTCAATTCAGCAAGGGTAGGTCCTTGAATAAGATCTGCTTTGTCCACTTGAAATATATCATCATCTTCCATTTTAAAAGAAACATCTAACTGATCAGAATCCATTTTAAACGGAGATTCTATGAGATCTGGTCTATTAGGCCATATTGAAGGTATAGTCAACGGCGATGGTGAAAATTGATCATATACACCCCTACTGCTTCTATGTCCTCCTGGTATTGGTACTGATGCTGATGATGAACCCATCTCTTGATTAGGTTCTTGCTTTATAATACCATCCATTGGGCTAGTTTCGATCTTCGAGAATAATTCAGTGTATCCAGATTCTCCCATTAATAATACAATCTTAAAATTAATTGAATTGAAGATTTTACATTTATTAACATATACTTTCAAAATACAACTCAAATTACTTAATATCCAACATGAAGAAAACGTACCAATTATCTTTCTTTCAGTATATTGAGTATTCTGTATAACTTCAAATATCAAATTTTGGATTCTAGTTTTCAAATAATAATAAAATATACGCAATCGCATAAGCTTATTAAATCAAACTTATATTAAGTCAAACAAGACAAAAAATAAATTGGAAACCGTATACACTTACAATATCGATATATAGTTGAAATGAAGTAAATAATGAAATCTAAAATGACGGTTCATATATTTGCATAGTTTTTGTTATTACGGATAAATGATAGAAGTCATCAATCCACGCGGTTACATAGTAAGATCACTACCCGCACATGAAATGACCATGACTTTCGTCAGCAAATATTTTTCCTAGACGACGACATTGCCTCACTAAATTTTCTCAATTTAATCTTTGAGAAATATAAAATTTTTTCCCTCGTGTGAAAGAAGGCGAAATAGAAAAAAAATACACGTTGCAATTTACTTCTACACCACTTTTCTTAGCTACGCACCCAAAGATACTTAAAATCCACTCGCAAAACACAGTTTGTTATTGTTTTGTCACAAAATTTCGAGACAGTATCACTGATATTAACATAAATAGGGAACGATCACATGACAAAAGTCGAGTACTCGGCCAATGAAAATATTTAGCCAATCATAAATGAACCTTCAACTTATCAGTCATTTATGATTCGTGAATTTATTGGTAACTAAAATATAACAGAATGAAAAATTCACGCAATTACAGACTTTGTCAAGTATGTATAGTATGTACAGTATGTAGTATTATGAACTTTATCAAATGTATCAAAAATATAAAAATATATATTGATATAAAAATTATAGTAAATAACAAAGAAAAACGCAATAAAAAAGAAAAGAAAACGGGTTAATAATAAAAGAAGTGAAAATCAACAGAAAAAGGAAAATTATTCATTATTCATAGTCTTTTAATACGATACATCCTAAGCAATAATTCGTCAGAAGAGAAAGTCACTAGTCTTGGCTATCCTTTCTCTTTTACGGCAGCTCGTCTTTGCACGCGCAGACGCTTGATGGTTGCGCAAAGGGATTTTACATCTGATTAAGCTTTCCGAACCTCATGAAACATTTAATCCGTGCGAGACTAGTGGGACGTGTTCCAGAAATAAATATGAAATAAAATGTTTTGCCAACAGGTCGTAACATATAAAGATTAAAATAATTTACTTATTGAAAAATTAAATTTTCATTTGTTAATTATGTTTCATTGTATTTTGAGAATCAATTTCAATACTTCCGATATACATATATAACTAATACGTCATTTTAATTAAATGACATAGATACATATATTACGTGCATTTAACATACTACCGTGTTAAAATATACAGGAGACATTGGAATACTTCACAATATTAAGTATATACAGCAAAACACATTTCTATTCTTTTTACTGTGTTTTCTCCCTAGATATCTATTATCTTGTTTAATATATTGTATTTTTCATGTTTGCTTTAACATTTATCGCCTTTTAAATAAATGACTTTATAGTTGACCGGAGAAAAGTGACTGATGTTATCAGAGGTATTTCCCCCTTCAATTTAGTTTTCTCTTTCCTTGTTTATAATATTACTCTTTGTACTGTCTTTCAAATTCATGACAAATGTATCGGCTTAAACAAAGCAGATCTAGTGACTTGAGCGTTCCTCAAACTTAACGCTACTTGAAGTCACTTGACGCCATTGAAGCTCTCTATATCGATCGAAACGTCAATGACAACGCGAATTTTAATTTTCATGATAAATGGCTTATGAATACGTCACATACACTATCAAATCAATCAAATTGTGACTTAAGGCCTATTTGTATATGACATAAAATTACGATTCTTAAGGCGAAATCTGTGATCGGAAAATTATGGCAACATTTAAATGTTGTAATATTTGTTATTGTAAAAAATTGAATGTCGCATTGTGTAATATTTCATCTTCAATGGTTTGTTATCTATTTCTTATATAAATAATTTTTTTTTCAAAACATTACGCAAAAATCATATTAATTAGCACCATATTCCTCTTATTAATAAGCGTTACCAAACAAAATTATGTGTCGCCATTCTAAAGTCGTGACTTATGTTACGGTATTAAAAGTCATGACTTCATGTCATGTGAAATCGAACCTTAAATATTATGTGGATACGCACCTTTATTGTATGCAGTAAATTGTGTGTAGGTTTTTTGTGTGTTGCGTTAAAAAGGCGCCAGTAAAGTGCTTTAATCGAGTGAATAAAGGTGTTGTATGGACCCCTGTATACTATTTCTGAAAATGATTTAAATGTTTTTGGAAAATCAATACAGAACAAAAGGTAAGATGAAGTGAGGGGTATATATACATATACGCTTTTTTAATTTAGCAATTTTATTTTTTATAATAAAGCAAACCAAATTAGAAGAAAATACAATCTATATACATCTAAATACAACGATAAAATAATTGTTGTAAGCTAAAAGAGGGAAAAAAGCTAAGAGATGCTGAAATAACAATTAAAATAAATCGTTAGCTTTACTCAATTCAAAACAAAAATTTAACCTACGTGTTAGAGCCCGCCAAAATTAATTTTCATTAAGTTGGATACGCATGTTTCTGGTTGCACTATTGCCGGTCACACATGCGTGAAAACCCCTGATCCATTTAACACACTGCTCTGAGGTTAGATAAATCGAGTTCGAAAATACAAATTATTTCAAGACTGGTAAGAAAATTATATACTGATGTAACTTAGATTTTTTATATGTATTAAAAAAATATCGATTTAAACTAAATTGAAGTTAATGACAAATAGGATATTCTTATATTTATCATTGTGTTAACTATTTTATAACTACAAATATATATAAGTTATAATAAATAGAACAGTACCATATTATTGTTAGTGATTTTAGAAAAAGGCTAAACCAATATGAATTATTAGAAATCTTATTACCTAATACATGTGTGTTTAATGTTTCAATTAAATATAATGTATAACTTTCAGTTATGAACCTACTTGTAATGTAAATAGAAACTTTTATTGCTCATGTTAGAAGAATTAGAAATTTGAATCAATATATGAGAAATAATACATGTATTTTCAATCAGTAATAACTGAAATAGTAGTTTTTATAATATTCTGCTTAGTATTATATTACAAATTGTATATCGTTAACCAACATAATATGTGTAATATGATTGTGACGCTTTACAATTATTACTCTTCAACAAAAGTCTATAATTTATTATATTAATTTTCAAAACAGTATACAAAAATTATAAATATAAAACTATTTGCTAAAAAAGAAAATATTCAAAGCACATGTCCCTGTAATCATAGATATATTTGAAAACCTTTTTAAGAAATAATTACTCACATATATATAAACTAAACATAATGTCTATTTTAGTTATTATTATTGAAAGTTTTTAGATATAGTTATCTTTGTTTGGAAATTAATTTCAATATTTCATATTATATACTTCGAGAAGTATGACTCTAAGAAATTTTTTACCCTCTTTCTCCTTGTTACACATAGGTTATATCACTTTTAGGTTAAATGTTTCGAAAGATTTAAGTCGCTCTACTAAACCAGGTACACACTTAAGAATCAAGGTAACCAAAGGCTAATCTGCTCGGATCGTGACTTAAGTTGGCTCCACACATTTGCCAAATACTGTGTAATTTACCGAACGTTTTGCTACGCGATAAACTGCTCGCCTCACATGCACGTACTCAATACGAGAAACATATATTACATATTAACAACTATTATTAATGAAGGAAAATTTGTTTATATTTTTTTCTTCAAGATTGTAAAACGATTTTAATTAGATGTATGAGATTTGTAAGTACGAACATATTTAACTGATTTGAAGCTGATTCTACATACATATGTATGAATGAACAGGCTATGATGATTATAAATCAGGAGACGCTGTTTGACCACCTTGAAACTTGTCTGTTTTCCTTTCCGATATTTTTCATCCTTTATCTTGTTTTTCTCATTAACATTTTCCTACACTGAAATAGCGACAATAGAAATTAAAAAATTGAAAGTAATATTATAACAGAGATAAGTTGTTAATTATTTGTGAATCTATAAACACGTGTATAACACGTCGGCTTTGATTCACAACACTTGTCTTTTGAAACAACTGCCTGAGTCAGACAAAAATGACAATGTATTATGCAGAAAAACTATATAATAAATTGATATTTGTATTAACCTGTACTATTAACTTCAACTTATATTATTTAACGTACAATATTAACAATTGTGATACAATATTTACTATTATAGCACAATATTTGAGTTATAGTATTAACTAAAAGCATTAACAATTACAACAAAATATTTAATGTAGAATATTAGCTTACAATTTGCACAAGTATAATGTAATATTTAAAGGAAATAACTTCGATGTAGAGTCGACAAAATTTAAATATTTTTTTACATTTTTAAAAAGTTTTTAAAGTTCATTTTTAAATTCGAAAAAATGATTTATTTTATGTTAAAAGTGGAATTTTTTAATTTAGATGGCAGCCATCCGTACCTTTAAACGTACAAGATTGTGAGCTTTAATTTATAAACTTTATAGTTTGATCAAGTTGTTAAGTTGCTAAAGAAGTTGTACAATAATTAATTAGTGAACAAAGTTTCTATCATTTTGACATTTTGTATCAGGTGAATTAAAGAAAGCACTAGAAAAAATACATTTCTACGAAATAATGGCTCTTGCAAATATATCTGGTATCCCCGATAAACATTGGCAACCACCTTTTGTAGCACTTGAAACGACGTAAGTACTTAACAAATTTTTGGTTTAACTTTTTTTAGATAAAATGTTTCATATAAAATATAATTATACAGTAGTGTAATTCTCCGAAATTAATTTTGGAGATCAGACATACAATGTTACGTGCCTTGGAGCACTCTATTAGTCTTTTCAATCTTTTAAAGTAATTGTAATTTAAATTGTGTCTCTTGATAGGTCGTAATTGTTATAATAACTTTAGGCATACTAATGGTTATAATAACTCGTAATGCTCTAGTCACGATTGTGTAAAATAATAGAGCGGTATTGCGAAATCCAAATTAATGTTTGTGAAAAATTATTAATATTAGGTAAATAACATGCAACGATTTTCTATTGTTTTATTGAAAAATCTTATTCTAAAAAAGAACGAATTTCAGTATTTAAAATTTTTTTTATAAAAATAGCTGGCCAAATATCCTTCGGGTTCTACAAGTCGTTTATAGTCATTTTTATCTATAATATGAAGTCACCTCGCGTAAAAGATACTTCTTACAATTTATTTATTCCGATTGTTAATCTCTATTCAAGCATCCAGCGTATAACAAAACATAAGTTCTACACGAAGGATATTCTTCTTACAATTTGTGTCGTAACTTATTAAAAAAGAGCTTTTTTATTTCTGGTTCTATCCTCGTTAGTGCTGAAAGAATATTTCAAAGGATGTATGCATTTATAGTAGTTCGTTGATGTATTTTTAATATTTTATATTCAACACCGAAAAGAATAAGAATTGTAATAAAATAGCTTCATTAAAAGTTTGTATTTTTCAGTATGGGCGAAATATCCATTGAACTCTATTGGAAACACGTACCAATTACATGTAGGAATTTCGCTGAACTTACTCGGCGTGGATATTACAATGGAACGAAGTTTCATAGGGTCATTAGAGATTTTATGATACAAGGTGTCGTACGATTATATTTTTATTTTATAACTACATTGATTATCTATTTTAATAATCAAAATTTTCAATCAAACGAACTCTAAACGAAAGTTCCGTTACTTCCGGGCTATAGATTACATTTAAAAATTTTCTAAGACGACTTCAGAATTATTCTTCCGACATTTTTATTTTAATTACAGAATTGATTACATAAGAATGATAAAATTGATTATTAAAATGTTGAAACACAGAATTTTACCAGAGATTGTTATTCTAGGCGGAGATCCTACGGGAACAGGAAAAGGTGGTGTATCTATTTATGGAGAATGCTTTGACGATGAAATACACGATGATCTAAAACACACAGGTTCGTTGATTCCAAAAATTTTCAAAATTTTGAAAAATCACTGAAAACTACAACATTTGTTTTAAAATATTCTTTGAAATGAACGAGACGAATTTTACATTAATTATAAAATTTATTTAGGTGCTGGAATAGTATCAATGGCTAATTCTGGACCAGATACGAATGGTTCACAATTTTTTATCACATTGGCACCTACGCAATGGCTTGACGGGAAACATACAATTTTTGGTAAGTCAGATATTGTTTATAATATTGTAATACAGTGATTTCTAAATCGGTTGCTGTAATTTAGTTTAGTCATTCGTTTAACATGAGTAAATGTTATTTAATGTAATAAATTCTGAGCAATATTTCTTTCTGTTAACAGGTCGAGTTCATTCTGGCATGGCAATAGTAAAAAGAATTGGTTTAGTTGAGACTGACAAAAATGATAGACCTGTTGATGATATAAAAATTGTTAAAGGTTCTGTAAGGAATGCGTAATAAAATAAAACACTTTCTTATTTGCATATATTGGTTTTGTAAATCGTCTTTAAGCTATAAAAAATTACCCAGATTGTAGATTTCAATAAATACAGAATAGATTGTTTAAATAAGAGCATTTGTATATCGCTATTGAAAATGTTTACATTTCTACCGACCATGTGCACTGCTAACGTCTTATTGTTTCATCATCAATAGAGAATGACTCATTGTAAATCTATGTCACAAGTGTCGCGATACTCAAAATTAGTGATCGCATTAAATAATTAACATCCTAGGCTCAATTTTTCTTCTCCCTTATGCATCATAATTTCTTCTTCCTCGGTTAGGTGATTTGATTAGTGTTGCAGTTATTGATTTTCTTCTCGCACGAAAAAAGTAATGGACCCCGGTGATAACAGGTTAACGACACAGGACCTAATGGAGTCAGAAATCCTCCGGATGGAGACAACATTGAACAAATATTTTTCGTGCGCTATTACATCACGATATAATAAAATTTAATACAACCCACGAAACAAAGTAAAGCGATCACTTCAACTTCTCGTTTATCAACGCAACCTTCCACTTCGCTTCCACAATCAATTTATATGAATCATAATGCTCGGTATAAAGTCTAAGATTTCTACAAAGATGACTTCAATATACATAGCATTAAAAGTTACGGTTATAGGAAATTTTTAAAGAAAGCACACAGATCCAGTGCGCTAATGAAAGTAAATAACTTTATAAGTACCGACGTTGATATTTATGTACGTGTAAGAAATATTGTGTGGTATTCGACTGTTATCGGAAATGTTTACTGTATGCTATAGTTACGTAAAAATATGATGGAGATGTAAATATTATTATCGCTTTTTACTTGGTTTACATATCTGCATTCGAGATGAATATGTATTACCGGTTTTATCACAATTTTAATTACATCATTTCTACACGTATGTGTACGAATCTTTTGACCACCATTCTCTCGCTCGTCAATCCGTCTGGTCGAATCTATGAATTGTCCGTCGTTTTGACGCGAGCCAAATGCATACATAACAGAGCGTTACATAAGCTTGCGATAACTCATTAACCTTTTGAACGAACACCAGCAATTGCTCTTAGAAATCCGTTAGTCTCAGTACCCTGAGCGACGCTCCAGTGAATCGTTGCGTTAATTTAATTTCAAGTCCTACCGGAACTTCTACCGATAACTATGAAGAGTTTAATTAATTCAATCGATGATGCTGTCACGGAAACTCTTTCCGGTTTATCTTATATGTATCCACAACTTGAGTATCAAGCGTCGCATAAAGTCGTCCTAATGCCAGATGTATGTATACGACTTTGCTAATTTAATTATCGATTCTGAATAGAATTCCACGACCGTTGTGACAATTTTTCTTCGTACAAATGCGCATAGATTAAGATAAGTAATTGTAATTTAGCTCGAGAATCGAAAAGATAAGGTTTCCATCATATGCGGCGGTGGAAGTGGACACGAACCTTTCGCAGCAGGTAACTTTACATTTTATTTAAAACATTAGAACGAGTAAACTTATTTCGTTAATTTTCGTTTTACGTACGAAACGGTCGTCGAAGTTTATCGTTTATTCGAGTTATCGAAGCTCGTGTTTCTCTACGAAGTATATGGACAACAAATGTCGAATTTATGAAAAATGAAATCGAACGAACAAGTTTATTATTATTACGATCACTCTCGATGTTGCATCCTGCGATTAACTTTATTAATCATAATTGTTACGTGGGCGTAATTGATCACTACCACTATCGGGAGCGTCTCTGGTAAACAAAGTGTTAACACCTTTGAGGTCGTCCCAGTGAACTATTACCGTGGGATTTACCAAATGTGTATTAATTATACTCAGGCCCGCAACCCGCGCTGGCGCCGGATTGGGACGCATTAATAGATCGTCGACAAAATCATTCTAATTTAACACGTTCGCTACCAGCATCACATATGTATATATGTGCAACACCCAGATTAGCTCTTGAGAGCCCGGTGTCACACATCTGTGACATCAACTGTTCTTTTTTTTTTTTTTATGTGTACACGAACGTTCGACTCAACGTCACGTACTTACGACACATTGTAAAACTTATTACATTATTCGAATTTGCTATATTTTACACGCGTACTGCAGGGAGCCGGCAAGTCTAAGAAATGCTGTTAGGTTCACTATTATCGGTATGAACTCTAAACAATTACAATTTTCGAAAATTATAATTTTTATGTTTTCTCGCAACCACTCCAAGGCTGTGTCTCTGCTTTCATCGTAAAGTATAGCGCGCTGAAACCTTTCTTGCCCTTTTGACCGCCGTTCGCCAACTTACCAGCTTCCTACGGTACAAGTGAAAATCTGCAATATATTGCGCAGAAACACGAAAGACACACCACGGTGGATTTACGATGGACGTTTTCTACTTCAGACTGTGGTTGTGAACGTGTTAACCGCTTTAACTAACGCGCCCGAGTTAACGAGTGAAAATAAACAAGCGAGCACATGTTCGGTGAGTACAGAATAATACAGGGTGAATACAATACTTGTAGACAGAAATTTTTAAATATATTTTCTCAATTGTCTTTTAAGTATTTGAAAAGTGTAGTAAGAAAACATTACGTGCTTTTTTTTTTTTAGGTCGATCACTGTGAAAAGCTCGATACCAAAGGTGTTAATCTTTGAACGACAATGTAATAACGATGCAGCGGTACCAGTTTGTTTATGGATATACGTTGATGAATGATCGTATTGCGTTAGTTGCTAATACGCTCCAATCTCACACCAGCGTGGGATCAAGCGTTCGTTCATGAATCGAAGCGGCGAACGTTCCTATGTCTTTCTTCTTTTTCCAGCTGCGAAGAAAAAAAGGAATACATACGAACGTTCGTCGTTTCGACCCACGTCTCTGACTCTGGCCTAAATCTTGCGATAGCGCGACACCGGTTCGTAAGTTGTTGGGATCAATGTCAAGGCACCGTATTTTTTTGTTAACTTACAGGTTTCGTCGGAAGTGGCATGTTAACCGCTTCTGTAGCAGGTGCCATATTTGCTGCACCACCATCGCAACACATTTCCTACTGCATCGAGCGCGTTTCGCAATATAGCCGAGGTAATTTCGATTAATGAAACTTTAACGCATATTTTTTTTCAGATAGTATAAATCTACGTGAAATTGAACGTTAAACAATTCGAGAAGAACGCCAATTTTATGTACCGTCACGAGCGTTGAGTTCCTCGAAGCTCGTTAAAGGACAAGTTCTCTAACTTCCGTATTATAAATTATCCGAAATAAAAATTGTATATTATATATGTACATATACGAATCACTTTCGATCGCGCAATATTCGTTTGCGTTGATTGTTTTTTTTGTATTTTGTCTTTTTTTCGCAACTGAGTCATGTAGAAACGTAGCAAAGAGGAAAACGTTAACTTCTCTTGAGACTCTCAGACGACCTTTCAGTGTAACAAATAAATAATTAAGCACCGTGATCGCGACTGTTCCATACGTGGTCTTCGGTCGTTCACGAATCTCAAAAGTTTTCCGATTTTTTGAACAGTAGAGGAATCGAAAAGACCTTCGAGGTCCACGTCTGTTTAACTTCACGACTCAACGGACCGACAGTTAACTTTTCGTTGTAATAATTATACGTTATACGTTTACTTTCGTTTAACGTATTTTCACGAGTTCACCAGCTCCTTGTCATCAACAGATTTGAGAAATTTACACGACTAGCCACACATGCGCGCATTCATAACCGAGACATTTTGCATTGACTTCGATAATCTTTAACGCATTGATATTACACACTCCTTGTGCTGAATGATTTTAAACATATTTATTATACAATCATTCAAAGCACTATAATTTTAAATCGTAGTAGAATAATGTTTGATGTCGTGAAAAGGTCTTATTCAAAAATGATAAAATCCCTCTCCCTCCCATGGATTTGCTTCAAATGTTCACACATTTGTAGATCTAAATGGGGGTCATCAATTTTTGCAAATTCAACGCCGTAACTCGTGACCCAAACATTACCATCAAATCATACTTATATCGTCCGAATGAGCATTAAACAAGGTATAATTGAGATAGTTTTTCGTTAAAATTTGAAAGTATTTTGTGTATACAATAAATGTTATGTATTTTTAGCTGGCGTCTTAGTAGTGATTCCGAATTATACCGGTGATTGTCTAAATTTTGGTATAGCGATCGAAAAAGCAAGACAAACAGGGTTGAAGGTAATATCGGAAGACAAGTGATAAGTACATTTGCGTTATGAAAATATACTTGCCTTTTCATTTCTGAGACAATATTTTATGGTCAAATTAATAAAACGATAAAAAATGATTTTACGATTTAAAACAGAAATTGTTTTAAACTTTAGGTGTTGGAAGTTATTGTAAATGAAGATTGTAGTATACCGAGCGAAGATCAAGGCGTTGCTGGTAAACGCGGATTAAGTGGACTGGTATTCGTTATGAAAATAGCTGGCGCATTGGCTGAAAGAGGATTATCTCTTGAAGACATTTATGAAACCGTACAAAATATTTTAAAAAATATGGTCACCTATGCAGTTGGATTAACTGCATGCGCTATACCTGGTTAGTATTGAAATATGACCTATTGCATACCATGTTACGAGACCAATGCATTGCAATTAATTATAAAATACTTCAATAGATAATTGTTACTTACGTCACTTATATAGAATATTTGTTTTATTTCGATTCGGTGATAACACATCTTACGAACAACTAATGGTATCAAAATTGTGTTCTTACGAATGTTGTTCGGACGGGGAGGGGGGGGGGGGGGGAATGAACAAAATATTTATATCATACAATGGCCGTACCTTGGTACCAAAAAATTTATTTGAGAATATATTTTTGATACCTTCGGTTCTTCGAGAGATACATATTTCAATACATCGAAATAAAACATACTGTATACGTATATGAAATTTACACAGTCGTATAGATGAATATAAAATGAATATTATCGACGTATTTCAGGACAACCGCCAATGTTTGAACTTGCAGAAGACGAGATAGAGTGTGGAATGGGAGTTCACGGAGAAGCTGGATACGAGAAAATAAAATTAGGAACGTGTAACGAAGTAATTGCGTTTATATTGAAACGTATTTGTGATTCGCTACCTTTAGTTGGTGGTGATTCAGTTGCTGCAATTGTTAATAATTTTGGAGCCCTAAGCCAGTTAGAACAGGGGATAGTTGTTCATGATTTAACAAACCAGCTTAGTAAGTCACAATGATTGTTACTATAAATATATGTATATAGTATATACTCCGCATTGAACAACTACGCATACAATACATCATAGGATACTTAAAAAAAATACATAGGGTGGTTCGTACAAAGTGTTAAAAGCTATTTTTTTAGAAAGTATTAGTGATAGCGCCAACATTTTTGTTGGATTGTGAAGATAGCTTCTTATGTAACATACGAGGCATCGTGAGTAATTGTGAAAATATTATTATAATTTGTAAATTTATTTTCATTAGTTTTGAACTACATCAGGTATTTCGGGTACACGCACATTCCTGCAAATAATACATTTATTTTCAGGGACGGAACACGAATATTTATTTATTTAAAAATAAATAATTAAAATATGGAATAATTATCATAAATAATAAATTTGTCAATTTAAATAAAATCGTGTATGTTTCTAATACTTCGAACGAAAGAAAACTAAAATCAGTATCAGAAACGTGACTTTATTTCTCATCGAGTTGTTTATTCTTTTTCGTCCGTACGTTAACACAACTAATCAAAGATCTATAACAATTACTGAACTCCAGTAGATATTTTAAATTTAAAGGACTGTTACAATTCCTTATACATTTTTGTTAACACAGGGCACATGAATATAAAACTTCTACGTATTTATTCGGGAGTTTTAATGACATCATTGAATAGTGCCGGAATACATATTACTCTTTTGAAATTACCCGAATGCCATAAAGACTTATTCATCAGTTGTCTCGATGATCCTACTGATGCGCCACAGTGGCCAGGTTGCACATATAGCATTCCTTTGAAAAATAAACAAATAGTTACCCGAGATAACGTAACACGAAATATAAAACAAGTTGGAATTGAAATCAATTCCAAACAGCAAAATCTATTGAAACAGTGTTTAAAGAGTGCGTGTGAAAGCATAATTGAGAAAGAAACCTTGATCAATGATCTGGATAGGGGCTGTGGTGACGGTGATTGTGGCACAACACTTAAAAGACTTGCTAATGGTATCTACTTATTAATACAATACGATTCAATATTAATATAAGGTGTAATAAGCGCGAAATTTGATAAATAGTAGAGAGAGCAATACTTTTTATATTATTTAATAACTACATACATTATGTAGCTTTTACATTGACCATAGCTTTTCCGGCATTCTGCAACATTGAAAAAACTCAAAATACGCGGTTATTACTATGGACCTTGCAATTCAAACAAAAAGTTTTGAAGATTCTCAATGGTTCTAATTTCCTTCTATATATTTATTTTCAGAAATTTTGCAAGGGTTGGATCGTTATTATTTATCGCATCCTTCGTCTGTTTTCTCCGAATTAGCATACATAGCTGAAGAAGAAATGGGTGGTACATCCGGTGCATTGTACTGTTTATTCTTTACTAGTGTCGCTACAGAATTAGCATCTGCCGATGCAGAAGAGGATTGGTTACATATTTGGGCTCGAGCGCTGCGCAGTGGTTTAAATTGTTTATTAAAGTATGGAAAAGCCAAACCAGGGTATAGGTCTATGGTATGTATCCGATTAACACTAGAACTACCGACGGTGAACATATTACTATTTGTATCAAACTAGATATGTATTTTCAGAGTTATATGGGGAAAGGGCAAATTAATTTACGAGTACCATTAGCTGTCTAATAGGTTGTTCAATAAGTTTTATCGAACGATAAAACTTACTGAGCAACCTAGTATTTTGATAATTGCCCATGAATATTGTAGGCAAAGACGTCGTTAATAATTGAGTAACTTTAAAAAGAAGTTTGAAACAGGTTAAATTGACCTCTGTGGTAGTTCTAATATTAATATTATATTACATATACAGGATGAGTCACGAGAAACAATACTCCGAAATATCTCCCGTATTTATTATTGTATCGAAAAACTTCTTGAGACAAAGTTTCACTATTTGAACACAATACATTAATATTTCTGTTAATTAAAGTTATTTCAAAATCAAGGAATGCTAAGTCATATATTTGAAATCGTATAAAAAAATGATTTTGAAAAATTGTTTTCTTACCACTGTATACATCTCTTCAACTAGTAAAACTTTGTCTTGGGAAATTTTTCAATACAATAATAAATAAAGGAGATATTTCAAAGTAATGTTTCTCGTAACTCACCTTCTAGATCATTAGAATATTTTAATATTTATATTATACAAGAGAAAATTAAAATTACAAGATTTATAAACGAATTCCAAATTTAATTCTTTCCAACTTTCTTATTATTTGCTCAGTGTTAAATAACTACATGTAAATAAAAATTATAATATATCCTTGAAAAAAGTTTACACATGCAATCAATAACACTTATTTTACAAACAAACCTTAAATGATTGCTTACAGAAATGCTATGTACATTCCTAATATTTTATGTCTTTCTAGGTCGATGTGATTAATGCTGTATGCGAAACTTATGAAAATGTATTGCATAATGAATTAATTGAAATATGTGTTACCATAAAAGCAGCAGCTTGGCAAGCATGCGAAACAACAAAGAATATGGTGCCGAAGTATGAAATTATTATTTTTATATTTAAATAAATGCATATAAATTCAAATCATTGTTAACTTTCTAACGACCGCTATCACATATACATAATTATAAATCATGTACATATATACATATATTATTCTATTACAGAGTCGGACGAGCTAGTTACGTAAAACAAGCTCAATATTTGCAAAATGTAGATGCTGGTGCACATGCAGTTGCCACGTGGATTAGTGCTATTATTGATGTAATTAAGAATATCAAAATGTAATCATATATAATTAATCACTAAAGTATTTTACACTGAGTTCTTAGATTATTTTTATTCATAATGAAGCTATATTGATATACTGGATGCATTTTTTAATTGAATATAGAATTTGATATTAACACTGTATTGGGGAGATTATGACAACTATTTTTAATTGTATGCAATTGAAAGTTCTTCAGGAATGATTCATATAACTTATAAGTGAAAATAGTCTGAATATGGTCATGTTTAGTATCATTTTTATCAAGAGAACCTTACCAATCCATTAATAATACTCTTGTGAAGATACAATGAGAAATACAAAAGTTGTTCATCTCTAGATGGAATGGTCAGATGTACCAGGCCAATGCTTATCCTCAGAATACTTCAAGTAGATATAGCTAGTTTTGACCAGGGTGCATTAAATAATTTCAATAGAGATCTCCATTCAAGAACTTGATGGACCTTTTGCTGTCATTGTAGTCCTACCTTCAGATGCTGATCACAATCTCTATGAGGGCATTCTTTTTCAAATTATATACTTAACTATCGAGTTCATCTACTTATTTACTGTAGACACTTTTTATCATCTTCTTAATCACTGTTTTCTATGTACATTGAATTTTATTCTGAGTTTTTTTCTAATACTCATTTCAAGGATATGATGTATGTTCACACATGCATTAATCTCCTGATATGATCCATATGTTTTATTTTTTTCAAAAAATTATACTACTAGTGAAAATAACATGATATAATTTACAAGAAACATCCTTTTTGGTGGTTCTATACAACTCGTACATACTGTGAAAATGGACATTTGGATCACTAAAGAAACTTTCTTCTTCTCCGATCAAACAGGACTTAAGATCCACAATGAATGTAGTAAGGATCAACAATTTTGTCAAATAAATGTAACAAAATTCATTGTTAATAAATAGATTAGAGCACGTGTTATATTTACATTGGTAAAAAGTGTATAGATGTGTCCAGTAGTATGTGCAATATTGCACATAATTGTGTATGTGATTTAAACAATTTTTGCCGTGTTTCAAACAAATGACACCATTAATTGACTGGAGTAAGATAACTGAATTAGTGACATTTTCTTTATCAGTAACACTACTCTCTATGTTATTCTTCAAATTTGTGACAATGTTTACATGCATTTGCTTTATATGTTTTAATAAAAGCATTATTTCGATCTTTTGTGCAAAAAAAAATAAGTTTTTAATATCTTTTCTGGAATAATTAAAATGAGATAATAATAATTAAATATAAAATATACTAATTATTATTTTCTTCGCGATTATTGTTATTATTAATTATTAGTTAATTTATAGATTTACTTATTTGATTAGGTATGAATTATCATAAACGTTCATTAGAAAGGAAATGCAATTTTTAAATTGCCGCTATCAGCCATAATTGAAAATAGTTCATTTAATGTACACATTCAGTGTTAATGCTGCCGGTTAAGAGGATATCTCTCTTTAGATGATCTGTTTCTGTACAATGATATGACGAATGTCAACGTGCTAGTGTAATTTGTGAAAGAAATTTATTACATCGTAAAGATATTGCCTTCGATACTTCGTCCTTCATTTATTTAATAATAATTCACAAAAAGTATAGCTTTTTACTATAAAATATGGATGAAAGTCTATTGAAAGAAATCCACTATCTAACACGTAAGTTTACAATTTTTAATTATCGGTACAATGTTAAATATAGTGACGACAAAAGCATTGGCACATTGCAAAAGTTAGAATAAAATAAACGATAAATGTGAAAATAGTGCAATTGTAAAATTAGGTTTCTTCAAAAAAAAAAACAGTTTTAATCTACATATTGATATATTTATAAAAAAGTAAATGTTATCTACATACATATTAGATTTTAATAAAACAGAACAACGAAAACTATATTGAGGGCTGTTTGTATTTCAATAAACATATCGACACAGTCATAATTTTATTGTGTAGTAATAAATTTTTATATTTTATACTTTAAACTTTGTTGTATTATAATATGTAATGAATAGTGTATACTACTTTTTATTATTTTTTAAGTTTATTTGCAGTATTTATCAAAATTGTTATTGTAATTTTATCTCCCTTATTTTCAATTGTAAAAAGAATTTATTTTCAAAAAGTAAACATCTAATATGTATATGTTTTTGTAGATTCAAAAAAAACATCTTTTCTATTTAAATAAGTTTTTCTTAATTATCACCGAAATAAAAACACATTTAATTGTTTAGAATTAAGAGTCTAAGATTCAAAGGAGTCAAAGACATTTAGACATTTAAGGTTGTATTCTATATATTTTACAAAGATCAATATGTTAAAGGCTTAAGTGCACTAAATTTGGCAGATATCGAGAGCTTCTTAACACTATATATGCTAACTAGTTTCGTGAATGTCCGATACTAATGGCCAGGCAAAATATGATATTCTATATACGTTTAATAATTCAATACAACATTTGAACTGATAGATCTATAGACCTAAAAGTATTACGATATATATAAAGCAACTTAATAAATCTAAATATGTACATTAGGCAAGGGTGCTCAATTTGTGATTCTCGAGATCATCAATTTTAATTAGCCTTTTTGCATGAATCTTGAACAAAAAGAATTTGTCCCAATATGAATACTTGCAAAGACATTTAATGTTAACTCTGTAAACTGAAGGCACATGTTAAATCTTTTGTGGAAAAGAAGATATTATGCATTACTGAGTAATGATTTTTCATGCTATTGAAAAATTACATTTGTGCATTTCAGGCTATTGTTCACCTTTTTTTTTATTGTATTTGTATACTTTCTATAAATACAATATAATTTACCTTGAATTCTTCCCTTAATTATAAAAGTACAATAAATGTGAAATGACAATATTTAAAACAAAAAAAATTACAATCAAAAAAGTATCTGGAAGAAGAGACTCAAATGTATAAACTTATAATAATCGAGATGTACTTTCAGTTCACTAAGTTTTTAATTGAATATCTTTGTAAACATTGGACATTGACACAAATGCTCAAACATATGTTTTCTTACTATTTTAGATTTACAAGACAAAAATTTTGCTGTATTGAGTACTGTATTAACATGACCTTTCTTTGTTAACTGTTATATTTATTATAATATTCACAAACTATTTTTCATCGACAAGTTTAATGAAATAACAAATTTTTAATGAATTCAAGCTAATAACACTTTTTCGTTACTAATAAAGTAGTAATATTTATGAAATATTTTATATATACAAGTAAACTTAATTTTAATAATGTACTTAATTCGCCTTTAAAGTTTTAGATGTGAAACAAAATTTTTAATGTAATAATATTATGTATTACAGATTTAATAGAACACCATAAGAAGAAGTCATCAGAAAAAGAATATTGTACAGAAGAAACTCTTGTAAACCAAAACTCAATTCTTACAAAGCCTCACAAATGTATAAACTTACTTCAGAAATGTCAACCATGTTCTAGAACTTCTAATAGTACCTCAAATATTGAATTAACAAGTACTAATGTATACATCAATCCAAATTTCAAGCGTCAAAGTTCTGCTATACATATCAATCCAACATTGTACATGAAACCTTTAGTACACATTAATCCAAAAATGATGAGAGGTGTTATTAATTCTAATGAAAATATAGGATGTAATCCTGTAAATATAGTAACAAGTGTTAAACAAAATTCTTTACAAGACCAAAACTCTATGAAAAAATCAGTATATGTTAATCCAAAATTAATGAAAAAATTGTCTTCCTCAATATCATCTAAACCAATAGAGCATAAAGATATAGTAGTACAGAATATTAGTCATGCAGTTTGTTCAAGATTAAAATTTGTAAAGAGTATTAATACTTCAAAAACTATTCATAGTCAAAAGAGAACTAATAATTCTAATATTGTAATTTTATCGAAAAGAAAACTTGTACGCGTAAAACGAGGATCAAAAAGATTATTAAATACTTCTCAAAAAGAAGTTTATAAAAGTAAAAAATCACAAAATTCATTATTAAAAAGTGTTAATAAACCTATATCTCACAAAATCATGAAAACAAAAATAATAAATGCTTTACAACAATCAATTACCAAGGATACTAATTTTGTGAAATTACCAATTACAAAACCTAAAATAAACAAGTACAGAATAGATAGAACTATACCGAAAACAATAAGTATCAAAGAATATACAAATCTTGGTCAGACAAAAATAGTGTATGTATTAAAACTTGAATAATAATTTTAAATATATCATACAACTACAACTTGTAAATTAATTAAATTTTAATATATTTTATAGGAATAACAAACCAGAGTTAATTACAATTGGAGGAATTGTTTACAAATCTTCCAAGAATCAGTTAGTACGTAACAGCTATGGAGTAAAAAGTAGGTTGTAATAATATTAATAATATTTAAGCTTTCATTACAAAAAAAAATTATGTATATGAGTAACATAAACACTTGGGTCTTTTATTTCAGGAAAACGTTCAACAAATATAAAAAATGATAAATTTATTGTGGCTACTAATGGGAAAAAATTATGTAGAGTTAAATCTGTAAAACAAATATCAGGAAATTCCAATACAAAAACATATAACACACTTAATGGAACAAAATTACTAACTAACATCTCACAGAAAGTAAACTATAAAAATAATATTAGGTATACAAAGCTTCTTGTGTAGTATTGTAGCATTAAGAAAATCTTTATACTCTCTTTTTAAAACTATTAATATTAATACTTTTTTTTTTAATCGCAGCAATAAAGTTAAACAAAAAAGTATACAAATATTGCGGAACAAAATGCAAAAAAACAATCAGCCATGTTTAATATTTCAACGATTCGGATATTGTTCAAATCATGAAAAAGGGATTTGTGTAAAACGTCATGATAAAAAACAAATTTCTCTTTGTAAAAAGTAAAATAATTTTATTCTTTATATTAATATATATGTATGTATGTATGTATGTATGTATGTATGTAAGTAAATGAACGTTAATTACTTAGCAGTAAAATGTTTTTAGATTTCTTCAAGGAAATTGTTTACTAGATAATTGTCCACTATCTCATGACGTAGGTCCTGAAAAAATGCCAACTTGCAAATATTTTTTGGAAGGCTGCTGTACGCGAGATAGTTGTCCTTACCGTCACATTAAAGTTTCTTCCAGTACTCCAATTTGTAGAGAATTTTTGCAGGGATACTGTGCTAAGGGCCATGAGGTAATATCGATATTTTTAATTTTATTTCTTATGACAACTTTTTATGTTATAGTAGCGCATTTTCTAATTCTTGCTAGAGCGGCAATCTTTAATATAAAGTAGTTTGTATTGTATATTAATGTAAGAAATTGAATTTTAAAGATATTTTAATTATATGTAAAAAATTGTACAAATTTTTCAATTCTATACAAAATTAGGCACAACTGAACTTCCATTACATTTGTGTGTTCAATGAAAAAAAGTAGAAGTAACATTTGTGTACACTAGTTTGGAGTATCATATTAAATGCCTCAACTTAATTGTGAATGATTATTTAATGAAATTAATTTCAAAGTTAAGTTACAAAACTTTTACACTTCTGTTATCATGACATATTAAGTGCATTATAGTGTAATACTTTTTATTTATCATTATTTGTAAAATCTACTAATGAACAAGTACTTCATTTTCTTGTATGATATTTTATATACTGTTTTATACATGTACACTGATATCTTTAACATTTTATGTCAATATTTTCCAAAATGGTAGGTTTCTTAGAAGCCAAGAAGAATGTAGAAGAAAATGTTTAGTATAAAAAATGTAAATAACTTAACTATTTCTTTCTATTGATACATTGATTATTAGAATTTTACATTTGTAAGAATATACTTTTCTTGTATCATTTTAAACTTATTACTTATCTTGGGCGCAGAAATTTTCTTTTCTTTTTAGGAGAGTACCTTCTAAAAAATTTGGAAATCATTGCTTTATATACTGATCTTGGCTAATATTATGTCAATAATGTGTAAATGATGCCATATAAGAAGAATTTGAAATTTTTTTTTCCTTTTTTTTTTGTTGCAGTGTAAACAACGTCATGAAAATCTGTGTCCTGAGTTTGAAAGGATGGAAAAGTGCAGTAAAGGTAAGCATTGCCCTTATCCTCACAAACCACATTTATTTTCTAACAAACAAAATCATTTGAAAAGAAAATACAATGTACCTAACACTCAAGTGATACCTTCTATATCAAGGGATATTTCCACTTCTAACAATGAAAGTAGACTTAGATACTATGAACAAGCAGATACTAATGTTGACAAATGTTTACATAAAAAAAGGGAAAGTGTTATGAAAAAAGTAAAACTTATGAAAAAATTGGAAGCAATAGTTAATTCTAATACACCAATCAAAATATCTGATAACAATTCAAATTTAAAATTGATTAGTAATTGTGAACCACAAACCACATCTGATCCTAGAATTTCAAAACGACCTCCAATTGGTTTTCTTCCTGCTTACATACCTATTGATTAATGTAAACAGTATAGCTACCTGTAAAATTCTTTTCACATTCTTCAAAATTGTCTGTGTGTTCATATACTCTAATTATTTTTAGTAAGATATCAAATTTACAATTCGATAAAATAAACTTATTTTAAATACTAGTAAAATTTACATTTACTGTTGTTAAAAACTTTAAGTTTGTATTATATTAGATCCAAATACATACAAAAGATAAGAATTATATTTTATAATGTATATACTCATGTAAATGAAAAATGTATACTTGGCAAAATGAAGATATTTTATCTGGATACAACTTGTTATTATTTCATACAAACCTAAGTTTCATTTTACCTTATTTTTCTATTTTAAACATGATAATGTTGTAACACATAATGAACAAAATATAAATGATAATAATTTATAATTTCATCTATTTTTCTAATGTATATATAGGATATTAATGTCAATATAAAATCTTTTTCTGCATAAAGTGCTAATATAAATCGGAAAGTCTTCTCCTAGAATATAAGCAATTATGAGCACTTTATTCAGATTATAATAATGATCTGCATAAAGATAAAATTTATGTTAGAGATTCACGATTAGTAATCATCTCTATCACTGTTTGTTTTTTGCAGCTATGGATTTAAACATCAAATGGCTGTACTTTAAAACAGTGCTGCGCGCGTATCGTTGTAGCGGTCAGTAACGTAAACTAAAAACTATTTTATTGCTCATTTTATCTTCATAAGAATATTATCAATTATTTAACGAGGTTTTTCTGTTAAATATAAATCCAAATACGACCCTTTACGAAATATGTTTAATTATACATAATTTGAAGTTCTTCATAAATGATTCGAATAAATTATAATTAAAAATAGTTTGAATTATGTCTTGTTTAAACTCATTTCCATCAAAAAGATCTCGCCAATCGATTAATATTATTTTTATAAGGATATAAAGAAAATTACAAAAAATATTAATCTACATTAACATTAACACATCGAGATTCGTTTGGCACCGCTTTCAAGCTTCGACTCGCGGATTGGTTGGCTGCTGTTGTATTTAGTTAATTTTCATTATTCTGTGTCATCCATTATCCTTATCGAATAGCTTGTTTGACTTTAATCAGTTCCGAAAACTAATTTTGTATTATACCTTGAATAAAGATGTTTACTGATTCTAATTTTCGATCTTTAAAAATATAACATTACCACACAAGATTTTAAACGTCATATACTATAAACCTCACACAGGCAGACAGTGTGTCGAATAAGAGTGCCACCTTTATAAAAATACGGAGAAAAAAATATACTAGGATTTTTTTAAGCATTCTCTACAAACAGTCCCTCCTCTAGTTGTTTTAATTATTTTTCAAAAACTTTTAGACTATTTTTTAAAACAGCCATACAAAAGTCTATTCAACATCCGTTTTTATTCTCACTCGATCAAAACACTGTACTGATACTGTTCTGTAGATATTACATATTTTATAAAGTTTTAAAATTAAAAATGCTAAGAAAGCATTCTAAGCCACACAATTCTCACAGATTCTACACAGTAAAATATATAGAAGCGAAAATACAAAAAAAAGCATAATAACCTACTCGAGTTATACTAAATTTTCCTCATAGTACCTACTGTGCACAATTCGCTTGTCCATGAACTCGGTACATAGTAGTTCGGGAATTGAGAAAGGAAGCTTTAGATTCGTCTTCTTTCTTGTAAATACATTAATATAAAGTAGTAGGGGAAATTCACTATCGTTTTGTGTTACAGTCTGTGATCCGCAATGTCGCATCCAACATCATTAATGGAAATTCACATAGATAAATCGTTAAATGTGTTAAAAATAAATAGTAAAAAGATAAAGGACATTTTAAATAACTTTTAAAATCTATTTTAAAATATAATAATATACTATTCTTTTAAATAAGAATGAATTTACGACTGACTAGTGTAGTTGTGAAAATATATTAATATACTGAATGCAACTAAATTCTTTATATGATTTCTTTATTTCACATTTATTCATCACTTTAATAATTTACGTGTAAACGATTATACAAAAAAGTATAACTTCCCTTACATGTAGTCTCAAAATATTTTCAATAGATTCTGTTATAAAAACATATTTTGACGCTAACAAAGAGCAAAATTAAGGTTAACATAAACAAACGAATATTTACATAAGGCAATACTGTTATAAAGTACTTAAGTTAATTAAAAAAAAAATTGGATAATAAGATAAAATATAATCACGGTTAATATGATAAAAACATAACTAGAAATGTATAAATTATTGTGTCAAAAATTCGTTCATCACAATCAAAATATATTGCCTTTTACATACACTTATGTACGGCAATATCAAACGGAAATAAAAAAAAAAGTAGAGAAAAGCAAAATATCTAACATCAAGAACAAGTTGTTCAATAAATATGTAAATTATATTAAAAATTTTAAGTACACATTGAAAAGGAATTTTTTAGAAGCAGTGCGCGTCTATAATGTGTTTAGTACCAGTACTAAAAATTTGATCTTGGACATTAAAAAATACTATTTAATAAGGGAAAAAAAAGTTACTTATGGTATTCATAGTTTAACAATAGACGAACTACAATTGAAATATATAATACACAAAGATTTAGCAAAAGTACACTTTGTTCTTTTAATGTGTCTCATTCCATTTTCAAGTTTTATCATCTTACCTTTGGCATATTATTGTCCAAAATGTCTTCTAACTTCTCATTATTGGACACCACAACAAAAACTTGATTATATGCTCTTAAATCAGAAAAAGCGATTAAAACACAACAAGCCATTACTCAGATGTATGCAGGCACAGCTTCATACTATTAAAGGTCAAACATTGAAAACAAAGTGGAAAGATATTATTGCGTGTCTTGATAGTGGTACACACCCTTGTGTAAAAGATATTACTACCTGTACTGAATTATTTGCTGGTCAACCATTTTCATTAGATAATCTTAAAAAGAGACACCTAGTATGTTGAACACAGTGTGATTTTATTTAATTTCATTATTATTCAATTATTTTTAAAACCTACTTCTATATTTATAATAACAAAGTTTTGAAGAAAAGAGGTTGCATTATGGTATGCATTACAGATAATAGTGACGCAATAAACTTGAATTATTTTTTTTTAGGAAGAATTACTTGCTATACATGGCATATCTTTTCTGAGACCTTTCAAAAAAGAAATTTTAATGCGAAGGGGTATGCTAATAAAACAAATGGATCAAGCTATACAAAGAGAAGGTGGAATTACAAAATTATCAAATGATTCAATAATTTGGGTGCGTACACAAGAAACCTAATCAATTATACTTTTAACATAATTTTCAATTATCATGTATAATTAAATATATGTTTACGTATGCATTACACTTAATACATACATCTAAAATGTTTTAGGCACTTTCATTTAGGGGTTTAAATCCTACAAATATGTCAATAGAAAGAATGCAAAACTGGCTTGAACAGTGGTTTATTATATCAAATATTGTCAATGAAAGTAATATTTCATTATTATTACATAGTCCAATACTATTGGCATACAATCACCCTAATAATTGGATCCTTATATACAGTTAAAACAGTAACACTAAATACTTATTATTTTTATTATAAAATATATAGGTATTATAATAATATAATACTTCAATATTTATTTGTTTATACAATATAAGTCACTATTGTGTGTCTGTTTTACATTACTATAATATATATTTTAATCTTCTAATTGTAAGATGTATTTCAATAAATCACATATTCATATATTATATACTTGTATATACACCTGGTGGCATCAATTTCAATTTAAATTCACATTATATCCCCTTGGACAAGTTTCTAGTTATTCTGAAAAGTTGAAACATAGATCATGTTAGTAAGTATTAATTAAATAATTTTCTGTTGATGTCCTCTGCTAACTTTAAAATAAATTAAAAACATAAAAAATAAAACATTACTATTTGGCTATTATAAATTGTGTATTAGAGAAATATATTTAGAAACAACAAATAAAAAAATAATTTCATTTATACCTGATTGTAGCACATGAACAAATATAGTTAGCCATCTTTTCCTATGGATACTATGTATATATATGTTTTTTCAAAAATACATTGATATATTTAAAGAGATTGCATAAAGCATGCCTTTCTGCTTCATTTTTAGTTTTTCCTATACCCATTTGAAATATTATGGGCATAGTAGCCAATCTGAGTCCAATCATGAATACATTTCCTTTTGTTGTAAATATGATTCTTTCTATAGATACATTTAGTGCTTTATAAATAATGTGTTCTAATTTGCTTAAGTCATCAGAATAGCATTTTTCCCTTTCACATGTAAATAACAAACAAACTTTCTGTTCAAGTGGAATATTACTGCATAAATCAGTTAACATTTTATGATTATTAGTAATTAACTGATGATTATTTACAACAGGCATATTTTTTTTTGTATGGTATAATGCTATTACTTCATCTGTGCTGGTGTTGTTTACTAAACACTCATTTAGTGAAAGATCTTTAAATTCTATGTCCAACTGATCTACAGTAATTTCTTCTAATACATCACAGAAATTTACCCTTTTTTTTATACATTGTAAGACTTCCTGTGCTGCTTTTTGTTTAGCAACTTTTTTTGTAGCTGCAGATGCTTCTTTATATTCATTACCTACATTGCATCTTACAGTAAATACAGACAGATGAGCTGGTCCAGATGTATTAACAATATTATAACAGGGAGTGGAAAGTTTATATAATATACAAAACTCCTATAAAATGTTCATAAAAATATTTTTAAGTAATATTTTAACAGTAGTAACATCCTAAAATAACTTACTTGCAGACGCCCTACATAATTTTCAAATATATTTAATGAATTTGGAATAGTTGAATCCTCAGAAAGAATATGGGAATCAGATATAAAAGTAGATAATTCAGTTTCTGGAGACGATTGTAATATCGAATTTGATACTTCTTTCGAGTCTATCAGTATCTGTAGCAATGATCTAGCAGCATTTTGTTTTGCTTCTTTTTTGCTATTTCCTTCCCCAATAGTATCATAATTATTCCATTTAACCTTAATGTTAAAGTTTGATGTAATTGAAGAAAGTTCTGTGTAAACGGGCATAGATCCAAGTTTCATTGTTACTTCTTGTAAAATTGATATTGGTGTTTTATTCATTTTACCAGATTTACAAGTACGTATTTTAGTGCCAAAATTAGTTTTGATACAATTATTTCCAAATTTAATACACGCAACAAATTGCTCTTATTAAACTTGGAGGGAAAGAAAACAGCACTGACTAATAAACCAGCCCATTTCTGGACCTATGGAGGAGTAATATTCCCTACTCCTATTCTTGAAATAATAAATAATTTGAACCAACTTATGCAGGAAAAAGATACTAAACTTGAAAAAAATTACTAAATATTTGGGATATTTTGCGATACTATTAGTTTATTATTTTGTTAAACTACCATAATAAATATAATAAGAAAAGAATTCAAAACTTATCTCACTGTAGTCACATGTATGTATAATAGATATCCTAATTTTAGTTTGATTGTAACTCTCATATGTCTATTAATTATTTACTATATAATTTTTAGTTACATTTTAGACAATAATGTAACATTTAATTTTTAACTATTTTATATGCTATTTACACACATATGTGCAAAGGATTAAACACTACATTTCCTTTTATTAAGAGTATTTTGTCTGAAAAATAAAGGTGATTGAAGAAAGCTAAGAAAACTACAAATTACTTAAACTACCCCAACCTAACTATTGATGCCAACTTTTATAATTTATAAAACCAAATTTACATTACTACATACGAAATATGTGGAAAATAAAAAAGTAGTAAATGTCTTATGTTTAATAGGTTATTCAATAAGTTTCGTCGTTTGATAAAACTTATTGAACAACCTAGTATATGTTTCTAGTATTTTTGTAAAGCAATACTTTTTAATTCGTTGCAGATAGAAGAATACAGTCTTATAAATTATTAGAAGTTATGTAAAGTTTCGAAAATAAATATAGATATCCAAAAATGCGAAAAAGAAGAATCACGAATGGGAAAAGAATCTTTATCAATCGTATGATAAATAAAATTTTTAGTATCTTTTATATATTACTAAAAAATTTTATCTAGATAAAAATTTTAGGCAGCTCTGTTTCTAAATAAAAATAGGCTGTAATTGTAACCATATAATAAATTGACCTCAAATACACATTCATGTAGTAGCAAGGCTAAAACTGTCTTTCAAATCTCTTGACTCTAGCAAACCCAATATACTGAATAACGAAAATAAAAAACGTACAATTTTGCTATATTTTTATGTTAAAATTGAAGTACTGCAAAATAATAAACAGAAAAGCATAAACTGATCGAAATACAAATAAATATTTTTTAAGATTAATTTTTAATAGTAAAATTCAAGCTAGTTCCCTAGTAATATAATATTCAATAGGTATTAAAAACAATTAGCTAAAATTAAATTAAAATCCAACTATTAATTTAATTTTAACCAATTATATGTATTATATACAATATTTGCTTAATTTATTGTACAATGTATATACAATATTTATACATAGTGTAATTTTAAAAGTATATAAAATATTTGAAAAAACGTGTAAAAAGTTGGATAAAGAATTTATAATAATCATATATAAAGATAAATATGGATGATAAAATATAATCTAAAATAAAATATATAGTTGATAAACTATTGTTATTATATATCTTAAATTATGTAACTTGGAAACTAAAGCAAGATGAAGATTATTTTATTATTAATTAACAAATTTAAAGGCACATGTAACAGTATTTTGTAGAAATGTAATACAGATTATTTAAATTCATATGGAAACTATAGTTTTAATTGATATTGTATAGGAAACTATAATTGATTGATTAACTGCATAATGCTGACAATTTTATAACAAAGAAAAATTACATAATGATATATTTGTTATAATTTATAGATAAAATGAATATAAATAGAATTTAAATTTTATAACAAAGTTCGTATGTCATAATATAATTAGAGTGTCTTCTAAGCTTTGTATATAAATTTATTAAAAATAGGAGGAAAATTGTAATTCTTAACATTGGTTAGTATAACTAACACCGTAATAATCAGGTTTTACAAACCCTATAGTCTATGCACAAAAACCATTGTAGGCAAACGTAATTCATTATGTTGGAAATTATTAGATTTATTATTGTGAAATATTATCTTCTTGTAGCTTAAGAATTTTTTTAATTTTGAGGATGCAATATATTTTTAAAGTAGTCTTATAAATGTATATAGTATGTACTTGATATAAAAATATCTAAAAAGATTGTTAACCTTTTACGCGTATTTAATAAGTTTCATGTTAAAGTTCAAAAATCTTACGAATGGCACATATTTTAAACTAATCAATATTATTAACATAAGTTACTGATATCAGCCTTTGAATCTGGGCTCAAAGAGCTCCAATGTGTATTACTACATTTCTGTAATTTTAATTTAGTATCATTGTTATCATTAACATTACATATTTCGTCAATTTCATAATGTTTTTGCACTAACTTGTCTATCCATTGATCCAAATTAGAATTGACTTTATTTTCATTATCTGTAATGTATGTAGTCCATTCACGAAAATTTATGGAACTTAATAAATGTGACCACTTTTTATTCATTTCTTCAGTAATATCGTAACTATCACCAGATGCATTATTTGCTTTTTTCGCTTTTTCTGCATTAATTTTTTTATTTTTCCAGTATCCTAAAGGAGTGACCAAAAAATTCATTTTCGCTACTAATAGAGAATCAGCAACTAAGAACAAGTGCCAAGTACCCACAACCAGATGTTCATTGAACTGTGGTCTTACATACCCTCTCTGAAAACAAGCAATGCATTAATTATTCAAAAGAATGCTAAATAACAAAATATTGATTAGATAATATTATATAATTACTAATGTCATTTCTTCAAGTTGTATGTAATTAACATCTGCTAATCGACCATATGGGTCCACCCAAAGTATTGATAGATTTTGTGGTGTTGTAATCCCAATATCAAATTCGTATGACAAAACTGGATATGAGTATGGTCCTATACTTCCCATTAAATTTCTAAATGTTTTTTCCTTCTGATCATAATCAGTATTAATTGATAAACTTTGTATTTTTCCTAACCATTCTCTACTAGTAGAAAAGTTATGTCTTAAATAGACCAAAACTTCTATTCGTTCCACATGTTTTTGTTGAACTAATGGCTGTTCCATTATAGCTTCTGCAAGAATTAAGGTCCCAATAAACTGATTTTGTCTGAAATAAGCAGTTGTTTCTAGAAGATGGACATTCTTGTAGTTTATCTTCAATTTGCGAAAAACCAATCTTGCTAATGAATTTGCAATAGTTAGTTGTGCATCATCTGTCAGAGGACTTAAATCTGCTGTATGATATAAACTTTGCCAGTACATGTCATAACCTTTTGATGTAATAGTTTTATTTATTTTTTCAGGGTACAACCACTCTTCTACCCTGTCTATAATTCTTTGATCAATGATAGGTTCAAATTTTCGAGCAAAAAATAAGTTACGATCTGCTGTATTTCGGATTCGACTAAAATCTTCAAGTTTAAAATCATTTGGACTGCAGCCACACCAATCAACTACTGCTTTATACTGACATTTACAACCTAACTTTCTTTTCCAGTTAGTAACATGTAAATTATTATCTATGTAAGTATTGCAAAATCTTGAATTACGTAAAACCGTATGAAAAAAGGACTCAGCAGGCAGTAAGGTATATTTAAATACTCTGAAAAGATCAGTCACTAATGCATCTGGATTTGGCCCAGCAACATATTCTACAAATTTTCTGCTTAATGCTACCCAGTCACTACCACCATCTATCTGAATACCTATAAAAGATTGAGTTATAATGTAAAATAATACAAACAGTTTAAAAAGTAAAAAGAAAAAATGTACCATTTGGTAATTTGCGGTCACCTATTCTCCACATACGAGTCTCACATTCTACAAAAGTTTTATCTAATCCTTGTTTAGTGATAAAACGTTGAACTTCTCTTCCATGAGATTTTACAAAATTCATACCTTTATTTAAACTTAGAAATTGTATTAATTGCATATTACTTTTTATAGGAAAGTCAGATTCCGATAGATTGACAAGAAAATCCCAATGATGGTGATGTGCAAGCATTTGTCTTGCAGATTTCAAGAAAGTTGTTAAAAGACTAGCACCTCCCCAAATACTTGCATGTCGTAAACCATCTCCTCTTGCTACTTTAATATTATTTGTTTTGCAAGACTTTTCCACTTCTAACATTTCTCGATAAAGATAATCTTGTCGCTAAAAATGTATAATAAATATACTATAGTGAAATACTTATTTGATAAGCTTAGAAACAAGATTATTTAATTACCGCATCAACATGAATATAAAATAAATGTGAAGGATGATAAAGAATACTGATAAGTCGTTTCACTTGCCGACTGGCTCTACCATTTACTGTTAATAAATATGCTATTTGAGCAGGTTTTTCATTTTCATCTTCTGTACTTGTATTTCGAGCTTCTTGTGCTTTGAATTCTGTTGAATAAAAAGTAATGTTTTGTATAAATTTGTACTTTTAAAGGTGATGAAAGTAAGAATAAGTATACCAATTTGTTTACTTTCTTACTTTGAATTCCAGTCCAAAACACATTAATGGTCAAATATCCACCACAAGAATATTTTGGATTACCAGAACATTTCATATTACAACTGGAATCTGGTAATTGCTTTAGTTGAGATGGTTTCTCCATTCCACAGAAGCATTCAATACTAAAATTAAATTTATAAAATATAATTAAATACAATATAGCTAAATATAATATCTGTTATTATAAAGACCTAAAAGAAAGCATATGGGTAACTGTAATAGATTTAATAAAAATTGTTTTTAAAAGTAAAAATGTGAAATTAATATTGTTGTCAATAAGATAATTTTACGTATGTATATGCATAAAAAATAGTGCACAATTTTCATTCATTCAATTATCAGTTCTTAAAGATTAACTTCTATTTTAATTATCTTGCATAACGTGTATCAATCTTGATATTAACATAATTAAGCAAGGATGTAATCCATACTTGTGTTCAACTGTGTAACTGTTTAAATTGATTATACTTACGAGTATTCAGTACCAGCATATGAATATCCTGATTGGAGACATAAAAAAGCACAGCGTTTTGGAGAATTGTTCCCTTTAAAAACATGATAATAACCAGAAAGTATTCTTAATGTTTTATCGTCTTTAAAACATCCTAAACTGACAGGTTCGTCTACAAAGCCTGGAGAATTAGGGCATAGAGACTGTATTCTTTCTGGATATAATAATCCTTGTTGGTTAAGGCACGTCACATTAACAATACATTGTTTGCATGTTTGACTTTGTGCACGTGTTACAGCGCTCACTGCTTCTCTGCCATTAAATTCACAAGATGGTATAAAGTTTAATGATTTACGATCTAATTTTATTCTAGTAGTGTGGTTTCGCTGAGATTGTAAAACCTTATTCATATTAGTTTGTTTGTCAGGCGGAAGCTTCAATTGACGTAAACCCTTTGGTAATCCTTCGTCTTCCTCAGGTTGAGATGAATCATCCTACATAAGAAAATGTCATAAGAAATTAAAATTGCTAATGTTACTAATAATTAATACGTATAATACAACTGATAAATATTTAGGTGAGGCTTACTTCTCCTGAAGACAATCGACTAGATTTTCGATTCCGAATTTCCAAGCCAAAAAACATATGAGCTAAATAAATTTGTACACATAGTACAGTGATACCAAATACAAAAAGTATTCGATACTTTCGTAAACAACTAGATGATCGATTTATTGAATTATTCTTTGTTGTAACCATGTTTATTGTTTTAATTTATGCAAACTGTATTCTTTGATTAACTTCATAATTGTCATAACCAAAAAATAAAAGATAATCTTTCATGAGAGAGGAGCAACATGTTCTGCTCTTACATTTAATATTATGTGCATTATTATATTCACTGTTATATATTATATACGTACATTTTTATATATACAAACATTTATATAGAATTCAAGTAATAATAAGTTAATGAAAAGTGTAACGTACGTGATCATTAAAGTATTTCAATCTAAGTATTCATTGACGATGCCAACACGTGTTCCAAACCAATTTGTCAGTTCTTTAACTAAACAAGGAATTATGGATATAAAAGTTCAAAAAAAATAATACGAGGAAATATTATTTCAATTAATAATATTTATTACTATAAGTCAATTTAACAAACATACAAACATAAAAACCTATGTTTTTTCGCGATAGTAAGTCGCGTGCTCCACAATTTAGTTCAGATTGTTGCGTAACCTTCTGGTAGCTGGTCCATTGTCAATTCCAGAAACAGGACTGTTGATCGTAGAAACTAAATCACTCTACTTAAAATGTGCAAAAGATTTCTGAAGGAAACAAGAAACTGAGTTTAGCAACAAACTTGTATTTTCAAATACAATATTTTTTAAACAAAATTTGTATATATGTTGATGCTTCAAGAACAAAATTTCGAATGTTTTAATTTTCAATTTCGCTTTTTTTCAAATCATTGCTCTATTTTTTTTAATTACTTTACTTTGTTATTTTATGTTTAAATTAGACACAGATAAAAGAAAAACAGAAGACTATAATCATTTTTAATGAATATTTTTTGTCTTAATTTTTGGCAAGTGATTCGCATTTCAGAAACAAATATCAAATCTAAATAGGAAAAGATAAAAAAGAAAACAATAATTACAATAATGTAATAATGTTAAATAATTATAATAATGATTACAATAACCCTAAAATAATGTTAGATTTACATTTCTTATTAGGTTTCAACTTTTACTTTGTTAGCTGTGTTATACATGTCTTATTGAGTAATACGAAATCTGTTATATTTGATTGATTTTAATTTCTTTCTGGGTTAAAATGTATATTTATGCATAAAAAACAGTGATTACTAGATATTATTATTAATATTCATAATATAACGAACTGTGTCAATGACTACAGTGACTATACATGTACATACATTTCTTATACACTTATAACTTTTATTCTCATGGTGTACATTTAATAGTTCAGTAATATATTTAATTGATTTAAATTTCCCTCCGCATTATCATGAATAAATGGCCCTCTTTTAACGTGTTGATCAATCACACACAATATTACAGTGCACAATTATATCCATCCTGGTGTGAGAAATTATAACTAATACTATTATAAACAGATTGTTAGGTAATCAAACGCTATACTACTATTTTAGAACCAAAGTAGGGTACAATAGTAAGACGATAAAATCAGACTTTGAGATTGTAAGACGATGTGTTATGTATATAGATACGTCGCTTCAATCACTCAAGGTTATAGGATATTAAAGGAATTTATAATATATAATAGAGCACTCACATATACAATGAACACTGAAATTGCAGAGTATTTTCTCCAGGTTTAAGAAGTAGTATTCAGATTGGTATGCGAGTTCAGTGCTACTAATAACGTATGTACAAAGCAACAATTTGAGAAAAGACCCTTTTTGGTGTGAGTATATATTTCTCAGAATATTTCAAAATTATACTTTTATACGATTGTTTAACATGATTAGAAATAAATTGTTATTGTTGATAATTTGTGTTGTTATTATTTAAAAAGTTCTAAATAAATCTTAAGAAAAGTTAAATCTTATATAAAAGCATTAAATAAAGTTTTTCTTTATCTTCTCTAATAATGACAAAGTTAAATACAATTTTAACGATTGCATATTTAAACCATACTAATGTACGTCATAAATATCGGAGAAATATCTTCAAACTTTATGCACGTTTTTCTCGAAACTATGTTTTCTGATCTGTGTTCAAAATCTTTAAAACAAAACATCTGTTTTTCTTTAAATTTTGTGAAATTATTCTGCATACTATATCCTACACTGAAGTGTACAATTTTTTTTATAGCTCGATTATTTGAATTTTATACATGTATGAATTTAATTTTTTTTGTAAAATTTTGTGTAAAAACGGATTTTTATTCAAACTACGATCATATTTATAATTATATAAATTTCGTAAACATTAAGAGTGTTTTAGTGTAGATTTTCCAATCCTTAACAGAACTGACAGTCAACAACTGGTGTTTAAAGAAAAAACGTTTCAAGAATAACAAATAATTTTGTCATTTTGTGACATTTTTTCCTTTTAAAAGATGAAAAATAAAGTTTTAAATAAAGTTGATTTACATCTATTGAAATAATCTAAATTTTTCATCTATGAAAAATATTATCAATCTTGGTCCATTTTCAGATACCTTAGGATAGTGTCCCCCTTTAATTAAACCGAAAAAAAAAAAAAAAAAAAAAAAAAACAAACAAATGTAATACGTCAATATTACAAAATCAGTGTATATTTTTATCTCAATATTTTTGGGTTATGTGATAGAACATGGTTTGTGTTGTAGACATTTAAATCATTATATAATAATAATATCAGTTTAATTAATTTGATTCACCTTGTAATATAGTATTATTTATTAAATTTGAAATAGTAATTTTATTCATATTTTACATGTCTCAATAAACAACATAATTATTCACAAAACTTTTTCAAAAGCTTACTATTTATGATGTGACAAAAGCAACATATTTTTCAATACCATATCTCTATTTGAATCTAAGTTACCAATACACAATCTAAACAAATGAGTAATATTATATAAATTATCAACATTACTGTATAGTGTAAGAATGAAACAATAACGCCATATTAAAGGTTCTATATCAGTAGATGAATGAAGTAATAATAAAAGTAAATTTCTAACTTTGTCCCAATCTCTATGAATGATGTGTGATTTCATTTCAGAAAGAATTGTCTGCTTTGAGAAACTTGTAGAATGATGCCTTCTACTTCGTTTATAATGATGTACAATTTGACATTGTTCAGAAATTTGTCTCAATTTTGAATCTTCTATTTCTGTTTTTCTTTCGTCTTCACTTTTTCTGTTTAATTGAAGCAATTCAATAGCTTCGTTCTAAAGAAAAATTAAATTTTGAACATTTGTAAATTATAATATAGATTTGTGATATAAAATTATGTTATTATATACCACTTTCTTTCTTCCAATTTTCTGCATTTTGAATTTTTAACAGTTTTATAACATATTGTATAGGATATTTCTCTTTATAATATTATTTAATATAATTCTTCTCAATTTATCCTACATACATATTAAATTAAATCTTAATAAAACTATGTAAGTTAACCTTTCGCACTCTGGAGTTACTTTTAACGTGATGTACGCTTTAATGCCGGGTTTACAGTCCGTTTTCAATCCGTTTCCCTACTAGTTCCAAAACTGAAGTTTACGGCGTGGTCGTTGCATCACTATCTGTCTAAACGAAATAAAAATATCTGAGTCAAGTATCATTATCTCACTCGCACTTGATATTCGTTTAACTGTTTATCCATTTCGAGGCAAGTGAGAATTCCTGAAACATTCATCTCTTGCAATTACTGTTTAGATCCACTCTGATTTACGAACCATAAACCCGGCATTACTATTTCTCCAACTGGGAAACTAATTAAAGTACAAAGAGTTAGTAATAATTGTATACATTTATTGTAAAAGTATATTTGCTATAATTTTGATTTATATTTAAATAGATTATTAGAAAATTACTTTTTATTGTAGAATTATTTTTAAAAATATTATTAATAAAATACATTTTGAAAGAGATTTATCCTTAAAAAATTATTAAATGTATAAAGTAAGTTATTTAAATGAAAATACTCGAACACCTTTATTTCTTATGAATATATGAGAAAACTCTTCAGCACAAATTGTTCAATTGAGATTACTAAAAGAATGGAAGCTACTAAGATAATAGAATACTTCTGTTTACGTTGTTTCTGATGATATAAAAAAGTGTCGTGAAAAAGTATTGATTTTTGTTTGTTTGAATATTATAATAAACGAAATTTATTCTTCAAGATCAACTTTTTAAAAATTGTAAAGTCATTCTTATTTTTTTAAACAAAACGATGCATTTTCATTACCACGGTACTGTAGTTGATAAAAAACTCAATTCAACTACATATATACGTACATTTTTCCATGTGAGAAGTTATCTGACAATATGTTTGAACATCTTGCTTTGTTGCACTATTTATGAAGAATTGCATATCTATTTATTCATAGTTCATGACTGTTCTAGTATAGTTTAAGAAACTGTATTAAATTCAAATTTTTTGAAATTTGTGTTTATAGAACTTTTGTACACATATATAATACAAGAAATTATTAAAACAAAGTATTTAAAAAACACATATTTTTTAATTGCATAAACAAGAGTTTTAATTTTATAATGTTTCTACGAACACGTGTTGGTAATTTATTTATTAAAAGGCAACTGCATGGAAATAATGCGATAGTAGATAATTGCAAGGAAATTAGGAATCGTAATCCAAGAAATTTAGAACGCCTAAGGATTGCAAGGAAACCTACTGGTTATGCAGTGGAGAAACCTGGATTTTCGTATTGGCATAAGTAAAAGACTATATCAATAAGTAACACATATTACAACCTTAACAATGTCTTGTTTGTGTACGTTTTAAGTAGTATTGGTAAATTTGTATAAGGTTAATGCTTATAATAAAATTTGTGTAGATTAAACGTAAAGTCATCTCAGCGGTATGTTAGAGCAGAAATCATTCATTTTGAGAATGGCCCAATTATTACAGTATCAAGCCAAGAATGGGGTTTAAAAAAACAATTATTCAGGTTTGTGTACATTATAATTTAAGATTTAATGTGTAGTATATTGATGGTACTTTATTTAACAACGAAAATCTGTAACAACTGAATAAAAGATCATTATTTATAAAAATTTATTAATCATTCAATGAAATGACGAACTCTTTAAAAGATATTATATTTTAAATATTATTAGGTTATCAAATTTTAGTGTTTTAGAGGTTTTACTTGTTAATATTGTGAATATATTCAAAGTTAGTTGTTATTTTGGTATTAAATTTATTTATCCAATTTTATTAAAATTTGTGACTTATTTATTATAGATTGTCTTACATACTAAAAAATACCATTAGGTAATACTTAATAGTATTAATTTAAAATATAAGAATAAATTTAAGAAGTTAACACGTTAGTTACCATATGTTACACATGTTTAACATATTAATTTTTGTAAAAGACCAATACCACATTTAAAATTCAATTTTGGTAGTTCAACATACATATGATTGTACTGTGTGTGCTAACAATGATTTTCTAATTTATTTCTATAGAATCAAATGAAATATAAAATATAAAGTAGCAACACATTATGTGTTACATACTATTAAGAATATTCAGTTGTTCTATCTAACACATTTGATTTGTACATAGTTAAAAGCATGCCCTACATTAACATACAATTTAATGGCTATTTGTTTGTGTTTCTAAAACTGGAGAATGTAGATGTATTATAGGGATAATGCATATTTTTCAGAAAAAAAGGTAAAGTATTTATTGCTATGAAAATCAATAAGATTCTTTGCACATTTAAGTAGTGTTCAAGTTTATAAGTGCAGCATGATTTATGGCAGAAGGTTTTCCAATTGAATGATGGTATCAAACGTGTTAACATACAGGAATTTTAAAGGGTAATAAAAATTATTTTTTAGCACAAATGATGAGTCAGCATTTGTAAATATAGGACGTGTACTTGGGCAACGTTGCTTGGAATGTGGAATAATTGAGATTTATGTTGATGAAGAACTTATATCTGGAAATAAGATGAAACGTTTGCTCGAGGAAGTAGAAAAAAGTGGAATTTGTATACAAGAACCAGCAAGATATAAACATTATAGACCATCAGATTGGATGCGTCATGAGAAAACATGGGAAACATTTGAGTAGTTCCTAGTTGTGTATATAGTTTACAAATGGGTAAATAAATGTGTAATAAATTTTAACATAGACTATGTGCCACGTGTAATAGAAAAGGTATGACTGCCCTCTAATAAAAGGATTATAAAAAGTCACACGTTGCTTTAAAATTTTTAGAATTTAAAAATTTGTTTTATAAAAATAAAAATTTCTAACATATAATATTAAGTAACTGAAAAATTACATAAGTTTCTTGTTTAAATTTTAATTATGTAGTTTTTATTAAAGATTTTCAAAATTGGGAAGAAATAGTTGGGAAGAAATAATTTTTACTTAAGTGTAATTTATTTTATTATTTAAACTTTTTAAACTTGAAGTATGTAAGTTTGTACACCATACACTACACAAGCATAGCAATAAATAATGATATCAATATTAAATAAACATTTAACTTATGGCAAACATAGTAAACTTACAATGTATAAAAATGTCAAATATACTTGTGCAGAATTCATCATTGCTACACCTTACAGTAGACTTATTTTATACTAGTAAAAAGTAATTCTTGATAAAGATAATACTGCACTTGTAATTGCATTATGATTCTGAGTAACAGGTAAAATTTAGTTATTTTAAAATAGTCATAAAATGTTTTGCTTGATCTCATTAAATGTGTGAAATCACAGATTATCAGTCATTTATTAATATTGGTTGCATTGAGATACAAATAAATATATTAATAATTATACAACTAATTGAGCGTAATATAAATTTTTATGTACTTTTCTTTATAGGCCACTTAACACATTGATTAATACATTTACAAATGAATTAATAAATCCATGTTTTTTAAATATAAAATCATTTTGTGAAATAATACGAATATACGTTTTTATTGATAAATTATGTTCTTCACATTAATGCATGAAAATATACACAAAAAAATTGGAAGAATTAGATATGCCAAGTATTTAATCTTTGCCTAATATTTTTATTGATCTAAGGATTAGTGAAGACAAACCAGAATAATTTTTTTTTTCTACATTAACTCTTTGCAGATTCAACGAAACATTAGATCATATTGATTCATGATAATATGCATAAAGTAGTTTGTTCGAATAAGTAATATTTATTAAGGATATACAAGTATCTGAATGTCGGTTGAGTTGAGATCTCGAAAGTTTCTTATCATACAAGTTTGTTGAGATATCTTCATACCTTTACTGTACAGTTTACTCCTCTTAAAATAAAACACCTGAATGATTTTCTTAATTTTGAAGATACAAAAAAATGTTAGAAGAATAAATTGTATACTGTTAAAGTGCAAATACAATGCAAACAAAATGTTGTTTTCTAGGCCAATAATTTTAGATGAATTCATTAATGTAGTTCATAATCTTGGATTCGAAAAATTAAATAAAAAGAAATAAATTATTAAATTACTTTATCAATGGTCTGTGACATTGTTTTGTATTTTAAAAATTAAGAAAGTTATTTAGATGTTTTGATTTAAATGAATTAATCTGTATATAGAACTGAAAAAAGTGACAAATTTTATTTATTTATTTATTTATTTATTTATTCAGTTTTTACTATTTCACCTCTATTAGTTGGTAAGAATAAATTTATAGATTTTATGTAAGTAAAAATATCTGCATGGTATATTAATATTTATTAAAAATAAATTACTAATTTATTGTTAGTCTTATTTTATTTTTAGATAAATTAAACTGCTTATATGAAAACGAAGTGTTTGTAGGAGAGAATGTAAATTGTAATTTTAGTTAAAATTTTTTAAATTAATAATTGAGGGTTGAAGAAATCTAAAGAATAAGATTCACATGTTTTGAATATGCGACAATTGGTTTAATCATTAAGTTAGTCATATCTTAAAAAAATTCTACATTCATTGTTTTGGACTTGGTAATGGCAAGGTAGTGATACAGTTTTTTAAAAATATGCATTAAAGCTAAATACTGATTATGTTGTTATCTCTATCTTTAAATTTATTCCCCTAAGATTTAGCAACTTTACAACTGCATTTCAATATTAACTCATTTGAATGTATCTATAGATTTTTTATGAAAAAATAAGTCGAAAGTACAGAATAAAATTTTTGCACTTGAGGTTTTGTTTTTGAGAAAAATGACTTTAAAAATCTGCTAAGTATACATATGTATAACAGTAGGTACTAAGTTGACGGATCCCTCTTTTTGCTCATGTTTATATTTACAAATGTGATTGCTACTATGTACCTACTTAATGTAGATCTGTACTACTAGTCTCTTTTTAATGTAAACTACTCGAGAATACGTAGACATTTGTTTCTCTTGAAGTCTGTTCAAAATAAAGATTTACGCGATAGATGACGAATATATGATAACATAGAGGGTGAAGTTGTTAAAACGATAAAAAATTAAAAAATACATGCAATGCATTGCAAAGACTGCATAATAATTTATTTAAAAAAGCATGACTGTATATGTATATACAGTATAAGTATAAAATAGAAGAAACCATTAGTGTAGTTAGACAATAAGCAAGTAGCAACAATAAGAAGAAGCAGATAATGACATTGTTCATGTTTATAGAGCTCGAGTAGAAATAGAGATACTTCACTTTTGACTTATTTTTTCATAGGGAATCACTCTCTGCCCGATTGTATCACAATTGGAGAGACATCCTGTATATTTATGTTGTATGATAAAAGTTTATAATACGTACAAAAGAAGAACAAGAAATTGAAATATATACAGGGTGTTCATTACATATACAGGGTCACTACGATTTTTCAAGCACTTACACCAATCTATCGAAAAATGTTTTGAACAAATGTTATTTAATATTTTAATGAGAATGAACTGCAATACTAAATTTTGAAAAAATTTTTGTAATCGATAACAAATTAAGGTCACCTTGGGTTTTTTAAATAGTACCATGTATTTCGCACTTCATAGTTGATGGACAAACGAATTCAATGATCGACTGTACAATGATAATATTATTATAATATAGGTAATATTATAAAATAAATCTGGGATAGTTTGATTATCAGGAGAGATTAATCAGTATTGATATTTTAAAATTAAAGCAAAATAAGGTTCTTGCAAAATAAATAATTAGTACCTTGTTGGCAAACAATTGAATTAAGGGTAAGGGAATTTACTATTTATATTCAGTTCAAAAGTTAAGTTTACCTATGTTTCACTTACGCGTAGGAAACATAATTTCTTAAGTACCGTAAATTTATAAGCTAAAGGTTATTGTATAGTAGGTCATTAAATTTCATTTTCCATCAACTGTAACGTTATGAAGTTTAAAATATGTGGTGTTATTTAAGAAACTTAAGATGACCTTAATTTTTTATTGAATAAATTAGACAGATATTAGAAGTATTACATTTTATTCCTATTAAAGTACTGAATAACTTTTGTTCGAAACATTTTTTCTTCAGATTAATGTGAATGCCCGAAAAATCGTAGTAACCGTTACAATAAACACTCTACGTATATTAAGTCGAACATGGCATAAATCTTTTTAAAACTTATTCGTAACACATGCAGATATTTGCTATAATTTTTAAAATACAGGTACTTTACTCTGAAATTAACAAGGGAAGAACCATAATGGTTTGTCTTTGATTTTAACCTACTGCTACAAGGTAGATTACACATTGCTTAGACGTGTAATTTACCGTCTTGCAAAAGTTGATTAATATCGAAGACTGAGCATTCTGCTCTTTTCCTTGTAAGAGTTATATATACACATAGTGCTTCATTATTAGTGGCCATTCTTTGAAGGGTGAATTCAACATTCCTAAATAATTAAAAAGTTTATATTAATATAGAATCTATTTGATTCTATGTCCAAGTTATTTGTCATTTTTGTGTTTTTATAATGTTCGGTACAAACTGAATTATCAAC
The DNA here is from genome assembly GCF_051014685.1 of Ptiloglossa arizonensis. Lineage (NCBI taxonomy): Eukaryota > Metazoa > Arthropoda > Insecta > Hymenoptera > Colletidae > Ptiloglossa > Ptiloglossa arizonensis. Next base: position 16,480,510 of record NC_135048.1, on the reverse strand, counting down.
TAATCCCACAAGGTTGTTTACAATTAATGTCAAATAAATATTAATAAAAAATAAATAATTAATATTATAAATATTATTAAATATATTAGCTCAATTTTAAAGAAATTTAAAAAAAGACTTGTGAAGATAAAATATAAAAATGCCTGCAATTCAGAAACAACTTTTATATGAACTTTTGAAGTTATACCTATTAATAACGAAGTACTCTGTATATAGTACAAAGTACCTTTTCTAATTAATCAGATTTTCAAGATACACAAATGAAGTTGAATCACAAAGAGCAAATCAAGCTTTCACAAGTAATAATATGACTGAGATTTTATTTGCAAGTGTGAATGTCGATACTCTTAACACAAGTTTTACATTCTACGAAACAACACCAATGAAATTTGCATTCGCATCTTTCCCTGATAGTTGACTTCTGTGTGTTGTAGCCTCTACCACAACAAAGGAGATTACATCCGTCCATGCCGGATGATGTTCTGTTGCAAATTCTGCCATGTGTACCTAATAAATATTATTTTCTATTTTAATAGTCGAGTATATTTAATGTAACTATAAAACTAAAATAATGGTAATTTCGTACAATTTTAATTTATTTAGACAATAGTAGATTGTATCATTTGTAGAAGTAAACGATTTCTTTGAAATTAATTTTTACGTAAAGTGTTTTTTAATTATTTTCCAATTTTTTTAAGTTAGCAGTATTCTGCAATTTTTGTACATAATTATTCCGTTTCTATCTTTCTTCTCTTTTCGAAGAATATAAATTTCATTTTGAGTAAAATCTATTACCTAGTGATCCAAATGTCTCATTAGGAAGACAATAGTTTGGAGAATCATCTAAATAAACCAGATCATTTGCAGTGGGTAATGAAAATCTTGGATCGCGCATGGACAGACGACCACGTCTATTTACTCTGACCTCTGTTGCCCCATCATATTTATCTAAGAGAAAATCACCTGCAAACATGATACAACAATAGTTTATATTCTTTACCCCAGAATTTAATTTAAAAGCAACGCGCGTAACGTAACCATCTTAAATAACTTTTAAACGAAGTGTTATAAAAAATGGTTTCTAAGGAAACAATATGTTGTTATATCAATTAGTTTTTCCTAATGCCATTTTTAGTAAGTTTGCACTGACTTTGAATTTTTTTAAACGAAGTGTCCAATTTCTTATGCTAAGTTTTGAGAAAAATTAATGTCAATTGGATAAGTAGCTTTCGAGAACGCTTACCCACCAATTTGAAAGAATTTATTCCGAGAAAAACGCGTTCAAAGTTTAAAGCACCAAACAAATTAATTTTTGAATAATCGGTATTCTCCCACCCTCCCCTGACCATTTACCAAAATAATTAAATAGTTTTACATCTGATCGTTTAAATTCTGTATCACATTTTATTGTAATATTACGCTTTATAATATTTAATGATAATCTTTCAATATAGTTTCCAATATGTAGGAAGTTAATTAAAAAAAAAAAATAAGAAAACGAAAAACATACCGATTTCTCGAAATGATGCCAATTGTTGCCAACAAGTAATCAAACTACAACTTCCAGAAACCCCGTGGCACTTGCATGTCACCTTGGACCTTTTGATAATAGCCTGTGAACATTTTATTATTGTTAATTTTCACGTGCTCGGTACTTCGTTTGTATACGTTTTTACTCTACCATTGTAAAAACGAAACTTCTTTTTTTTCTTTACTTACGCGTCATTGGGCAAATTGATTCTATGAAGTTAAGAAAGAGCAAACTTTACCCTGCGACCAGCTTCGTTATTATGAAGATTCATCAGGCTCCTGCCTTGTTCTCGACTTCCCCTTTTAAAGCTGCGTTCGCGTTCCCTTACATCGACGAACGCCTGCGTAAATCTAAAACAATTAAAGACATACTTTTCGTACACTCTTGTCAATATTAAATTTCATATAATATATCTATCGAAAGCTTAAATGAAGTTATTTTAGAAATGATATTAAAGATCCAGGGTATATGCAGGGTGTTGTCGAATTGATGGTACCAGTCGAAAAGGGATCACATTTCATAAATGACATTTTTTCATACGGAGCTCCATTGTTTTTTTTTTTAGAAACATTTAAAAAATTTTCATATTTTATATTAATATTTTTAGAAAATATCAGTCGGGCCATTTTCTGCGGATACAAAAACAATGAAAATATTTATTATCTCCAAGTAAAGAAACAAATTTACATCCGAATTAAATCAAAAGCTTAACTGAAAAGAAATCTCCGACTACTTACTTGTAACCGTACTCGAGGTTGTCTCCACAACCTCCCCAAATCCAATGTCGATCCAAATCTCGAGGTCTGCTGCTTCTGGAACAGCCACACGAGGATAACTGTCCGTCTCTGCAGGATCGACTGATCGAATAGACTACTCCTGCAGCTGTGATTGCATGAACGAACGCAGTTTCCCTGCTAGCTATGAAAAAAAGAGGAATCATTCATTCGACAATTTCAGGCACAATTTTGTGATAAATAGATCGATGAAAAACTTGAGAAACCAATTTATACGAAACTGGAGAGAGAAGTTTGAATAAAAACAATTTACAATCAAATTACTTATGAGAAGTCTTTATAATTTTGATTGGACGTTTAGTCAACATTTTACATAAAATAAACGACCAGAGGTAGAAATATGTTCTATTTGGTGAATTTTTATGGTTTCGAAATAGATTTAGGAATTTATGGAATATTTAAGGGCCAATTTCACCCCATACGTTTGCATTTTCAGTGGTTGTACAACCATGTCGATTTGTTTTTTTACAAAAGCGATTCTCTCGTGGCTCTTGTTAATATTAATGCAAAATTGTGTTACAAGGAAGCAGGAATTATTTTTATTCATTTTGTATTAATAATTAACATACATAGAATTATTTAAAATTACCAGCTACACTTATCTTGTGGTGTAAAATACTACCAATGTTAGTATTTGTGAGTATTTAAAAAATAGCACAATTATGTTCTTTTGTATCGCAAATTTGATCCTTAAAACTGGTAGCGATTTATCAACTCATCATTAGTCATTCAAATGATGAATCTAATAATTTTTGTAATCTTAGTAAATTTTCATTTTTGATTAGTGCAAAAAGTTCATTGTTTTTATATTAAGCTCTGTCTTGGATGAAGTTACTAATTTTCATTCGATGAAAGGAAATGGTGTATCCATTGCCGTATGAAATGTAAGTAACATATGTTTCTTTCCCTGTCAATTGGGTGCCTTATTATTTTCATTGGACACCAACTATTCGTTCTATAGTGTTAAAATAAAAGTGAATGAATTCGTCTCCATGTAAACGATTGTTTATCCTTTCAACATATTTAAAAAATTCGAGTAACTTATCGGTAGGGTATATAAAGTATTTTTTATTAAATACGTATCACTCCATTGTAATTGTTACATATAATAACTTCGACTTCACCGATTTCAACGGCGTTGATATGCGTTGATTGGGATGATGTTTCTGAATGTTTCGATGTAAAAATCAATTATCCCTCGCTCTTAGATTCTCAGAGCACAATTTTTAGAAATTACGAATCGTTTCGCACATTCGTGCGCGTGGATTGCAACTCACGCGAGCATCGGGTTGCCTGTTACCAGGAGTGCATCGATTAGAAGCAAAGAGGAAAATAACGAGTATAAAATTATCTGTGAACGATTTGGACACGTGATACAATGAAATTGTCTAAGTAAAAGAATTTTTAGAGGTAGCTTACCTAATCTGAGCATGGGTCCAAACACGGACTCGTCATGAACAGTGGAACAATTCCACCTTCGATCGCGGAATTGATGCTGGCACTCGAGGATCCCAAACTTGGCGCCTCTTGCTACGATCGGCATGTGATCCACGGAAAGCTGACATAGTTTTCCCTGGCCCTGAGAGAGACCTTTTAGCCCGTGGCAGATACTAGCCGCTGCTACGTCGTAGGTTTCTATCATTTGAGTGGTCTCAAGTTGCGGAAAATGTTGCAAACCGACGTTTCTGTTAACACGAAGTAACATCAAACGAATTTAGTATTGGCTGTATCGTATCAAAAGTCTGTGGTGTATTACCGAATCCGTTAAAAATATTTCAACGTCGTTAAAGTCTCTATTCATTAACGTCCCTGTGAAGTTCTTTAACAAATAAAAATTCCTCAAATTATTAATATATAATGCTTCGATAAATTAAACAAAAATAATGATTGTTTATTTGATACATCGACTGTATTGTATTTTAAAAACAACCGTCTTTTATCGCGGTAGAAGGGGGAGGGGGCGAATAGACCATTTAATCCAGGTGAAAATTTATGTGTCATTGTAATTAGCTTATGATTTAATAATAAAAGTTTAATGAAAAAAATATAAACCAATCGATCTGTTTTCCGAAAGGACTATCAATAACATAATTCAGACGTAGGAGAAAGTTACACAAGAAGATGACCACACTGTATACGATTAACGTTTGTTCGTATACATGTACCTACATATTTTCCTCGAATAAAATCTACATATGCGAAGAATGCACAGGTTTCGTAAAATTTCCCGTTAAATATTAATAATAACGTAATTTACTAATTATTTATGAAAATAATAAGATCGTTTGATTACTATTGAACTAGATCATTAGATGAACTAGAACTAGATCGTATGATCATTAGATCGGCCCAATGATCGCTATTTTTATCATTTATTAACCGATGATACGGTCGATTATTTAATTCGTTATTTAAATATATTTAATCCTTTGATTTATTTCCATTAACAATAACAATTATAAAATTGTCGCCGAGTTCGGTCGTATTTGCAATAAATAAATGTTCGAGTATCGCGGTTCAATTATCAATAACTGTGAAAGATGTTTACTTCGAGAAATACTTTATTTCGTGTTTTGGCATCTCAGTCTCGTTCAATACAATTTATTGATACATTGTTTCGCGCGTTTTCGAATTGTATTAACATTTTTCGTTACGGTTGTGATCACGATCGATCGCGAGCTCCGTACGATTCGTTTCGTTGTACGTCGGGACGCATAAGGTTAAACTTGGCTTCGATCCCAATAAATTGTAGTTTCCGTACAAAAGGCACGTTCAATTCCTGCCGAACGCGTCTCAATCTCGGTCCACCCTTTGTTAAACATCGTGTGCCCCTCCTCTTCCAAAACGCGAGCACAAACGCGGTTCAATTTCTATAAATTTGTTACGCCGATTATACAAATTCGATGCAGGAGAGCGGTGGGCGAACAACGGGTCTTTGCGCCGATTTTTAATGGCACATTTGTGAGTCAACCGAGCGAGAGATGATGGAACGATCCCGTCACAGACAAGAGTCAGGAGGTCTCCGCCGGGGCTACCAATCCGGAGAGCCGAAACGGTCGCCCGTAAACGTTTCAGAGACGATACGGGTACACTTGAATGCGCTAATATCGCCAATCAAGCACACGGAATGCATTCTAGCGATCTCTACGCGCAGGGTACCGGTGACTACAATGCGTGGGAAACAATAGGAAAGCAAGTCTCGTTGCACGATTCTGTATTTTTTAATTTCTGATATAAGGGCTGTTGTAACAGGGTGCAATTAAAAGCGATTCAAAGCTCGTCGCATTGTATATACATTTTTTTCTTTCTATTTTAGGCTTTGCGCGCGGTGAATAATTTGAAAGAGTGTAAATCGAACGTACGTAAATGTACAATCGTTGAAAATAAAGTGCAACTCATACACGAACGATTTATCAACGGTACGATCTACGAATTGGGTCCGAAGAGATACACTTTTCGAGTAAACGAGTCGATTGTATTATTATTTACAAGTTTTTCTTCTGTAATTGTTTGTAATTGCGCACGATGCGAGTGAAATGAAACATTTTGTTGGAGTTATCTTTGGTAATTTGAAATCTACTGGGTTACGCGAAAGAAAAAAAAGAAAGAAGTACTATTAGAAATCAGGGACCGAATTGTATCGCTATGACGTTGTTGGACGACATTTATGAGACGGAAGGAGAAATGAGAAATTAGTGTAAAGAATACAAATCGATTGCGACCACTTGATATGGACAGAGTCGAGCATTGTTCTAATATCTTTAAATAAATCTTTATCCAGATAATTACACGAATAAAATTGTTTTATTTGAATATTTTATCCGGACTAATGTAGATAGGTAGTTATTTATTTTCTCGTTGTGTAAACGATAACATATGTACAATACATAATATTTATTCGGTAGTATACATATACGTAGTATATTGCATATAATAGTACGTTGCATATAATGCATGCTATGGGATGTTATCTAGTATGTGTATGTATGTACTAGTTTGTTCAATAAGTTTTGTCGTTCGACGAATAGTGTGGATTATTACTATGTGTGGTACATTGGCGAACATGATAAAAGAAAAATCGTGAACAAAAGAACGTAAAGTAATACAGTTTCCCTGTTAATTAATTCAAAGAATATTATTTTAAACTTAAACGTTCAATACTTAAATAAATTTTCGAATAAACTTTCACCGGGAATGAAAATTGATTTGTAATTCACGGATATTACATTATTCGATATTCTTATTCATTATTCACTATCTAGACAACAATGCACAGAACTCTTTGTCTAATACAATACAATACTTTCAAGATGTTAGGAATCTTGAATGCCTAGATTACTGCAAACAAAGGATGATGATTAAAAACAAATGACATTCTATTCTATCGAATTGAGGTTGGTGGTCGACGCCACGATTCATAGTCGTATTCATAGTCAAACAGTATTTAATTTATTTTCTATTGTTGCAACGGCGTGCATTTCAAAATGAAGTGAGAAAACGTAAACCCGGTTTATCGATATTTTCACGAATATGTAATACATTTGTGTGTACAAGTCAACGCACGTGTACTGTAAAAAGTAAATACCGAACTAATTTGGAAGTTCGTCCATCCTGAACGAATTTTGTAGAAGTTTCGTTGGATAAACAACCGCTTAATCCATTGACTACGGACAACTTCGACATAAAACGTACGCTGTGTGCGGAAAATCTTCTCGTATATTGAGCGTGCATATACGTCGAACGCCTATAGGCGTTTACCGCACAGCATCGACGAAGCGCCTGCAGGCGCCGATTGTAATCAAAAGGTTAAAGGAAAGCTCAAAGGTCTCCTTGGAAGTGATAGAAGAAAGGAGACAGACTAATCGACCGAGGAATGTTTCAATTTAGTTACAACTCACGACAGACTGTATTCATTAATGGACGATCCCATGCAATCCGCAAGACGGTTTCTCTAAAAGCTGCAACGTCGATTCGTGACGAAATACGTTTAGAAATCTGTGAAAAATTAATATCTCCAAATACAAATTCTACAATAGGTATGGATCGTACCCTTTTGAGTATCAATATGCAGTTCTTTAATGGAAAGTAACAGTAGTTGTGGTATTTTTTTATAGTACATTTGTTCCGTAATCACTGATAATAGATCAAATATAATAAAATTTGGCCACTTATTGGGATTTGAGCAAGAGGATGATACTAGATGATTCAACTTTACATGAAATGAAAAGAATGATTTGAAATTATGAAAACCGAAGAGAAACTTTAATATCGATAACAAATAAAGTGTATAGTTTTGCAAAAACAATATATATTGTGAATATCGGATATAGTGAACGATGACATAAATTTTTGGAAAATATACTTACTCAGTACGTGCGGTCAATTTCAATAATAACGTATGTTTCGTTTACGTTAATTGTTATTTATTTAAAATATCGCGTCGCGTATATCGACATCATTCTATAATATCATTCTATAATATAGTGTATCGTGACGGAGAAAAGATTGAGAACTGTTGTGATTAACAGTTCTAATAATGAATCTAACATAATAATCGCATAAATACCTCTCATAATTTCAACTGCAGTCATCGATGCAGGTATAGGTAGTTAAGGAAGGGTGCATAAGGAAAGAAGTATAAATAACGTACAGTCCGTGACAAAAAGGAAACACACCTTGTAGTTCTTAAAGAGTCACGGTACTTTCTAATGCAATGACTTTTTAAAAATACCGATCGTACAATGATCGATAAGTTGAATAAAATTTCAGATATCGGTCGTGCAAGAAAATAAATTCATTAACTCGAGTATTGTATTGGGTTGTTCGAAAAGTCATTTCGTTTTTTTTTTTTTGGTGAAAATGAAACACGATTTTTGTTAGAGTGTATAAACATTTTATTACATTATATATTCCTCATTTTGGAAAACGAAACGACTTTCCGAACAAGCTAATAGAAAGAGTAGATAAATTCGATACGGTAAAATGATACTACGTTCAAATCGTAGTGGTTTATAGACATTCACCTTTTGCTATTATTTTGTTTATTTCTAACTTCGTTAATAAATACATTTCTCTTCAACGAACATTTTCAGTTTTATACAACATATTCCAGTGTAACGAATACTTATGAAGACATTAAACTTATTTCAAACGTGTTTCGAAATAAAGATCGCGTAATACTAGTAATTTCGCGGTATGCTATCGTTTTATCGCGAGTTGTAATTAATACTTTCGTTAAATATTTATCCGTGGACGACCAAGGTTTCAACGTTGTATCTCGGTTCTTTTCGAAGAAGAAACTTGGTAGCTAAAGGGTTAAAGCTCGTGGTCTTTCTCATCGCGACTAAAATGTCCCATGATATAAGATTGTACTAGGGAGTGCATAATAGACAGCATTAATATTCCGGAACACGTTTCGGCTGTGATATATCATCAGCTTTGCACTCCCCTAAAACAATGACGCGGGGAATCACGGGAAGGGAACGATAATATTTCGAAGGATCCAGCCCACGCAAATTCGTGGGGCACTGTGGGCTGCGCCGTCCCAAAAAGTAATGTCTCGTGTCTCTTAAAAGATTGTAGCAACAATCGCACGGCTTCATGTACCGGATGTCCTAAATTGAATTCTATATCCCTACACTCGAGGGAACTTAATCACCTCGCAACGTCCGCATGGAAATTTCTGCACAGGTGCATCGTTTAGGTTAACTGTTATGGTTAAATCGATACCGTTATCTTATACCAACGTAAGGCCCACGTGACGCTTGGATACTTAAATTTAAAGCCCCTAAATTTGAAACATACATCAATCGTTGGATATAACCGAAAGTCCGTGAAGTTCCAATTCGCGTAACTACTTTTGCAATTAACATCCTCGCATGGGTACAACTGTTACGCTTCACGATATAAAGTTAACAAACAGCACGATATTCGAGTAACTGTTCACATCGTGGTATTCGTTATTTCTGCCTGTCACTGGATCGATATTAAAATTACGCACGAGGAAATAGGTAATAAATAAACTGTCTCGGTAGATCGAATATATTAAAAAAAAAAAAAAAAAAAAGAAGAAAGAAAAAAGAAAACGAGAACACGCGGGACAAAACTGTTCTATGCGAAATCGTTTATTCTCTGTACGCACATTCCACGTAGTAATTTTAATTGTACGTTCGTTACATTTTACAGGGGTGTGTTAAAGGGAAGAACGGAAATTAACGCGAAACGATATCTTGTTGCATATTAAAAATCGATGAAACACGTAAACGCGTGTTTTCGGTTGGACTGAAATAGAACGAACGAATTGCTCGCCGGCACGTGGTCTAACATCCAATTAACAAAAATGAAACGTCCTGTAGAAAGTAACACGCGACGGCCAATATACGAACATAGTCCACGGGCTGCGCGCCGCTTTCTTTTCACGTGGGTCGAGAAAAATGCCTCGACGCCACCCTTTAATCTGGCCATTTCGATATCGCCGCGATTTACGTTGAAATAATGCCTCGAGAATGGTGCGGCGTGAATCAATTCATTTCTGGACGCGAACGCGTACACGGTTACAGTGTGCCTGGAATCTAATCTGGATACTGACTCTTAGTCGTGACTTAAGGGGTTGTTACGTTGATACCGGGGAGTAGATTAGCGAGAATAATGCGCGCTTATATTGGTCGGATCATTTTATCGTGCGTGTACCTTTGTACGAGCTGTGTTACATCATTATTATGTGATACGTACGTAGTAATTAATTTGTTTTCTTTATATACGTGTATCGTAAATTACGTAGGGTCTTGATAAGATCGATGACACTTTTGGTCGAGTTTCATTCTACACACGGTGAAAGCAGAAAGTGAACACCCTTCTATCGTCGGTTTCGTTAACCTTTTCGCTTGTACCGCGTGAAACCTTGGCACGTTGAATTTCGTACGTTTTCGGACAGAATGCAAATCGAATTAACGTGTTATTTTGTTCGTTGAACGCGTACCGTTATCCGTTCTCTGGTAGAAAAATTAAAATTTATAGCTTTACGTTGCATTCAAGAAAGTAGTCGAGCTATAGTATTATATTTATCTATCAAGAGATCAGAGAAAGAGTAATTGGAAAATTTTTTGAAAGAATTCCCCTGGAAAAGAATAGGAGTTATTTGACCTCACACGTAGACACTATGATTTTGATCTAATTAAACCGTGATCCAGATAGTATTAAATCGAAGACATTAAATCCCTCGAGGTCTCAACTTAAGCCCAAGTAAGAAGGATTAACTATTATGGAGATGCCACGAGTCCCGCCCATGTGATTAGGCATTTTTATGATCGGGATTGCTTAGAGAAGAGATTATAAAAAAAAATGTTGTAATGACCCGAAGGGTCAATGACTACGTAACAACTATCGGAAATGTGTCTTTGGGTTTGTTCGTGACTTGTGTCGAATTTATTTAAAAATGTTTCAAAACGATATATGAACTTAATGAACGTAAACTTTTGTTACGAGAGAAATCTTTTCGACTTTTTTTTCTTCGAAGAAAAGAAATTCCAAAGGATTGAAAACTATGGAGCTTCAAACGATAATGTATACCGATTTGAAAAATTCACTTCTACAAGGTTGCTAGCGAATTATTTTAAACTTTCATAAAGGGAACATTTGCAATATAGATTTCATAGATAAATAACGCTTGCAATATAGATTTCATAGATACATAACGTTTGCAATATAGATTTCGTACATAAATAACGTTTGCAATATAGATTTCATAGATAAATAATGTTTGCAATTAAGATTTCATAGATAAATAACGCTTGCAAAATAGATTTCGTAGATAAATAACATTTGCAATAAAACCGTAGGCGTCGAAAGCTTTGCAATGAATACGACCATTTAAACGCGGACAACCTAATATTATTTACGACCACTTGGCGGTGGAAGCAAGAAGAATATAGAGAGTCTTCGCTTTCGAATCGTTTTCAATCGGCGAGGAAAATCCGCGTTCTTCCGGATTTCTCAAAAATCCGGTTACGAGATCAACCATGAAGGTCTGCCCGACACGATGGAAATTCTACGCGATAGAAAAACTATACCGATCCCGGGACTATTCACTGATTGGTCATGGACGCGTAGGGGTGGAACGCAAGGGCGAGAAGGGCAATTCAGAAATTAGACACACCGTTGCCAGGGGTACGTTGAAAATGAGACAGGACTGTTCCGAAAAATTCTTTGATCGGGTTCCCACGACGCGCTTCTCGTCGCGTCGTTGCACAAAGAGCTATAAATTATAGCAGTTGCGCGAGCAATTTTTGTCGGATTTCGATGGGGTTAGCGGACCCTACCTTTCTCTTCACGACATATTAATTTATCGATTACGTCGCGGATACCAGCGTTGCGATCTCCGATTTGTTCCTCGGCGATTGTGCGAAGTAATCGGGTAATTTGCACGGGGTACAAATTTCATGGAACATTATTCCCATCCCTTCTATAACTTTCTGCGGAGAATTATCTTCGTTCTGGAATTCTTCAAATCGGTCGTTCGTGATATAATTATTTTGTAAAATTATTCGTTTTATCTGTTGGTCGATATTAACGGTTCCTTTTTGAATTTGTATGTACGTACTAGCGTTTAGGGAGTCGAGCTCATCGAAAAGCGATCATTCAATGTGGAGTGTTGCTTTTAACTTTTACCATGATAATGTTTTATCACATTACCATGATAATGTTAGTGTATAGATATGTTATTGGTACTGATCGTATTGTAATTAATATTGTTTTTTATTTCTCGCGACATATTCGACAAACATTCGTAAACAATACATTATTTAAGAACCACTGCGTTGTGAGTTTCTTTGTTTATTTTAATTCGTAAAGTAAAGATCCATCTCGTGCGTTTCTTTGGAAGCATTGTATTCCGGTCTTGTGACTTAATATCGTTTTTTTTTAAATTAATCTAAGCCGGTAATTAATTTAATTGTTATTATCTAAAATTCTTCTGACTTAAAGAAATTGGACTTGAACGTAACAATAGTTAGTACATTGTTATTTCTAACAATGTCTATTTTTGTAGAATCATTTTTATTATTTATATTTATAAACGCATGAATCATTAATGGTTATTATCGATTTGTCGTTGTTTTATCAGAGCTGTTTCCATAGTATTGTATTCTTAAGGAATTCAATGACTTTCTTACTTTTCTATGGCAACTGCAGGTTGCTCTTAACGGTAAATAGAACTCTATAAATAGACAACAAGAAGAATTTCCTCGATATGGGGCTTATTACTATGTATTATGAAGAGTATACCAAATACTATGGTAACTATTTTCCGTTTAAATTTCAGGATATATTTTTCTAAAAATTCAATTCTTTTCAAATTATTAAGGTATTGAAATTTGTACAATTTCTACAAATAACTTGATGGTTTTCTTACAATTTCTCCAATATTGGGATATATGTCTAAGAAAGAAACTTTCACTTCATATTTAGTGGATTAAAGTTGTTTTTTCTTTTTATCGTTCATACGTATCAGTTTGTTGTTTCTTTGCATTTTGTTCTAATCGATACTGTTTTTGTAACTAATCGATACAATATTAATAAAGCATCAGGTAACGTAAGATAATATTAATAATGTATTAGGTAACATTAGATAAATTCCTATTAATATAATGTTTCATCGGGTTTGCTGAGTCAGATATTATTAAAATGGAGAGGATATCAGTTAGAGAAACAGAAACCGCGAAAATTAAGGATACTGTAATTTAGACAATGCATATCAATATCGAGAAGTTGAACATTGAACATTTCCGTTTCAAAAATTAACAGTTTTAAACAAAATACTGTTACTCACATCCATGTTCCTGGTACCATCGATGCTGCGTCGATGAGTAACAATTGTAAAGCGATGAGCAAGGTGCTGCAAATCGCCATTTTTATCTGAAAAGTAATTTAACAGTAAGTACCAATTTATAAGTTTTTATACTACATATTATTAATAAATCTCCTGTTAAAATAAGGCGAAAGTTAACATTAAACGCAACGGTTGTGTATTAAAAATAATAAAACTATACGAACGATTCAGAGATTTCTAATAACAATTATACAACTTGTTGCCAATGCTTTTTTCATTTAAAGTTTATACTTTACAATTATTATAGATTATGTATACGTGGCCAATATATATTTCTTCTCACGTATAATGCGAATATAATAATAATATTCTAATGTCCTTTATTTATATATTTTTGTAGTAGATATCGAAAATTATTTTTGTTTATTTCTAAAATTTACTAAATGCGCTTCGAAAAGGTTTAAAAAACGTAATCAACTATTACAAATGGTTCGTTTGGTATACGTTAAAAAATGTATATTTCGTTAAAAATAACCTCCGTCCTTTAAATCTTCAACATTATTTTCCAGTATTTTTTATTCGCGAACAATCAATACGAATGAATTGCAATGGTATTGATTTACGATATCTCGAAAACGTATAGTCCATTGGTAAGTGCAAATGTTTCGTACGGTACAAATACAATTGCAACATTTTTTTATAAGTTTTCTCAGATATTTGTTTGTTTATAAATGCGAAAAAATTGTGAAATGTCCTATTGACGATTTCGCAGGACACGTCTAAGTGGTAATATTAAGTGCATCACCCGGTATACCTGACCAGTACGTGAGCACACGTAAGGTACGTGTATACCAGTTCTGTGGGCAGTAAGCACGCCGAGGACTCGGCTTGGAACGAAAGACACCTAAGTCCAGACGATTATGGTACATCGATTCGACATTACACCTTGCTCGCTCCTGAAGCGACTCGCGAGACTCTTCGGTTCTTGCTCTCGACTCGGTGCTGCGAGACTGGTTAATAGAAACTATGAACTTGAGTCACGAGTCGCAAACTCTATAACTTTTCATTTTACACTGTTACGCTGTCGCGATATGGGAAGTGTGTGCACCGATGAGTAACGTTCGCGACAATCTTGTGTTTATGATTTGTGGATTTCTTTCCTTTTTTCTTAACTGTACTAGCGTAAAAAGTATCATAATAGTCATGGTCTCGAGCATTGTATTTAGAATATTTTTAATGTCATTTAGATCCTCATCAATAATATAATGCATTTGTTTAAAATCGTATAGAAATAAAAGAGAGATTTTCATTTATATGAAACACGTTAACATGGAAGTAAAAAGAAATTTGTTTGGAGACGATATTTTTAAAAATTTACTTACATCTGGACGAAAGAAAGGATAATCGAGTAATATAAATATAACTTAACGAAGTTTAGGGAAATTTTTATTAATATTAAATTTGTTCTACTAAATAAACGTTGAAGTAACAATGTATTTAACACTGTAAATGTGAGAAAAAAATGTTGTCGTTTAAATTTATATAATAATACGTATTATAGAATAATCGAGAAAAAGTAATTATTGTATTGTAAAAGTATATGTATGTATAATACTTTATATGGGTGTAATAATAAATTTCGTTACAAACCATTATTATGATTTCTTCTTACATACTTTTTATCGAAGAAACGCTATTTATGCGAAGATGCACTAATCGAGAATACACGAGGATCTTGCATTGAAAGTACGAGGCTTGGTGTGAAAATAACGAGATTAAATTCGTCGAAATTTAATTCTTAATAAAATTATGTAATATTTACTTTATATGAGACCTGGTCAATGCTTATGTTGTTATAAAAAATTTCATTAAAACGTACGCGTATTTAACTCATCTTCAAAGTCGAGTTCATCGAAAACAAAGATTACTGCGGGTTTCAACTTGCTCACAGTGGGTTTCAAACAGCATGGAAAGTTAGACGAAAGGAAACGTGACACGATTTCCTATATCAAAGAACAAATTACAGCCTTCCTTGTCAAATCGCCGCAGGCTTGAGACTTAGCCACGACAACTTAAGGGGTAGAAAGGTGATTCTTAAATCGAACGCTGATATCTTCAGTTCGTTCAAAGAAACAGTAAGTACGAGTAAGGTACAGTTAAAGGGGGAGAGATAACCATGTGACAACTTGAAGGACAGGTATATTCATGTTAAAGTAGCTGTGTCTCGTAAATCTCTATCCTTGTGTTCTGAAATATATCTGTAAGGACGAATAAGGTATAGTTAAAAGGGGAGAGATAACCATGTGACAACTTGAAGGACAGGTATATTCATGTTAAAGTAGCTGTGTCTCGAAAATCTCTATTCTTGTGTTCCGAAATATACCTGTAAATGATTGGTACCGTTTTAAAAACATCTTGCATGTGAAAACCAAGTTCTCACCCCTCCTTTGAACAATTTTAAAGAAATTTATTTCTTTCGTTTCGTACGAATTAAATTTTATGAACGAGTTTACACGTTCAAAGGAGTAAATGATTAATCAGCGAATCAAAAAGTTCGGCCCGATTATGGTATACTGATTCTTGCGTTACACCTTGCTCGACCACGATGGGTGGCTGTTGCTTTCAGGTTTGCTCGCTGCGACTGGTTAATATATCTCGTGGAGTGAAGTTACGAAGTCATAAATATTGTAACTTTTAATCCTGTCTTGTAATTTCAACCAGGTGGCCGCACAGCCGATTAAACGTGATTGCAAACGGAATCTTTTTAAGGAAACGGAGCAACCAGTCATCGATGAAAAAAATTAGGAAGCAACGCAACCAAATCATTTGGCAAGTAATAATGTATTAATTGCTCGATGTGAACAAATTAGAATTACCCTTACGGTTCAACATTTGTTACAGATTTTGCATAATCGATCGACGTCATCGATTCTTTATAAAAAATGAGGAAACTTTTCGTTCTTCCAATATTTAGGTGGAATATTTACATCGTAAATACCATTCATTGTTTTAAAAAATTATACACGACTGTTTTGTTCTTTCCAGGATCAATGATCTCATATCAATGTTTAGTCGATATACGTATATAAAGCTCTAATGTTTTTATCTTAATTTATCTTAACTCCATTTATCTTGAAAGCCAGTGATCTACGACCAAAAGGGGATGTTTCTCATGGATTCTGTCTAAATTGGAGATAAGAAGAAATGATTTTTTTTTTAAACATTTTCCAAAAGATTTAAGTGTTAAATCTAATTTTATTATCCTGAAAAGATTATAGCGAAATTTTTTAAATTGACAATATTATAGGACTTTCAATCAAACTCTCTGTATATTTTAACATTATTTACAATTTTTTACTTTGTATATGCGCAACTAGAATTTTTGTGATTCTGTTATTCAGAATGATCAGAACGAGAACTATCGTGTCGATCGCGACAAGTATATTTTTGTAAATACAATCTAGAGAGATTTCTTACTCGTTAAAATCTATAAATGGTAATTGTAAGTAAAACTTGTTAAAAAATTGTATTTTCACTTCTGGTCTCCTATTTGTATGTTCAACTAAGTTTAACGTATAAATACATTTAAGTGCAACGTTTAAAAACGAGTTCGTATAAAAAAGTAATCGGAATTTATCCAGCTAGATTAAACGAAAAGTTGTATTGTCGATGTCTTAATATATTTAAATTCACATTTAAATTAAACTGTTATTTTGCATTAGCGACCGATACAGCGATACGCGCGCGGCATCGCTTTGAAGTTTCGGTCAGTGATCGCGAGTAATGCAAGACTCGTACGCTGTTGCTCTATCTCACTCATTCTTGGTGTATCGTACTCGCACCATCGGATGGTACACTTGTACTTCTTGACTCGATAAACATCGCGACTGATATAAATAATACGATACTCATTTCCCGTCTGAGTTTTCAACATAAAGCGTGATGTCGCGCGAAATAAAAGTTTGCTCCTATTTTAATACACTACGATTTGACCATATTTATTTTCAGATTCACTTTCACGAGTTAGTTTCTTCCGAGGAACGACAACTATATAATCGAACGTACACCCTCAGCTATTCGAATTTATTCAAATATAAAACAACTCTTACAGTTACGTTCATCTGTAACAGAAAAATAAAAGAATTAAAAGACGAATCGTTCGTTCGTTCGGGTATGGTGTGCTCCAATTACATTAAAATTGTTTCTGACCAAGTCGGATTGCTGATTGTTCGAATGATCATTTTGAGATAATGTTATTCAAGTAACCCATAAGCCTGGTTTCGCGTAATATTGCATTATATAATACGACGGAAATAGATCATTCCACATTCTGGTTTCACTTTAGTAGTTCCGTCGTTGAAATTTTCTCGAGTAGCACATCTGAAACACCGTGTATATCCACGTTTATCTAGCCCACGCGATCGGGCAGAATATTAGCCGGTATATAAAATGCATTTGTGATCACGACAGGAATGTAAATGGCGTACTTCAGCACGTCTCTCGCGGGGCCGGCCTCGAATTATCAGCAATAAAGTATCTCGCTGGCGTGTTGAACAAGACATGACCGGCGGTAGTGCAAGCACCGCTACATTTGTTGCTGAATGAGCTGGTCGAGCAGCGACGCTGATCGTTGATCCTGCGCAGCTGGATGATAGCATGCTGGCTATAATGATCATAAAAGATCGTTGGTCTAATATTAAAGGTGCACATGACGTTCTTCGGCCACTAGAGTCCGTAAGCAACAAAAAGAAACCTGTACGGTTTCAGGGAAACTCGACTCGGTACAATTAGGTGCGATTTTCAGGGTCACTGTAACGTCGTATTTAACTATTTAAGGGGCTGTTTAATCTTTATACCACTGCTTCGCACTCTTTCGTAAAAATGTTATTAATTGACATCTTTCTCTACACGTTACATCTTTCTTTTCGAAATAATCGAATAAAAATTAGGAGAAACACTCACAGGGGATCCTAATATCGTACACGATCCTCATATCTGGAATGACTTCCGCCAAGTTGGATTTCTTTGGTGTTATTTATGAAAGATATAGTTTTCTTGTTGTTTGTAAATAATATTGGTGTATTTTGGATTATGATAAATGAAAGTATTGAAAAGATAGAGAGCTTAAGGATGATCGCATTATAAAAATAATCGACTGTTTTATCTGACCGATGTTGTGTAAAAAGAATGGGAAGTTTTTACGGAAAACAATAAAATTTGAAATTTGTCTTTGTGTCGTATTGTAAGGGCAATTTACCTAGGATTACGTTTGGGTATTCATTAACACCTCGATAAATGTCACAAACTAGTTATAACTCAGAAACTTTTAATGAGTATGGTATTTCATTTCATTCCAGGAATTGATCTTTTTCCATGCAATCAACCATTAATGGACAGTAGCAATTTTTGTATCTTTTATTATACCTTCATGAGAATACTACCAATAGATCGAGGAGATTCTCCCGATGAAAATGAATCAAACACTAGCCTCTTCCAACGATGTTAATTGTACGTTGTTGGAAAAGGAATGGAAATGAAAATCAACTGAATCTTCAATTCAGATATTGAAAAAAACTTTTGAACGTATGTTATTTATTACTATAAAATCGAACGTTTATTAATTCTATGTAAAAATACAATTTTTATAAAACGAGAAGAGTACAAATTCCGGACAAGAATACTTTGAATCAATTCAATTCGAATAGCTAACTTTCGATTTAATTTTCAATAACATTAGTTTTCAATAATATATTTTGATAAGGGACAAAATGCATGTAAGCGGTAACGATGTAGACATGGAAGGATCTAATTAATTGTTAATGTAACTGGTGTTAATGTAATTGGTAATGTAACAGAAGGTAGGAGTAATAACAATAAAATCATTGAATGCTGATTATACCGCTTGCAACAGCTACGAGATAAGATTTGAAAAAATTCTTATACCGTTGTAAATTTACCTTTAAGATTACCGATTATTATTTCATCGAAAGAACTATAAGCAAATGTGAATTCGGACGAATTATCCGTGCACTGATATTTATTACGACGAAAAGAAACGTGAAATTAACGTAAAAAGTTAAACATAATTCCGTTACTTTATTGCTCGTGCTGGCCGTATAAAGAAGCGCAAAAGCAGTCTGCCGCCACCTGACCAGGAAACATTATCGTAACTTCACTGCCGATAAACCTACTGAAATTCTGCGATACACGTTTGCTGGCTATGGGTTTCCGAGTAGAGAGGAAAGTCAGGAATTGATACAAGTGGACGGTGCAACGTTAACATCGCGGTTTAATTCCTGTTAGAGTCGTAATTACGCACGCGATTCAGAAATATAAAGTTGATTTCGAGAAAAATGTAATGCTCATTGGGCTCGCAATTAGACACGCGTTTTAGAATCGTAAACTTTTGGGAAAAATGTACTGTACGAATTGTGAGCAGAGCGTTTTTACATCGTACGAAATATTATGGGTTTCTTTTATCAAAAGAGTGTCTCTATTAACAGGATTTTTCTACTCCTTTTCATTTTTATCAACGGTACGTTTCTTTCGGTGAGGAAGTTGCAAAATTATTCTGGTATATGTAAAGCAAAAAATAGTAACTTAACGACAAAAAAATTGTGCAAGAAAATACTACAATTTCCAAAAGGAAGAAAATTCATTAACCTCTTGCAACGAAAAGATATAATGGCCGCTAATATTCTAAAAGAATTAAATTAATTAGGAAAAAAAAGAAGAAATATCTGAGGGGCGTTTCGAAAAACGATAGGACTGTGAACAAATATCGGAGAAAGGTAATCTTTCTTTTCGTAGTAAAGAATGAGAGACAAAGTACTCTGAAGTAATAATAAATACTGTATTGAAAACAAACAAATATAGAGAACTATTCGCGTAATTTGACGATTTTCAGTAACTCGTAAACTACTCGTTACGTAGTGTACTTCGGGGCAGATATGAAAATTAATGAAAAATGTAGAGTAATATCTTTTCGTAGGAGACCTTGTTCTAAAAAGAATCAATTTTGAAAATTTGTCTACTACGCGAGCACTCTAGTACGACTTGTTAGCTAACGTGTCTGTCCATTACTCGTTACTTCTACTGATATTGGAATTTGTAACATCGACTGTAACATAATACGTACTTACCATTTTCAATTTTCTTCTTATAAAACTCCACACTACAGTTCAGACTTAAAAAGTATATTAAACGCTCAATATGATGAATTACAGTGAAAGAGGTTGAGATTAACAATTATTTAAATATTTACAAGAGAAATTTTACCAATTGGTTATATTAAACCACCAAAGATATTATGCAAAATATACAAAATCGAAGACTGGTCCGATATTAAATATTCTGAAAGAATGATCTAAAATTCGATCTAAAAAGTTATCACATATTTGCCTTTAATGCAAATCCATTCTTTGTCAAGTTTTTGCAACTTCGAGAGCAGCAGATCCGTTTAGATATTCCCTTTTAGGTATTCAGTTAATGCGCGCTGGACAATTTTTCTCCGGTGAGCTTTTACGACTAATTTCCAACAAATATCACGATCCCTTTTGTTGACATTTTCTCTGTTCTCGACGCCGCGAGATTATCTTGGCAGATGATCCCAAAGTGACTGCAAAACTCTACCAGATGATGTTCCGACGCCATCGTCGTCTCGACAATATTCAGTCTTTATCGTTCCAACAATAACACTTGTTTATTTTTTTAAAGAGTATCCCGCCAGTTCGAGAAATGGCGCAACATTGCATTTATATTCTACATCCTTAGCTTTATCTCGTGGAACTTGTTCATATTACATATCCGTAAAGTAGATCCAGGATGTGTCTCCTGTTTAAGACAACTAACTTTACTGCCAATTTCACTGAGAAAGCACACGGCCGAATGGGACCAGATTTTGTAAAAGACACGTGCGTGGTAGCGTTTATTGTTGCTTTAGAGCAACGAAGCAACGGGAAGGTATACTCAATTTAGAATTGAAATGGAAGTAAATGAGATGCGTTTCACACGCACGAGGAGTATCAAAAATGTAGCATTCGCAGCATTTCTTTGTTATTTGGTTAAAAAAATGGAATATCAAATTTTCATACCGTTGCAATAGTCGGTAGAGAAGTTCGAACCTGATAATTATAATCTTTATCTGATTTAATATACTTTGAAATCCAATCGAGTCAAGTTACGTTAAAATAAATCGTTCGAAAATACAATAAAATGTAACTCGTATAAATTGAAATATGTTACACGTTCGCTCGAATTGTTATCTATATTTAATGGAATTGAACGAATACAATTTAAACGAATCTTATCGTGGATCGTTAAAATACAAACTCCTCTGTGAATGTACAACGACCATATAAATTTTAATTCGAACGCTTTACACTTAATATCCAATCGTCTTATTTATTTTTATAATATCGTGTGTCTAAGCCTAGACTGGCCCTAATTCTAAATACCCGAGCCACTTTACACTTAGGTGAACTTATATAGGTGCTTTCCAGGCAGGAAAAAGGTGTTAGTCATTGAATCAACCTGTCAGCGACGAGTCAGCTTCGGAGTTTCGCAAGGAGCAGCAGGATGACGACTCGAGTCCTCTTAACGAAGCTGCCTGGTAGAGACAGTGCACACACACGTTCGAAGTATATGAACATATAAGAAAACGAGAGCGTGCCTACGAGGCTCACAGAGTGAAGAGAGAAAGGAGTGCACGTGGAGGACTCTCGATGAGGGATGGAAGAAAGAAAAAGAGAAGGAGGGGATGGAGAAATGAAAAGGTAAATGGAGAGTAGGAGAGAGTTGAAATAATCGAAGTGATGGGGTTGCGGTTGAAGAGCAAGAAAGACAATACGAAGGATGAATCGAAGATAAAGAAAGTGAAAGAAGCAGACGACTCGAGAAAAAGTCGAGAGCGTACCGAAAAAAAAAAGGATCGAAGAGAAGCTGACAATTATGAAAAATAAACTAATTACGTGTCGGGAGAACGAGCGAAAGAGAAAGGCAGGTTACGTTTGAGAGGGAAAATCAAAGTAAACAAATCAACGAGAAAAAAAGGTGCACGAAGAACTGAATCGAGAGACAAAGAGAAAATCTGAAGGAGAAGAAAAATTCGAATAGAGACTACTCGGTTCGTCAAGAAAGCACGACGTAAACCGAGCGAGTCGGAGTACAATCGAAGCTGGGAATAGAATCATGAAAAAAGTTCGTAAGCCAAAGGAAAAAAAAAAAGGAACTCTATGGGATAATCGAGTAAAAAATTATACGAAGATATATCAAAAGACAAAAGAGAGGAGAAGAGCAAAGCGCTTAGAGAAAAAAATATATATTGTGCGCTGTAGAGAACCAGGCTACCAAAGAGAACACGTAAACATCCAGAACCAGGAAGGGAAAATAAATACAGAAAGAAACGAAATGGTTGATCGGAACCTGAATCGAAACGTGGAAAACAGGTACAGTAGGATCAATTGATGTCTGTCAAGAGGCTGACGGTAAGACAGAAAGATCATCGCGACGTATACGCAATCATTTAGCTCAACTTGGATCCGATCATCGTCATGGAAATAAAGAAATCAACGTCGAAACAGTTGCGAATAAGTGAGATCGATTATTAGAAATTACGATCAACCGAGACGATCGCTTTTTCCGATTACGTTCGTGAGATAAAACGTTCGCATTTCACATTTTATATCGCTCTATTTTAACAATTATTTTTCATCCCTCGATTTTTATTCGAACAGACTTGTCATTGTATCGTTTGGGATTTCGATTTTCACACGAAACAATCTTTTTTTTTTTTATAAAATTCGAATATCCTTAATTTGTGAAAACCGAATACATTATATCGTAGTTTTAACTTTTAAACTAAACTTTCTCAAGAGTTTTTAAATGTTGTATATTAAAAATTACGAGATCGTTTACATGTTGCTTGTTTATTATTAAACTGTAAAAGTTTTTGAGAAATGCTTAAAGATTCCTTAAAAATGTTCAAGCACCCAAAAATTCCTATCAGCGAACCGACAGATACATCTTGTTGAGATTTAAACCGAATAATGGGAGAGCATAATTTTTAACACAAATGATTTGCAAGTGTGTCACATTCACCAGATGCTTTTTCATTATAAACTCGATAAGCTTGACAACTGCGTGTACATGCATTTTAAACGTACACGTCGCATTTACTACAACATTGAACGTTACCTGTTGGATGATACGGGTATTATAGGATTTCAGTAGGTTTATCGGCGGTAAAGTTATGATATTCCCAGTCCGGTGGCGGCAAACTGCTTTTGCACTTCGTTACAAGCAAAGGTGTTATGTGGAGAGATGGTAAAATGATACGGAGAACTGGATACTGAATTGAAGGAATAAAATTCTTTTAATCGCAGCACTAGTGGCTGTTAAATTAGAGACGAAAATAATTGCAAAGAAAGTTTAAGTACGTCATTCCAAACAAGAATCTCAACCTTTCTCAAAGACGAACGCGCGGCCACGTCCTATGTACAATTTTGATATATTTTTATTATCATTTTTATATTATGTATATAGAAAATACAAGGAAGAAAGAGGAGTACCCAAAATAAGCAAAAATTAGATCAATCTGATTACTCGATGAAAATTATGCTACATCGGAGAATATTTCCCGTTTAATAAATAAATAAAAAATTGGAAGGTTTCCCTTCCTTTTTACAGTTTTTAATACTGTAATAGTCTTAAGGAATTCAACGACTTTCGTTTCGTTTCTCAATGTGGTCAGCGGTTCCGTTATGTTTGACTTTGATCCGAAAATCAAGCTCTGTCTCATATTTCTTGCATTTAATTAATATATGTTCAATGAGTTGAGTTCCGCGTGTTGCACAACTAGTTAGATTTGTTTTCTCCATGAGGTGGTTATGGGTTACTCCGGTGTAGTCTATTTTAAGTCTTGCTAATGGTGTTTGTTCTTTTCTATTAAAATTATCTCTTTGTATCCGGAGGTTGAAATTACACATGATTTTCTCTATATTTATTACTTCCATGTTTTTTTGTTCTATATTGAAACACTTCAAGATAAGTGATCCTTTTGATAAGAAAATTCTATAATTACAACAGCGTGTATCAGGAATAGTGGTAATTGAAGTTCTACTGTACGAATGTTTGGTACTTCAAAGAAGTTCGAGAACAATTCTCGCAAAAAGATGAAATTTCACACAAGACAAAACGTTCTTTGGAAAATTTCATCCAAGAGAAAAGAGAACCTTTCACGTACGAATCCGTGTGACACGGTGACACAATAATACGTGTAACGGCAATGCGATTAAACGCGAACAAACGTCAGTGCAGAACCACGGAGACTCGTTAAAAGTGTCTAGCAATTAATCCGTTCCGGGTCTGGTAAATCATTGCTGGTTCAACGATCATTCAGAGGAAGTCGTAGGTTAGTGATTCAAGCGTTGCGCGAATCGATCGATGCTACGGCGGGCATATCTCTCTTTGTGACGCGCCAATGAAAGTTTATCTCGACGGCCGCGTTTGTCGAACGATGCCGAATGCCACTGTGCATATCGATTCTTTGCTAACGAGATCCTGTTACCGGCACTGACAACTTTAAAGGTTGATTCGACATTATCCGTCAGCGGGGTTTTTCATTTCTCGAGAATTCTCGAGAAATTGAGAAATGTTATCAAATTAATTTCTTTTAAGGAGGAATGTTATAGAATTAATTTTTCTTCAAGAGAAATGTTCTAAAATTAATTACTTTTAAGGAGAAATGTTATAAAATTAATTTCTTTTGAAGAGAAATGTAATTATATATACATTTGTATCCAATATTACATAGGAACAATTCCAACAACAGAATCGTTAGTTGAGAATTAATTTCGAGTATTTTGTCACAAAGTAAATAAATTGCACTATTATTTTCTTAAAACTAACTTTCTCGAGAATTATTTCTCAAGAAAGCAGAAATAGGAATAATAGATAATCGCAACTTTTTCACAAGGAAAAACACTGTCCGTCAGAGACCATCCATCAAATCATTGTTCAACGAGTTTTGAATTAAAGTATTATAAATAACCATCGCAATTCCATCTAGCCGTCCAGCAGACAGCATTCTGCGAGAGAATGTTTTGACAGCCCCCGCCGCATAACCGGCGTCAGAATTAGACTTACCTAAAGGTAAGATTTTATTTTACGTTTTTCTACAAGAAAGAAGTAAATCAAAATTTTAAATAACAAATGAAAGTTAGAATTTAAATGGTAGACTAATGTTATGTATCGTGTTCAACGTACAATATATTTATCCGAGTAACTATTCAACTCTGAATCATCACCGCGATATATTGGTTTTATTCGTCAACTTTCATACAATTAAAAATTGTTCTCATCTCTGGCGGATAGTGTGAATCAACCTTAATGCGTGCGTCGTGTCAGATCCAAAGCGCCAATAAACATAAAAATCGCCAGTGGACTACTTTCTAAGGGCGGCCTCGCGACTTTCGCAGAGTCTATGAATTGGATAAAATAGAAAGAACAACTGTAAGTAAAAGAGATTTTGTCAACGAAAGGTATATTGTCTGCTTGAATCCATATTGTCGCAATGAACATTTGGACGATACGAAATAGTGTATAATCAATCTTTTAATACTTTATATTCGTTTCTACTAATGTACGTTAAAATCGTTAAATGTACCTAAGGATACCTATATATAGTGAAAATTTATAAATTCTATACTTAACGTTCACAAATCTAAAACGAGCAAAATATATGTACATATGTGCGAATTGGATTAAACGATCACTTTAGAATAAAAAAAGTAAAAACAACATTTCAGCGTCGATTCAAAAGCAACGAATGGAAATATTAGCAAATACAGCGCGGTAGTCAACGTATTAAAAAGTTATTTCTCACAATTTTGTTTATTTAAGACTCATTGGATCAACGATATTCCACGCCTAATGAAGCGAAAAGTAGCTCGAAAACATTCTAATGCACTTTATATGCATTCACTTCAATGATTAGTACAAAGTTAATTCAAAATTGTGCGATTTGTTAACGTAACTGTCAAAATACTTATATCTTCGTTAAGTATTGATAATTAGTTCTAGATTGATACATCGACGTATCTAAGGTTAGATTACAGGATCGATAGAGTACAGAGGTTCAAGATTACAGAATTTATTGGTAAAATTGCACGTTAAAGTAGCATGAATAAATGTACAAGACAAATTCA
Organism: Ptiloglossa arizonensis; assembly: GCF_051014685.1. Classification (NCBI taxonomy): domain Eukaryota; kingdom Metazoa; phylum Arthropoda; class Insecta; order Hymenoptera; family Colletidae; genus Ptiloglossa; species Ptiloglossa arizonensis. The sequence goes on along the minus strand of NC_135048.1, from coordinate 16,454,155 downwards.
AATCAACCGTAATTAACATGTTGAACGTTTTATTGCTCGAAGCCCAACATTTCTCTGTTTACGAACGCAACGAAACAAGATAGAGCAGTTGCATTTTTCCGAGTGTATGAACTAGTTTTGATAACACCGACCACTTAGAATGAAACAGGACATTGTTCCCGGAATAAATTGTCTTGTACCGAGCCGGAAACGCGATCTGATACCTCGATATGTGTATACGGTTGTCAAACGAACAATGTAGCAATTTTAATCGTTTCTCTATAGAATTGACAATTAAAACTAATCATAAGATAAGTCGTTCGCGAAGCACGTGTATTTTTATCGCGTTTTCCTCTAGTCTAGTTTTACAGGGGTTAATTCTATATTCAGCGAATATCGTTCGCGCGAAACTGACATTAATACAACGGTACTAAGTCTTACATAAATGATTGGAAAAAAAAGTTTTCAATATACAAATTGAAATAACGTACGGTAACGTACCGTATCGAGTGAGATAAAAATTGTATACAAATAGAAACGTAAAATACAAGGTTGAAAATTGATGCGAGACACTATAATAAACCGATTCATAGAGTAGCGGGTATTAATAAGAAAAATTCGTTAAAATTGCTTGAAAATTGTTTGAGATATCCGAGAGTGCCCCACTCGATATCATTGGCGAGAGCTTGTATATGCAAATGTGTTAATATCAGTGCTAACGTGTTAATAATAAAGGCGAGGTAAAATTATGGATGGTTAATTATTATAGGCGGTTAAGCCGATTAAACGATTACTTACCGAACCGGGTGTATCCGAAGTCATTAAGGTCGAGGTAGTTATTGCCTTGACAAGATCAGCCACCGTTTCACTTTTTATCGACAAGAGGCAACGCCGCACTTGTTTTTAAATTAGTATCGATAACAACGGGTGTTGGTTAACTTTCATCGAATCGTCCTTTGAATGTTCAGTTTCATCGGCAAACCGGTCATTTTTCGCGCGGTGCGATTCCTGTCTCATTTTGAGTCCCGGAACATCCGATTCGTCGCAACTCACTCTCAAAAGTCTCCTTTTCGATAAGCGGTATTCTTTTCCCATCGACAACGATGTTCCCTTTTCTAAACAAATTCGATCGCAACAAATATTAGGGAGATACATAAACGATAAAACTACAACAGTACCGTACGTAGTTATTTTCCAAATCCGGGTTTTACGTATAAAAGGGAAAATTGATTTTTAAATTGAATACGTGTGCAATAGTAATGAACTTCAGTTGTAAAAGAAATTGTAGTTAATTGTGAAAATGTTACGTTTAATTTTTACTTTTGAACCTACAAGAAAAGAAAGTATCCCAATTGGGACAAATTTCGAACGATTATTTTTTAGCGGGAAAAAAACATTTTTAGACTCCTTGATTACATTCTAACTCTTGAGAAACAAAAATTTAACTCGAATGTGGGTACGTTTGTTAATACGATTCCGTCTAATCAACCGTATGAATTTCAATGAATGTTTACATTTAAGATCTTATATTTTCGGGTAAAAACAAAATTCAATTTTTAAAAAAATCTGTTTACGGATTGTATGCAATGGTCACCTGTTGTAGTTTTTTAATTTTTTCTTATATAGGTGCATTCGTTGTTTGTAAACATTTTTAAAAATGTTTCGAACAAATTTTAATGAAGATTAAATTTCACATATGCAGAAAAATTGAAATGGAATCTAATTTATTGTTTACTTAAACTACATTTTCTTCGTCTAAAAATATTGTCTCTATTATCTTCTTCAAAATATTATTTTTATACAGAATTGGCGAGTATTTATTTGTGCAAGATTTTAGAGTATCGACTAAACCCTGAATGCTCAAAAACAATCGGTAAAACATCCAATATATACATATACAATATAAAAATATTTCGTAGCACAAATGCTTGAATTTTTGTTTGACAAACCTTAAATATTAAGATCGAACGAAACTATAATTAATCCACTACTAGAAGACACGCTACTGTAAAATACACTAAGAAACAAATAAAATTTAGAGAGTTACACGTAGGTGACAAATATAAAGGTTTGCAAAAGTGCGGCAGATTCTTTGCACAAATCTTATAAATTATATAATTGTTTCGAATTACAGTTTCTGAAGACTTCGTAGTCTTTCGACGCGTTGCTTCGAACAATCGCAATTTTACTTTCAAAGAATCGTAACGTTAACGTTTCTAGTAAGACAAATAGCACTTTAATCAAACGATTATAGTGTCGTTACCGATCGAATCATCAATTGATACAAATTGAAAACGCGAACCAAACGAACGGAAAACGCGCTCTAAAAATAATCGATACATTTACACATTCGTTATTAATTACAAACGTTATTAATCACACTTATTGGCCGAGTTGTCCTCAACTCCGGCAACAATAATCGAACAATTTTAACAAGCCGTATTTTCGCGGACCGTGGTCATCTTCAAATCGAAATTTACTAAATACGTACCACCGTGAACAGTTTTCATTGCGATTCTTTGAAAATAACGTAAATCGGTCGAAGCGAAGAAGAATCGACAAGGACACACGGAATGTTTTTCCGACTCGCCGTAGGTATTTGTGGAAAGCGGTTCGTCGTACGACGAAATAGTAGTCACCTGTTTGTCGAGTAATCGGTCGCGAAAGAGTCAGCCAAAACAATCACTCGAACCACCGTCGAGCAAACACATTTTAATTCCCAATCGTTCCGAATGCTCTTCAAGTACGAAAAGATCCCTGTCACTTCCGCTCACCGGTGCATCCACGGGCATCATTCGTCGCGCTAAAATCCTCACGACATTCCTCGCGGCTTGTCATTCTCGTTTATACGAAAATCGAGTATCACTGCACAGTGGTACACCTTCGAAAACACTTGTCCACGTTGGTCCAACGAGCCTTCAGCCGAATCAACGCGCGAGATCCTTCGACGCGGAGCCCGTCAAAGTCCTGTTCACCGTTCACCACAGGCCAACATCACTGCCGCGGAGTTCAAGGAAGCCGAACCATATTTGGCACGTGAATTCCGCTATCGGACGATTTTCCAGTAACAAGAACTCGTTGATGACGGTTTTCGAGAGGCGGCCAGGATCAGTGGAAGCCGGTCCCACGGCGGGTCGCTTCTTAGAGCATTTTGGGGAGCGCTGGTGCCTCGTGGCAAGAGGCCAGGGACCGAGGAACGCTACGAAACCGACTTGGACGACGTGTTACTGCGGAATGGTCGCAGAGTGTAGGCAGATCCTCGAGACCGTGGTACGTTTCGTTCTCTCCCGCTGCCTTGTCTCTCCTGCACGCCACGGGATCGGTCTCTCCTGCTCGCTTCTCCCGAAGAGGGAGCCCCCTCGACTAGTGATGGCCTCAAGGCACCTCGAATCAGTCGCAATACACCAAACTTGACCATTAGCGAGGTAATTAGGCACAACGTGTAAAGGATAAAAGAATTTTGAGAGATTTGCAACGGCTGCGTTGTACTTGTTTCGAACGATTGGCGAATAATTTTGTACCGTGTGTTATTCTTCTCGTTTTACAAGCATTCGCGCGATAGTATTAACGAACTTTATCGATTCAATGTTTTCGGCGATAGTGCTGGCCCTATTTGAGAAACACGAACCAAAAGTAGATAAGTAGTAAAAAAAAAAAGACAGTTTGGTATGCTCGGGGAGAAAGAAATTCTAATTTTGTACGAATAATTTCTAACGATCTAAAATATATTGCGGTATATTGTATTTAATTGCTATTGAATAAGTAAGGGCTTATTGATGCAAAAATTGAATAATTTTGATTACGTTATCGAAGTCCAAGATATTGTGAAAATTAAATTTATAGGTGGTTATTTTTATGATCGTACGTCTTAACATATTAATCTTAATCTTCTTTTTTCAAATGTTGTAACATATATTTAACAGGTTATTACGTTTTACGTAATTGTTGACTTTTTGCAATAAATATAAATCTAATATCATTATAATAAGCATATTATTTGAATTTCAGTTTGTAAAAAAAGTAGATCATTTGGTATGCAATGGTACTTTATTGGTTATATAGTACATTGGTCCACAGATCAAATGCTTAATTGGCATTCGACTTTCTTTAATCTTCATTGTTACTTAAAAATCGATGTGCGTACATTTCATACAATACAAAATAAAGTTACCCAGCTGTTATATAGATACATATATTCTATTGGGTTGTTCGGAAAGTTATTTCGTTTTCAAAAATGAAGAATATATAATTTAATAAAATGTTTATACACTCTAAAAAAATCGTATTTCATTTTCATCAAAAACCGAATTTCATTTTCACTTTCCGATCAACCCAATATTTTGTCTATAATGATTTATAGTGAAATTTTTTTAGATTTTATATTTTTTCAATATATTTGATATTTTGGTAATTTGAAAGAAGCTACGATAAAGTAATCTCTCGATTTTGGAGTTGTTATTGGAAATATACTTCTTACTATCGGTAATAATAATAATACAAATGATATCCATGAATAATTTGAATAAACGCATTACAATAACAAACCGATTATTTGATGTACGAATCAGTTAATACAATTAATGTTACATTATAAAATATATGAATACCATCTCAGACTTTAAACGATAGTGTATATACATCGAATAAATAGATGATTATATCACCAAATCAAGAAGAAGTTACAAGGGAAATACATTTTAGTATGTAGAAAGAGTATAAATTTTTGTGTGGAACAACCATTAATATAAAATACGTACAGAGATCTTACCATACCAGAAATATGCAACATAATAGACAATCTATGATATGAATAATATATATTTATAAACGTATAAGGAACTTAATTAAATGTTTACTTTGTATTCTGGAGTACAATGTATGTCTCATATTAACTTCATTATCAAACAGAATAGTAACTGCAAATAACGATTTGATCGTAATTAATTCTCAATTGCTCGTGAACGTATTAAAAGTTTATACGTGCACAAACAATAGTTTACAAGATTTTCCAAACGTCACTTCGAATAATATTAAAACTCGATTACACATCCAATAACTTGTTGTAAACGATCGACACGCCATTAACTACCCTGCGAAATTTGATAATGATTCGTTCAATGATCGTAATATTTTAACGTTTGAGTTAAAAGTTAAAACATTTCAAACAGTTTCCAAAATTATAATATCCTTCTACGAAGTAATATATTTCCGTATCGCGCGTATTTCGCGAAATGACGCGTTCATCGCCCTTTAACGGGGGTGTAAATTTATTTTCACTCCCGTAACAAAGGGAATGGATTGCATAGATTTGGAATACCTGCGAATAGAATAATTGAAATTGTTCTTTGTAAGCTTGCAACGATTAGGATCCGGTCAAAACCGATCCGAAAGAATCCTAAGCGATTCTGATATTCGAAACGATCGTTCGTCGATTCAGATACGCGTTCTAAATTGTTTGAAAACTCGCGAGGTGGCGAATACTAAGTGCCCATCGCTACTCTCGACGAAACCCGCCGGCTGGTTCTCTCCCCTGTTTCTCTCTGCCTTTCTGTTTCTTTCCTTCCCCTCTCGCCGCTCTCTGGGCCGGTTCATTGGTTCATCGGTGCACCGGTCCAGGCCCCGTATTCTTCTCTCTAATTATACCGTTACGTGCAATCGCTCGTGTCAATTAGCAGCTCCTTTCTTCCTGCCCGAATACAACCCCTTCTTTCGCGGAGGACCCCGGAGGATCTCGATTTGACTCTCTCACCCCCCCCCCCCCCTCTCCGCCCTCTTCGTTCGAGGGATTAGAAAAAGTGAACGAGTGTTTGGAAAGCGCTTGACGAAAAATATGACAATATCGATAACATTCCGAATACGACATCGATTCGACAAAAACGATTAAAACAATCATGATTCTCCTCTTGGATTTTAATACGTGTTAAATTCATCGCTTCCTAGAAATTTTGCAACATCCTCTGAAATTCATCTCTGAATTTCCAGAGATGTCGAGGTTCAAAGATATCTCTTTTTTTGTAGCTGTACAGTTCGTAAATGTTTGTTCTTCCACGGGCACGTTAGGTCTCTTAAGGAACAGTTGATCTTCTGTTATTGAATTTTCAACGATTAAAAAGTTGTAGATAAAATTGAGTTTGTGGAACCGTGTGGCACTTGCGAAGAATTCGATATATTTTCTGTACCATTTGTTTTACAGTCGTTAAAATTCGATTGATCCTAACAGATTCAATATGACTGTAAAGGGTTAACTCTTTCCTGTTGTCCCAGGTGTTAATGCATTTTTCGTATAAGAAAGAATGTTAAAAGGCATTCGTTTCGGTGAAGCAAGCGCTCGTGAATTGGGTATACACGTCATAGTATCGAAACACGAGTTTGTTTAAACTATTTTTACTTATACGTAGTTCGAATGACTTCTGAACTCTAGAAACACAAGTGGTTTATCTTCACGATAAGTGATAGAAAATTCTAAATGATCGTTTATGCATTTGCCGCGCGAACGCAACATTGCACAGTAATACGATTCCCACTTCGTCTTTTTTTGTTAAAAAACAAAGAGTTCAATGGATTGTCTGAATAGCAGAAGCCGATTTTGTTGTTAAAAGTTTTTATTACAGTAAAATTAACTTTTCTAGATCTGGTGGTGTAATGTGATAACTTTTAAGTCGAAGCTGAGATAAATTTCTGAAAACCAAAAACTTTAACGATTTAGACATATTGAAATTAACAACGATCGTGTAAAGTTTTGGGAAACACGCTGACTAATTTCTAGAATTTCGAGACAAACAAATATCGTATAAGATGGCCGCTGTTCGAGCGATTAATATTTTTTGCAAGTATACATATTTTCTGCAAATACGATTTGTTTAAACAAATATACGCAGATTTATGAAATCGTATGATATTTTCGTTTTTTGCATGCCATAAAGAACATGGAGATAAATTCGAGTTGAAATTATACACGGAATATTTCTATCTGGTTGTTAATAGGTACACAAAGTATACCACAACTCTAAACATATTACATTTATCGTCCAAACCATAATTGTACAACTTATCGTATGATAAATCAGTGCATCTGTGGACCATATAAGTCATGTACTCATTAAGTGTTTTAAAAGAGCTTTCTCGACCGAATGAAGAAAACGTTTCCCAGACGCTCAGTACTCCAACATAATTAAATTGTCATTATTCTGAAGGTACAGGATGCCCAGGTTCAGCTTGTACACTTAAATTCCGCATATAATAGCCAACTACAGAGCACAGATTTCTTGTATTCCAATCCATAATTTTATTACATATTTATAAAGTAATAAATTAATTTTATAACTTTAATTCGTATATAAATAAATGCTCTGTCAATATATAAACGAATTTATTGTGTTACATTTGTATAGAAAACTTTTAATACCTTGCACTTCTCTTATATTTGAAACCTCGTTATGCTTTAATAAATCCTCCTAGTAATGTTCACAATTATTGTATTGTTACAAGTTTACATATTTTAGTCTTAAAAGTTGCAACTATTTTTTCTAAAGACGATATATCAATCTTTATTGTTTATAGTATTGCCTAGTGTTTAATTTATGCTTTAGATACTTTAAGTATAAAAAATAAATCATAAATTTCCCTTCCTTTTTCAAATCGTTTCAACTTTAGTGTACACATAATGTAATAATAATTAGATAAAAAAAAGTTAAAGTGGTGCAATCTTGTAATATGTTTGAAAGAGAAATCTATAAATCTTGATTTATTCAACAGAATAATTATAGAAAGTAATGATGGTAAAGTAGGGTGTTCAAATGAAACTTTCATAAGCAAATAGCAAGAGATATAATCAAGGCTTCAGCACGTATGGTTAATAAGATAGGCGTACTAGATCATTAAATACTTAGAATGTAGCACTAAGGTTTCAGATCATTATACATATTTTCGATTATTATTATATGACCGATGCATTTTAAGTGGACATTTTGCCGAAAGTAATTTCATTCAATCTTTATCGAAGCTAGCAATTATAATACATATAGATATTCCAATAATATAAAAGTTACAATAAAGGACAATTTCTATTTCTTTTTTTTCTTCTTTTAATTTGTATCTGTATTTTTGCCTAATCATAAATGAATCGTTTAATTTAATAACCATTTTTAACATTTTTATTCGACAAATAATATTAGTATTTTAGCTTTTCAGCTGATTTCGTTTATTCTACTCCTTTCTACATCAACAATACAAATACATATCTAGTCACCTTCCTTCTTTCATATTACTATTTATATTACTAAATGGGAAACATACAATTCATCACGTGTTAACATTTGTACATAAGTGAAAGCAAGATAAATTTGAATTTCAAATAATTAATTAACCAAATAACCTCAATTACAACTTCATTTGCCCATTGAATGGAAACAATCCAATAATATGAAAACGGAAATATTATTAAGTATCTATATAATATTTTTATATCATAACTGGAGTACAATGTTTAATTTTGTTTCTAGAAACAAGAATGTGGATATAATTATCGTCCTAAAAGCATCTCTTCCTTCAAGATGAAGCTGGTTCATTAGTAAGAAAGGTAGAATTCTTGTTCACATCGGCGAACGCGATGAAACCACTTGTTTTACGTGTAAACACGTTCTCTCTGGTTAGTTAAATGAGTTCATTTTCAAGTTGTGTCATCTATTGTCAATTGAACTGAGCAAAACATTTAACTCAAACAGAATTATGAACCATCCTCCAGTAACAATTTTAATTACAACGGTAACTGCCGCAATTGCACCGATGTCAAATTGCTAAAGATTTATGTCATAATACGAAATTCTCTAAACTTTTCAAAATAAAACTCATTGTGACGATATTTTCAAAAAATTATTACTTATTCTTCAGATTCAAACTTTCGAATTCTTTTGAAGCTTGTTTGCATATTGAATAAATTTTTCAAGTCGTTTCGTAATATTTTCTTCTCAAAATATCATCAATAAACTTTAAAGAAATCTTACAGCTCTTCTCCTCCAAGTAGGAAATTTTTCGTTTCTAAAACAAACGTTCACTTTCGTAAAATATTCAATTATTTTGAAACAAAAATAAGAATGTATTCCACCTGTTCACAAAACACGATTATCATATCGAAATAATGTACATTGAACTTACAATTTTCATTCTTTCGTAATTTTAACAATGTCAAAGGAGTACATTCTTCGTCGAACTCTCAGAAAATATTTCAAAATCGTCTCAGAAACTACAAAAAGTTTCACGCCGGAACGACACAAATCAATTGAGGAAAAGATGTTCCCTTCGTTAATGTCACCGAATAAAATACACACTCCAAGTCTTCCTCGTATTATAAAAGAATCTGATCTTGAATTTTAATACGATACACTCTGTCTCTCAAAATACTCGAACTTCAGATTTACGTCTTAAGGTACCGTTTGATCTCCGTATTTATTTCTTCGAAATTTGTTGGACACACAATAAGGCAAGGAGAAGAAGAAACCACATTCCTCTTATACATTTACAAATATAATTATTGTTTCGAAATAAAACACTTGGGATTGTTTGTACTAGCACTCATCAGAATCCCGACCGTTCTTTAAATGAAGTTAAACTGCTGTTATACGTGCAGCATTACGAAGCAAATACATTATATCTCGTTAAACGAACCGTGTTCTCCGCATGTTCGATTAATGCTTTGCGGGTAGAAGCGTTTATTTGCCGGAGTACTGACTTCAATTCTTCTTTCTTTCCCCTTAATTATACCGTTACGTGTAATCGCTCTCCTTAATTAGCAACGTTCTTTATCCGTTTCGGGACGAGCCTTTCGTATCCTCGATAAATCTCGTAACTTATCCCTTTGGATCGTTTTTTCGACGATCGAAAATAGATATTACAACCGATTAGTTAGAAGATTAAAGAGGTTTGTGAAAGACCAAGATCGTCAAAAATTTCAAGGAAAATGTAACTTCTCAATAATAGAAGCAGACACGTTTGCTTCTTACGAAAATAATAAAGTAAACAATATTTTTAGTAAACCCAGTCCGCGACCTCTGGCTGAATTTGAATAAATATTATTATATCGTTATTTGATCAAATAACGTTTTAATTTATTTGATATTTAATAAGTGTAGAATAGAAATAAATTGCTAATTAAAATTACTACGCATTGTATCATTGATAAACATGAAGAGTGGTTTTAAAGATATATGTATAACATTTATTCAAATTATAAACGACTAATTGATTAACGGTCTCATTTGGTATGCAATCATGATTTTTTTTATCGATGCTTGCATGAATTTCCTTAAATACTGTACATTTCCATAAACAACAGGACAAAATCCCTTCGTTGGATTTATTTTCATATCAAAGAGGGAAAGTGTAGCGAAAAGTCGTGTACTAAAGTTTCAAAATGTACAAGGGTAATTTCTCAACCGAATAAGTTGAATAGAATGACTGATATTACAAATTTTTCCAACCGATCGAATTCGTTCAGACATTGACAGGACAGCGCTAATTATACCTTCAGACCCCTCGACAGAAACGTGCAATTGCTCCAACACATTTGCATATTTCTTGTCAAGAGCACATGCGCCAATCAGAGCGTTAAATTATACTGTAGTTTCTCTGTTCTAACGAAAGGTAATTGGAAACTAGTAAAATTACTAACGTGTTTTTCACTGTATACATATATGTGTATAGTATACGTTTTGAGAATTGTATGCAAATTGAATGAAATTACCTAATAACAATTTATCACTACCCTTAATTGATTACATTATTTGTTTCTCTTTTAATACTCAAAAAAAAAAAATCAGAAGATTTACTACAAGGATTAATGACAACCACAAACATTTACGATTGCACCAATTTTGAAGCAAATCCGTACAGAGGATTTCGTAAATTATGAACGAAGACTCTTTGAAATAAAAGAAACGATTGAAGAGGGGGAAAAGCGTATTTGTTGAAATGAAAAATAAATGATTATAAAAATATTTATTTCACAATTGCTAATTGGTTTTCAAACAATAATAAGTCTCATATTTTATAGCTTATTTCGCCGTTAAAAAAGACAGTCTATGAACTTTACAATTCGTAATTTACAGTTCTTTATTGCTGTATGTACCTCATAATGAATGCTTTCGTCACTCACATATCGCGTACCGATGGTAGTGGATTTACGACCGTATGGTACGTTTTTCATCAGCGTTCACAATACCGGCCTGTTATACGAGACCGCGATCAGATCGAACGGTTAGTAAACTCAATAATTACTAGCACCGTCTTGTATCGCATATTGTGCTTCATATTACATACTGGCAGGCTGATATGAATAAAAATCATTAATGAAACTAACACTGGCCCGATTATATGTAATTTACAACTGCTGCGTTCATATAATATCGTCAACCAGCTATTATACAATTCGTGCAACTGGTAATCTCGCATCCAAAGAAAGTTTTCGCATAAACGAGACGTTTCTATGAATCATCGTATCTGGCGTTGCTTCTCGAACATTTTTCCTCGAGAAAAATGTACAAATTTGTCTGTAATTCTCACTTCTCGAGAAATTTCGTTTTAAAGAAGCGGTAATGAAATTTATACACTGTACGATGTACTGTTCAAAATTGATGCAATTTATGAAAATAACAGATTCAATTAAAATAGCATCGATTGAAATATATTTTAATGATGTGCAAACTGATGAGTACATTAAAGTGTATACAAAGTTACTCTTAAAAATTCTTAATTAAAAATGTAGAATATTTCTGTATTTCGAAAAGTTTATATTTAATTTTGAATATAAACAAATACGTAAAATTATAATTTTAATAGAATTTCTTTTCAAAATTCAATACGATACCATTTATCAATCCTGTGACGATGTTTCCGTGTTATGTTATTGAAAAATTTAATTGAGAATACTTATTCACAATTGTAGTGCTTATTCCCATGTTAAAATACGTAAAATGATATTAAAATTAAACATAAGTACGCGTGTATGCCAGCATCCCCGAAGCGGTTAATAGATGACGTATTTCACGCACGGACCTTATCGCTTTCGATGGTGAACCACCAGACGCAGGTAATTCGAGACACACTCACTGTTACTGTTTCTCGCTCACCCTCATATGAAGAGATCTTGAGGTGTAACTCTCACATTTTAACGAGCATTTGCACAATGATAGAACTTAAAATACCGAAGCTCCTGATACATGGTTTTATGCGTGGGCAGTTTGAAAGATATTTAACATTAAAATTTTGAAGACTGTATTTTCGGTAATGTAAATATTATCGACAAACAAGTCCACGATTTCATCGTTATAGACATCATAGAAAATATTTAAGTAGTTACGAAGAGTACGAAAACGGAAATGTAAAAATTACCGAAATTGGAAATTAGAAAAATTGCTATCGAAACATGATTGTTTAATCGTCCCATTTTCCTCGCGTAGACACAATACATGTTCGCTTCTTTAGTATTTTGACTCGGATGGTAACAATGTTACTGTAGCAATGTTAATATTAACGGCACTTTCAAATGACGCTGTGCTGATTACCAATGTCAATTCGTAACAGTGTTTCGTGTATTAAATAGTAGAAATTCAATGGAAACATAATTGATAAACACTTTTATTGAAAACCATGTCCTCCACGATACGTTTTGCTCGATCTCAAACAATGACGAAAGCTGATGACGCTGTCCTGTGACAAAGTATCTCTGGCAGAGTAACTGGCTATCGTAACTGAAACATAAACATAACCATCACAGTCGATCGACTGTCTTAATTAAACACGAGTCTGACTCTGGAGATTCTTCTGATTCGTATCTGAGAATAATTTGGAGAGGTGTAAAATAATATTTCATTAATGGTTTCGATAGTTTTTACGACAATACTTCCCTTTGTGTAACAAGCTGTTGATAAAATTGTAGATTAAAACTTTTTATAGAAATTGCGATGATTTTAAATAATATGGGGAGAATTAAAATGGCTTCGTTAGAATTGAAAGCACTACAAAAACTTTGATTAAAAGCGGTAGAAACGTAATTAAGACGGTAACATGTTTGTTCTGCTATTAGTAATTCTGTCAACCAATGTCACTAATTTTTTCACTGGATTAACAAACGAAACGGACACACCATTGAAAATTATTTCCGTCTAATGTAAAAATGTTTTCTAGACACGTATTAGTATGTAATACAGCGCTGTAGAAATTATAGAGTACGCGCTCGATTATATTTACAATTCAAATGTATTCGACTGAATTTTATTATCATTTACATCTATACGATCTCCTAGCCAATAAATAAAAGGCTCCCCTGGATATCATTAAACGACAGAAAAAATGTTCGGTCAACGCGTTTGTCAATTTTCGTAATTTATACGTCTCGTTTATCCTAATGGTGTAAATAACAATTACATTATGCAACAAGCGAACGATAAATCTGAATTTTAAATTTCTTTAATAAAAACAAGGGACAAATGCCACAATTAACAGTATACCTTAATTTCTGAAAGTACACGTATGTACATTAGTTTTTTTTATTTATTTTTATCGCAAACAATTTCATTTCATTAAAATCAAAACCAGTTTTAGAGGAAAAATGTTTCGGTAGAATTGGGAGAATAATATTTACCTTATTCTATATTTTCTTGCACAGTTGCTTATTTTTCCAACCAAACGTTAATTTAGTCGCTTAATTATACATATTTATACATACAAGTATAAGGCCAACGTTAAAGTTACTATCGCCTCGGTGCAGCTTTCAACCTGGACCTCCTTTTTGACTCAAATTATATAAACTAAAAACGGAACACGCTTAAACAAAGTTCTTAAAGCAACATACAGATTATTTTCATCTTATTTTTAATGATGAAATATGCTATCAAAGTTTATATAGAAAACTACATTCATATATGACAATCTTGTACTGTTTATTCATTTTTTAATTTTTTGTTCTCTTTTTATCGAGACCATTTATCCTCTCCTTATAGAGAAGGAACGGGTATTAACAAATATGTGTCAATATAAAACAAAAATCTATTACCAATTTTCAACTTCCGGCGTGCGTTGTTTATATCTTAGGCAGCTGAGCGCGCAACCACGCATATTTACGTATATGTACTCACGTATGAAAAACGCGCGCCAATACACATTCGCACACATTGTACCGCTGACAGTGATGTTCGAAACGCACCTCCGTGGACTATAACATAATTTTGTTTTAATAATTTGACACACACTGAAACAACACATTAAAAAAAAATATTTTGAATCATTTACCACACGTATCATTAACACTTTAACTTTTGTTTCCGAAGCCAACAATATTTTGACAATCGAACGGAACATGTAACTTCTTAACGTGAAAACCAATTTAATGTTTTTCTCAAAAGCTCTAACAATAAAAAAGACAAAAAGTTACTTTAAGTAAAATAAAGTTCTGTAGATTTCGATAAATATTTTGCTTTTTACCTTTTCTCTACATATAGACGAGTGTATCAAAAACATCCAGACATAAAATTATTGAATGTACGCAAAAGTGTGTAACTTGTTGAAAATTTTTCGAGAGCGTGGAATTCAGTTTTAACGTTCATCCCGTTTCAAGCGTTTCAACATTTTACACGGCAGCTAGAGCATCGCACACAGCAGCCAGAAGTATTGTCTTTCGGTATAGTCATGGCCGGGATTACAGCAGACACGGAGACATAAAATCCGCTCGTGTTTCCTGCAGCTACAGATCAAGGAGGAGGAAAAAAAGCATCCACAGTATTGTTACTTGGTACGGTCGATGGAACTGCTAGGTGGCATCTAATGAGAAGGAGCGGACAATGAGCCTTTCTGACTTAAGTGCTCTAGGGTGAATACCGGAAGGGTGCTTCTACCACCCTTCTTATTTTATTCACTTATTCTCACGCCTGCTTCACGAATCAGACGAGTTACCTAACGAGAAGAGAGTTCCGCGGTGAATGGCTCCAAGATTTTCAAAAAATTTGAAAACACGAATTTAAAACATCTAATTTAAATACGGCAATATTTAAACACGTTACTTAAACATATATTCTTTCACATATTGTGAATTATCGTACTAACTTAGAATCCTCCAAACATTGTACGTGATGTTTAAAAATATTATGTAATAAATTGAATTTTAAATTTCAAATATATGACAACTTAACCAGCATTAAAGAGAAAAAATTTTATTGAAAAAGTGTCTTCGGCTTTTTGATACATCGATCGATCGTTTAGCAATGTAAAAGTAATGTACTCTTAAATATTTTACTAATTATAAATTTTATTAAATATACTCTGCGATTGAACATAAACTATTAGTTAATACTATGGTCATTTAAAAATAATATTGTACAAAGCTGTGAAATTAATTAAAATTTTGAAACGCTCTTAACTATCGGGTTGTTTGGAAAGTCATTTGGTTTTTTTGATGAAAATGAAACACGATTTTTTTAGAGTGTATAAACATTTTATTAAATTATATATTCTCCATTTTGGAAAACGAAATGACTTTCCGACAACCCAATATTTGTATACGCATATGTATCTTCAATACTTGATGACGCACAACATTCATTAATACTAACACTAGGTGGCGCCACTGATAGATCCATGTAAGATAACTGAAATTGATCTCCTTTCTGTCTATTAACTCATTTTCACAGCATCATGTATCATCCTTTAGTTCGTGTGTCGCCCTAAGGTATTTCTCTAAATTATAAAATTCAAAGTTAGTAACACGATTGTGATGCCACCTGGAGGAACCTTTTGTAAGGCTAAAAAATGCAGAAATGTCACCACAGACAAGGTATAAGATTGGTTGAAAATTCTATAGGAGTTGGAATTCATGATCTAAAGTACCGACCTCGCAAGAGTCAGTGATTTCACAACGCACTCTACGAAAATAACAATGACTAGGAATCATTTTCAACTTAATTGCCAAAGTAGACATTAATAGCAAATTCTAGAATTTCATTCTTTACTGCTATGTTACCGCAAGTTTAGATGAAATACATATTGTACGACCGAATGGTTCTAAAATTGAGATATTTTCATTATTTAACACATCGAGGCGAACTTAATCTTCAAGCTATTACAGTGCAATGTCAATAAATCAAAAATAAATTAAACATTAGCCTCATATCTTTAGTTTCTTTTACAGCTGCAGTTTGTACCTGAAGCAATCTCTATCATAATATTATTCGATATGAGATTTAATTGTGTTTAACTTTTTGTTGTTTTTAGGAATAAAATTGTTAACTATTTACAATCGCTTATGTGTTTATATGAAGAAAAAAAAATGCATGTATACATGTGTATAACGTAGTCGATAATATTTTCAATTTATAAAATTTTAGCTTCGGGTACTTAATAGTTTCTGAGATATTAATAAAAAAACTTTCTACACAGTACATTGAATTTTGCCTATACGAACGTTGTAATTTTCAGTTGCCAAAATATCCTGTAATTATTAATATTAGTTTTTCTAAAATAGATTAGAGTTAGGCTAGTTTCCCTTTCGTGGCCGGGGGGGAAAACCTCTCGCGCTTCGGAGCGAGTGTAACACCACGCCAGTTTGGTTAACGTACAAAAAAAATGTATGTAAGTACCCTATAGATATTTACGGACCTACATTGTTGGTGTGTCGTCCAACTATCCAATAGTTGACGACAGTACAAAGAATGGCGGTTGATTAGTGATGTGGGAGGATCTACGTATAGGCAAAATTCAATATATTGTATGAAAAGTTTTGTATTAATATCTTGAAAACTAATAAATACCCGAAGTTAAAATTTACTCCTCTTTGCCCCTTTCTTTTCAAAATTTGGTCCTAATTGACTATTAAGGATTTCAGAAAAACATCTCGATGTAATACAAAATTCAAAGCAAATAAAAAAAAACTGGATTTGGTAACTACATATCCTCGTTTCCGTATACTGAATAAATAAGCCAATTTTTGAAGTTTTGTTTCATTGCTATGCAGAAAGTTGTGACAGCCCACCATTAGAAGATTTCCCTGAGAACAATTGTTGTTTGAACCACATATGAGATTGCCATTTCTTACATCAATGATTATTTAAAATAATTCTTGCTTATTTAAATGTAAAATTGATGAATTTTTATTTCATTTATAGACGTGCGAATGTAATGTAATATGTAAATCATTTGATAATACAGGCAATTATTAGAAACAACAGATACACAGTTTAAAAATCTAAATATTTTTAAAATAATCTGGGAATCTATGTTTTTGAGATTTTGTTGTTTCTGTTTGTACACTCAATTGATCAGTTAAATTTACACTTATAGTTTTCAAGTATCCTATTTACATTCAAATAAATATATATTTAGAATAATAAAAGAATTTGTAACTGCAATTTTTTATATAATAAATAGTAGTTAATTGTAAAAGTTTGTAGTACACAAAGCAATTCATGTATATATATGTGTATTACTGAAGTTAAGTGGTTTAATACCCTACTCTCGATTAAAGTTAAAGAATAGAAAAATTAATATTTAAGAGACAATGTATCTGATGAACATACATACACTGTAACTTCTAATCTTTGATTAGATGTTTAATTTGTCATTTAAATAACACAGTTAACATAAATAATTAAAAAATGAAACCAAACTATACGATTTCAACAAGTACAGAGTCTAATTTTCTTTTATAGAAGCAACATTCACAAATCTGATGTAACATTCACTTTTTGAAAGAAAATATATAACATAATTCTTACATATAGTGTAAGAATTACACTATAAAAAGGATAATGTGCAAAAAAAGCACACAGTTCCAAAATGTACCATCTATGTTTCATGTAATAATTTTAATACGGTTAAGAATTGTGTCAGATCTTGTATATCTATATTATGAAATCTAAGTTACTCAAATAAGATAATTACATAAACATACTAAAAGTTTACACATCAAATATTTAAAAACTGTTCAAATACAAAACGGTTGCTTACAACTAAACAGCTTATTACTTCATCACAAATTTACACTGTTTATAGATTTTTTTAACATTTTTCATCTTATAAAACAGTTTTATTAAAAATAGATGCACTTCAAATCATTAAAATACGAAATATTACAATTAAATCTGTATATCAAAATAAATATTATATATTCATTTTTAAAAGTAATTTTTTTGCAATTTCATTGCAGCAAAATATACGATTACTTGTTAATTTTCTACTTGTAAATTTTGAATTTTTAGTTTAATTGTGCAATCAAAATCTACTTCTCAAATCTATTTGATATAATTATAAAACAGTTAGTTTATATTGATTTTTATTACATCATATTACACTGTACAATTATATAAACGATATTATTACAAACATTATAGCTGCATTCATTAAATTATTTTGATATTTGCTTACCCAATTAACACATAAATTACTTCATTCCATTTTAAATTTGAATATTATTTGAAATTTTAATACAATCTTTAAAAATTTGTTTTATACTGAGAATAATAACCCTGCACATTGACAACCAGTATAAGGATAGTTTCATTTTACATACTGTATATTTTCAGTTAGTTGTTAATAGAATTTAAACATCTATTGTTACAAAAGACGTTTCATTTATTTCAACAATTTTTCTGTTTAAATAAATCTTATGCTTAAATGTACATTGTGATATTTTTAAAAACCTAGCAATGTAAACAATGTTGATCTTACTGCTAATGATGTTACAAATCTTCAACTTTACTGTATGTTCATATTTGAAGTTTTTCGTGTCACAGATTGAAGGAGAAAATTAATTCAAAATATTAAAAGTTTGTAATTCTATTATAACTTATCACATAAAAAAATGTACAATGAGTGTATGAGTTTATTGTAACATGCTTTAACTTAAACAACTCTCCTGACTTCAAAGAAACGTTTTAGGTAGAAAATTTGTCCTATTGTCATACAAACCAAAACCACAGCTTCAAAGAAAGCCCACATAACTATAAGGAAATTGGTACTTTCGTTGATAGCTCTGTGATTTCGATCACGAACCTGAGAATAAAAAATGAATTTTAATAAAGCTTTAAATCACTGTAATTAGTATATATATTCAGTACAGAAGAACTTGTAAATTCTTTATACTGAATATACAAACTATTGTTTACATAATATACCAGTAAGGACTATTGTTCATACAGATACAAGGAAAAACATTAAGTGTTTTTCATGTATTTGTAGTAGTACAGACAAATACATTTAAACCATATATATAAGTTACAAATGCCAAAACTGTGAATTACCTGCATGTATTCTTGCTCACTCTTCACTCCCCACAAACTTGTACTTAATTCTTTAATCATATCATCTATTTTATTATGGTTAGAGCCATCAGCATTCTTTCCATCAGAAGTTTCTTCTAGAGATTTAGGTTTTTCACCAATGTCCATATTGAACATTACAACTTTTGGTGTCATACTGCTTTTTTGATTACTAAAGCAATATGTATAAACACCAGCAGTATGTGCAGCAAACATGTATTTACCACTGCTTTCTTGATCACCTTGATAAATTACTACTTTATCAGGCCCAATTATTTTTACATCTATATCTAAAAATCCACCTTCTGCTATTTCGAATGTGAGACCTGTAGAAGATATGAAACATAGAAAGATGTAGAAGGTACTAAAAATAATTAACACATATATACTTTAAATGTAATAACCTACTTGTTTTAAGCAACTATATACATGATAAAAAATCATAACATCTTTGGATAGTTGTGATAATATATTTTTAAAAAATGTCATTTTCTTTAAAAATCAAGTTCCATTTAAGTTTTTTAAATGGAATTATATGATTTTATTTTCATAATATTCCAGAAAAAATTATTGAGGAAAACTTAACAACTAATAGAAGTATCAATTTCATTCTTATGTAATATAAAATTCCAAATCTCATATTGAATAGCATTACTATAATAAATTGTGACTGAAAATGTAAACATTAATTAGAGAAATATTTGTAACATTATATCCACAAACAAGATTTTGTTAGTGCTTTCTGAATTTCCTGTGTATAATAACTTCTAATAAAAAAAAATGTTAAGTACACGTGTAAAAAATTGTAAAGAAAATATTGTATCTACTAAAATTATATATCTAATTAATATAAAGGCAGCTACTTGTAATACTTTACTAAGAGGAACATACTGTTGCTTTGCAGAAGCATACAGGTATGCAGTCCATACTTGTACAAACTATGTTCTATTTTTATTACTATATAAGTAAAAGTAGTACTTCTGGTAGTTGTTTTGATATTCCATATAATTATACATAGCTAACAAATAAAATATATATTAATAAATTAAATAGATTACACAATATTGTAAAGAGTATTGTAAATATATTTTTCATATTTATTTATCAACTCCCTTTATGGTTGCACATATTTCACTTCAAATTGTAAATTTATTATTGATAATAATACATCTGAAGAATATAAGAATGTATTTTATTCTTGATGTTAAATTAAAATATCTTAATTAAAACTTAATAATAATTTAATCTTTTTATTAAATAACTATAACAGAAATGGTACAGTTATAATAATTGCAATATTAGTGTTTGAATTTTCATTATATAAAATATTGATAACCCATTGTTTATGTCAGATATTATATTGCCCTTCTATTGTAAATTAAACACTTTTTGAAGTAACATATTGGATTTGATTGGGATTTTTATATATTGTAATCTATAGTAATATTTAAACATATTTTATAAACATTTTTAAAATTGTAGATTTTATAGCTGCTTGAAAAATGATGTTTGTTTTAACACGTAATTCATTTTAATCACCTTTCATGTAATTAATACAAAAGCATTATTTTTTTTGAAAATTAATTTGTAAAGAAAACAAATAAAACTATATTTAAATATTACTAAAGACTAAAACATGCTCAAATTTCTATAAAATCATTGGAATAATCTGTAACATAAATACCTTTTACATAAACCTTTAAAATTTTTATATTATTTAGATTAACATATTTTATATGTAACATCAATAATATTTTCCTACAATACATTTATCAATAGCATATTAACTAACACTAATTTCGAAAGTAACAACGAAAAAAATAAACTAATTTAACGCAACTTCTTTTAGACACTGAGAAATTGACAAAATCAAAATTTAAGCTACAATATTTAAGCAATTTTGGAGCAATAAAGTTTCTGAAAAATTGGAATTTTATAGTTGAAAATTATTTAAAGGAAAGCACAGTAAGAAAAACTAACCCATCTTGGTTTCCGCTTCCACCCTATCGAAGAAACATTCTTCAGCATGTGCATCTACAGTGATGAAATAACAACTTGCACTTGTGCTCAAAATAATTAGGAATAAACACAAAATAAGCCACCTCATTTTATCAAATTACACTGTGAACCAATTAAAAACGACATATGCTCTTTCTTTTCCTGCCACTTCACAGCGGCATGATGCTACCACAGCGCCACGTATGCATACTACCATGGAATTAATGGTGCACATAGATGACATACATACATCCTTTTATTTTAGTAACATTTCACGATCATATCTATATACCAGAAATTTTTAGTCACAATATGTGAAAATACTAATTGAAGTTTATAAGTAATATATAAATGTACCTGAAATAGCGATACTATAGTTTGTTCGACTTAAACTTTGTCTAAATAAAACCACGTGATTGGCCAAGGTCAAAACTTCAGCTATGCGAAAACGAGCGAGAAAACTTCAAATTCGTCTTGTTTGTCGATCCTTTCCAACTTGCCGAGACCTCAGCCTACAGATGCACGGTTTGTGTATTAATAATGTTTCTACTGTTTAGTAGTGGGGGAAATTTAATATGATACTGAGCAGGTCATACTGAGCGTATTGGGCACGGGGTATTCACCAAATAAATATTTATACATATTATTAGTAATGTATCGTTTAAAAATATTATATGCATTTTATTAATAAGAAGAAATGTATAAAATTATTAAATAAAAAAGTAAAAATATATTTTAAAAAACAACACAATTAACGGAAAACAACCTACCGGCCCTACTACAAGACAAGTACATCCCTAGCCGAAACAACATGTCAGCTAATAGACCAATGAAAATCGAAACGTAAAGATTGCGAAAACCGTACTGTTTATATTCATCCATCTTTAACTTAAAACCCCTGTAGTCCAAAGCAGCTCTGGATTCATTTTTAATACATGAACATTGTTCAATGTTGCGTTTTATAGGTGAGCTCAAACAAATAGAATATGGCACGGAGATAAGCAGCACAAAGAGTTCCATCTGTAAACAGAACTTATCTAGACGAAAATACTATATACTGAAAATAGTAACTTTACATAAGTATTAAATATAGGTAACATAGAGGTCATGCATAATGTTATCATACGTGCAGTTACAATATTATTGGATTTCCATTTGAATTAGGTCGAACAGAATTTATTATACCATACATACGCCAATTTGTCTCTGCATTTTGAATTATATTAGTATTTTGCATCGTAATCGGACACGATTATTTGTGATTTATCATACAGTTATCTTAAAGTTATCCAAATATAACTTTAAGCATACATCTTCGGAAATAGTCAAAATGTTACGGAAATTTTGTATATACGAATAAAAATTTTCGTAGATTACTGTTGACAAATAAAAACAAAAAACATGACTTGTGTGTGCTGTCGTTACCTGATAACACGAAATATTTTCGTGCGGCATCGGAGACAGGACTTCATTACTAGTTCATCTGTCGCATCGTATTTATTATCTAAACACATAAGTAACAGTTCTACTTCGTAAGTTCAAATATATTTGAATATGTATATTTATTATTCGTGTCAATATTATCTGTATACTTTTTTATTTAAGTGTAGTACCAGTAAAACTTGCTTATGCATCCTATGAGACAATGATGGGAAAAAAAAATGCATCCAAACAACCTATCGTGATAATGCATGGCCTTTTTGGTTCAAAGAATAACTGGAACTCGTTATCAAAAGCAATTCATCAACAAACAGATCGTAAGGTATATACATAGATTTTATATAATATAAGTAATACTTAGAATATCTTCATAGGTAATAACTATAGATGCAAGAAACCATGGAGATTCTCCACATTCTGCAGATATGTCATACAAACATATGGCAAAGGATGTAGTTCAACTTATCGGAGATTTGGGATTTGAAAAATCTGTATTAGTAGGACACAGTATGGGTGGCTCTACAATGATGTATACAGCTTTACATTATCCAGAACTAGTAGAAAAATTAATAGTAGTAGACATGTCTCCTGTGAGTATTAGTCCTCAACTTATGGAGATTAAAAAAGTATTCCATTGTATGCGTACATTGAATGTAAGTGGATGCCCAACATTAACAAAAGCACGCAAAATGGCAGAGGAACAACTTGCAAATGTTCTTAAACCTTTGAGTTTGCGTCAGGTAAATAATTACTTTCTATACTTTTTATGAACTATTAAATTACATCACTTTCTACATAAATTAAAATTACATTTCACTGCAGTTTTTAACAATGAATCTAGTGGAAACTGACAATGGGAAATACAAATGGCGAGTTAATTTACCTGTACTTGAACAAAATTTTGAATCACAAATAGCTGTGTTTCCCCGTATAGAATCAAAAGTTTATAGAGGACCAACATTATTTATAGGAGGTGCTAATAGTGATTATATAAAAATAGAAGATCAACCAAAAATTATGAAATTGTTTCCCTCTAGTCAATTTATATACATAAGTGGTGCAAATCATTGGGTTCACGCAGACAAACCAACCGAGTTCCTGAAGATTGCAGTCAATTTCATTAATAAACCATAATAGTAATTATGGTACCAATGTAAGAAAAACACACAATGTATTTTGTAAACATATATATGTATTTATGTGAAATTTATAACATTACAGATTAAAATAAGTGAAAAATAGCAAATTAAAATATAATTGTACACAGTGTGAACAAATTGTGAATTCTGTGTCAGGTAAGAACTTATAAAGCTTAACACTTTTTTAACTCCTTATTTGTTATGTTTCCATAAAAACTACATATTTAACGTTTTTCAGCTTGGAAAACATTTTATCAAAACTGGAAAATAGTTCCACATAAGGCCATGCTTTAATATAGAACAACTATTTAAACTGTAAAACTCAAGATTTTACGTTATTGAAATATAATACACTTGATGAACTATAATTTCAGCGCAGAACTGTTCAATAAAAATATATAAATTCAATTAAGGGAGTTCAAAGAACTGTATATAATGTAAATGTTATATTTAAGTAATATAAAAATTTTAAGTTGCAACTTTGTGCAAGAAGAAATAAAATTATAATTTAAAATTAGTTAAATGCGTGCTAATATTATCACAATTATTTTTGCAAAGTGCAACTTCCTTGCTAACTTTTGTTCATATAATTCAACAAACCACATACTAAAGTACATCGTGTGTATGTCCACCATTGTATGCATAATCTGCTTTATTGTGCATTACCAATTGATTGTCCACAAAATAAAACGAATCCGAGCGTGTTTCAAATGGATTTGCAATCATTTCAGAAACTGCAAGATCATTTTTAATACCCATGTAACAAGACATTAATATGTTTAACTATAAAATAACCAAATTTATTACTTACCCAAATCAGCTGGCAAGGTAGGAAACTCGTAAATGTGTTCACAGGTATTCTTGCTATTTGGTATACAAAATCCAAATTGAAAGTCAAAAGTTTTTAACAACCTATCCCGAAAGAAGTGACGTTCAATCATTCGAAAGTTATTCACTGGTTTGGAA
This sequence comes from Ptiloglossa arizonensis, assembly GCF_051014685.1. NCBI lineage: Eukaryota > Metazoa > Arthropoda > Insecta > Hymenoptera > Colletidae > Ptiloglossa > Ptiloglossa arizonensis. The sequence goes on along the minus strand of NC_135048.1, from coordinate 16,429,335 downwards.
CCCACAAGAAATTCGACTGTAGCTCCAACAGTCTTTAATTTAAGAAATTGAGGTGTAAATTGGTAACGTACAAATCGGCCAGTATTTGCATCCTCACAACCAGATTCTTCACAATCCGGTTCTACTTCTTGGTTACAATCACATTCTAAAATATATGTACACAGGGATTTTGTGTTTATCACATGATATGATATAAAGAAAGTTTCAGATAAATTTAATGGTTTAGTAGAACTTATAAAAAACAGAACATAAATTACAATAAACGTTTCTTCACAATCTAATTTAAGGTTTTTAGATATTCAGTTTTTAGTTTGAAAATCAAGTTCTTTGTATAATTATACATATTGTAAAATATTAACATTTTTGGAATTCAGCATCTGAAATAATAAGTGATCTCAAAATGAATACACTTTATATGAATTACTTTGACTCATATTTTGAAGCAGTAAAGGAATTTATTCTAATTAATTTTGGTTAATTCTCCAAGCAGTCTTTAAATGATATTTCTGAATGATTCTTTTAATTACAGTGACTTCTTTTGATTTTGTCTTGCATTGTGTTAACTTAAACTAACTTTTAATGTTTATTTAAATAGATAAATAATGAATATTCATTTTATATATGCAAATGTAAATAATAATGCAAAATATCAGTCACTTATAATATGCATATTCAAACAGAAAACTATTGGCTTATAAAGTGAAACTGAATATCTCAAAAGTGGTTAATTTAAAAACTCATGTTAATATAGTCTTTTTTATTGTCCTTTCTATGAGTTCTATTAATCAATTAAATTTGTACTTATAATTCTAAAATATCTTGCATAAACTAATTTATATGAATTACTTTAACCATTACTAACCACTAGCTGGTGGTTTGGTTATTTCAAATAATACTGCTCCTGTATCTAGATCTCTAATTTGAAATCTTGTGAAATCAATATCATAAATGTTTGCCTCTGGAGAACACAAATATTCTGAGAAAAAGATGAACAAATTATTATTTTATGTCGAAGATATTAGCAAGAGTAATTAATTTTATTAAAATTTTATTACTTATTAGTATATTTCAATAGAAAATCACTGTCTTACTATCTGTAATCGTAGGCAAGCGCAACACTATTTCTGGGGTTATAGGACTTTCTTCAATATTTCCATTATCAGCATTTTCTTGATTTGCCGATGGTATAAATGGAACAATAGCTTCGCTTGATTTGTTTTCGCTATCGACACTCATAATTTTAGTGTAATTAGACCGTAAATACACGATTAGTTTACCACTCAAATGTAAATATCACGTATGATAATCTTAACGCATTACATGTGAGATAATGCTCTTTGAATATTAAGTAATCTTCTACATTCTTCGTTAAAATATTTTATCCGATATTTCCAATCATGGAAATGTCTACCCATCCGATGTCACTTTCATCGTACAAATTTTGTAGCATTTCTTCGTACTTTCACAATTATTAATGCACCGCATAAAGAATGTCAATCGTAAAAATACCCTAAACTATACACGGTTATAAAGAAACTACTGTGGTTTATGCAAGGTAACAGAAAATTACTAGGAATATTTTTATAGTCTGTTTCATTAGAAGATAAATGAATCTAAATAAAACCACGTAACTGAAGCAGGAGGATATTTCTCGAATAGATATAGATACACCGGCTCAAATAAATTCTGGCAATTGAAGGAAAAGTTGCTCTTTCTCCTTCACACGTTACTTTGTGTGCGCTGCGCACAATAAATGCGCAGCAGCATTACATCACTGATCGCATCACCGAGTGACTTTAACCTTTTGAAATATTTAACCTATAAGCGCTATGTCACTTCAATCAATATGAAATAACAATACTTTAACGATAGATCATAATATGTAAAGTATAAAACAGATTTCCATTTTAGTTTTAAAATTAATTTCGATACGTATAACTAACATTTTGAATACTATAGTTAAATAACATCTTCACATATACTTAATATTTAATAATCCGACTGTTGAAAATACATTAAAATATGCAGAATACTGTAGAATATTTTGAAATATAAAGGACATACAGAATATATTGTAATACATTAAAATATAAATAACATATAGTCAATTGCATTGATTTTTATGATATTTATGAATTCCGATAAGCGCAAACAAATTGAAATGGTGATAGTAGATTACCTATTAATTACTTTTACGTCAGTTTGGTCGAACAAAGTGACTCTTAATGACATATATCAAAATTAATTCTGAAAATACAACGTAATATGTTTAATAAATGATAATTTAATTCTTAAATTAATTACGTATTTTATAGTTTATCTATCACAAAACTGTTAACAGTATCGTTATTTTATAGCATCATATGTAGTTTATATACATATACATAAACCATATACCATACCCATATATATATACATATATATATATATAGAATTTAACAAGTATTATTTATATAGCATAATACACTTTCTATTAAAAAATTTAATATTTATAACAACTTTATAATAGAAGTTCTGCCATCAGTTTTTTAATCATTTTTTGAATCTTTGATATTTTGAAGGAACTATATATTGAACCAACGGTATACTAACAACTCATAACTACAGACATAGCAAAACAATGAAATTCTCTCGTAACATGTAATTTTATTTATACAAAATCTTGAATTAACAGATAAGCCAGTTTTTCGCATATGTGTAAGTCGATGACATCAAAAACAACGATGTGCATAAGCGATGTTACAGGTGACTAAGGGCAGCGGGCCTCGACAAATGGGTAAACCAAGTAAGGATATGCGATATCATGTGAACATAGTTGTTCAGTATTTATCAACATGGAACTTTAGTATTTCATGATGAATTTTGGGTTGATGTCTTTTTTTTTTAAAATGCGGAATACGAGTTAGAATTTTTTGAAATATTTTCTACAAATATCTTTTGGACAATTTTTTACAACTGGGACCCATATGACATTTGTTTTCATTCAATCAAGATATTGTGCTTATACCCTTTCCGACACGCATGCGCGAAAATGTCCAACAATCTGGGAACATTGAGCTAAACGTAGTGTAAGATTACAAGTACTACCCACAAAATTTGAGACACGAGAACCTATTGCTTTCTCAAATATGTTAGATTTCCTAATTTAATTAATAGCTTTTGGAGACTGTAGCACACAACAAATTTTGATGTCTATATTTTTTAGTACTTTTCACATCTTAAACAGTTCAATATTCATTTGTTTGATGAGGTCAGTTGACAGTGCTAAGACCTAACCTTACCCTTATGTAAATCTGTCACGTTCTACATACTAATGAAAATTGCCATACAAAATCAATCAATCGTTTCAATAGAATCTTTATATCGATTAATTGTGTCACTAGTGATATACACGAATACTTGAGAGTTTCTTAAATTTTGTAGTTCTTTTGTGTATGTACGTATGTAGTACATGATAAACAAACAATCATGTCCAATCAATCTCAAAAATCTAACGAACCGTATCGTGAGTTAGAACTGTGTGGTTCTGAATTAAATGTTAATGCAGAAAGTACCTCAAGATGTAACAGAAATTTTGGGAACAGTGTTGAATGTTCGATGGAACTTTCTTCAGTAGTAGTAATTCCAGATGGTACATTATTTTTGCAAAACATATATTGTTCATATAGAAAAATTGATCTCTTTATAATATTACTGACACTTTTTATGTACAGGGTAATCTGCTTAAACTTATCTAAAAAGGAATGGGTAATTGTAAGTTGTGTAAATACTTTACTATGCATGGAAATGTAACAATGGATTTAAAGGGGCCGCTTTAATTAATAATTGTTATGATACATTTTCTTTGCTAAATACTAATATGATGTACTCAATTTCCATTTGGGTATGAATTAAAAAGGTACTAACAATTAATTTAAAAAATATGTGTGAACCAAAAAATTGTTATTATTCAAGTACATAATTTAAATTCAAGTACATAATATTTTATATACTTCTGCAAAATATAGTTATAATTTACATATTATATTACAAGTATGTCATATATGTATTGTATTTAATATTTTGTAGTTGGATCCATTTTTTATTTATGTTAAATAGTTTATTTATGTTCAAAGTTCATGTAAAAAATATTTTGTTTACTAAATTGTAAGAGGTAAGTAATGCAACTTAAAACATGTTATATCTATTTCTTTATTGAAAATAGATAAAAGCAGTAGAGGAAATTGACACTATTTTATCTACAGATGCAAAAATGTATTTGCACACTACAATTGTTCTGATTTTTTAAATAAAACTGCTTATTTTGTTTAAATGAATTCTATGTGACTTAAGAAAAAAAGGTATTGAAATAAAGTGAATGAATGATGCTATGATTAATAATTTCTTAATAGATATATCAAAAATATAAAATATATTTATCCTTTATTGATATATAAATAAAGAAAAATGAACTAAAAGGAATTGAAAGTGTTTGAAAAAGATGCTTTAATTAATCACTTCACAATATATATTCCAACAACCAGTTGTTAAGGAAGTATGTACTTTATTAAAGAAATGTCAAATATTCCATGAAAAGTAGATATGCTTACTATTTTTGTACTTCTCAATAATAATGCAAATGCTCTAAGTATATATTTTAATAAATAATCTGAACAAAGACTATGTGAATATATTTTCACATATTTGTACATAATTTATAATATTTCTTCTTAAAACTTAAAAGAAATCAAAATGAATTGTAAGCAATAATAATATTAGATATGTGTATTAACATATGTTGAGTTTAAGTTACAAGATTGAACACAAGAAATAGCTGAGCATTGTAATATTAATCAAATTTTTGTTAGATGAAATATACAGGAGTATAAATTCAAGTTACAATTAAAAACATAGAATGTAACTACATTGCAGGAACAACAATGCATAGTATTTAGAAAAGAAGCATATTGAGAAGTTTATTACCTCTCAGAATGTGCAAGTGGATTTATGCTTAGAGGCCTAAATAATATATGTATTAATTCTCTAAATGAAAAACAAAAACACAATTTACAAAATGTTCATCATGTCATTTTGAAACATTTGAACATCTACAAAAAATACTTTTTTACAAAATGTGAAGTCTTCTGTAAAGGATTCATTCTTTAAAAACATTACCCAATATTTTTTATAGGTAGAACATTCAGAAGAATTAGTTTATTTTTAAATAGTATGCTATGTTATTTAAAAGAATGTGCAACTACAATTTTGTAAGTAAAAATCAAAGAAAGTTGAACCATTTTATTTCTCTATCACTTTTGCTTAATTTTTAGCCAACAAAGATATAAATTACTTTAATTTGCATAATTTATCAGATATACATTGACTAACAGTATTGTAAATATTTAATATCATGAAGTTTTTTTTATTGTATGTAACTTGTTTTTAATATTATAATTCTTATCGTATGAAGAATGAAGTATATTATAAACTAACTAAAATTAATTTGTTTTAATCAGTAGTGTATTTTAGCAGTATTATATATATATTTATATATATATATAAATCAATATTCATTGACAGATACATTTACTGTAATCCAAGCTATCAATGCACTAGGATTTGGTAAATTTCAAGTCAAATTGTCCCTGTTTACGGGTCTCTGTTGGATGGTAGACAGTATGGAAATAACAATATTAAGTATTTTAAGTCCATCATTACATTGTGACTGGGGTATAACTAGATATCAACAAGCTTTAGCAACTACGGTAACTTCATATAAAAAATATTATGCTTTATAATGTCTTTATAATAATTTTAATGTAATATATTGTTATGATTGTTCTAGGTTGTTTTTCTAGGTATGATGCTAAGTTCTACATTTTGGAGTAATTTAAGTGATAGATATGGTAGTAAGCAATCCTTAACCTTGTGTGCAGTATTGTTGCTTTACTATGCATTTTTGAGTGCTTTTGCACCAAATTTTCTATGGATTTTGTTGCTTAGGGGATTAGTTGGCTTTGCTATTGGTTGTGTACCACAATCGTAAGTATTTGGTAAGTTCCATGACTGAAAATAACATATTTAAAATAAATTCAAGTGAAGATGCTCCATTTCTATTTTAGAGTAACATTGTATGCAGAGTTTCTTCCAGCAAAACAAAGAGCAAAATGTGTTATTTTATTAGATGTAAGTTTAATTATAAATAAATCTTAATAATGTATGTCTGTTTTATTTAAATAAAATAATTACTTTCTTAACAGTGCTTTTGGGCACTTGGAGCTTGTTTTGAAGTGGCAATAGCCTTGGTAATAATGCCAAACTTTGGTTGGAGATGGCTTCTCATTTTGTCAACAATACCACTTCTTGTATTTGCTATAATCACTCCAGTAAGTAATATAAGTGAGTAATATTATAAAAATATTATATATATATCACCATATCTTTTGATAGTGGTTACCAGAGTCAACAATATTTGATATGACAACGGGAAGAATGGATAGAGCTGTTTCCACATTAGAACGAGTAGCAAGAGAAAATAAGAAACCTTTACCACCAGGAAGATTAGTCATGGATCGCTTTTATCAAGTAAATCATGGTAAATTAAAAGACGTGCTAAGTAAAGAAATGTGTAGGACCTCTGCCCTGCTTTGGCTTGTGTGGTAAGTATTTCAATTTTAATTAAACTACTATTTTATACATAAATAATTAAAAAATTACTTTTAGGATGAGTACAGCATTTTGTTATTATGGTGTAGTACTGATGACTACAGAACTGTTTCATACATCATCAGAACAGTGTAGCTCTTGGAAAAATAAAAAAGAGGATACGTGTCAATTAGACTGTCGCTTGGAACGTAGCGACTACATTGATCTTCTTTGGACAACATTAGCTGAATTCCCCGGAATTTTTTCCACTATTTTTGCAATTGAAAAAATTGGTAGAAGAAAAACTATGGCTTTTCAATTAGTAATGTTTGCCATGCTCATTTGTTTTTTAGGCAGAGCTTGTCTACTGAGCAGAGTAGCATTGACACTCGCAATCTTTCTAGCCAGAGGTCTGATTGCTGGTGTATTTCAAGCAGCTTATGTGTACACTCCGGAAGTATATCCTACCCATTTGCGTAGTATCGGAGTTAGTACTTGCAGTGCCATGGCTAGAATTGGTGCGATGGTCACACCATATATAGCACAAGTATTTCTTCAGTGGTCTATAACTGGAGCAATGGCAATATATGCTGTTACAGCATTATGTGCTGCTGCAGCCACTCTTGCTTTACCCGTTGAAACAAAAAATCAGACATTAAACGATTCACCTCAGGAAACAAGATGAAGTTACTTCAATTTTCTTTGCCAACATTGCTGAAATTGTTTAACTAGATATGAAAATATATTGTCGTTGACATAATATTGTTTCATTAGCACATAATTGTTGAACCAGCAATTTTTGTATAGTGAAACAAAGCACACATATTTATTGATATTCATTTATTTCAGTTTTTTTACATCTGTATAGTTACATGTACACATAATTAACGTTATTTTAATACCTGATCAATTTTATTTTATAAACTGATCGGAAGTAGAATAGACTATACATATCACATTATAAGTTATTCAACACATATTTACTATTATCTTATAGTATTTGTGTTAAATATAGATTTCAATAATAGATTTTAAAGGTACATAAGAAATGTAGAAAGACTGATATAAAATATTAATATACAACAGAAGTGCCAAAATGCACAAATGTGCAGGATTTGTATACATGCGTGATAAATGATTTTTTTTATATATTTCAATATTATATAAATAATAAGATATATCAAACTAAAACATTAATTTATTATTTTAACACAGATGCAGGCAAAAGATATTATTTTGAAGGATTCTATTGATTTTTTGTACGATTCTTCTTTCAATAACTATATTTGTACAATAAAAAAATATTGAGAAATATTAATTCACATTATTTTTGTATTTTATGTTTTACTTTAAAATCCAAAAATAAAAGATTATGGAGTAAAATAAGAAAATTGTAACAAAACGATGGATTTATTGAAATTTAACTAGAAGTGGATAAAATTATACATATGGTAAAAATAACTACATCACTGTAGTTGATATATAAATAAAGAAAAATAGAAACTTAAATTTTATCCTTATTGCACATAGTATTTTTTCAAACTGTAAAACTATAATAATCAATTTTTATATCCACTTAATAATTGGAATGATTATAAAAGTTGTAATAAAACTATAACATTTTATAATAATTTCCACTATGTTAAAAAGAAATGGATCAAGTCATGACACATTTTTCTTCTTTTTTCAATGTATTGCAATTAGATGCGAAATAATTACAAATTGTATGAATAATGATTTCAAATAGGTTGAACATAACAAAGTAATTCTTCTTTCAAATATCCCTGAGTCTCACTTGTTCCTTGTGATCCATTCGTATAAGAAAATATTAGGAGAACAGCCGGATATAATACCAATTCAAGCAATGTCTTATCAAAAGATTCATCATTAAAGGGTTCTTCAGTTGCCTTTCTCAAATGAAAAGATCTTTCGCTATGTGCCAAATTTTCGTGGACAAAATCAACTATACTTTTATACTTTTCATGAACAGAAAACGTTCCTTGTAAAATAATGTTATCTGGAAACTTAATACGAATTACCGAGAATTTATATTTTCTACATCTCTGTCTTTCCTCTCTTTCTCTCATAGCTTTTGTCATCAGCATTTGACTTCTTTCGACAGCTTCGCTTCTGTTAATATGAATGGAAATGGATATTTAATCAAATTAATTAAATAACATTTTGCATTTCAGTCGTAATAATTATATGCAAAATTACCGAATCTGTTGTTCTTTTTCTATTTCCTTCAAAGTTATATTGAAGAAGCTTTTTGGCAATTGATTTCTCTTGCTTGCTGCAACAGGTAATAATACTTCGAGGTTTCTATCTAATTCGAGTGGAATAGGCTCTGCAGATTTTAATGCCTCCATTAACATGACAACATCCTCGATATTATAATTTTCTGGACTCCAAACTAAAAAATCTTCCTCTATATCATTATTCAACAACTTCATCTGTCGAAAACCAGCAGCATTTAGAAAGTCCAACGCGCCTTCTATTGGTAGCACTTTCTCCTTTAAAGTAATAATTATATATTAATATTTTAGAAATATACTTAAATCTATGATAAAAGAAAAGTAGTAGAAACCTTCGATTTCTTAGTACAAAATTCAAAATAAATAAACTAATTAATATATATTAATTTCTGGAAAATATAAAATAAAAGAAGTAGTTTTGAAATAAACATTGAAATATATTGAAATATGTTGTAAAATATTAAATAAAATGTTTAAATAATCAAATGATTGTTCTTTTTAATAGTAAGCATTATTTTTATGGTAGGAACTTAATATTTGTATGATAATAAGATCAATGCAATAAAATACAAAATAAGAAATTTTTTCTTTGGTTATATGATTATATCATTTCCAGAATCTGATTACCAACAAGAATATATAAATTTTTGTTTAAATTTTAATAATATACTTATAAAATAACGAATATAAAGTGCAATTTTTACTATTAGAAACAAAAACAAAAATGTGAAAAAGATAATTTCTTCCATAAATATTTAAACAGATCTTTTTGCATTTTTCTGTTTGTTCAAAATATATTTTATGACTATTTTATTGAATTTATACTACTACTTTGTATTGTATTATTGTATATAATTATTTTCATATATTTATGATACAAAAGTCAAGGAAATAAAAGATTTCTTTACTTATAAATGTAATAAAAAGAATAATATTACTTGAAATATTCTATTATGCATCCTAATTTTTCTATATTTTTCTGCTTCTGGATTATTTATGATGTTTTCTAAATACTTTCCAAGTGTTTCAATACAACTGTTAATTTTTTCCCTGTTAGGATTGCAACTCTGTATGACTAAACATGCTGTTAGGCCTGCTTCTTCTCCTTTTAATTGTTCATGCAAAAATACTTTTATTTTTTTCTCCCATTCGTCTTTTGATAATATTTCATCGGATAAATATGGACAACGATAATATACATCAACAACAGCTAACAAAGGATTATCTTTGGTTGTATCTTCAGTTGATTCTTTTGATTCTGTAGTAGTCATTTTCAATTTCTGCTGTGCTTCCTTTTCCTGTTCTAATTCTCGTTTTACTTGTGCCTTTATAGCTGCATATGATCTGAAAGCAATGTAGCTTTTATTTTTTGTTTAATTACTATCACATTAAAAAATACAAAAAGAATGACTAATTTGCATATAACTCACCTGTTAAATTTAGTTTTATTTTCTTTTGCTTGCACTCTTGCTATAGCAGCTTGTCCTGCTATTCTAGCTTCGTCTGCAGGTTCTACTCTTTCTGGTGGTTTTACTGAAGTCAATGTAGATACAGTACTGCTAGTTGTATCCGTTAATCTGTATATAATAGTTTTTAATTAAATAAAATCATGCAATTTTAATCATATACACAAAAATAAATTTTTTAATTGTGTAATAAAATTATTACAATTGTGATATGTTTGAAATTTCAGAAGGATATTCACCCTTCCTGGATAGACACAAAAATGCAAGTCTTGAACTTAGGATAATGTTGTACACTATAAACATAACTTTTATTTCAATATTTATTTTGTATTTGTTATATTCTTGAAGAATATATTTCTTGTTTTCTTATCTTGTATATTTTTGAAGAATAAATATTTTTAGTTTTTCTATATTTTTTTTTATAACTGTAAAATAAGCATTTGCATCTATCTATAAACCTATTTTTGTGATTAAATACTATTGCATAAATGTTAAAGTGTACCTTATTTAACTGTAATACTAAGATTTATTTTAGACAATTATTATAAAAGTATATGTATAATGATAAGCTCGCAAAATCAAAACATAATTTACAGTGTAAGGTCTATAATTGAATATTGTAAAATATTCAAAATAAAAAAAAATAAAATACAAAATAAAAAAGTACAACATTGTACATGTCCTATAATAGTTTTGAAAGAACTAATAACAGAAAAAATAGAAAATTATATTTTCAAAAACACAATGATTTAACTCTAAGACTTGTATATAACAGTAATAAACAGTTGCAGGTATACTATTTAAGATCTGAAAGCTAACGACAAATATATGTTAATTATTGTAAATTATTTGTACAATAATTGCATTTACTGCTATTACAAGGGTAGTATTTGTGATTAAAAAATATTGCTATGTTAAACAAAATTTTACCTGTATCCTTTTCCAGCATTCATGAATTTTGCATTTAATTTCTTCTTTTGAAAGAATGCTTTAATTTTTTCTGCCATTTTTGTTAATTATTTCAATATTGCAATAAATTATGACAAGTAAGTTAATTTTATTATTGAGGTGTCCTTGTTATTAAAACAATCTTTGTATATTTACTTAAATAGGAAACCTATAACAAAATAAAAAGTTTTATATATTTTAATTATAATGCTCAGAAATATAATTATAATAACTATATTCACAATTGCTTTACTTAAATTAATTACCTACATCAAATAATATTTATTTTTATTCTCCTGATGAAGAATCACAATCCTCTGGTATAGGATCTATAAAAGAAAAAATATTATAATAATCTATTATTACATCTCTTTTTCTCAGAAAAAAGTTTTTAATTCACCATGGATCACACACAATGAAAGGTGAATTTTATTTAATTATGTTTTGCAAATCCCTTTTTTTAAAGAAAGTAACAAATTTAAAAGATGGTATTTATTAAATTTTATGATAGTTCCTGACAAAGATTTTTACTTTCACATATTGAACCCGATTAGATTAGATTTATAAGCAATGAACTTTGTCCAAACAAATTTCTCAATTTATTAGATTATTTTGTGATAAAAAATATTTCTTTAATTACACCCAAATCAACTCTTCATTAAAACTTTCCTGAGATCACACACCCGTCATTAGAGTAATTAATTAATTGATTATTGAAAACTGACCAAACTGATAAATCCACAACAAATTTACAAACTGGCACGAATTTAGCAAAGCCTTTGACAGATCCTTATCAACCCCATTGTCGTTAAGAACAGACATTGTTATTGATGCAATAGTGGAACATTTCAGCAACAACATAATAAATGCAATCCATTCTTCATTAACCAATCGGGAATTTATAAGTAATCAATCCTATTCAAACTACATAGAAAGAAAACTTTCAGAAAAATGTAAACTCATAGGAATATGGCACTAAAGTAGACTACTCGAAGACAAGCATAGATTCAACAAAACTATTGCAAAACTGATGAAAGTCCTCTAAAGCTTTGATCGCTCAACTGTTGGATACTACAGTACAAATACGAAGACTAAAAAGATATTATCCTCTGGAACTTCACAATGTATTTATATCAAAATCAAAATCTATCTTATAAATCAATTGCCAGTAATTATAACTATTCTGCTTGCCATTGATTCACGCCAGCCTACTTACTTATAATCCTTAATGAGAATTGATTGTAATGTTCTTAACGGAGAAAAAGAAATACAATAAAATTAATTTTCTGTATTTAGTATCATAAATACACATAAAAACCTTTAAAAATTGTTTTACGATGCATATATATACATCAAGAAAAAAAATGTAAATTCTCTTACTTGGTTCCATAAATTGTTCAGAAATTCTAGCGCCGTAAATATGCCACGCGATGAAAATCAGAGCCAGGATACTAATAAATGTGAACAAGAAAACTTTTAGTAACTGCAATTGAAAGTCGTCGAATGCCAGTAAGGTTAAAAATTCATGAAAATAATCAGACAACTTTTGTCTGAGTTCATCATCGATAACAAAATCGGTCGAATTAAACGTTAATCCAAAAGTTGTAGATACTATGTTCACTACGCCATGTATAAATGTATTGATTGTTTCCGCCAAGTACTCTATCCAAGTCCACGAATTTTCATGTGTACTACTCATTACATGTAAAAAACTCTTAATTGGATTACTTAGGCGTATATACACTTTGCTCAACACTTTGTTACATCATACTGCTATGTCATATTTGACATCTCCAACTGTTCAAATCATTCTAACTTACGAGCATAGATTCTAAATCGTGATGAAACTCAAATCCACTAGGAAAACTTCCACATACACGTAAAAAATATCATTCAGATCGCCCTCTATTGGAAAATTTCATGTAATTTTTTAACAGTATACATTGTCGACTGTTTACACTAACGTTTTGCAATGGACATATGTTGCAAAAAACGATCGCTCGATTGTCATATTATACTACTCACCCGACAATGATATCACTTTACCTGGTTCATCTAACCAGATACAGTTGCCCAAGTCACCTGGTCGATTGTCACTTTATTTGATTTGCTCGATTATATTCGTATATACAACGTTCACGCAGTCAAATGTGTTACCCGATTCAGCCGATTGTAGTCATGTCTTATAAGAGAGCCATGTGAAATGTGACGATTGAATTTTAATAAAACTTCGTAGGTAGATATAGAATCGAAAATATTTTACCCATTTAATAATAATAAAGATTAGATTTGCCCGATACTATCACTGGATGATTTAATACGTATACAAAATGTCACATTTTTATGTATGAAAGGATATATCTCACTATGTAAGTTATATTGAATAATATTGAAATGTTTACGCGTTTCTTTAATATTGATATAACTCTAAATAACCTTACGGAGCTTCATCAAGCGATTTTGAGTTTCTACAGTCCTTATTAGATTGATATAATTCGATGTTAACTGCGACGTAAATTGGATCGTGTAAAGATAATCTATATAAAATAGTATTTGCCTTTAAATTTTGCTTTTACCTAAATTCTCTAAATGTCGTTTTCACCTGATCTTGAAGTTATCTCCGCACAATAGCGTACATTTTTCAGCCTAAGTGATTCTAAGGATTTTGTAAATTATTGTAGATTGTCCCTAGTTAAATCTATTACAATTCTTCCTACCTTTAACGTTTTCTTTTTGCATATAGAGAATAAGAGTCATGCCGTAAGAATGAAAAATCACCAGCGTTTGCACCAATCAAGATGCCTGTTGACAAAAAAGACAGATCTTGGTTAATGCAAACGCTGGTGACTTTCCTTTCTCACAACAGGAACCATTGCTTCTGGTCCTGGGTATAGAATCATATTGTCATCCAAAAATGTATCTCTTTGATTAGAGACCATTCTGTGTTGTATTGTGTCTTGTATAGTTTATACTAAAAATCGTGATTAATGTTTGTATATATTAAGAGAACATTTTATAAAGTATTTTATAAACATATATAAATTTAATTTCAAAAATAATTGAGAGAATATTTTTGTTTGCGCTTTTTTAATCAATGGATAAGCTGGGATTAAAAATATTAATGTAAATGGTATAATAATAAAACGGGTTTCATCACGAATTCGTTACAAAAATGGGTGGAGGTGATTTGGTAAGTTAAATCACAATTCAAGTATTTCATTGTATAAATAAGAATATAAACTGCATAGAACATTTATTTAATAAAACTAACAATTTTTTAAAGCAGAATTTGAAAAAATCATGGCACCCATCTACTATGAAAAATATAGAAAAAGTTTGGAAGGCAGAGCAACAGCAAAATCAAGAGAAGAAAAAGATAGCTGAATTAAAAAAAGAAATAGAAATGGAAAAAGATAGAGAGGATATGAAAAAGTATGCAGAGGAACAGGGAGTAATAGAAAAAAAAGATGACAAAAAATTGGATTGGATGTACAAAGGACCAAATCAGTTAATCAACAGAGAAGAATATTTACTTGGACGGCCAATTGATAAATCTTTTGAACAAATGGTCCAAGCAGAAAAAGATGCCGAAGTAAATCATGTGCCTAGAAATCATGTTGAACATGGTACTTTACACTATAAACTTTATGTATACATCTGTTGTAACCTTTATTGATTAATATTTAGTATATACTTTAGTTTCATAAATGACTTATTTATATTTTCAGAATGTATACCACCTTCATTACGTTTCTTTTCTGGTAATGAACAAGTTGACTTAGCAAGAAAGATGCAGGAAGATCCTCTATATGCTATAAAAAAGAAAGAGATGGAAACAAGAAATCAATTACTTAAAAATCCTGTTAAATTAAAACAATTAAGACAATTGGTAAATAAAAATTCAATTTGTATTATTAATAAAGGTTTTTTATTTATTTAATGACTATTAATATTTTATTGTTTAGCTAGAACAACAATCGAAAAAGAGAAAAATTGAAAAGAAACAGAAAAGGAAGAAAAAACATCGACAAGATACAGATAGTGATGATGAAACACAATTGGATATGTTATTAGCTGCTAAATACAAACAGTTGAAGGACAAAATTAATGATAAAGACTTAATAAAATCAATGAAGGAGGTTAAATATAAACGGAAGAGAAAATTAAAAAAGGAAAATGATAATTCTAGCAGTGAATTCCAAAGCAGTAATGAAGAAAGTTTAAGCAATGAAAGTACAGAAAAATATAAACAAAAAAAGGTAAGCAAAAGTAAAGATAATGCTGAGATTAAAAAACATAAAGAAAAATATACAGAAAAAGCTGATAAAGTAGAAAGTAGAAAGCAAAAGGTGAATGAGAAATATGTCAGAAATCATAGTTCAAGCACAGAAAGAAGTGACAGTATAATTCACAAAAAAAGGAGTAGAATACATAACAAAAATGTAGATTTTTATTCAAGAACTTCTCGTGATAGAGAAAATAATTCTCATAAAAGCAGATATTATAATAGAAGTAGTGTTGAGGACATATATGCTTCAAACAAATTAGATCATAAAAGAATGATTCATTTTAAGTCACCTTCTGAAGCAATTCAAGAAAAACATAAAGATAAGTGGAATTCTAAAAGGAAACATCTTACAGAAGAAGAGAAGGAAAAACGTAGACAAGAAATGATAGCAAATGCAACATGGAGAGATAAAGAAAGAGAGAAAAATGTTAAAAAATACAGTGAGGAAGAAAAGAAAGAAATAGATAGTGGCAAAGACTATAATCAAGATTTTGTTAGAAAGCACTTAGCAGCTGCTGCCGAAGTAGGTACTATTGCATCTAGAATAAAAGCCAATATAAATAATATACAACGATCTGGACGAGCAATGGACACTAATTTTGCTAAAAGGTGATTTTCAATAATGTAATTAAATTTGTACAGTTGTGTAAAATTTCGTTTAATTTTCTAATGTATGATTGTATACTCTAATTAGTATATGAATATAAATTTGTAGACAAAGGTATTAGTATTTTTTATAATCTTGATATAATTATAAAAAACAGCCTTCTTTATTTAAGAAATATACATATATTTAGAAATTATGGCAATATTGTTATATAAATATAATTTTGTTCAATGCATTTACAAACGATATATTCTATTTTTACGAAAAACCATTTTATACAACTATGAAATTTTGCACGTTTCTCTATTTTCAATTGCATCATTAATGTCATAATTAGTTGAAAAACATCCTCCAGTTAGCACATTATTAACTACAGCCCTAGCAAGATAACCTGTAGTTAATGAATAATCAGCAGAAAAGAAAGTTGATTTATCAGTTGTTTTCTCCAGATTATGATCCTGAAAGAATACGTTGTTTTACAATAATTAATTTAATTATAATTAATTTATGTAGTTATATACACACCTTACAGTACATTAAGAAACTATCTTCAACGAGTTTGTTAAGGTTTAATTGTTTCTGAAAACTCAATTCTGGGTTTCGAAGTAAAATTGTTGATACTATAGTAAGTAGCTGTGAAAAGTATTACAGTAAAATATTACAGTAAAATATTACAGTAATTGAATTGTTTAGGGTTTTGTTTTAATAGCGTTATATTTATAACAGTTCTCAACTTTTTTATTGAGGCACGCATTAAGAACAAAATATCATCGAACTATGTTGTAAAAAACATTTATCCAATATCAAGAATATTATGTAAATTCGATACTCTTACGATATTTTATAAAATGGTATTTGTTAAATAGCAACGTTTAAAAAAAGTACCTCTACAATGATTTGGCGATATTCTGGTGATTGTATATGGTGAAGTAATGATTCCACAAGTAAAGCAAACGTAAGTTCTGAACGAGTCATATTAGAGAGAGTGGGTTGTTGAGGCAATTCTTGTTCATTAATACAAATGCCACTCGGGCAACGCATCAGTACTTCCCAAACATGATTATAGAAATGTGCAGGTACTCTGCATAAGCAACCTTCAATTTTTCTGCGTCCCAAAACTGTAAGGCTATAGTACATACTATACATTAATTTACGTAAAATTATGAATTATTAAATATTGAACATAAAATTATAAAGTAATATACCATTCACTGTTAGCCCAATCTTTTACCGTTAATACTTTTATTAGAAATTGACGAATTTCATATGGACTATAATTTTCAATTGGTTTGGGATTTTTAACAAACATTTGTAAGTAAACCTTTATTGCTTCTAAAACCCATCTGTAAATATGAACAATATTTAGTAATAATATTATTCGAGATATTTCTTTTTTGAACCAATGTTCATAATATAAATTTCATTATGTACCCAATACGAATTTTTAATATTCCTCTAAACATTTCTGGATTTCTTCCAATAAGTCTACCACAATATAATAAAACCTCTTGTTGAAGCACAGCTTGTACCACGTTATGTGGTTGAATTGTAGAATACATGACTGACTGAATTTCTGTTGGTGTCATTGGTTTATCAAACACTGTTTCTTCTTGTCCAATTACTCCAACTGTTATCTAATATTAGTGATAAATAAGATTTTCAAGAGCTGAAGCACTGGTTAATAACTAAATATTTTGGTAAATATGCAATTATATACTACCTGCTTTCCTTTAACAAGAACACCTGTTATAAAAGGGCTGATACTATCCACAGTATGATTCAATAAGCTACTGCAATAGCGGACAACCATCCAATATCTGAGACAGCCAGCATGTTGATATAATGACCTTAAGTGATCACCAACTAAAATAAAATAGTGATTGAAGTGAATGGTATAGTATTACAACATATCATAAAATATGTTATTTTTAAATACATAAAGTAGTACCTGTTATTCCATTAATTTCATAATAAATACCCTCCCGGTGTAATAAAATACCATAAAGTTGGCATAAAGCATAAAGACTTTTATTATTACGAATTTCACTTAATATGTTGTACAGTGGCTCAGCCATATAATGCTGAAATGTGAAATAATTAAGATAAATGTAAGTAGTTGCTCACTTGTAAAAACTTACAGAATAGTCTTTTATATCCTCTGCATAAGTTAAAGCCTTAGGCACATCTGTAAGACTTTGATATCCAATATAATCGTGTTCTAACTGCTTGAACTGGGTAAGTTCAAAATCTGTTTCTACAGTATTTATAAAATCCAAATGTTCTACATAAAAAAAATTAATTACTAATTACTTAGTAAACGTAATTAAATGATTAACAAATATTAATTACCAATACATGAAGAGGAAATGAGATTTTGTAGTCGACCTATTCGTACTTTCGTTTTATCACAATATCCTTTTTTTAGCATTGCAAAGAGATCAAGCATTTCTTTAAATTGTGGATCTCTAAAGCAAAAAAAATTTTAGCGATCTTTCATAGATACTATATTGACTGAAACTATAGTACAAATTCATAGATACCTCATATGTTCTTCTCGTATTAGAAGACATACAGTAGGTCGACCTGAAAGCCGCCAATATTTACCCACGAACTGAAGTTCAGTTTTAATGTCATCGATTAACAGAGCCATATCTCTGTAGAGATAAAATTCTGATACTTCAAATATCAGAGGATAACAAAGTACTGTCATGCCACATACTCTATAAACCTGCAAAATATAATTTTGAATTTTTGTTCAAAGTCTTTATTCTATGCCCTAAACATACCTTACTTGTACCTAGAGACCCAATTGGTCTAGCCGGTCGTCCTTGTAAATTCAATTTGTTATTCACTCCTAATTTTTCATATACTTTCACTAATTGCATAGATGATAATATCTGAACAGGTTCCACCTCATGCGGAGTCTGTGTTTGTATACCATATGTTGCCATCATAGCTTGTAATCGCATAGACTCAGCAATAAGAACGATTTGTACTACAAGATCAGTATGAGTACCCTGATATACAGAAATTTTGTAATAGATAAATCATGCTTTATTATAGTATAGTAAAAATATTGCTAAAATTATTAATGATTAATATAATCGATTTCCTTCTTCCTTAATGTATTAAAAATAATGAAATCAAAAATGTTAAAAAGAATCTTTAAAAAGAGTCATACATTGTCTCATTGCAAAGAATAATCATTGAGAAAGGAAGGTAAGATAGTTCCAGCAGACATCATAAGAAAAGAGCAAAATAAATCATGCCTTGATTCAAGCTTCATGCACAGATGCATTATTGGAAAGCTTCAAATATGTATATATTACACAATAAATGTTATCAATCTGATACTAAAACAATAGTGACTCAACTAGTGAAGTAAAATCAATACAAAACATATCAATACTAAGCACGTATTATGATTTATTTAGCTTGAAAGCTTCAAATACGTTATTATTCAAAAAATAACCAATCTATTGATCTAATTCTCAAACACTAAAATAAAATCAATGCAAAATGTACCATACTACACATACATATATTATCATTTACTTACAATACTGGGTTTAGCCTGTATGGGATAAACATATGCAAAATAATTTGTACAAATAATTAATTTAGTGGAATTAAAGAAAATGTATTCTTACTTACTTGAAAAGCTGAATACCTTCCAGCTTTTCGTGGTCTATTGTATGAAGGAAGATACCGTCTAATTGGATCTAATTCATTGATATGCAACAGACCAGCAGTAAGTAATTGTGCGATTATAAACATAGCTTGATTCCATAAATACATAGGAGCAAGCTCAGTATCTGTTGAACCTCTTTGTCCTCTTCCTTCATTGCTTGCTACTCGAAAAGTACTACCAGGATCATTTCTTTCTGCTTCCAAGTTTTCCTCAGGTACATAGTAATACATAGGTATTACAGGATCTATTTAATTGTAATATTATAATAACGTCTTACATTATTAAACTCAAATTAATTATCTATTGATATACCTCCATTGACATCTTTATGTATTCGTTCCTTTAACAAATTCTGATATTCTTCTACTTGCTCTGGTAAGGTTTTAAAAACACCATCTATGACCATAAAAATGTAAAATAGTGGCCACTCGCACTCTATATTATCAAATTCCTATAGCAGAAAAGTATTTTCTTTTTTATAGTAAATTGTTATTGTTATAAAAAGTTAGTAAAATTATATGAAACAGGATTACAAACGTAATGAATTTGGTTAAATAGATTTTTAGAAATAACGATTGATTGTACTAACAATCAAATACATCAGAGACCTTGATTTCACCAGATTTGTAATAACGACGATCTTTGTTTTCTAAGACTGTTTTATATCCATCCCTCCCAAATCTCTTAAAACCATAATTGCCTTTTAATCTTCGAACTATGTTTGCCTTTGTCTCATTGTACAATACCTCTTCATGAGTGGCAAATGCCGGAAAAGATATTGTTGATAGTAAAGCTGTGTCTACACTCTATATGTGGATAATATATTTATAATTTCAATACTAACAAATACTTTGTACAAACATGAAATATTTCTTTATAAGTATACTCTTTACCTTAGAACTGGATTCTCTTGGAAGCATTGTTTCAAAAATACTACGATTTCGATTATGAGCATCAATGTCAACATATATGACTGACCAAGAAGCTCCTTTTTCTCCAAATAAATTACATCCATTGATAGCTTCGAGAGCACTTTTAGCTATACCAATTGAACTTGCGTGTATTTCAAGTGTACCATCATTGTATCGACTACCACGTTCCCACATACCATAATCTGGTGTGCGATATGCTCTTTCCACATAATATACTAGATTTTGTACAAATGCCACTTCATCTTGAGTATATATAATTTGCAATCCTGAAGAAATCATTTGTACCAAGAATATCAAGTAAAGGGAAACAATATCAATCTATAAGAAATACAAAGTAATATTAATAATCCAAATGCACATATTAGTCCATTATATTACCATAACATATTACAAGCTACTCTCTTCAAATGCATTGGAAACCATAAAATGTACTTAATTTTATTGTATATTATACAAAAACATTATTTACATTATAGGTGTTATTTAATTTGTTAACCTTCTGCATTATGCAAGAAGTGTTCCTTCTAATTTTACATATTTAATTCATTAAGCAATGAGTTTTTCTAGTGCTAGCCAACCATCCAGAGTAAGCTCTTTCACATAGTTGAACACTTTTTAAAATAAAATTACAAATTTGAACAAATATCAAAGACAGAGATAAATTAAAGACAACTGCTTTGATAAAAAATTGGAAATATGTATGTACATTTATACTATAGCAGATTAGCTAAGGTATGATGTAATGTATGTTTCATACTATTCAAATGGCTAGGTAATTCTCATCAAACTCTACATTTTTTTAAATATTTTTAGAATATTCAATAAAACAAATTCAACTTCAGATAATGTTTATAAATATCATTAAATATACTCAATGCTAATATAAAATATAATTATCATTATATCTTTTAAATTATGTATGGTGATCTTAAATCATGTCTCATTCAAATTCAAATTTTGTAATTTAGATATCCTATATGTATAATAGAAAAAATATATTTTATATCTTTAATTGTTTTGAATAAAATCTTTAACATTTAACATGGACATATTTAATATGTAAATATTATTTTTATTGTATATTATAATTACTTGCAAGTGATTATAGGCAGCATCATTAAAAATCATATCACCAGTATATAAATGGAATTTACAATGCAACGCAAAGCGATTGCATTGATTGCGTTTAAATAATTCTATTCTAGAAGACTGCTTTACCCAACATTCCAAAATTCCACGCATACATTTTACAGCTGATTGTCCAAGTTCATATGATTTTCCACGATCATCATCTATACGTCTAAAAGGATAATATTATGTGCAATATTATATATAGTAATTAATAATAAAACATATTTAATTCATTCAACTACCTATATGCTTGATATAAACTCCATATAGCAGCAGCACAATAAATACTTTCTCGTACACTTCCCACTACTTCATCATTTGAAATTTGTGGAAACAAACCTGTTATGCAACTCTGGTAACGCAATAATTGTCTCTTAACTAAAAATCATGTATTTGTATACGTCATAATTATATAAATTTAATCTTAATATAATATGAAAATTAATATTTATACCAATTCCATAATAAATATCAAGTTGTCTCACTGTGTCTTCATAATTTGAAATTTTAAGAAACATGTCAATATCTAAATCAATAACACTACCCTGGCGTACATTTCTGATTTGGGAAAATCTAAAAAATCAAACATTAATAAGAATATGTATTTATTTAAAATGAATATATTAAAATTAAAAGCAATTAATTATATCTTAAACCATGTTTTCTAGCGAAATATAAAAAATTCTAAACCTCTTTGTGTTTGTGGGTGTCGTCGCAAGGGATGTCATCTTATTCAAAACAAGCAAGTTCAAACTTCCTTTGAATTGGTTCTATTATTTGACAATGCATATAATCATATAATAACAATTCTTTTTATTTGTTCTTTTAAAACTATCATTTTCTGCCTTGCGTAAAATGAAATCGCAATAGAGTGAAATAGAAATCTTTAATATATTACACTCTTCAATGCAATAAGAGATAACACGTTCGAAGGTGGCGACTGAAATAGTAAAACTGTTTTGACTAGTATTATACACGTATATGCACATTAACCTTGACTGCCCACCATCCGAAAATTATTTTGCTCATACTGTAACGAAATTGGCTGTGTAATTGGCACAGAAAAGCTTATGTACCCTATAATATCTAATTTATAAATAGAAATAAAAAATCTACTTCTAACATAGTTATTATCAACTAGTTTTACATTTACTAGAAATAGACTTTTGTTTCTTTAACTATTAGTTCAAAATATGTTGCAATTTTATAATCATAATAAATCAAAATAAATAACGAAACGCTTTTAATGAGTGTCATAACTGAATTTTCACAATTATTTTTTTTATGAATTTTCTAATTAAATCACTTGTAGATATGTATATCTTTTGTCAGATATTTAAGGTGACCCAATCTACGCATTTATATTTGAAAACAAGTACGGTATCTATGAATATTTTAAATAGATAATTTTACCATATTTTATGTGATAAATTCTTCGATTTATAATATTAACGTAATATAAGTTTAGTATAGATGTCAAATCTTGCCTCCGACCTACTGGATAAACTTTATCCATTCATTTTGGATAAAATTAATCGTAAAACAGTTTACGTTTTAATGTACAGTTTAATTTGACTTTATTTTTCCTAATTCTAAAATAAAATAATTTAACATTACCATCAGAAGTGAATACATTTTCAAATAATTTATAAACATAGAGAAGTATTTTGAAGTTTATCTTTGTTTATTTATTTATATTTTTTATAGTGAAATAAAATTAATTACAAGTTTAAATATAAATCAAAGTTTTTTCACATGAGACCATTTCAATTCACAATTTAAAATGAACTTCAATTTGTCTTGTTTTCAATTCATAGAAATTAACCAATAAACTCATGTATTCTAATGTAAAAATGTGATGCCAATAATTGAAAATGTACCTTAAAGTTGTTGCAAACGTGATTTGTGTTTGATCCGTTTTCTCGCGAAACATTTTTAGAATGTATTACGGAACACGTACGGTTGTCGTGACAGAAAATTGAGTCAGTTCCGCAAGCAGACCACGAAAGGAGTCTCTGTTCCGTTTGGAATTATAAAGTATCTTCGTATATGATGGCGTCCGCGAAGAGAAAGCAAGACGAGAAGAATTTGAAAATATTACGCGAGCTGGTCTCGCAACCCGGTAACAAAGAATGTTTCGACTGCCATCAGCGAGGTCCGACTTACGTCAACATGACAATCGGTTCATTCGTCTGTACCTCTTGTTCTGGTATGCTGTAAGTACTCGTTACTTGTAAGAAGCCAACAAAGTGTACCAAGTCTTCTTCATTATTTAAATTGACATTACAATTGTTTTACTTATCATTTCTTCGTGTCATGAGCAAGATTGGCACTGTAGTTTTCTTGTACGATTTTTAGCGATCAAAAGTTCTAGACTAACATTAACCAAGTGTCAACGTTTTCAATGCATTGGACAGGCTGTTCCGTTATTAATAAAAAAATAAAATATTATTGTTTGTACAAGTGAATAATTAAATTCTGTTGAAACACGTGCGATGAACACATTTTACTACCGATTTGTACAGGAGATTATGAGTCATTGTTGAACGTTCGCGTTCGCAGTCAGGAAGTTAATACATTATCAGTATCAGTGTTTTCTTTGTGCGTAGTTCTTGTTATCAATGGTCAAAATGTTACATTTACATGTAATGAAGAAAATCAGTAGCTGAGTTGCAATGTTTACAAAATAATTAATTTGATCGCTACATAGTGATATATATTGATTATAAAAGATTATTTTGTGAAAACAATAATACAACACTCAATATATAAATGTGAACAGTAAATATTTTTTAATTTCAAATTATCTATCAATTTAATTAATGTTCTATATAATTAAGTACAAAAGTGAACAGCTTTCAATATATAATATAAATTGTATATCAAAGTTCAAGAGATTTAATATTCTGTATGTTAATTAGAATAAAAACAATTCATTGATTTATTGTTTGATGTATAACATTTTTTTTTATAAAATATTGAATCATAAAAGATTAATAATAATAAGATGATTTTGAAATTGAAGAATATATATTGGCTTTTCAAAATATGATTTTCTTTTGTAATTTATTTTAAAAATTATATAAACTATATAAATATTCATTTTCATAAAGTAGTTGAGTTATTTAAATAAAGTAAAGACTATTTTAAAGATTATTTTGAATTGTTTGGTCGCCAAGAGCTGTATATTCTGTACATATTGCAAAATAAATATTAATAAATTAGGTAAAAGTAAAATGTCAATTACATATGTAAAAATTTTCTTAATAAACAGAAAATGATTTAATATTATATTAAAATACAAAAGTTAAGATTCATCTATTCAGAAACATTGTTGATAGAATAAACCAGTTTTATTGTGGTTAAGTTTATAATATCTATGGTTAGGATATTTTATTTTATTACAGTTCTAATTCTAATTTAATTCCTATCATTGTAATGAGGTTTGCAGCAATTTATTTTTAAATACTTATAATAACTTTTTAGAATAAATAAAATTAGAAATAAAGATAAATTCGACTAATTTTAAAATGGAAGGTTCTATTCATTCATGGGGAAATAAACATTTCTGTCAGTAGCTTTGTTTATAATTGCAGGCGGGGCTTGACACCACCACATAGAGTAAAATCTATTTCTATGGCAACATTTACACAAGAGGAAATAGATTTTATAAGGGAACGTGGTAACGAATACTGCAGGAGGATATGGTTAGGCTTGATGAATCCAAATTCCTCTCAAACCTTAGATACAAAAGATGAACAAAAAATGAAAGATCTAATGAGTGCAAAATACGAACTTAAAAGATATTACTTGGATCCGTCCATGGCAAATCAAAAATCACAATTGTCAATTCAAACAAACATTCCAAGGGTTCCACATTCTGGGACGTCTACTTTATCTCCTATATCAGCTCAGAAAACAAACAATTCTGAGTCAGTTAATTCTAATAATTTTTCGACAGATTTTGTAGCTGATTTCAGCAAAGTTCCTGACCCATTTATTACTACTACAATGCCTACGAACAAACACAGTCAACCAATCGTACCTCAGCCATTCTTTGCCAATTTTGACAACAATCCTATTTTTAATAGTTCAAAAAATACAAGTAAATTAAGAAAATATTCTATACTTTTCTGTATGGATTAATGTAATATAATTTTAATATCAATGTTTTACTCTTTATTTAGATGTTGAATCATCAAGTCCATTTAATCAGACTACAGGAAATTCCATAAATACAACGAATGCAAATGGAGCATATATGCCACCATCAGAAGATCGTTATGCGGCACTGAAAGACTTAGATTCTTTAATGAAACAAACTCAACTAAAAGATGATACTACAACATTAAATACACCTACATGGAATGCTAATAATGGTAATCGTATAATTTCTGTTATTAATTTACTGTATTAGTACATTAAAAAATTATTTTATTGCTTATTTTTCAGCTTCAAATTCAATTTGGAGTGTAGGAAATCAAACTACACATGTAATCTCAAATCCTTTTGCAACTGGTGATTTATGGCGACCATCAGCCAATGTAGTCAATAATAATACACAATCAATTGATACCTCTCTATGTAATCCTATTAATCCATTTAAACCAGTACAATTTCCTATGAATAATGGTAAGTTCTTATTTTGATAGCATAAAATACGGTATATGAAAATTTTTAAATAAATTAAACAGTATAAATATTTTAGACCCTCAATGGGTAGGTATTGGACCATCCAGTAATAGAGATGTCATTCAGTTTAGTCAATTAATGACAAACAAAGTGTGGCAACCCACTCTTCCAGCATATCATGCAAATCCTTTCATGGTACATATTTAGTGTCTTTTCTTTTCTTCGTTTTTCTTTTTTAATTTTTTAAATACATTTAAGCATATATAAGCTTTTTCAGGTTGGTTCTGGTGTGAGCAACATGACAAGAAATTCGAACAATCCTTTCTTATGATTAAGTAAGCATAAGTTTTTAATGGAGTTACGAACAAATAATGCAGACCTAAAATATGTTTAGATTAGGGCAATTGTTTATATACGTGACCTTATTGGCAATTAGTGCCATTAACTTTTATCCCCAGGAGCACCAATCTCTTATTCATATAACTAAAATAATACTTTTATTTATGAATATAATATACACGTTAAATAAAGATTAATATTTGTTACCAACTATGTGAGTAATGTACCTACTACAATCATTCTTGATTTATACAATTTAATTGCATCATAATTTATTAGCACTCATGACTTTGTACCAAGTAGAACACTTTTCACACAAGCTTAAAAAAAATTTCTATTTTTAAAAATTATTTATATAATAAAAAATATTTATAAATATTTAATAATATTATTATCTATACATCATAAATAGTAGAAAGAAAAATATATTCAAAATTTGAATAAAATAAAACTAGGTTTCTTAAAATGTATATAGTAATGCATGTTCTAAAGGGATGAAGAAAAAAACTACATGTTACCTGATGCACACTTAAATACAGTTTATTTACTTAAAAATTTCTAATAAATACAAAATCACAAATGAACACTTAGTCTTTGTCGTAATTCAATACCAATAGATTCAGAGTAGAGATCCATTTAATCGGTCATAATTGCATGATAATTAACCGTTATTTCATTGTTACATTTGCAGTCTACATTACGTGTAGTTGTAAATATATTATTAATCGTAATAACATGGTCGGTTGTGTTTTACAATTACATATGGATATAAAGAGAAGCCTTGTGTCAACTAGTCAAGTCATATAGCTGCCGTACAAACGTTTTATTCGTATCTCTTAGCTTTTTAGCTTTGTTTGCTAAATAGTTTGGAAGCTCCAATGAATGGTAAGAATTGCTGGTGGCAATTACTTAGAGTAATAAATTATTTATCAGTGTAAATGGACAAACAATCAGGAAACACTAATATATGAGTTCACCAATTATGTTAATTGTTATGTATAAACATACGAGATGTGTGATATTGATATTACTAGGCAGGCGTCGCGTATCTCAAAGATACATTTCAAAGCGCATGGACCGTCTCATGGCACGAATTCACCTAGCAACCATTGCTACTGGGGTTGCCTTTTGGCAATGGGCGTACCAAGTATAACTTCTCACCCTGCTTGTTAGTATAAATAGGCGCTCGTTGGTAATGGTCTACCAACTGGTCTAGTGTATGGAATTTTCTTTGACCGATGCAATATAGTGCTCCTTCCACATGTACCCTAAAGTGCTTATTACGTCCTGGAGCTTTCAAAGATACTGAATAATCTCCCACCTAAAAATTATAATATTTAAAATTTATAGTTGAAACTTATTTACCTCATTATTTTAGTATATTTCAAAAGTTATTAAATATATTATTTATTGTGATATAATATTTTCATTTATACATACATTTGTTTCGCTATCTCTAATTAAAAAATCGCCATCATGGCCATGTTGATTCAGCAGTGTGTCACATTGCGAGCGTGAAATACTACCATAATACCAAGGTTTTCCAACAAGATGTGGTCTATCACCAGGGTCTGGCCTTCTTTCGAGGGAATCTCCTGTACTAATTTCACTACTTGTCATTCCTCGCTCACGATATGGTTGTGTCAAATATTCACTGAGTTCCTGAAGATAATTACGTGGCACAAGACCTATTTGCCCTTGGCTATTCCTTGCTTTATACCATTCAGGATCTGCTGGTGGACGGTCAAGAATTTCTAAACGATCGCCCTTCTCAAAAGACAGTTCTTGGTCATTATTAGAAGAAAATGAGTATAGTGCCACAACAATGTCAAGAACATTTTCTGCCATTGCATATGTATGAAGAGTATCATCTGCATCTCCCTCTTCTTGCGTATAATTTGATGGAAACCAACCTGCTTGAGTGCCACTTTGACCTCTCCACCAACCATCATTGCTCTTTTCTAATATTAGGATTCTAGTGCCTTTGACAAGTGATAATTCATCTGCCTGTTGTGCCTGATAATTATATTTGACAACTGCTGTACCTATCGCTTCACTTGGATCAGCAGGCAAACGCCTAGCCATAATAGGAGATTCCACAGCTCTAGAAGGTGAATTACTAGATGGTAGAGTTTTTGAACCAGAGCCCTTTTTGACTTTTTTCTTGATACTATCAAAAAGGGATGGCTTTTCTTTCTTGACATAATTACTTGGCACATAGCCGGCTTGGCCTCTTGCACTTTGTACTCTCCACCAATGTTTAGAGTCATCAAGGAGCAAGTAACGCTCATTTTTACGTAGGTCTAATTCTTGAGCACCTTGTGCTCCATAATCATATTTGGCGACAACATAACATACGTCGTCTTGACTTGTCTTGCCTGAAAATGATTATAATTACAATTCTTCCAAATACTATAGTACTCTAAACACTAGTAGTTTAGCAACAATCTAATGTTTTACTAGGATCGAATTTTTAATGAATATTATTCATAGTCAATATAACTTTTACTGATAACCATTCTAATTTCTAAATGTTAAATTATCATAGGAAGCACTTAAATTCATATAATAGGGAAATAATAAGATCAAAATCTGAAAGTTATTTATATTTACTATTTAAGCATACAACGGAAGTAAATTAAAACCATATAACATATATACAAACAAGAACTTTTTTAAGAAGATAATTGCAGTTGAAAAGAGAAAAGACAATTACAATTGAAAATTTAGAAAATTTTAAGTGTAATGTAATACAAAATCTGATTCATGTAATTATTGCATTATAGTACACAAATGGCATGAAGCTGTTGTACTCATTAATAAGTGGTAGTCTGTTGCTGGTTTTTAATCATGATTCTGTGAATACAGGCAAGAAATAATAACAATTATCTTGTGGAATGTCAGAATATTACTGCGTATAATAAAAAGATTTACAATTTAGTCAACATTTTCAAAATGAATAAACATTAGTATAAAGTATTATTATGTAGGGTATATTTCAGTAATATTAAATACATGAAACTATTAATGAAATATAAAAGTAAAAATACATTAAAGGACATAATGTTTATGTTTACAATTGATTTATATTTATCTTATTAATATAACATTTCATTGTATAATCTCTATTAAAAATTTGCTAAATTTATTAGATCAGTAGTTTTATACAGATCTCATAACGAGTAGTACAATTCAGAAGGATGTGATTCTATGTGCAAAAATGAATAGGAAATATATAGTATCTTTTTTACAAAATTTTGTTTTTGTAAACAATAATTTTGAAACTACTTGAGGTACATGCATGTTTTACAAAAATTTAATTCAATGATTCCCACTATAGATGTCTATCATGTTTGTACACAATGTGTACAAATAATAATGGATTATTAGAAATTTCTTATAATTAATTTTGCATGGTTTATGAATAAACATGATAGAGATGTGTAGAGAAATCTGCAAAATTAAGCCTGCATGTTTTCAAAATCGACTTCCTTAAAAGTAGAACTTTATATAAAAAATGTGTTCCATGTCTTTGATTAATTTTTACATGTAAAATAACGTACTTTATAATTGTACTACTCAGTGTAGATGATCTTGTATACATTAGTTCAACTTATTCAGATCATTGTGCACATTACTGTAATGTTGGCCATAATCTATAACTTTTTGACAAAAATGAAGTGTCATACGCAGCATACATTAACATATGCAGTTAATATACAAATTTATTGCTTTTAATTATTCAGTTCTTTGTTAGTGAATTGTTGTGTTATATTTCAAAATTCATTTAAAATATATGTTTAGATATACACATTATAAAAATGATATATAACTGAACTATTCTGTTCTGATGAATTATATTGAAATGGCTGTTGAAACAAATTTACATAGAAAGCAAAGCATACAAGAATAAAACGTACCATGCTTCATGGCTGCCATGTGCGAAAACAGATATATACGTCTGAGTGTGGCGTGAGTAGCTGCTACTCACGCACTACTTGCATAAATCTTAAGTCTGCTTGTACTGTGTTGGCAGCGTGAGTGCAGCAGGCATTCATTCTTTAGCTTTTTGTTTAGTGTTGATACACCTGCTGATTTCTTTGCTCAGAGTCCATCGTTCTTGAGGGTAGGGCAAGCAAGTGCATTACCAACACTTCAGGGAAAATGAAATAACAATCATTAACTCTTGACATAATACATACTGTAAAACTAAGAACTTGGATATACTATAATATTAAAAATATTATATTACATCTCTACTTAATTTTATATTGAGCTATAATTATTTGCATTTAATGTACATAAATTTTATCACAGCTAAAATTATGAAACCAAATTTTCAGGTACATTTATTCTTTAACCATCATAATAAACAATAATTCATTAGTACTAGTTATTCATGTAATTTTATTGAAATAACTAGGATGGTTACTAAACTAAATTTAATATTTCTTATTGTAACTAAATTGTAATATAAAAGCATATCTATACATTGCTTAAAAATATTATTGAAAACCTTTACGTTATAGTATTGTTTTTGGTATTTTAATTATGAAATAGTAATTATACATAGAATACATATATATATATATATATATATATATTATTTATTAATTTCTGGATTAAAGACTAAACCATTATTATATATGTATCAGATTGATAAAAATGATTGGTTAAAGAAATATTAAAGAAGTATTTTCCAATAGAGGCAAGATATTGATAAAATTATTAATGAAATATTATCCAGTAATGATGTTGAATTTTAAGGAAATAACTATCAATTTTATTGAACTTGAACCTAATAATATTGGTGTATATGAAAATTAAAACTTCTAAACATAATTTATTGCTACAGAAGCAGAGAACATACAATATTTTATGCATACTCACAAGAAAAACATACAAAATACAAACACAAGAAGTATATAAACATAATTATAAAACATTGCCTGTATTTTAATCAATACATATTAAAATTAAAAGTTGGAAAAGTACATACATTCTTTCTCATAATATTAATGAGAATATTGAAGAAGTCATAAATAATGAAATACTTCTTGACACATGTCCATAATAAGAAACATCAAAAATTTTAATTTATTCTAATATATTTTTATATGAGCTATTCAAAAAATACAAAGAATATTAAATTATAATTATTTGAGTAAAAATTAAGTAACTTGTACCATATTTTACTAATAACTGTAATGAGTAAAATTATCAAAAACAAATACAACTATAAAATAAACGCGAAATAACATTTAATAATCTATGTAACTAAGAAAAATACCTGGAAGGTTTACATAAAAAAAAACGAAACAAAAACTGTCTTATACACATAGTATTGTTTTAAATTCAATTTATACTGTTTTAAATTCAGTAAATGTCATACGCAACAATTCGATAAAACACACGAAGAAGTTACACGTCGTGAAATATTTACAGTTCAAAACATAACGCGTACATAAGAATTAAACAAGTAATTTGCGCCGATTCCTTTGGCGCAATCTTCCAACAAGAATCAGCAACTTTCGAAGCACGTATATAGGGTACGTTCATTGCCTTACTGCCTACCATACTACGAAAGCAAAGTAGAAGCGTGTTGAATGCAAGGGGGCAACGACTAGCACGAGTCAATTCAGCCGCTTATCTCATTATCCGTTAAGTATAATAACTCACTGTTTTATCGGTCAAAAAAGTAGATAAACACTAACTTACCGATTTTTAAACTTGACATATTTCTGCATACAAGCTTCGAAATTTTACGTCGTTATACAGCTTGTTTTCCCCCACCCCAGGCCGCAGCCATGAACGGGAGCGACTAGAGTATATGTATAGGGGATTGAATCTTTATGGGGAATCGGGTCGAACGAAGAGGGAAACTGGGAATTAGGGAAAGACAGCACAAACCGTAGAGAACTCCATCCACTGATAGGTTTTGTCCACCGCTGCGCTGTCAATAAGCACTGAACACAAAAGTTTAATTTTGTCACTTTTATCCACGATGTTGATCTTCACGGAACTGAGTAATACGCTAACGAGTTCTGTGTGAATATTACTGTACTTTTTATTTATTGTACTTGTATTCGTTTATACGACCCCTCCCGCAAAAGGAACAGACCCACCCTTAATCCAAAGACGTCGAACGACCATGCGCGCTACTAAGAGCATCATCTCTGTTGGACATGTATCTAATGTGACGGTGGCGCCGTGTTATGGAATAATATAATGTTACGCTATCACGCGAACGTAGCTTTAAGATTACGTGACAAAACGTTTAACTAAGAGCGAAATTCAAAAGTCAAGTAATACTTGATCGGTTAATCAGAAATGTGTATATTATTAAAAACATATAATGTAGGTGGCATGGTAGGGCGAGATTTCATTTAGAATAAGGACAAAAAGTCTATATCTGAAAAAACCATTAAATTAAAATTATTTTACTCTGTAACGGATTACCAACTTTCTATTTAAGTATGTATGTTTTTTTATTTAAAATTCATTTCAATTTTGAAAATAAAACTCTAAATTATAAAACAAATTTTTATTTCAAAACTTTCCTGAACGATTCATTATCTACAGAATACCATAAATATTTGGCAAGAGATCTAATGAATTTTCATTTTTCATATATTTAAAAATTCTTACTATAATTATTCATGATTAAAAATTGTGTCAAGTTTCTTTTCTGTAAGCTGTATTATGAGCCAAAAAGATAAAGAATTTTTTTCTGAAGTAGTAATAATGGATTCTTTTGCATGTTAAAATTATATTTGCTTGTGACATGGTTGCCAATTTTCAGTATTAACTATTATACGTGAATAATCTTATACATCATTTTATTGTGTTTTACATGGTTCATAAATAATTTTCATCAAAATTGTTTTAACATCTGCACGAGAAAGTGTCCTGCTTTCAGCAATGTATGCCAGAGTTCGCTACGAATTAGACCGGTTACGTTTGTTGATCTGCTGTAAAAACAGTTATGAAACTGTTCAGTTTAAAATAAATACAAAATTTAATAAAACATAAATTTACTATAAAATTTTTAGTACATCAATAAAATTTTATAACATGGAAAAATTGCTATGCATGCTATTCATTTATCATCATTGTTCTAAATCGTATACAAAGGTTAAGAACCACTGCTTAAGCCATGAGGAATTTATAAGTGCATGCTGCACCTACATACATGCGCGTACTATCACACGTAGTTGCATTTTTGAGTAAATGCAAGATGACAAGTGACATATAAGCGACTAAAGTTGTACAGTTCGCATGTGTCTAACATATGATTATTATTCTTTTACTTAATATTTATTAGTGTAGCCAGATTAAAGTATTTAAATGCTTCAGGAAATGCAGTATGTATAGTGAATGTACTTTATAAAAAATAAAGAAGAGAAATCCAAAAGTAACAACAAGAATCAATTAATACTTTCTAATTTATTGATAACATGCTACATTTAATGAAAGAAAATTTTATAAAAGGCTTGTACTAATTATATATCATATTTTTGTATAATTTGTAATAATGGACAATCTGTCTGATTCATTGAAAGGAGAATTAGATTCTTTTACATCAACAGATTCCTTACAATTAATAACTGATGAGTTTCGTATTAGGCATTTATCAACACCTGATGTTTCTAACATAGAATTATCAAAGCGTGTTGCATTACTGGAATTAGAAAATGAACGACTTAGAGTAGATATGGAAAATTTACGTATTGAGCTTAATGCTAGAATTGCAGCAAATGAAGGTCTCAAAGGAAAGATTACAGAGTTGTATGTAGAAATGCAATTAGTGCTTCAGGAAAAACAAAAATTACAGAATACTTTAACAGATACAAACAATCGTTTAGAAGCAGCAGAAGCATCTGCAAAATGGTATCAAGCTCAGGTACATGGTTTACAAGCAAACAAGAAAACTTTACAAGTAGAGATTGATACGTACCAAGGAATATTGCAGCAAAGGCAACAAACTATAGTTAATATAAATACCAAGTATAAGCAGTTGAACATGGATTATACTGAACTTCTTCAGAAGCATCAAAAGGAAAAACAAGATTTGGAACATGAAATACAAAATTTGAGGACACGGAAACAATCAAATAGTATTACAGAAACATTAGATAATATTCCATTATTTAGCCCTCCAGATATGTCTACAAAACTAGAGTTGACAGAGGATGAACTACGAGATACAAAGGCAGAGCTAAAAACATTGGAAAAACGTCTCTTGAGTAATGAAGTGTCTAAAATGTTGATGGAAAATGCTTTAACTAAACAATGTACATTGATTACAACTATGGAAGAGAATATGCAGAAATGTGAAACTGAAAAAAATCAAACTGCTGATACACTACGTAAAACACAGCTTGAAATTAAAAAATTGAAATCTGAAAATGAAACATTGCAAACCACTCTGCTTTCTTCCAAACAGGAACAAAGCCAGATAGAAGATGCAATTTTCCAGTTACGATTGCAATTAACAAAAATGATTGCACAGTATAAGCTTCTGAAATCAAAAAATGTAGAAGCAGAAGTAAAATTGAATTCAATGCAAGATGTAATAAATGAAAATAAACGTTTAAAAATGTTGTCTTATGAAGCTAACAGTACACTTATCAAGAAACTTCGACAAGAAAAAAGTAAAGTTAAAAGCTTAGAGAATAAATTGTACGGTGTACAAACAAAAGGACATTTAGGTGATATGGTACAGAATGTTACTACATATTGTATATTCAAATCTAAAATCATTATAGATATAATGCATAATTATATCACTTCTCTTTTTAGAAAAACAAGACAGAACTTTCTTTACGCGAGTGTCTGAAGCAGGTTCTAATGAGAAACAAAGTAATATTCTTAATTATTTGTGCATATTATTGTTATTAAACATTACATAATACTAAAGGCATTTTTTCTACAGGATTTAAAAGACCAATTAAAGGCACTGACAAAAACTTCAGATGAAAGTATTGATGAAGGATATGGTGATAGTAGTTTTGTTAGTACCATTTCTATAGACATTCCATCACCAAGTTCAATTAATTCAGTATTATTAAACACAGCTTCTAGTGTTTTGTTAAGAAGTAAAGACTTCTGTAAACCAATGCAAAAAGAACTTGATCATCTACAACTAAAACTTAATAAACTGAGAGAACAGCATTGCATAGTATGAAATTCCTTTATTGAGTAATAATATTTTTTGAAGGTATGTAGTATTATTTTAAACTGTATTTTAAAAAATAATAAAGTATTATAAAATACATAAAAAATGGTGACTGGACAAGGTATAGGTAAATGTAATAGGTTTATTATATATATTTAATACACATATGAACTTGAGTCAGTTTTGGTACTTTAAATTATTGATTAATTCAATAATAAATAAGGAAGTTGTTAAAAATTTATAAAGTTGTAAATATGTTAACTTACGTTAAATCTTATAATTGTTACAAATGTAAAAAGAATAAATTCAAAATATTCATAATTTGAATGAATGTTTTATTATAATCAGAATTACAGTTGTTTTCTCTTTCACCATACAAAATCGGGATTGCCAGCTGCCTTGAATGCAGAGTAGGTAATGAATTTTATTTCTAATCAAGACTTAGCTACATATGAATTATTCACCAAAAAATACACGTGAAAAGCAAATCAATATGTGTATCGGTGTGTTAATTACTAATAAGAAGTAAAATTTTGTATACTTTTCATTACATCTTTATAAGTATATTATGAATTAATTGGCAAGGTTTTCTTCAATGAAAGTAATTAAAGACGATCTTATTCGAAAGTGCATGTATTTGCATAATTCGAAACTGTTTCATTTTCGCACATAATTGAAAATAATCTACATAGGGCTATGTTTGAATTCATTATTATTATTAGGAAAACCTTTTCAATCTATTGATAATATTGTTATGGAGATGTAATGAAAAGTATAACAATTTTAATTTTGATTGGTGAATACAATTCGATAAACTTTTCTTTAAACGGCTGTTGGCCATTCGATTGAACTGGTTGTTCATGCTAGAGAAATTTAAGTTAGGAATAATTCTGAGTCTTAAATTCGGGGTAAAAATTCGATTTTGAAATAGGAAACTACTACAACAAAACATTATGAATCAATAGAAATCGAAAGTAATGTATTATTTTGTTAATTGTTGTACAATTTTAATGCTATATTAAAATAAAGGTTTAAGGAAACTGTAAATTATTAACATATTAAAGTTACTTTTATCCGTTAAGTATTATTAAATCTTTACACAGTAGTTACTAATTATTAATTCTTTTAAAATAATTGAATTATAAAATTAAAGAAGACCTTTATACATTCTGGTGTACAGGTATTTAATATAGTTATCCTTTGGTAACATCTTACAACATCGAATATAGATATTCTGGAATTGTTTACAGTACATATCAGATATATAACTAATAAACGGATATATATTTACTAAAACGCTATTTATTTATATTAAAAAAAAAAGTTTTTATTGATGTTATGTAATTCCTTTAACATGTCTGTCCAAGTATTCATAGATATTACTAAAATTTTAGTGTAAACATTTTTTTAAACAAGTGAAAAATATTTATGAGTAAATAGAAATTTTATAACTTAAAAAACAAAAATTGATCATTAATTCTTCGTAGTTATCAATTTTTCATTCGAATATCATCAATATTTACTTAAAAAGGGTGTTTTTACATCAGTATAACAGTTCTGAATTGCTGAAATAAAAAGCAGCTTTATAATATTGAACAATATAATTTCATAAAAAATGAATGTATTTTTATTTTATGCCTTGAATTAGTTATATATGACTAAGCAATTTATTCATACTGTTTTGAAATAATGTAATACATTTTTTTATGTTTTAATCAGATTCTATATGTGAATTGAACAAAATCTGTTTTTTGAACAAACATAGACTTGTAAACATGAAGGAGTATTGAAAATGAAAAATGGGTAATAAATGTGTTTTCCATTTCTTCTAATTGTATAAACAAAGAGCAAATTTTATTTTAACTGAAATAAGTTTTATATAGTAAACAGTAAACAGTAAATACTAAAAGTTGTAAAACTTATTTCAATTTAAACAAACAACTGCATGTTAAAGCTAAAAGGAGTATTTTGATGAAAAAAAATTATGATAATATGATACTACAAAGTAAGAAGTAATAGAATAAATATATTAAAAATTATAAATTATAATCAGTAACAAAAGTTTAAATTAAATATAAATATCTTATTTGTTTGAAAGTCCTGATTATAAAATCAAGAACTAATCAGTATGACAGACAAAGATATTTATTCAAGTTTGTAAGTTGCTATATTAACCTGTTTATTACATATTTCGCAGTGGTAATTTCAAGAATACAGTAGAGGCTGTTATTATAAGTAATTCTATTTTGAATTACATTACAATTTTATCCCTGGAAAATTTGGTTTAATTGCTGCAGGCTGTGCTGCATGTATTAATCATTAGCATAATTTAAAACATTTTTTCTGAAAGGATGTCTTTCTTAGGTTTATATGAAATGAATATCAATATTATAAAGTTTTTATAATCGTGAACGCGCATTGAGCTTTCAGTGTTTAACTTTTGGCATAAGAATTATTCGTATGTACATATTTACAAAATAGATGTAAAAACTGAATTGCAGGGATGCTGTTTGAAAATATCACAGACGAATATGATATCAAATGAGAAAGATATAATAAAATTTCTCTTTCTTAATGAATATATTCAATTAAATAAAAGTTTCTTGGTACATATGAGTAAAAATTAACATAAAATTAAAATAACAAATTGAAAATAAAAAAACTATTCCTTTAAGTTGTTCTTAAAAATAATATATATGATCTTAAAATATCGAATAAATGATCCTAAGAAAAATTTTTTTTTTATCACTATGTTTACTCTTTTGAAAAGTTTAATTTTGCAATAAACAGTTTTCTCATATATTCATAAGCAATGAAGATATATGCATGTTCCCATTCTTAAATAACCCACCTTGTATACATGTATTCAAGATTCAAGAAAATAATTAACATATACACAATGCATTGTTTTACAATTATACCAATTGTTTGTGTAATGAACGTGTAACAAAGCAAGGAAAAATTTGATTATATAAATGAATCTTACTTTCATGTTTATAAAAAATAAATAAATATGCAATAAATATTTACATTGACATACTATAATTATAAATTAATATTTTTTAATAAATTTTATTAGATTAATCTCATTTTTTATCAGAAATTGTAAATAAATAGCACAATCTAACGAAATCCTATATTTTCGAAATAAAAGTATTTAATACTAATTTATAATACAGAATAAAATAATATCCTTACTTTAAAAACTATTATTTGTAAAATATATGTAAAATCACATAATTGTCATTATCTATTTCATTCCTTCTTTGTTGAAAAAAGTAGAGAGTAATCGACCTAATCAACTTATATAATTTTGCAAATACTGAAACTTTTCTTTCTGTTATAAAAGTACTTCCTATTTTAGTTTTTGTAAATCACAATAGTCTTAATAATATGTAAATCATAACACAATAAAGCTGCTTTTATAAAAAGCAGTTCATAATATTATAATAAAACCAATGATTTAATTTATTTATACTGGAATGATTTAATTTTTTGTTCATTTTTAACTTTGTTCCTATTATATTTTGTTACCCTTCCATAGATATCACAATCGTAAAGAAGATTTCTTAACTATCAATAGTACCTTTGTTTGCATATAATATAACAAAGAAATATTTACAATAAATCTAGTTTTTTGACCAAATATATAAACATAAAACGAAGAAAAAACAAGTTTTATCTATACCAAAAAATCATCTGTGACAATGAAGTTTCTTGAATGTAGATATTATATAGGGTGGTTCGTTATTTGTAGTACAATCGAGAATGGGACAATTTTGTATGAAAAAATAAGCAAACAGTACGAAATAAAGTTTTTCCAAATGAAACACCATTTTTGAGTAAAATGATTTGAACAATCCATCGAATATATATGTCTTCATTGAGAATTAGCATAGCAAATCTCGTTACAGACCATATTTCGTTTATTTGTGTTTATAAATGGCATCAGTGTTGAATTAGAAAAATAAATAAACCTGTAGTTGAAGTATAGAAAAATTAAAGAGTGTAAAATACGCAGTACCTAAGAGTTTGAAAGGAGTATTCAGTATACAAGACTACACAAACAATATAAACCTACTTGTACCTAACGAATTTTCAAAAATATTTTTCTCAGCGAGCATTCACCGGTAAAATTTTATTATGTACTTTTGACATATTTTTTATTGATACTTCCCGACTATATAACTAATAACGGGCCATTCTATAAATGTATGTTCACAAAACAATGTATTGTATTAAGAAAATAATATGCTATGGCTTTTAAATTACTTTTTGAACAACGTTTTCTCAGAAGTAGTGGTTGATTCATGCATTAAACCAAGATTCCCAACTCTTGAAAGGTATATTTCGTATGTTAAACTTGAGATATAATAGCATTACATATTTTTTCTAAAGATTTACATTGCCTGCGAATGTACGCGTTTTCTTCATTTTCAACTTTCGATTCCTTTAAAAGGAATAAGTAAATATCTGTTTAAACACTGATCCATGTCTGCTCTGTTGTATGCCACGACCTATAATATCGTTGACAATTGATATAGGTGATAGCGCAAAGATGAGTATTACAAATTGAGAAGTACACTCAAAAAAGATCATAAAAACTACATAATATAAACGATACGTATTATTTCTTTGATGCTCCTAAGTTATTAAATTCTAAACCACTGGTACAAAATATTTTTAGTGTAATATTTGATTGCGCACTTTCTTTTTTTTTTGTTTATAATTCGCTATAGTAAGGTATAGCTCTGTATACACACCTATATTAAAAAAAAATTAATGAACTTTGTACGATTGCAGATCGTTTAAAAGAGCACCATGGCTTCAGTCTACACAGATAGACCTCGGAAATTTCAACACGTCTCATTTTATACACCGTTACAACGGGAATGTTGCTGTACGATAATACCTATAACTTTATCACATAAAAGTGATTTGAAATTGAACAATTATTATATAATACATTCATTATTATGCTACTCATATTAATTATATCATTGTGTACACTTAGTGAAATTATAGACCAGACAGTAAACAGTTTATCTCGAACCCAATGTCATCTGGGAGTAGATTTCGTCTGCCTAACTTTGTCAAGCTGGCGACGATAATGAGCTCGACCACGACCTCTATTTCGATGTCCGTGATTATTATGTCCATGGTAAGTATTACATAATTGACGCGACTGATAATGAGCATGATTTGGGGCTTCGTGCGATGACTGCTTTGTCTGCGGCATTTGCTAAAGGAAACACTTTGTTATTAAAGTATTTTACAAACATATAGTATATGTATTTTTGGATGAGATACATCTTGTATATTAGAAAAGTTTAAAGTTTGACTTTTAAACATTAAGGATGTATGCCCTGATATAAAATGTACAAGGATTCCTCATATTTATTATTTTACACTCATAATACAATTATTATAAATATGAAAACATACCATTTGGTTAACAGGTTGCACTGTTTGATTCGAGTATGTATTCAAACTCGTTCCTGGTGGATTGAGTCCTTCAGTAGCAGTGTCAGACTCATATTCTGTTCTTACCAGCATTTTTACCCCTTCAGCTTTTAAATCAATTATACCGCCTCGTTGTTGTTGCCTTACAAACAATGCTGCCATTTGTTTCTGTAGCTCTCTCAATTCTGCAGTAACTGAAAAATCTGTTGCAGCTTCAACATCAATTGGAGGTGGAGCAGACCATAGACTATCTACATCACAAGTGATTGATTCTCGACATACAGGACATATGGCCTGAAAAAATGCATTAATGACTCACTGATCAATGAGGTTTTGTACAATGATAAAGCTCGAAATACTGAAGCCAGTGATTATAGTTAACAATTTATGAGATACTTAATGTTGAAGTTTTGATGGCTTGTTTATCTGCTAGAGTACAGGGAAAGTTTCCAAATGAAAGTGTAATATAATTGGTAAGACACCTATCATGTCACAATACTTTTTTGCCATTAGTTCAAGATTCATTGGGACATGATATAATATTTTTCTTGTTCACGCTTTTTTTTTATTATGTGAGCCTTCTAGTATTTATAGTGAAGCATTAAGACTTATAAAAAAATTTTATTTAATTAATATTTTACCTAATATATAAATCGTAGAAAATATATTTTATACCCACAATAAATATTTTTGAAAATATAGTGCAAAAATTGGTTATCTATTTAATGAATATTTTACACTCATGTATATGTACATTTCTATTATAATTATATTTGTTTTTTACTTCTTTAATTTTTAACTACTCTTGTTACATGAAAATGTTTATCCTGTAAATAAAAATAAAGTAAAAGAATTTAAGTGTTCTAATGCTCAAATGTATATAATAGGAGGGTTGCTTTACAAAAAAAAAGATTGAACAAGAAAAAAATACACAATATTTATTTATTAAGATCTTGTAGTGCAGGACCAGAATGAGCTTTATAACGTACAGGTGGCACGTTTATCGAGCGGTCGTTTCTTGCTTCTATATTCTATATTGAAGGTGAGGGTGAATCTGAGAAACTGAAAGTGAACGAAGAACAGAACCAGACAGACAAATCATTATTTCATGTTAAGGTCCGAATATCAAACATCTAAAACATGGATCAAGAAGAAGTATTAATGCTTTGTCTGTCATGTACCGTTTCCTGTTCGCTTTCATTTTATCTTGTTCTCGCTGTGGTAGTCATACACAAATTTTTACTCACATTTACATGAAAATGAGGAAAAATTTAAAAAGCGTTTATACTAAGTGTTGAAAACAAAATAATTGTACCTGAAACTTATTTGTAGAATCTTGTTGCCACGAGGGGAGTTTTTCTTGTTCTTCTCTATAATATCGTTCTGCAGCTCCAACATGTGCTGCTAAACAGTGTGAATGAAAATAATGATAACATTCTGTTTTTGTAAATTCATCTCCTTCTCTAAAACCATAGAGACATATAGTACACTGATCCGTAGGAAGATTGCTTCTTGTAAGATGTTCTCTTATTAACTGTTACAATAATGGAGTAATATTGCTTATAAATGTTTTGTAAAAAAATTATCACTATGTCTATTGTACATATTTGACATACCTCAATGAGTTCAAACATAACTGGTTGGCCTATAAAATCTTTACATTTTGCTTCTGCATTCGATTGCATCAGCCTCACTGTTTCTTCGTCCAACCCTCTGGGATTTCTAAGATTAATAGTAGGTGATATATCAGGATATCCCATAGGTAATTGAACAATTAATGTTACACAAACATATTGTGATTGAGAGTCTTCACCAGTTGAGGGAAATAACACAGTTTCAATACATTCTGGCTCACCTCTAAAAAAACATTCATTTTTACCACATATCCATAAAGGGAAATTATAATTTATTAATATTTTTTGTGTTATTGAATTATTATACAGTGAATATTACATTTTTTCACAGTTAAATATCAATTAATAAAAATGCCACATATCCAATTATTAGTTACTTAAAAGATTATTAAAAGAAAGAGTTACACACTAGTACAAGTGGCATCAACATCATTACAAACAATATTTATTTATTAATTCTCGTATAGAAGTATATATAAAATCTCTATAATTATTTAATTTTGTAACTAGTATTGACACCACTAAAATATTATTTATTTATTTATAATGTTTATAAAAAAATTGCATATATAGTCCAAAAAAGTAACTAATTATCATCTACATCAATTTTATTATTTTATAATTATAATCAAATTAATTTAATCATAACTGGTAATTATTAGTTATAATTCATGAAAAATACATATACTATTGTTACTTTACAAAATAAAATCTTGCAGTATCAAAGTGAATTAAAAATAACATACTCAAATATATAATAATGGATATAATAACATTATTATGATTGTTGTATATAAACTAAATGAAAATAAAAGAGTTTATAATATAAAAAACATTTATTGCTTTAACATATCATTGAAATTTAAATTAATTTATCTTTTCTTTTACATCTGAAATATCTTTGATTTCAACAAGTATTTAGCAATACTTGGATATAATATTTTTAAATAATTAATTGCTATTATGTTTAGCAAATACATTGCATAGTTAATACTTATTTAATTAATAAGTGTAGTTGAAAAAATCCTTTCTTTTCTTATAAATAAATCATAAAACTTTTATCCTAAGCAAAATAGAACATCCATTAAAAAAATAAAGAAAACAAATTTTTTTATTTCAGTTAGAATTTTATGTACTAGGTAAACTATTGCCAAGCTTTATAAGAATTCAAAATTTTCAAACAATAATTAGATTAATTTAGTGATTAGGTTACAAGTATTAAATTTTCCATGAAAAAACTTGCCTGTCGTTTTCCTTTATG
Source organism: Ptiloglossa arizonensis (assembly GCF_051014685.1). Lineage (NCBI taxonomy): Eukaryota > Metazoa > Arthropoda > Insecta > Hymenoptera > Colletidae > Ptiloglossa > Ptiloglossa arizonensis. The sequence continues at coordinate 16,384,886 of NC_135048.1, read as the reverse complement.
TTCAACTCATTGTCGAAGAGAATCGCCCGTAATGCCTCAATTTCGTCAGTTACTCTGAAAAAATCTCGTAAATATTTAGACAATTGAATGTCTATGACAAACATTGATTACAAGAATTCGTAGAAATTACCTTTCGTCTATGATCGTATCTGACATCGTTCTAGAGTAAACTTAGTGTGATATTTCTCCCAAAAATCACTTTAAATTTAACAGCAGAGTTTTTCAGTCTTCGACGATTACGAGATTCTCGATAAGCGTCAATGTGCGTCAATATTGAAAGCCTTCTGCTACTATTACTGCTACCAACAGGATCGCTTTGAAATTATTAGTAACATGTCATTGTTACTGTTACCAAGGAAAATTTCACTAAAGAGATTGTTTCATTTTGTCCTCTTCTTCTCTTAAGAAATAATTTTTATATGTATAACTATTACTGATTTTTCCCAAAACGAATATTTTGTCGGTTTTCCGATACTATATATAATACATTTACATAATATATACGAATATATAAGAATCAATTTCAAAACTGTTTAGTAATTTTCATAGTTTCTATGTATATTTTATTTATTGGCATGCTTACCTGTATCGTTACTTTTCAAATAAAAACATAACAATTAACTTTCTTTGAAGTGGAATTTAATTTGGCTAAATATCATGTTCAATATACATTGTAAATGTGTATGTGTGTGTGTGTGTGTGTCACACACACACACACACACACACACACACACACACACACACATGCTATACATATGTAGATATACATTTTATATATATACATATGTATATAGTTTGTGTGGGCTGTATCATTAAATATGTATTTAAATAGAATGAAACGATAATTAAATAAAACAGAAAAGTAATGTACATTGAATATTTTATAACATAAAATAATATTTAATTTGGTGAACAAATTTTCTAAATATTGTTATATATAACAATTGATATAAACAAAGTTATATTAATTAAAAATATCTTAATAGTGAGTAATTATTGTAACGTCACATATTTTTTAAATATTATTTTAACAATCAATTGTTTTAATTTTATACAATTGTTTGTATGTTGTCTAATATAGAATCGATATCGTTAGACATATCGATTTTTATATTGTGCGCAATTTCACTTTTGTTATCATTTACATAACCTTTCAGTGTGACGTTATTATAAGTACGTGAAACTGTAATAATATTCACTACTAATTAACATGCCGGAGAATAAAGAGAAAGAGGAAGAAAAACCTGTTGTTGCAAAGAGTGCGATTGATTTACAACGATTAAAACTTCAAAAGTTAATGAAAAATCCTGTAAGTGTGATAAGTTTAAAAAACTTTTTTTTATCATATTTTTTCGTTTTAGATTAAGTATTTATTGGAATTAGAATTTAATAAACTGTTTGCAATTATTTTCTTTTATTTAAAAATTGTACATCTGGTTGAAGCTTTCATAAGAACACAATGTGATTCGATTGTTATTATAATAGGAAAAGCCTGTTATATTACCAGAAAGACCTAAAGCAAAGAATACACCAACAGTGCCAGAGTTTGTTCGGAATGTAATGGGCAGTAGTGCAGGTGCAGGTAGTGGAGAATTTCATGTGTATCGACATTTAAGGCGTAAAGAATATGCACGGCAAAAATTTATTCAAGAAAAGGGTCGTAAGGTAATCTTAATTCAAAGTATACATTTAGTGTTTAAGAAGTTCAACATGTAAATGATCCATGAAATTAGAACCACTTTAAAAAGTCTGTAAATAATAATTTTGGGTTAAAATTATTTCCAATAAATATTGTTTTCTCTAATCTACTTTGAATTATACAAGGTTTGTTTGAAATTGCACTGCAATCAATATATATGTATATACCTATGGACCATATCATATATTAATATAAGTTAAAATATTTTTTATTTATATTCTTGATAGAATAAAGAATGTTTAATGTTTATGCTGTCTTAATTAGGAACTTTTAGATGTTGAATATCATAAAAAATTGGAAGAGAATAAAAAAATAGCTGAAGAAATAACAGCAAAAAAAAGAGCAAAGAGACTAAAAAAGAAGCAAAAATGGAAGCAAACGAAACGAATGAAATTAACAAATGTTGACCAACATAACAAAAATGAGGACAGAAATTCAGAAGAACACAGTTCAAATGAACAAGAGACAGATGACAAAAATGATAATGAATACGAAACTATATTTAACGATGAAACTAAAGATAATAAAATTGAAAAAAATAGAATTGTACAATGTCCATCAGTGTTAAGTATAAATAAAAGTATAAATAAGAACAATATAAATCAAAATGATAACTCTGAAATTGTTGACAGTAGTGAAGTATCTAACAGTAAAAATGAAAAATCAGATTTTTCCATATATACAGTTAAGAATTGAAATAGCAATACACAAAACATATATATGAAAACAATCAGTTCAATTTCTTTACAATTAAAGAATAAAAAATGGAAACAGCTGCAACTATAATTCTTGTATTTGTATTTAATTGTAATTATTATTACTGGAATGATTAAAAAATGTATTTTTTACAGACATGATTGAAAAAATTGTAAAATTTTCTTTAAATATAATGAAATTTATAAATTTAATGGAATTAGTCTAAGATATTCTATACAACTTAAGTGCTAAAACTTGTGTAAATGTACGATTTAAATATTACGTTATTGAAAGATTTGTATAATTTGTACATAATAATTAGAAATTTCACATTCTTTTCGTATTTTACATTCACATTGATGTATAACTAATTTGTACCCTTTAATAGTGCTATATATCATAATATTGGAATAGTAACATCTAAACTATCATAACGTTTAGTTCGCTCAAAAATGCTTGCCAAAGTTTGGGCAATTTTTCGTTCTTCCAATAAAGGAGCACTTTTAACATATTTTTGTAATTGAGATTTTGCTTTTATTAAATCTCCAATTTTTTCGGGCACAATAGTTTCCTAAAATATAAGTATATTAAATAGTAACCAATTTTTGTATAACAATTTTTTAAATGCCTAGTAATAATAATATAATAAATCATTGTACCTGAAACTGTTTCATGTAATTAGAAATATCATCCACATGATCGCCAATCTCTATCCAAAGATTTTGTAAATCCGACATCTCAGTGCAAGCAGCTAGATGACTAAGTGTAAGACACAGCTGAAGAAATCATAGAAATAATTAATATCTGAAATTATATAATTGTGTGCTTCTATGCATGGTGATAATTTATTACTTGTTGAACAAGAGCGTCGCGATGGGGATATTCAATGTAGCTTGGTACATGCTGAGAGTTTTCAAATGCTAAAATAATACTTTTCCATAAAGTTGCAGCATATTTACCGTAAGAATTACAAGCGTATAATGCCCACGCTGCATTAGTACGAACTTTAAAGTTCGGGCTGTCACATATTAAGTTACATAATACAGGAAATATTTGATCCTATTAAAATAGCGAAACTGTATTATATGTAATGAGAAAAAAAAATAGTAATAATATTTATCGACATTCATTTCAATATGTACCCGCCAAGAAGGTGGTAGAATATCATCTGGATTGTTACTTAAAACCAACCCTATAGCTCGACATGCATTCCAGCGTACCTATAACATGTAGTAAAGTAAAATATATCGAATTTTATATTTAGTATATTGTATGCAGAAGTTCAATAAAAATTGACTATGCTAAAACAATATACTGTAAGATAATAAGTAAAAATTTATTTGATAAAAAATTTTAATAATTATGAAGTGTTTTAAATGATTTAGATTGTTAATTAACATATGTAATAGTATTTTCATTTACTTTCATATCATTCCCTAAAATGGCACAATTTATGAGAGCTTCCAATCCTGATAATGTGTCACTTAATATATGCTTGTTGGAACATAAGTACAAAATACTTCCAAGAGCACGAACTGCATTACATTTTACTTTATCACTGTCCTTGGATGCTTTAATGCTGACCTGATAAAGTTTTGGTAATAAAATTTCCAGAGGAAGTGGTTCCATTTCTTCATAATTTCTGGAAAGAAAATTGTACAAGTACTTTAAAAATTGTAATATTAAAAGAATCGAATTTATTAACCATAGAGATATTAATACTAAATAATACTACATACTTTAGAATAGAATTTTATTCAAATTCAAATAACTTTATTTTAGTAGCTATATATTAAATATTCTTGTAACTAACTTTTCTTTAGAAAAACAATCGCATAAATTAGCCAATGCCCAAGCTCCTTTAATACGAACACCAAGATTTCTATCATCAGCAGTCAAACAAACAATATCAGCTAAATCCATTAAAAATCCAGTTTCCTCTTTTAATGGTGGCAAAGTGACCAACATTCCTAATGCTCGTAATCCAGCAGCTCTTACAGCACTTTCGTCATCATGTACTGCACCAAATAGTACTGTGATAATTAGAATTGTTTTTTGTCTCTAAAAATATTTATAAAATATGCATATACATATTATGGATATAAAATTATGCTTCACTTAATTACATTAAATAAAGAAGCTACAATTCATATTCTTTTAATTTGTGTATAGTTGCTTACCGATAACTGGCTAAATACAATGGGACTAATGCTGCCCAAGCAATCACATGCAGCCTCTCTTAATATTGTTTGTGGATGTTGAAGTAGTTGTGTCATATGTTCAAATGTAATATTCCAGAACATTGTAGCAGTATTAGCATTATCAGTCTCAGAATCTGTATTCAAAAAGCAACCAGCCATAATTTCTAAAGTACGACAAGCATGTAGTATTACTTGTGTTTCAGAGTCCTGTATAACTGTTGTTAATGTTGTTGTAATTAGTTCTACATGTGAAAACACAAGACTTCCAGTACTGAATGCCATTCTCCCAATTAGTTTTAAGGATTGGAGACAAACAGGTATACTCATCATCTGTGATTAAACAATTCATAATTTATTCTCCAAAATTGTATATATTTTATTTTATAAGTAATATTTAAAGTTTAAATGTAACTATACCTTATTTGATATATTCTCCAAACATATTTGAATCAAGAAACAAATGTTTATCTCTTTCAATGATTTATTTTCATATTCATCAATTGTATTACTTTTGAGGTCTTCAATATCTATTTCTTCTTCTGCATTGTCACTATGTGAAGTATTTAAATACAGTTGCTCTGATTCTATGTTCTCAGATGACTGTTTTGCAAGTATTCCAAATATTTCAGGTGTCACTGGATCACAGGAAGCAATAGCTTCAAAAGCTGACAATGCTGCAACTCGAACTGTTGGATCTAGAGAAAATATAATAAATGTCATCATTCATTTTTGTATAAAAGTACACATCAATAAGACAAATACCTTTGTGAAATATATATGGTCTGCAATTTCTCATTAATTTTGTAGCAAGTCCTGTTTTCAAACGTGCATATGGTGTACCTTGAATTAAAGCAGCAGCACACTTTAAAGCATGAGTTAAAACTGCTACATTTTTATCACTATTTAAAACTAAGGATAATGTGAAATGTAATTCTTTTATCATTAGGCACACTGTACCGAAAAAGGTACTAAAAGATGTATGATGAGTATCTTCTGCATGTATTAAAAAAGACTTAGCATCTATGAGTAATTCGGTTAAAATGCTTAGCATAGTTTGTTTCACCTTTGATACAGATTCTTTTAAAATACTTCTGGTCAATACTCTTGCATCACTTCGTGATCCAGTGGCTACAATTTGTGGCCAGAATCCAAATATTTCACGACTTTGTGAATTTTCAACAACTGCTTGTAGTAAACGTACAGCTTCCAGTCTTACTTTGGAATCCACATAGACATAATTATTACTTTCAGTGTCTGAGGTATCAGAATCACTGGAATGTGTACCAAAATTTTTATATTCTGGCACTATATTATTTTTTACCTCCACAATAGATTTCTTGACAGGTTGTTTTTTTGATTTTGCTTTATGATTCTTCAAATTCTTACACTTAGGAATGACATGAATTCGTTCTGGCAAATTCATTGCTGCTGGACGTAAAAGCTGTGGTTTTACATGTGGATACTCCTTGATACCATAGAATAAAAATACTTGCACTATTCCCAAAATTTCACCCATAAAATCAGTGGAATGTGGTAATAACTTATTCGTCATTATAATGTGCAAGATATGTAAGCACGAACTTAAAATCTAAAAATTTAATTTGATACACAATATTCTTATAGAATTTTTTCTACATTCTAAATTTAATACTTACTTTGGAGCAATAAAGTTTATTGTCATTTAAGTATGAAGAAGATGAAATGGTATTTAGTACAATATTTTTTATAACACATATAAATTCTTGTGCTATATGTTTGTCATTATATTTGTTTATTAAAATTCCTTCTAAACAACTAACTGCATAATAGTGAATTTCAGACCAATGTGAATTGGATGGATTTAAATATTTTTTCAGTAATCTATTATTTCCAAGTAATAATTGCAAATACTGTAAAAATATATTATTTTAAATGCAATACATTCACCATTTATTACATTGACATAATATAATGTGAAATGTTATTTTACAAAAAAGATGTTTACATGATTGATGTCATCAAATTGTTCATTTACTAAAATACTCTTTAAAGCACAAAGGATGTCATTATGTGCAATTAATGCAGCAGATTCCAAAACTTCTAAAATCCATTGATTAGAACATGCAAGCGTTTGTCTCTCGAGTCTTACATTATTTTGGATCAAATTGGCTAAAAATTTGCAAATATTTTGAATCAGAACTGTTTGCAAAGGTGTGGCAATTGTACATAATTGCTTAATTAATAACTGTACTTCCTAAAACATTGTAATGAAATAAAATAATTAGATGCCTTATATCATTTATGTAAAAAATATATTAATAAATTACTAAATATGTTCAATAAATATTACATTAGACAATAATTGAAAAAATTGAAATGTGTCTCAAATTAACTTACTTCATTATTTAAAATATTAATATATCGATAATCGAGTTTATTTAGTTCGCAAAGGTAATTGTTGATCAACTTCGTGTCATTACTTCTCCTTTGGGTTAATATCAGAAGTTTCTCTGTTATAAAATTGAATTTGGCCGTATTATTTGGGTAATCAGTATATGTTGAAGCCATTTTATCATGGTTATAATATTTCAAACGTAATTACGAGACATTTAAAAAAAATTAATTGCATCACTACATAGTTCATACACTGCACAAAGTAGAATACACTAATTGTGCGTATGTACACATAAGGGCACTGATGGTAAATTGAGTCAGTATTATCGGACTTGTATAAATTTTACGCATGCGCAGTAGAAAATAGTGACGTACAATATCAATGTTGGATGGAAAGTTAGCTGCGTAAGCTTATACAAACATCATGTGTATGCTTGATTTTTCGGCTACTCACTTATATTATCTTTATATAGGTTAGGTTTTATATCGCACTTATGTTAGTAATTCTTTACATGCCTTATTTTATTCTATATAAATTAGTCAATTTAATAAAGTCCAGAAAACTAAAATATTAAATAAATATCGATTGATAATAAAAATATGTAGAAATGATATTAGCAGCCCCCAAAATGTTAAGTTTAAGAATTTTGAGAATCATTCTATGCAAAACTTATCACTTTCTTCAATATGTTTCACGTAGATTAATTTTTGAAATAATGATTTTAAAGTCTTGAAATAATGAAATTGCAAAATAATTTCTATAACAGAAATATTTATTTTTTCGCCTTCAATATTTATAAAATTTCATTTTTTACCTTATACACGACGGTATAGCTGTTTCGGGGTGAAATTAATAGTTTTAATCAAATCGACAACGTTTTAATTTCGGAAATTATAAATTAATTTTATTATAATAATCTGCATATATTAAATTTCTATCAATCTTACTGATAATATTGAATTTTGAACAAATATGAAAGTTTATGAAAAAGCCATCGCAGTGAATTGTTAAATAAAAGATATGTAATGAAAGATGAATACGTTAACAAATTTTTGTGTAATTGTAAAAGATATTTTGTAAAATATTTTATATATCTTTCTCTCTCTTGCGATTGGCATACTGCTCGCAATGCTGTGGCTTGTGCCCAGTGAAAGTGTTTACGCGGACCATTGAAATTTGCTCGATCGGGCATCGAGTTAACCTTGACAGTTCTAGAAAAATCACAACCTAATCCAAGTTTAATACACTGCATAAAATATTATAATTTTTTGTCACAATTCACGTTCTTAATTACATTAAATTTTAGGTAATTTCAAAATATATATCACAGTATATCACAAATTATACTTGCAAAACAATGTTGCAAAAAAAAATTGAAGTATCTTTTGCAGAATTTTAATTTTTTGTATCTTTATTTTTGACTACTATGGCACTTGAAAAATATTTAAATTTTATTAAAACGAAGGAAATATACGGAGTGTGATACTTTTACATAGTAATATAAAATGTTTTTTTTTTATTAAATAATATGTTTCCAATTTTAAATTCGATTTTTGTGCTATATTATTGATCCTAGAGTAAGGACGCATAAGACTTTTTATTTTTTTCATCAAAACTTACAATTTTTGAAAAAATAAAACTAAGTTGTTGCAATGCTATTAAAATTTTAATGTATAATTTAATTTTTTATGAAAATAGCTAGCAAGAAATTCCTAATGTTCTATAATTTCTTTATATTTATTGGCCCCTTCATTTTTAGTCTGGTTCCACCAAAAAATTGCTTATTTGGATTGTGACATCCTCTTGTTAGGTGAAAGAGAAGTAGCTTCAGGGATAAAGTTGAGTGATTTCTTTGTTGCCAAAGACACTATATGTTGTATAGAGTTCAGCAGACATTTTAATTCTTCAGTATATAATGTATGAATATGTAATAAATAAATAAAATAAACATTAGTTTTTCTTCCATTTGTTAAGGATTTATGTAATCTATTCTAAATGTTTTAGGATTCATTTAAACATTTGTAAAAGCAGAAATATTACAGTATTTATATTCTTGTGAAGAAATTGTAATGCAATAAAATGCTATGCTGTCAAATTCATTAACAAAAATAATTTTTTTGGTTATAACGTTAAGCCAGGGTTTCAAGATTCTAAAAGTAATAAAAATTCAAAATGATAAAAACATATTCATAAGTGTACTTTATTTCTATGGCGACGACAACCACAAGAGTACAATCCTGAGGAAATCACATTTTAACCGAGTATTTGCGTATAACGAAAATATTTATAATACATAATGGTGATGAAATTTTCAGAAAAAAGGAAGGTAAAAATATATAGTAATACATAAAAAGTCCGTTACTCTCTGTATAATTAAAAACTAAAAAGTCCGAGATGCTTCCTGAAAGTATAGCAGAACATATTTCTTCTTAGTTTCCTAATTTAATTAAAAAAATTAACAATCAACACATACGTACAGCACACCAAAACTGATTGTTTGGAATTGAATTTCACGTTTCTCATTCTTAATTAACAGTCAGGTTTTGTAGCCTGGAGCTTACGGCATTGCTTATTTGTTCTTTATCTGCATCGCTTATTTTTGCACTGGGCATTGAGATTTGACCTAATCTGGTACATGCCTTTTTGTGCATAAACCAATGCAGTCTCTGACATTCTCTGTCACAGTATTGCACCATTTTACATTTGCTGCATTTTTTATTAGCTTTATCTTCTCCACATGTAACGCAAACTTCTGCATTGTCAGAGAAAGCTCTCTGTCCGTTGATCGCAGCTGACACTACTGATACAGCAGATGGTGGATCACTAGCTGCAAGAGTTGCTACCATTTGGCGAAAAATTGGGCTTTCCCTATATGGGAATTCTCTTACACATTCTCTCAAGAAAACTTCTTGGTATTCTGGAGTACCATCACTTTTGCTACATTTTAAAAATTTCCTTATTAAGACTTCTATGGTATCTGATTTTTTTTCGTCTCCTTCCTCATTTGTTTTCTCATTCTTTTCTGCCTTCATTGCTTCTTGTCTTTTTTGGAATTTGATTACTTCAGCCACAACACAACTTAGGTAATGATATTTGAATGCCAATACTTCATTTGTTTCTGCACCTCTTGTCATTTCCTTATGACGCATACATTCTAGTACATTTTGTACCTGAAAATAAGAAACAAGAGTCATATTGCTTAAAAATTTTTGTTACTGTACAAAAGAGTTTACCTTAGTAGCATTTTCTAAAAGACCAGGGCATCTTTGTAAATTCATAACTACACGTACAGGATGTACGTTGACTTGCATTATAAATATGTGGAAAGAATCTGCCAAGTGTGGTGGAAGCATTGATTCAGTGTGCAACCCTTGTGGTTTGACATAATAATCTATATCAGCCTTTGGAATAAAATTATTAATAGTTGCTACGCAATTATGATTGCCCACAAAAGCAGCCATTTGAGCCGGAGTTCGTCCTACACTATTTGTTGCTGTTAATCGTGCACCATAAGACATTAAAAGGTAACAAAGTTCAGCATTTCCACTTAAAGCTGCAAGATGGAGGGCTGTATATGAATGTTTATGTTGACATGAATTCACATCTGCTCCCTGCAACAAAAGAAATTTAATTAACTCAACATTAAAAGCATATAAATTAGATAAATTACTTTTTTAAATTTAATACAATAATAACTTGTAGTAAAATTTTTTACTTTAAAGAAATAAAATTGATTGTTTAAATAATTACGTGACTTCACAAATAAACTTTTTAAATTCCTTTACTGTGACAAAAATGCAATCAAGTGTTTAAACATATCATGCAATATAATGGGTTAGGTCTGGGCTACACCTACACCACTCAGATTTTATAGCTTATACTCTTCAGATATCCAATTAAAAAGTACTGAAAATACTTTCGATAATATTCCTTTCATGTTCGAAGAAGACATTTGTATTCAAATCACAGAAAAAATTTTGTCATCTCTTTAATGATTATTCTTTCTGCCAAGATATTTGTACAAAGTATTATGTTAAAAATTTAAAAATCTTCAAACCAGACCTACAGATAAAATGTAATTGTATTTGAGAACAAATTCACATATATTTATTAGACTTGTAAAGAAAGTTGCTGTTTGCTGAATTAATAAATCTTTATCCGATTAATGTTCTAACACTTACATAGGTACAACAAGTGAATGTGATGTAAAAAACACATTTTTATTAATTTCTAGTCGGTAATAGAAGTAATAAAATCATTAAAAGAATAAACATTTTCCAAATACGCCTTTATTATTTTGTTAGTTTGTTAAAGAATTAACCTACCTGATCGAGAAGCATCTGTACTATTTCTCTGTTTCCTTTGTAACAAGCATGTTGAAGTGGACTAGTACCATTTTCGTCCACGAAATCCATTTTAACTTTGTTTGCTGCCAACAGCGTTTTGAGTTCTGACACCTCATTTTTGATGATTTTCTCAAAAATCTTCTTCTGTACATCGGTTAGATCCTCCGTGACAGACGCCATTTTTCCCACTATCGATCAGTATAACGAGAAGTCGAATGTATGGAATTGTCGAGAACATTGAAGAGGAAACACCTTTATCGACATCTGATTATAACATTTAATAGTATTTAAATAGTCTAAAATAATAATTTATTAAGATAATGCAACCAGATATTTGATATATTTGTTACGTATTAATAATTTACCAAGATAAAATATTCCGTATTTTAATATTATTAAATTTCTATATCTTGCTATATAACGGTATATATACCTACCTACTTACATACAGAGATAAGATATAACATAATATTGCAAGCAATGCTGTCGTGTCATACGGAAATGGCCTTACCATTTTCGTATCACTTCCAACGTTATCGATTTAGATTGGAATAACATTTTAGCGCTATTATAGTAATGTACGTTATTATAATAAATTCTTATTAATTACAGACGAACTCTATAAATAACAAGTAATAATTATTTGTATAAATAATTTTAGTAAAATATTTTATCTGAATAATGCATATAATTTGAATAAAATCATAACTTTGTTTGTAATTGTAACATTTTTAAGAGATTTTAACTTATTATTAGATATATAGTTTATAGAGTATTTAAATCGAATTAATCTGCTTATTTATTCCGGATTAACTAAAAATCTATTAAACCAATTTTAATTGAGTTTTAATTATTTTATTTTGTATATATCAGGGGGAATATAATGGGCTATTCAACATCGTACTCCTACTCGATGAGGGTAAATACTAAATATTGTGTAAATAAAATTCAATTATGTTGTTTGTTACAGCAGCTATGGCAGTCAACCTGAAAATATAAATTAAATTTGAAAATTTTTTCGTCTTATAGATTCATTTCAAGTGAAACATATAGTTTTCTTTTCCTTCATTACTTCCATTCCCTTTATGTGATCCTAAATTATGAGTCATAGACAAAGATATAAAAGTTGTACGTTGTTTTTGTATCATTTCTCCCTTAAAAAGGAGGATTCCTATTGCAGAATAGGAGTTGAATCATTTTTTGTGGAAAAAAATTAAAAATTTCCATGGCCTATATTTACTTTTATTTTAAATCTTAAGTATAATCCAGAAACGGTGTTTCATAAGAGATTATTCTCTTAAGAAGTTTACAATCGTATAATTTTGTTTAAAAAAGCAAATCTCGTAAAAAACAGTAATTCTGTGTTTGCTATATAAATTAGTTAGTATTAAACAAAAGGTTAATCGAAAGAAGAGTTTGTATATAAACAAATGCATAATAACACAGTGTTGCCGAACGAAAGTTCTGGACAAGAGGCATTCAAAATAATGCATGCAATAATAAAATATAGATAATTGATTTACAAATAATTACACCGTCACTAAAATTATGTAGATGATACAGTGAAAATCATATAACAAAAAGGGTATTTTTGTTAAATACGAAGTTGCGAAATTTAAGATTTTTAAACTTAAGATCCAAAGAAACTAAATTTGATTATAATTTAGTACTAGCAAATAATATATTCTCGTTTTCATATTTCTCAGAAATTTTTATTAGAGAATCAAACATTTTATGTGACATATACATCCGCAACATTGAATAGCTGTAAACGAAAATCCAAATGTGAATCAAATACACATTTTTAACATCATTAAGATTTATTATTGATACAACAACAGAATTATGAAAGATTATGATATAATGTTTGACCAATATAAATCCGAGATGAGTATAATTGTTAAGCAATGAAATAATATTATTTTACTTATGTATGATATAGTCGTCGTGTTCTTGTGAATATTTACTTATTTATTGTATTAACAAGGCCCGAGCTGCTACCTATGGCTGTGGTCGCAACTCAGATGCGATGTATAAAATATAACATACAATTATACAGGATGGTTCTCTTTAAACGGATCACCAGAATATTTTTTTTGATTATTGAGAATTTAAAAGATGTCCGGGATACGATTGAAATCCTTTAAAAGTATAAAGACAAAGAAATTTTTTGCGTTTTGAGTAGTAATTGTTTTGTATACATTTTATTTTCTGAGCATTTGAATAGCTTTCTAAATTATACTTGCGAATTCAGGTTTGAATATAAAATATTACTCATGTTATTTCTAGTGATTGAGAAAAAGATACAAGATCTCTACTTTGAATCGTGCAATCTTTATCTTGTAAAACTTTTATAAATTTTTGAAGTAAATTATTTAACATTTACAAGTAAATAGTGACAAGGAAAAAGAATGATAATGTTTTATTTTAATATGTTGATATACTACCATCGCGTATTAAGTAACATATTAATTGGTGTATTTTGATTACCTAGGATTTGTTTAATGTGTACGGTTTACAAATTAAGAACCCGTTACGGTAGGAAATGATTACTTCTGATGGATCACATATTCTAAGTTATAAGAATATTTATTTCTGAGTCTGTATCTGCAGATTAGAATTACATTTAAGTAATGTTTAGTTTTTCATTTTGATGTTTTAAATAAATTTTAAAACGATTGAAAATTTTGCAGAGGTGAAAATATTTTCAATGACTCGAGGAAAACAAAAACTTCGGAGAACAATTGTTCTTAATCTGATTTTTGATTTGAAATTGTTCGAATCACACCCAGAACATTCTTTCGAATTCTCACAATTACAGGGAACATTTACACGTTTTATTTCTGGTGGTTACCCTATATATATGTATATATATATATATATATATATATGTATATATATATATATATATATATATATATATATATATATGTATATATATATATATATACCGTTGTATCTACCAACAATCGCTATAAACTATATCGTACATATATGTATATCTGCACATAGAATATTTTTTAACAAGTTCACAATAATAGTTTTTCAAATACTTAACATCTACTCAACCATTAGCGTCGCTGATTCTCAAAGTCAAGAAGACAGACAATTGTATTTATAAATTAGCATTTTGTTTTTCCAAATATGAAAAACCAAATAAAAGGTAATCTTGTAATAATTGTGTTGAGGAGTGAAGAAACTATAATATAAATAATTACTATATGGAGTTAAAATAAAATATTAGTTAAAAATTATTTTGATGGTTTTGTTATAAAAGATATAATCAAAACGAAACAGAGGATAATACTTAATAAGAATTATCTTAAAGAGTTAAGTAATTAAAATATTGAACAGAAAAAATAATTATTGCACAAAGTTTTATAATAGTACAAAAGGAAGGGAGTGAAATGAGAGAAAAGGGATCATACATATAGCATTAAAGAGTTAAATATCTACATCAGAAATAGTTAAATTCAATACTTTGAGAAGGGTATACAAAAATGCTGAAAAGGAAAGTAAAATAGAAGAATATTTCTACACAAATAATCTATGAGGTCAAAGAAGTATATAAAACGTAATTGTGTAAATACTGTTTTGATAAAATCATAGATAATTATATAATACTGAATAATTTGTAATCTATACAGTTTCATAGTATATTCATTTCAACTATAATTTATTGTGATCATATTATATGCATATATGTAACTCGTGTTGAAATGAGACTACGTTAATTGATAATTCCATCTCTTTTACAATCGTCACTTTACTATGCATTGCCTGTCTGAAGACTGTTCTATTCTAAATATTAAATCGACAAAGCGTAAATGCTTTTTGATGATAGGCTTCGTTATTTTGATAACATTTGAACGTTAATACAGTGTAATGTAACATTTTACACCTGATCGGTGGTTACAATTTGCGTATAGTCTACACAGCATGTACGTCTGATCAAGCCAGACTATGTAAGAGCGCTCGAACAATCAAATGAAAATAATTGGACACGATAATGCTGTCAACCATATGCAATTTTAATGTTACAAGAAATTTGTGACAATCCTTTGCGACGAATAAGTAAAAACTGCTTCGTTTCGTATTTTTGTCGGAACAACTATTAATGATACAGTATCCGAATTTGTACATTTATTTCAGTTTATGCACCAACACATTTTACCAGGTCCATTTTTTTATGCAAGTTTAATTCAATTTCTGGTTACGATTACGAAAAGATACCATTTTGCCATCATTTGTTAATCGTATGTTATTAAAAAAATATTACTTCAAAATAAAATAAAAATAAAGCAAGATTCGTTTCGTTACGCTTCCAAGAAAATGTATCTAAATTTTGGAAAATACTACTACTATTCTACAGAAGAGCCATATTTGTAGAGTTTAGTTTACAAAAACTTCTCTGAAAGTTTCCATTCTCAAAGGGTTAGCATTGTCATACGTTTCTATCGAGAGATGAAATATAATTCGTCGAAATTGAGGTCAGACAATGAATATAGGTTTTTTTTAAAAAAGCACCGATAAGATTAGAAACTCTATGAATTGAAATATAGCTATTTCGCTCATTCTAAGAGTATCCAATTTACTTTCTTCGTCGAACGGTACACTCGAGTTTCGGTACACTCAAGTTACCTTCTCCAAAGTTATCGAAACGAGTTAAATCAATGGAGAGGTATTTTAGTGGAGGTTAGTCTATTCACAATCAGTTCAAAGTATTTGTAACAATGTTTATCCGAATGTCAAACGATGTTATCGAACGGTCAAATTGAAACATAATACAAGTGGCTTCGCGTGTGAACAATACCAATTTAATATTTACCAAGTTCATTCAAAAAATTCCGTAATGTTTGTAATATGTCAAACGAAGAACTTATTGCTTTAAAGATTGTTGAAATCGTAACAAAAGATGCGTACTATTGTTTTTAAAAACGTAATTACAATTTCAATGCACTCGTATCCTTCGTCGAGAGATTAGTTTGTAGAGCAGTGTTTTAATCATTTCATTCACCAGGATGATGAAGAAACGTTATTTTAAATATATCTTAAAATAACGTGATGGGAAAAATGTGTTACGTTGATTATTTCGTTCCGTACAAGAACATATACGAAAAATATGTATACGAGTTCGTTCAAAGAAACACTGATGGCTTTGAAGCGCTTAAAAAAATACTTTGTCGGAAGTATTCGAAATCATTGGAGACGCTCGGTTACTTTTCACGTTGGATTCTTTCAGACGTTTAAAATTCATTTTGAAATGGAATCATGTAGTTTTTAATGTATACCTTAGCCAAAGAAACAAAACCGTCGTTTCTATTTATTATTTCGAAATGTTTGCTACGTTATTACTACTATTTTAAATATTCGTAACAATAATGTATTATTGCTAGTTGTTAAATTCGTTCTTCTATCGTTTGCAAGAAAAACAGGATTTCGTTCGAAGGACTCTCGATACGGTCTCTAAAAAGAACAATCGTCCAAGTCGGGTGAATGATATTTGAACGCGTATTCACCGGGATTATAATAAATGAACAAACCGGAGAACATGATAAATTAAATCGGTTCGCTGGTGTCTTGAAATTACGAAGAAAAATTAACAGCGCGTAAAGAGACTTAGATTGGGAACAAAATGAGTGTTTGGAAAACCTGAGTCTGTTGTGGTCCACGATGGAAAGAAGAAGTTCCAGTGCTTTGTCGAACAATTTCCCGTTAATGAATTGCGACGCGTCGTGAAACGCTTCCTCCACACTGTCGAGAGAATCGAGTTCACTTCACAGAGGCCTGGTCGCGAATACTCGCCATTCAGGGAGTAAAGAATCGTCAAAAGGATCGCATCGTAAAGTCTAAGTGAGTGCGTTCGCGGTCTGTCCGACTTACCGCAAAAACTTTTGCGTAAAACTAAACCCCAACAAATGGAATATTAGCAAAGGTATACTTGGAACCGTGCACCGTGCAAAATCACAACCGCACTGTCCTAGACCGGCTCTGGAGGTGGATCCCCGTTAATACCTTCTCTGGATTGGATCATAACCTCTGTTTGTTCTTTGGTTAGTTCCTGTTGTTCATTGGTTAGGTTCAAGTCTTGGTCTGCGATGAAACTGCGACGAACCGCGCCGTTTGCTACCGAGGATAAATCCGCGTTCCTTTGCTGGGTATCCCTCCATGGTGTGGTGAGAATTTTCATTCTCTGTAATTACGTAAACAACTTCGTTGATAATGTTAAACGAATCTCTAGTAACCTTACACGGTATTCCCTCGATAAAAAGCACGCCGTCGGGTCAACCGCGGGACTTTTTAAGGAGGGATGGTAGCGAATTTGTTTCGGAAATCGACATTTCGTATCTCAGGCCCGATTGAGAGGGACGATAACTTGAACTATCGATATTTCGATAGAAGGTGATCGTTTTGGAAATATTCTAATACGATTTATGTATATTTACGAGTTAACGATTAATTTAATATCAGTACGTAGTTCTTCGCTCGCGATGCGTCTGATATTTGTTGATACAGATATTAAAATGCTTGTAGTTTTAACGATCAAGTGTAGGTACATCTTTTCACATACACATATGTATATCACTGAGAAGAAGATTGTGTTGATATGAGATTTTTCGCATATTGAAGTTCTAGATCCATTGGTAAAGTACATTATCGTATTTTCTTCCAAAACATGTTGGTGAAAGTAAAATACCGTTAAGATTAAAGGTAAGGTTAAGATTAAAGATATTTTAAGATTAAAATAATTACCTGAATAAAGCTCCCGGGCGTGACGATAATCTTATAAATTGCGATGCCGGGTATCATGGCAATTGAGGAAGTCGCAATTAACCAGCCTAGTACGTTTGCCCAGACTGGGTAAACGTAATCCTCGTATGTTAGCGGTTCGTAGCCCATTAAACCATAAACGATAATAAACTATAACAGAGAGAAGACTAGTAGAGAAGACTAGTAGAGAAGACTATTTGAAAAAGCGACACTTTGTCGTTTTTCTTCGTTTCGTTGTACGAAACAAAAGATTCTGGTACTATTCTAAAGTTTCGCCATTTGTTTTGGAAACACTTTGCGCGGATATGCACAACATATTTAATTTATAATTGTAATATTATTGTACGCCAATTGTTACACGAATGTAGCTCTAATTTATAAACGACAGACAGAGTTCACAGAAATCGTAGAAAATTCGAAAAGAAAGTGTATACGTTACTTTATGTCTAATTTACAGGTACAAAAAAGATTTATTTATACCTCCTTTGCAAATTCCCAACAGTTTCGTGACAAATATTATCCTTCGATCGATTTCGAAAACTTTTCCGATCACAGGATACGAATCAATTTTTGTTACATCGTGCGAGCAAGAAAAGAACACCGACTCAAGTAGAAATAACGAATAATGGGCAGACATGTTGGCAAAGTTGTAAATCGATTTCCTCGAAAACAAAGCCTCGTACGAAGAAATTTCATTTTATATTTTCGATTCAATTTCTCGTGTAGAATAACTATATCACGTCTTGTACTATCAGTTACCGGCCATCCTACGTATATTTACGTATGCAATATTTTAAGGAAAACACGAAGAGCATACCATGAGAAATATCGGAGCGACGAATTTCCAGCAGACCCGCCAATAAATTCCAGGTGAGAACCCGATCATATCTTTAATATCCGCGCAGAATCTGTCTGCCCCATAGATCCAGCTGATGGCGATAGCTTCTGCCAAAACTGCGAACAACATTGAGTAGCCGGCCGCGTAACGATCCAACAAGTGGAAAAAGTAAAAGCCACCCTGTTGTGAATAAAAAATATGTATAGTAATTGAGTTCCTTACGGAGTAACATCACCTTTCCGATATAAAAGAAATTGATATCCTTTTCTTGAAATTTTTAGAACATACTTTTCGAAAATATTAAGACTAACGAAATGTCAAATTAAATAATATTTTAAATACTAACGAAATGTTTTTCATATTATTAATACATGCCACGAACGCATAAAATTTGCAGTCTTGCTATAACAAACGAAATTTTTGCACGAGAAGAGAGCAAATGTACTCTCATGGTCACAATCAGATGCTTTATTTGCAACAATTCGGATTTTTGGTTTATATCATGTACAGGGAATTTATCTAACAGGTTTTCGAAATTTTAAGGGGTGATTCTATGTGATAAAATGAGATGAAAAACAAGAATGACAGGGTGATACACAGGGTGTCCCAATCATCGCCGGTCGATTTGAATTTCGCGGTATTCTTAAAACGTCAAACCGATTAACCTGAAACTTGACATATGTCATCTGGATAGATGGGAAATTAATCATGAAAAAGTACACGGTGAAAGAATGCGTGTAAATTATTCAGGCGTAGTACGAAAAATTCAATTCGGGAGAAAAAGTAAATCGACCGATGATTGGGACACCTTCTATTATGTCCTTCCATTCTACATCTTTTAGAAGGACTATTTTCAGCGAATAATTAATAACTCAGATGCAAAGTCTCAAACACAATACTTCATTCTTGATTATCTTCTTACTCCTGCACCTAGAATCACCTCTTAATGTTTTGGACACCTGTTGCTGAACTTCCTATACGTACTCTTAACTATATATATATATATATATTTTTTTTTTTTTTAATTCTGGGAGTTTCCAAATTTTATAACTCGACAACTTTTACGAATTCAACTTTATGAATCTTTCACTTATAATTTACAAAATGTCATACTACTCTTTTACATTTAAACAGCACAGCTTAAGTATTTACTCCAATGAACATTTTCTGAATATCCCGCAGAATTAGTTCAGTTATTTATTTTACCTGAGAACATGAAGCTAATCCAACGACGAAGTACAACGTGAAAAGCGAAGCGACGAAAATTTCACGATTATTCCCGATGATAGGAAACTCGTCGCTGAGAGCAGTTATTATTGCTTCAGAACCTCCGAACTATAAAAAAAGAGTAAGTATATGATTATATCTTGTAATGGATGAGAGGCTGATTGTTTAATAGAAAGTGAATTGAAAATATCGAGTAAAATTATTTACGCAAATTTAATTTTAGTTAAATTTATATTAAACGCTGTACCGAGCTATCCAGTCCCAGGGTAAGCAACATCATGAAGAAGATGAGTGCCCAAAACATCGACCCAGGCATAGTAGCTATAGCAGCTGGGTACACGATAAACACTAGACCAGGACCTTCAGTTGCCACGTCCTGAATCGACTTTCCACTTGCTCGAGCCATATATCCTAGCACAGAGAAGATAACAAATCCAGCAACGAAAGACGTTGCGCTGTTGATGAGACTGGTTAATAACGCGTCCCTGGAAAAATAAGCAACAGGTAAAGTTTCGCAAGATTTTGCGAAGAAGCAGAAGACTGTAGAAGATTTTCTAATGCGAAGTTGTAGTTGGTATCAAGACTAGTTCAACGATCTATAACAGTATGAACTTGAAGTGCAAAATAGAATCATGTAAAAATAATAAAATAAGAGAAGAACAATAAATCGGCTTATTTTATCGTGTCCCAAGTGCTGACCATCCCATTTTGTAAATTCATCGAATGTATATTTTCTTTACAAAATTAAATTTTGCAAAATCAAACCTCGTATTATTATCGAATTATTGCCTCTGTTGTCTGTTTATTTTTAATGAAAAAAAAAAACAATCATATGGCAATATTATGTTACACATTTATCCTCGATGAAACGTTCGAATTGTTTGATTCTCGTTTTGTAATTTTTAGCAATGAAAAGTTTGTTTTTCAGGAGTAATTTTAGAGAGAAATATTTTTAATTTCATGTGTATGTATATCTTACTTGTAAACGTTGTTGTGATATTTATTGTAACTCGCATAAGCCAATAGCACCCCAAAGCCCGGCCCGAGGGAGAAGAACACCTGTGTTGCAGCATCTACCCATACCTAAAAAGAGGTTCAGGGTTCTTAGCAAAAGCTGTGGAATGGTCTCGTAAACTTTGTTTTATAATTAAAAATCAGAATTGCTTTTCCCTCGGACAAAGTAGGAAAAGCTCGATATTAAATCCGTTCCTGCACGTTCCTGGCTCTTTTCCGTGCACAGAAAGTCCAAATTAAGAATCAAAGCGATTCGAATTGATATACGTTTGTCTGAAAGTATAATTTCGGTCTTGAATCGTACGCGAGCCGCGTGTATCAGCGATGGTCCACGTTATTGCATTTATTATACACGTTTGTACGACTTGCAACATCCACGAAGATTATAAAAATTATTATTGGGAAGAAGAACATCATCGATGGCCCACGATACGATGATTGCGTTTATACACGATAATTACGTATCGGTTAAATAATATTGTAAAATATTTCGTAGTACTGTTTCCCCTACGAAATTATCGAAACGTTTCGACCGGTTACGTGTTCATGTGGCACTCAATGTGCGCGAACGTAAACAACGACAGGGAGTTTAGACGAAAAGAATAGAAATGTCGTTCAAGAAAAGAGGCAGAGTAGAAATGATTCCCCGTATATCCATGGATTCTACGAACCAACAAATTCCCTCGGTCGCTGTATAAAATCCATTTTAGCGATCCAGAAACGCGGCTAAGTCGCTGGAGAGAAATGCATTCCGCTTATGAGTCAAGAGGGTCGAACGTGCGGTTCCAGACCCGTGGCTGACCGAACTCTAATGGTCATTATGACAGGTACACAGAGTTTCCATTTTCAGCGTCGTCGGATAAACCTAGCACGTTTCTCTCCCTCCCAATATTTCTCGCGACGTTGGTCTATTTTTCCGACCCTCTTATGCCAGTGCATTAACTTCCTGGCCTCCAGTTTTTTTTATTCTACCCCATGGCCACTGTAAATGGGCACTTCATAACTCTGCGATCATCCGTTGGAAAACGTTTCACCAAGTCCACCGAACACAAGGTGGTTCGCTACGGTGAACTTTTCTACTTATCGTCAGAAGTCACTTTGGCAGTTACTATAGCACACCACGTACGAGTGATTTCATTCTTTCGATTGTTACATCACTGTTCGCTCAACTTGTCTCACACTTGTTTGGATTTAAATGATCTTACGTCGTATAAATATTATAGTATCTACGTTTATATCACTTTACGATAATAACATACGAAATATGTATAATTATTCTCTTTTCGATTTAATGGATTTCTTCTTCGCGAAAATTGTTAGCGAGACGAGAGTGAATTATTCTTGTCGATTTACGCTTCTGGGGTCATTTCTCGACACTCTCGTAACTTAAACATTTATCAGGTTTGTATTAAACGAATTTATAGTATTCGTGGAAGGAAAGTGATGTTACTAAAAAAAATTATTGGAGTATATTCGCTTATGATAAATAGAAGTACGAAAAGAATAGAAAATCCACGATAAATCGTATAATAAAAGTAATCGACTATTTCTTCCAAGAAATTTAATTCGTTAAATTTTCACGCTTAAATCGTACTATTATAAGTGGAAATTTAATTTTGATTACCTCCGCTTTTGTGATGGCGGAAAAGTTCGGGTTGAGATAGTAGCGTATTCCTTCTAGGCTTCCTGGCAGCGTGACGCCTCGTATAAGTAGAATTAGTAGAACAGCATAGGGAAACAAAGCCGTGAACCAAACTACCTGTAACGAAAAGTTCATTTTCTTTTCATTAGTACAGTTATTAATTATTTTCTAAATTAGCAACCGACATTCTAAATTAAATAAATTTGTAATAATTGTCGAAATTACTAATGAAAATTTTATTTAAATAAATTAGAACATTCGATAGTCAAGAATAAACAATATTAAATAATAAAGAAATAAAGAAATTAAATAAACAAAACCGTGAATAGATTATTCCTTTGAACAAATTACTTTCAAATTTACTTGTCAAAAATTCTAAAATGTCTTCTTGAAATAACTTAAACAGAAAAATGTTTAAAAGACCCGAATTTGGATCGAGTATCCAAGTCTCACCTTGCCGGAAGTAGAAATGCCTTTCCATAAAGAGAAGTAACAAATGATGTAGACCACCAGCAAGCACAACGCTATATCCCACTTAATTGCTCCAAGATCGTGCAAGCCTTCACTCTCGTGAAGTTCTAGAATGGCTCGGCTTTAAAAAGAATTACAGTATCGGTCTGGTTCAAATATTTCTTTATTCTTATTTTATTATAACTTTCTTCATTTTACGGAGGACACACAAGAACAGCGAACTTAAAAGTTTGAATTATAATACATATTACTCTTTCGTTACAAAAATGATACCATTACATCCTATTTATATTTTTTTAATTGTACTCACCAAGTTTTAAGCAGATACGGGTAAAATTTTTATTTAAATGAAAATTTCGAATAACAAATAATAGACGAACATTATTTCTTCCGTTATTCGTCGAATAAAATTTAGACTTTGAATTATAGTATGAAGTGTATTACAATAAACAAATCAAAATATAACTATCCAATCGAATAAACACTGTGTATAAATCGCTACACGTTGATTTTATTGTTATCTTTTAACTGAATAAAATTTTAACCATCTCTGATCAACGTTCGTCTCCGTTAGGAGTGTATACCACGAATTTATACAAAATTAACCACAAAGCGCGCAATACTTTACATTTTATCACAATTCTGTTTAATCAAGATAAATTATGTCAGAAAATGGAGAAAAGAAAAAAATGGTAAAAAGATCGTCTTTAATTTTTCAATATTTTCTATTTTAAATAAATATCGATTCGTGGATATAATATTGCGATATAAGGTTACCGATGTAAAACTAAGTTGATGCAAATATGCATCGTTGAACGCTACAGTGTTAACACAGGAAAGAAAACCAAAGAGTAGACTTACTTGAAATATTCTTGGGCGGCACTTGTGTACCACGTATTATTGTAGCCTTGATTCGAAGTCCTGTCCAAGTATTCTTCGATTAGGGACGAGTTGCTGGAGTCTCTCGAATCGAATGGTTCGACAAGAGATGTATCGTCGAACGTGTAAGAAATATTCGCATCGAATGCGCGACAATGAAGTGTGTTCCACGGATTGTCGCACGTGGTCCACGGTAGAAGGCTGGAGAACGAGGCGAAGAAGTACCTCAACGCCCAGGCAATGATCACGTTGTAGTAAAAGTCGACATAGAATGCGATCAGAGCCACGGCGTATCCGATTCCTGTTCAAAAAATATACTGCTACGATCGTTTACGAAAAACATACACTCAATACTCTATCTCATTTGTACGATCACCACCCTTCGGGCTGAAAAGAAATTAATATTTAAGAATTTTTCCCATCGATACGAAACGATCCAATATAAACCTTTCATACATACATTAAAAGTACACACTTTGAACAATCTTTCTACTAATTTGCACAAAAGAATGATAACGTGCATAGAAAATATAAGCGTCCTTGTACTACCCTCCCCAAATTTTCTAATCGCACGATGGGATGGATTTCTCTGGTTTGAACGATCAGAATTGAATAAAATTAGAATAGTTTTTTGGATATGGAATATTAATCGATGAAAAATACAATAGATCAATTTCCTTTCGTTCTTACATTTAAAGTTCACGCAGTCGATAGCGGTCGATTTAACGTTTGATCGCTCGTTAAATTCACCAAGGGATTGAAATAATTTCTCCGGTGAAAAATGACGGATCTCGTTCCATCCGTAGGACATTCGTTTCGAAAGGATTAAAAATCTCCCGGGACATATTTTATATCCCAATTCTCGAACCAGGGAATATTCCATTATCCCGTAGGGAGGGTCGGCTTCAACGACGAATCAATTACGTCGTTCATCGATGCGGATCAAAAGGAAAAAGCACGCGGGAGACAAGAGACTCCTGCGCTTACATCGATCATCGCAACGGCCCTAACTGAAATCGCTGCGATGAAGCAGGAAATCGACGGAAATGGAGGTTCTTCTCGAGTGCTCGTCCACCCTCGGATTTCCCCGGATTTATACGCGTTACATAAAACACCGCGCAGCGCACCGAACTGTACAATAAAAGAAAATATACCGGGTGTACCTAATGCGTCGTTCTTCATTGGAGGAGATGACGGTAAAGTGCTTCGGAACGTTTTTAGAAATGTCCCGATAGTCGTTCGGAGAAGTATTCGTTCGGTGACGCTGTTACGCCTATTGTCGAGCGCCATTTTGGTACATTAGATAAAATGGAGAAAGAATTTTCGACGTTATTACTTCGTGACTCGTTCTACTCTTTTCGCAACGGCTTTCAACGTTTTTTCGTCACACAATCGATATTCTAAGCAACGAATTGTCTTTCTAGATTTCATTTATCGATAATTTCTTTCAAATACCCCATTTTAACAGTCTCATTTTCATAATGCTAAATGCTTACAGTCGAACATCTGTAACTCGAACCTCTATAAGTCGAAACCTTGACAAGACAAGACCTCTGTGAGTAAAAATATTTTTCATTTCCTTTCAACTTCGACATCTTGAACGCGTAAAATCTCACCGAAGGGAGAATTTTAACCACTCTGGTGTATGTACATATTCTCGCGATACGGGCTGTCATATCCAAATCAAACGCTAATGTGGCTCCATGGGATAAAGCAAAGGCTACCCAGTTTTACTTTGAACTAACAAACGAAATCCTCTTCTGTCAGAGTAGTAACAAAAGATTATAATTGAGTGACTGTTTTAATGAATAAAAAACTTTGCTTTTAATTTGAAGAGTTCATGTTTAACAAAAATCTTTTTAGACAATCTGAAGCTCAGTTTACTCGTACTGTGTTAGAAAATTAGAGAAGCTAGCAAGTACGAATTTGCGAAATTATCAAATCGAGACGTTAATAAAGTAGGACGGTGTGAAATTCTAAAATCCTGTTATTATCAAATTAAAGAATGTGTAAATTAAAAGCTCGAGAAACAACAGTAAATTGATTGTAATTTCTGAAATAATAACGTTCTATTGAGTAATTCGAAATAATGCAAATCAGAAAATATGAATTGACGTCTACTTACCCTTTAGAAGTGGTACTATACGACCCCAGCAGGTGATCGCGCCCTTCCTATTGAACTGACCTAGGGCAAGCTCCATATAAAAGAGAGGAATTCCACCCACCACCAGCATTATGCAATATGGAACCAAAAAGGCACCTGTCAACATAAATGGATTGATAATTTAGTTCCCCTTCCTTGACAGTTCGATTTTCAAATTAGAAAATTCTAAGAACATTTATTAGAACAAAATGACGCTGATGTCGATTGTATTACTATCAAATTACTGGATATGAAACAAATCATAACAAAGGTTAGAAGAAAAATATTCGTAACAAATGTTATTAGATGATGTATCAAAATTTATTGAAAAGTCTAACAGAAACAGTTAGAGAATCCAAAAATTGTACAAAAAATGTAGAAAAATTCATCCATAGCACAAAATCATTTTTCGTTGGTGCCACAATACGGTTTAAGGGGCGTGAAATCAATCCCTTTGAAAAAAAATGCAGATTTTTCGTTTTCACCAGAATAACTGTAGAACAATGAATGATATCGAAACAAATTTAAGTAGAAGTTTTATCTTCTTTTTATATCTGCAATACGGCGTAAAAATAATTATCGACAAATTCGTGCTTTTCAAATTACTCCCATCATCAACCCTCATGGTTGATTAAAAAAAAAGTATTACAGAACCGATTGTATGCATGAAAAGAGTTTATATTTTTTGATAAATGTACAAGGTGTAAACATTCGAGTGAAGGGGTTGATGTTGGAAGTAACATAAGAAACATGAATCTTTTGGTAATTATTTGTTCACGCCTTTGTTAAACTCGGATGCGTTCGATTTGATTGCGGTCGTTAAAAGAAACCGCCAGATTCTTATCATCTGTGATGACATTGGCCTCGTATCAAGGGGATGGCACGAAGAGAGGGGGAAAAAAGAGTGATGTGCGAACCACTCGCATCACCGTGTTAGCTGCATAACTGAATTGCAGAATATTCAGAGCACCAGCGGTAGCGAGGTGCTTTTAGGTGCGCAATTCGATAGTGAACTTTCGAAAATGTGGCAAGGTGAAACTAAAATAGCGATTCAGATAAAGCCAATTCGTCAAACGATCGAAGAAATATGAATATTGGAAATTTTCGAATACGAATTTTCAGAAATTAAATAACATCTGTTATCCAAAACGCGTTGCAATCGCGTTAAGCAACTAAAACAAACGGACCGGAACAATTTGTCGTTGTTGGAATATAAATATATCCACAGTTTGTGCTTTATGCAAATATATTTAAAAAGTTGTAAAATTTGACGCACAACACGTTCAATTTAAAGGATAATTCTTCGGTCAACTTTCTATTTGATGAATGGAGCAAGGGTGTACAAAGTTTTAATACAAATGTCTCTAAATGTATACAGTTTCTTAAGCATTTACCAATTTCGATAACTTTTTCTCAAAATAATCTCTGAAACAATGACTACGCAAGAAGTTAGTCTATTATATTCGATGCAAAATACGTCTGACTGGAAGTTCACTATCACTAGCGTTCTTTATCCCTCTGAGAGCTTCTGGGACCCCCTTACCCTTTGTAATCCCTCACCACTACATCACTTTGCTCCAGTTACATGGCTAATCCCATTAAAAGTTTCTTAAATTACACATCTATTCACTTTCTTAGAAAGATTTTTCCAAGATAGTTTGGAAGACTCATTTGTACCATTACGTAGGTTGAGGTAACCTACATGTCATGTGCCAATTTAATCTTATACGATTAGTAAGAATGATATACGATGAGATTTTAACTGACAACTTTAGACATTAGTTCAAACGACGGAATGGCTATCTATTCAGATTGATGCAGAATTTCTTTTAAAAAAACTTTCGAATTTTTCGATCGACAATAGCAGGCCTTTTCTCAGAGTTGATAAGAGGAGTGTCTTAATTCCAAGAAAGATTTAATTCATGTAACAGTCGTGTAATATTCGATTGTACAAATTAATGTGATTCGATGGGTCCAACTTCAAGTGTCTTTATCCACAATATGTACAATAGTGTGTAAAATGTGTTATATGTACAAAACTTTCACTAAACGATTTATTTTGTGGTATGCTAGGAACTCGTAATGTTGTTTGCGTATATATTCTAAACAGGATTACCACCTGTAAGCTCATATGAGTTCTCTACCACAACACACCATGTATCCTGTAATTAAGGATATAAAATTTATGCCATCGGCGTAAATGTACTGACAAAAATTTTCTTTTAACAATTTTGTCCGAATATCCTCTCTATGATAAATAAAGTGTAACCTCTCTGTATAAAAATAATATATTTTACGCATACAAACAATATAAAATTCCTTCATCGTACGAATTAACACTAAACTATTTTTCTGTTATACTCTTTGGAAAGAAGTACGTATTCCCTGAACGTTACGAACAAAACATATTTTTTGTTTATCGTAGATAAATGAATAAAAAACATTAAGGGGCACTTTCATTGAATTTGTTCATCATTGAGAGGGAAAAAGTAATCTGGCTAGCCGCGAGGCATGAGAAGAAGAGAATATTCTTTCTTAATGCGATTACGTCTCCGTGGTTACGAGGGAGAATTTATCGGAAAGAAAAAAGATAGAACCGTGAAAAAGAATGTACAGTGTATTTGAGAGGATTCGCGTTTCAATTGATGAAGGGAGCATCCACGGTATGCGATCTTGATCTGTCTATTTCGAATAAACTGTGAATTCTTTATTAATAGGAATTTCGGAAATGAAAAATTCTAGATATTTTTCAAATTTCTTTATTTACTTACTTTACATTTATTATGGACATTTAAATGAAAATGTTTCGTGTTTGATATCTAGAATTTGATCTCCATTTAATATCACAATTATCGGTGTATCATAACTAGGGATCACGAATTATTAAATTTAGCTGGTCAAGAACCGATAAAAATTGATCGTTTTCATTTTCAAAAATGTACAACCGCTATGTCTTTTTAACTCCTCTTAAAATTTTACATTATGTATTATACTACCTTAATAAAGTCTCATCAAAACGGAAACATTCTAGAAATACCGTGAAATAAGGTGATCAAGGCATGAAAACTCCTTTTGTCATTGTTTTCGACACTTTACCAATAAACTAATGTTAAATCGATAATATTCGATAACACTGTACTGCCCTTCCTTAACAATCAATCGAGAAATTCTTATTTTCTATAATTATCTTGCGATTCATCCACGCGTGCAACGTATAAAGAGATATCCTGTCTGTGTCACAAGCAAATGTCCGGTTTTAAATAACATTTCCGTTCAATTTCCATCCTTTGAGCGTGCGATAACGCTTTGACCGTTGACGCTTTGTGTTTGAAACGTGGAAGTCTTCATGCGATGCACGAATTCCTTAAAACACCTGTTTCTTCGATTATTTTACAAAATTTCGATTAAAAAGATCGTCAGCAGAAATTGCGTGCAATAGAAAACCAATTGTATTTTCCAAATTTAAAAACGCAATTATCTAAGTCTGTTACCACATCGTGAGAATGACTGGAGGAATTGCAATCAAGCTTGAAACGTATCTGTAGCGTGATCCAACTTGAAATCCAGGATGCATGGAGCTCCAACTATAAAATGCACGATATCTCGCTTATGGTTGTTTTCATTGTAATATTTCATATAACAAAATTTATGGATAATTAAATTTGGAAACTGTTTCGTTTTGTATAAATTTTCGATAAATTTGACAGTAATCGAGATATGGACAGATATGGACTTTGCCTTTCTGCTCACGAGGACGCAACTCGAAAATACTAAATTATTTTTTGCATTCGAACGATACCTACTACCTATTCTTAACATCGTCGAATACAATTCAGTTAGTTCTGTACGTTGAAGCGAACGTGCACGATTTTCTGCGATAATTCTCTCCGGGTCTGAGAAGACCCACGCGCAGTACAGCGAGGGTTAAGACCGGTGAAAATTGGAGCGATTCCCTCGTTATGGGACACGTTTACGAAATTGACTAACACAGTTCTGTAAGAATACTGAAACAACGTTCCAGAAAGAGCTATTTCTTCGAGAAAACCGTTTAGTGACATTGTCGTGAGTCTCTTCGCCGCGTGTGGGCCTATTGAGTGACTCCTCCGAAGACAGTTGGTCGATAATTTCCAGCCTCGTTCATGTTCTTGAAAATCTAGGCAAACCGTGAACGCTCTAACGACGGTCTCAAAAACGACGCGACGTAAACTGAGTCACGTGTCCTTAACAGAAGGAGCGCGAAACATTCGACGAAATCACGCGACATAATGGATCGCGTACGATGACATTGCAGCAGGTAGAAGCGTCGCAAGCGTCCATGATCAAAGGCCGGCCCGAATGGGAAATTATAATTAATTAAGGTAATTGGAAATTAGCGACCGATCTTGCCGGTACTAATGGCGCGCCCTACTCTCCTCTTAATTGAGTTAGCAGCCGCTTTTGAGGAGGCCCCGTATCGCTGATAGCCGGCCCTAATCGTATTCCTACGAGAGACTCGATAGAACAGCTAATAGCATCGTCGTCGACGAGCGTAGTCTTCCAAGTCGTTGCGTGCTGCTTGATGGAGTCGTTATTAGAAGGTTTGCACAAGGGAGCGAAGTTTCACGGCACGAGAGGGTAGCTTTGCTTTAGCACGGCAGAATGCAAAGCGTATCGCGACTATTGTTTACCGGAATCCGATACACACTGGACTCGGGTAACGTTCTAAGAACAATTCCGATCTTGAGTTACTCAAGAACCAATTTCTACAACGGTTTGAGAAGGTCGTTCAGAAACATCGGTGTAATATGATTCTAAGACGAGTCGAGTACTCTGTCTCTCCTCGTTTCGAGTATTCATCTTAGCGTCAGTTGCAGACAATAAACGGCGCTTAACTTCTTGAATTCTTTTCCAGGGTGCTGCTAGTGTTTATATAATACGTCGATGACGTATTCGTCGCGAAAATCGGATCAAAGTGTTTCCAAAGACGTACCGCATTGAATAAACACATTAGGCTTTTTCTTCGTTATTTTCAAACACATTACGCAAGTTCAGTATAGATGGAAAGTTTACGAACAAATTGGAAATAAAATAATAAGAGTTCGGTTAAATTGCTGGATCGTAAGTGTAACGATGATTCGTTGAAAATGAAATCAACCAGAACGGTGCAATCTTCTGAGATGGTATGCAACTCTTAAATTACTCTTTCGCTTTAATTTGGGCCAATTTCGAGTCCTGCGGACGCTTTCGCAGATAAGAACCCTGAAGTGAAATCTAAATCTCGGGGTCATTTTCCACGAGGTAAATGCCAATTAGCCGACCGGTTAACGCCGTATTACTTGGCTACAGGAGTGCATTACTTGATGCATCCCCCATTGCAGCAGCGAAATAACACTTAACAACGTTACGAGACATCAGTGAGGCAAAATCAGAGCATATTGAAATAAAAACGAGCTAGGGCGTGAAAGATGACAGATATGTTTCGTTTGGTGTAAATCTGCGCAAATACTTATCATCCGGCAACTTTACGGAAAGATGTGACTCGGCATTGCAATTTATTACAAAGTATATTACCCTGTAATGGCAATCATACTTGCGAGATCAAGTAATTCAGTCGACACTTGGATCTTTTTAATAACGTACCGCGAAATATTACGTTTCAATCAGCAGAAGTAATAATTTTTAGATCGCGATTACAGTTTAACTGCATTTTGTGATCGTTTTAACCGACGAGAATTTTAGAATAATCTCCGTGAAAAAATTACAAACTGTTGTGTTGTAAAATTTATTTAGATCCCCGAAGACATTTTACAAAATTTAATCGCCTACGAAAAATTTGTCCATTTCTTAAAAATACTTCGAAAATATTCATTTATAATTTCTGAAAATATTTCACAAATCTGGTCTTCTCTCTTTAAAGTATTTTATACTTCGTTTAATTCTAGAAATGTCAATCCGTAAATTTAAAGCTAAGTAACTGTGGCATTTAGAGATCTATTTACTCCCCATCGATTTTCCAGCGTTCTCTAAATCAGTCGCAATACTTGTTATTTGCAATTAGAAAATGATACACGTTTTTTACCCATTTTTTACAATGTTCTTACGCATACGCTTACCTGGAATTATTTGATCTATTTCTTAATAGTAAACAACGTAATCCTTGTCAGAATAAAGGAAAAACAGGAATAAGAGGAAAACTATACGAATGAAATAAACGCCAAGATATTACTTCAACGCGCAAATGATCGAAAACACCTACGTTGATTAATCGCGCGGAAAATTGAGTCACGCGTATTTAAATTAAACTGGTAGAAATTTATGATTCTATCCGCGAGTTAATCCGCGTTAAATTACACAAGTAACATCAAGTTGGTTCGTGTTACTGAGATTATTTGAATACTTCTATAAACATCCAATCTGATAAAAATTTAAGATTTTCTTTTCGTAAAAAGCATTCTCATTTTGCGTAGATTTAAGTATCGTCCGCGCCAAAATAAATAAAATTATTCGTTAAATCGAAACAATTACAAGATCTGAAAAAAAATAATTCGATTTTTCGAAAACAACGAAAAGAGACTTTCATAGATACCGAGTTAAAGTTTAAGAGAAATTTGAAGTAAATCTATCGTTTCTCAAAATAGTACATCGATCGATTTGAAAAAGAAAAACAAAATACTTTTAAAGTGTGTACAGTGTTAGATTACAGAGGGTACGGTTCATAGAACTATAGCGCTCCAACTTTTCGAATTTAAAAAAAAATTCGAATTTTTTACATTCAAATTAAGCAGATTTCTTGAATAGTGCTACCCAATGTAAATAGTATGTATTGTTCACGACTGATAAGAAGTCCCACGGACGAAATATGGTTCTAATTGGTTAGAGTACAAGAAGTACACTTTGTCTTGCACGAACATTTTCAGTTGTAGTGTACTATTAACCAAAGTGATCTCACATATTAATTAGGTCTAGTAACAAAGAATGTAGATGAAACGTATTGAGACCGAGACAGTGCGAGGCAAACCCCTGTGCCGATCTCACGTGACTTCTTGTGATCTGTACACAGTACATTGTCA
Organism: Ptiloglossa arizonensis; assembly: GCF_051014685.1. Classification (NCBI taxonomy): domain Eukaryota; kingdom Metazoa; phylum Arthropoda; class Insecta; order Hymenoptera; family Colletidae; genus Ptiloglossa; species Ptiloglossa arizonensis. The sequence continues at coordinate 16,351,536 of NC_135048.1, read as the reverse complement.
AAGAAATCGTACGGAAGCTCTTAGACGTATGTACCAGTATTACGAGAGTGAGAAAACCCGAAAGATCTCACGAGGTTTAGCTTGAACAGCGTTCGTTCGAGATTATATTTGCACAATATTGTCCATAATAATGAAACAAAATAAGAAACGTTAATTAAAAACAGTGAATTCACTTACCGCCACCGTTTTTATAACACAGGTAAGGAAATCTCCACACGTTGGCGAGATCAACGGCAAATCCGATGACAGATAAGAGGAAGTCAACTTTGCCAGACCAGGTCTCCCTGCCATCGACGCTGCCGTCGAGTTTCGGAGGATTTTTCACCACCCTCGACGACATGTCTCGCTGTCCTGCAAGAAATCGATCGATTAATCCGTCGTCTCTCTATTCTTCCAGATGACTTCTTGTCAATCGCGCACAGTACTACAGAGGGCTACCAAATTAGCGGGGGAACGTCACAGGAGCAAAAAGGGCCGATATAATTAGACCTATCTTCTCCGGTACAATTGCGAAAACAAGTGTTACAATTCTAAAAAATGTCCCAAACCATAAAAATCGAAGAAAAGAGGCATACTCGGACATATAACTCTCTATTGTCTCTCTTTTCTTCCACATGACTTTTTACGAGCCGTGCACAGTACTATAGACAGCTGGTAAGTGAAAAAAATGATTTCACTGCTTCTGGATGAAATCACGGACAGGGAACAATCTAAGAAAACACGAAAATGACAGTTTTTAAAAATTCTAATTGTTCGAAATTTACGATCCGACAAGAACGAATCTAACGTTCCTTGGACCATCGCCGACTTACCGGCTACCTTACAGTACCATTGCGCGACTGATCGTCGTATTTCAATCGAAGAGCGCGCACTCCGTGAAAACCTCTGATGTGAAACGCGGCGGTAGATCGAGAGATCTCCATCGAACGGACACCGGTGTTCCGATCGAGTTGACAAGCGTAACGGGATCTCGTTTCGGATGGTTTTTCTCTAACGCGCCTAAAAAATCGCTAATTCACCCGGTGCCGGTCGAGGGTTATTATATTATTATTTTTCAAAACCGGTGCACCGGGTGAACGGAGGTGGTGGGGGAACCGAAGAGAGCGATGGAAGGGTGGGGGGTCGAGACGCGTGTGAGCGCGGGCGCGGTCGCGTGAGTAATTTGGCGACGACAAGTTATCGATAGCCCTTCAAGCGACAACGCTTAAGCTCCGAGCGAGGCTCATTGTGCCCTGTGACGGGTCGCGGACAAACAGCGTATATTTCAAAGGCGGCCGCGGTGCCGGTCTCGAGAGGACTCTGACTCTCGACGAGGGGTTTTCTGTCACACGCACTGATCCACGCTTGTCTATAGATCGACCCGATTAATTGATATTCGGCGGTTATTGCCGAACGACGATGGAACACTCGGAACAGGTGCGACGAAAAACCGGCGCGTCGAGATACGTGCCACGGGTTTTCGAACCAGATGCCTGCGTTATTCACGCATTTTGGAAGGGTACGTACCGCGTACTCTGGCCGACCGTCGGTCAACTGGACGCTTCCTCGTCTGGCTTAGAAAATGGAAATTAAACGTTCGCCTCGCGTCAAGGTGTCCCGTAATTTGTTGAACATTTCGGCACCTTTAATTCGTTGCTTCGATTAATTCGATTTATACGGTCGCGTGTACCAGACCCCGATGAATCTCGGACGAAACGAGAATTTACTTTGTTATCTTTTCGTTCAATGTTTCAATTGCAAAACTGGTTGTGTAGTTATTCGTATACATTTTTTGTATTCGTTAAGTGGTAACTACGACAAAATAATCATTTCAAGCACCGTATATATTTTCCTATTTTCTAGAAGGTTTGGAATTATCCAGTTTGGAATCACGTATCGATACGTATTATACTTTATTCGGATAAGTGATCGAAGATCTATATTAGGTACCAAACATGGCTGATTGTGACCCAATCGTAACAGAAACGAGTCCCGCTTGTGGTAAAATTAATTTCGTTCCGTGTTATCGCATAATGTGATATTTGATTTTTGTTTTCAAGAGAATTAATTTTTCAAGTTTTCTCGACACGGTTTCGTTGATTTCTAGCCAATTCGGATCGGGATATTTTTCAATAAGATTGAAAAGTTCAGTATCTGATTATGGCACACAATAACAAATGAAATCCTAATGCGAGAAAATATTGATACAATTCTTCGAAGCCATCTTATCACCTTCTTTCGTTATATTCACTTATTGTAAACGAATCTAAATAAATATCCATTGTACGTTATTTTCTTTTTCATTTTAACGTATATTTTCGAGCCTATCTTTAGAAGCTTTAATTTTTTATACAAACTTTAGTTCCGAGAAAAATTAGTACATCAGTAATGTATCTGTTCACTGTTCACTGGTCATAATTTCTACTCGCATTAGTGTTTGCAAAAATAGACGACACTGCGATCCGTTTTAATTGGTTCTAAATAGTTAGACGAAATGAAGATAATACCGTGCACAAGTGGAAGTACTTGATAATGGACAGACACGTTCGCCAAGTATTACTCGCACGCGTGTCCCATGAATTTTCATAATCGAATTTCGAAATTTTATACGCATCGTAAAACATTAGAACGAAGTAATAAATTAAACCACGTAGATATAACGAAATTAGATAATAAGACGATCGCGGAAAATTAATGTCCGTATCTTAATTCGCATTTTCAAAACCGGATAAGCGAGTGTTCGGTAACTTATGGACAGAAATGGCAAAACGTTTTTTCAAATAAAAGATGATGGTTAAAACCAATGTGTAGTGATTTATTGGCTCATTCGATCGTACGATTAAATCTTTATCCATTTAATATACTTTGTTTTCATAATTCATATACCAACTTTTATTCATCGAGTAACGGATCAAATTTTCTTCGTTTCTTTATTTGTAACTTTGATCCGGATGAAAATTTTATACGTCTCTGTTTACCTATCAGTAACGACGAATGTACCTCGTACAGGTGTGCGTTTGTCGGATGAGAAACAATATCGTTCGTGGGATAACTCGATAAAAAGCACACCGCTGTGCAATTAGATTCAATCATAGATGTGTAAACGAGCGTTGCGAAACGAAAAATCGTCCGAGAAATAATTCTGAAGCACGTACCCGCCGTCACGGTTGCTTGGCGATCCAGAGAAGTGACTCGTTCGGGAAAAAAGAGAACGAAACGAAGTCTGTCGCGTATTCCACGGAATTTAAAGTACCCCGCGCGGGCGGCCATTGTGAATAGGAAAAACAAAGGGAGAACAATTTCGTGTATTCGAGGTAAAAAGTTGCAATATTAATTCATCAATCGTTAGAGATGTGCCTATATCTCTGACAGATCGCAACAATGTTTGACAGGGACAATCTACTCTGTTCGTTCTGTTGTCTGACTTGTCACGAAGCAACTTTTACAATGTTAAAGTTTCTTTATCTACGGCTCCTATTCTTTTTTTTTTTTTTTTTATTTTATTTTTCTGTTCGATTAATTTCGTTACGAATAGCGATGAAACTGATACGATTAGAGCAGCGATCAGAGATGGATCAAATTTTACGTACGTACAATAATAGATGTATAAAAACAATCGTATAGACGTTCTCTTGCAATGTTTATTCCATTGAACGTGAAATATAATTTCACCCTAGCGATGTATAAATCTCTGAACATCCTTTTGCTGGGTTTGTAAACTTGACGATACCTTCTTTCGATGATTATTCCTATTCTTGTATTTCTAGAGTTTGCTCTTCCAGAAAGCATCGAATGGATATCGATACCTTGGTAGAAGTGTGAAATGGTTACCGATTTTTCTTTAATAATTACGTGTTTGACACTGTTCGAGACCGAATTATAATTTTTCAGCTTAACAAAGATAGCATCATTTCTATCATTAATCACGAATCTTTCATCTTTTTAACACGTTGACTATCATCTGAAGCATTCTGTGGAATCCTTTTTAAGTATTTTTCTAATTTATTATCATATTCGTTCTCTTTTTAGCTAATAATTTTTTGTTTTTTATTTTATGACACGTTCAAATGTTTACTTAAAGGCATCTGTAAGGGAAAATTCTAAGTGGTTCCAAACTATCGAACTGATTTATAATATGGCTTATTATAGTTCTTCTTTGATGCATTTTGTGAACAGAGATAAGAATCGGAAGAAGAGTTAGGAAGAACTGAAGGTAGGTAAAATAAATAAAGGTAAAATAAATAAAGAGATAACCCGATATACGGTTATTGATTTTATATTTTTTTAATATTTAACGCGCGTTATAAAATACAGGATTCCTTTCTTTCAATCAATTGCGTACAAAAGCACCCACAATTGATTAACCTTGTTACCAAAGAACCTATAAAAAACATTCCCAATATCTCTTGCATATTCGTAGAGTAAAAAACGTAAAGAGAAAAATATTTTCTTTGTCGTTTAAATTTTATAAAAATATGAAACTTCGTATGTATAAATTCAAAGGTGGTAACGGATTCGTCTAATGATTCAAATAATAAATTCCTATCGGCCGATTGCATTTTTATAATCAGGTGCATTGTAGCGAATCGTTCCACTTTTCCACAAATTGCGTATTTAACAAGGATTGTTTAAAATGTATACGTGGAAAGAGGAGCAAACTCTGGAAACACGAGAATAGGAATAATCATCGAGACCGCAAATGACCGTGAAAACTAAGAGTACCTGCACTTCCAACAATGCGCAACTAACAACTGCAACGTCACACCTATTTAAACAGTTTTTCCAATTGATTTTTGTCGTACGACGAAATATCGAATTCGTACAAAAACGAGGACTGTTGACCCATTACACCGATAATTTGCCAAAAAAAAAATAAAAACGAGGAATGGACTTCGTGTTTAGACTACGTTCAAAAATCTAGAATCGTTCATTCATCGTGTTTACGTATTCTATGATACTGTTAAACGTAACGTGGATTACTTAGTGAATTGTTAACTTTAACATGTACATATATTAGAATACGTTATCGAGTACATGAGTATTGTTGTTATTTCTGTCAACGGGTAATAGAATTACATGAAATTTACGATATATTGAGTTCGTTCATGATACTGACCTTATTTTCTTTCTTTTCTTCGACATATACTTTCACAATGAACCATTACTTTGGTAATTTCCTGTTATCGCTCAAATAATATTATAATAGTACTGTGTAGATTACATTTGAAGTAATCGATTGCAGAATAGTGGAATATTTGATTCTAATGAACACTTGTTATATACAATTAAGATTAGAAATATATAAATCTTTAATTTTGACAATTTTTTAAAAAGACGTATTTGGAGAAAAAGTATATCACGGAGTCATTTTTCGCAAAGTTAATAATTATTTTGGGCGGGAAGATGGTTGACGCGAAAAAAGTAATCACTAACAAACAAAAAATAATAGTGCGTATGCTATTAAATGCTGAAAATATTAAGACAGTATATACGTTTTACTAAAAGTTTATAACAATATAAAGAAAAGTTCCCCAATACCGACCGGCCAAAACTAATTCTCATGTCCATCTCTAGACAATTAAATACAAGCCACAAAAACAAGAGAAGAAGGTTAACAAGTAATGTGCAGAAGTCATTGAGTGATACAAAAGTTACCGAATATATTATGTGTAAGGAATCATTCAACGAAAATTGGTTGCAATGCATCCAATGTGAAGTTTGAGCATTAGTGCAATGTAGAGGGCAGACAAATATTAATTATTTTATTTTTGATCTTTATAAAAGTAATTTTAAATAATATTTGTATAAATTGCAACATGTCTTTGAACAGAAATTTATGACGGATTACAATACCGGTCAAATAAGAGCATAGGAAATTCAATTAATTTTGCTACTTAAGGAATATTTTACTTGAAATTTCAGTATCTCTGTTTCATTTTAATAACATTTTCTTATTGCTTTGACCTTTAATTGCCAACAATACAATATTAGGTGCAAATTTGAACTCACTTATTATTGTCTACATAAAATTTATCACTTACAATTAACGACAACGTAAACTTTATTTAATTTTACGAAATACATTGTCGAGAATGTTCGAATATTCGGTCGAAAGTTGTTAATAATTACGAAAGCAAATTTAGCGACAATTTTATTATTTCTTCGTTCGTTCTTAACAATTACTCATTGTTTCTCGTATGAAATTCATGACGTTTACGAACACCGTTATAAACCGGTGACTTCGATGTCACTTCATTTTCTCGAACACATTCTTAAGAATGTCCAAATACATACAAATATGTACATATAGTTTCTTGATAATTCCCTGCGCGGACGGTGCGATTTAACAATTATTATTTCATTAACCGATTCTAATTACTTATTTCGCACGTACCGATAGCCATGATTTTCATTCGTAAATAATTTTTCACGTTAATCGAGTGCGAAATACATAAATAAGATACTGGATACTATTTCAAACTTTAATATATTCAACCGCCAAATTTACATTCTCGATATCCTCCTTCGTTAACAGGATATTATCGAAGATAAGTTCATCGTAGAGGAATCGAACCGACACAAATCCAAACAGATTCAATTACAATGTCGGGAAATTAATCCCGATTAGTTTTGCAAATACATGGCATCGTGCAATCTCTACTTACCAATAAACACGTCCAAAACGATTAACGAACGAGACCAGTGATGCTGCGGCTCGGCAAGACACCGCGACACTGACCGCGGACCCCTTCGGTCCACACAACTCCCACGACGAGAACCCACCACAAAGTCAAAAGTACCTCGAAACTCGTGTCTGTCAAACCCATTCCCGCGTCACTAGCAGACCACAGAACGCTGCTTTTGTCTACGCGTAAAAAATGATCCTCGGGCGGGAGCAGAAGTTTGAAACTTGTCCCAAGTATCGCTCGGATCTCACGCGGTTACGCGTGTCTTACTTCTCTTAGTTCATGGGCATCGCGTAAGAAATCATTAGATCACTGGAATCTACGGTTACTATCCTTTACGCGCGCTTTTTCAGATCGTTGTACTAGTATGGGTGTACAAGAACTATCGCCGCATGAACGGACGGTCTGTCCCTTTGCGGATAGATTGTGAAATCAATTACACATCGATCACGGTGACGGACCATCAGAAAATCGGCGTGCGTATTCGAAAAGTGAACCGCGTCGTAAAGGTTCGAAAGAGTGAGTGAGGAACTTTGCCAGCGGCAGGACGTATATACGCGCTGTGGTCACGTGACGTCGTGAGGTCGCGTAACGCGGAAACGCGGACCAATCGTGTGCCCGGAATTCCGCGGCCGGCGAAAAGACGCGCGCATCCATGCTTCGTAGTAGAATGATTCCTTCGTAAACGAATACGAAATATTCGTGCACGAGATTATATTGTATTTTAATTAATCCGAAATCGGTGTATTTTGAAATCTAATCGGAATAAATCAAATCGTATAGATCGTGTTTTTGTAAAAATGCGTACTTTTTGTTTGCATGAAATTGTATCTCACTGTTTAGATTTATATTTGTATTCGCATGCTTTTATTACATCCACACTAGTCGGTGCAAAGTCTCTCTAAATATCGATTGTTTCTAGATAGATAGTGTGACCGAGTTGATTAAATGTAACTCGTTTAACACACCGAAGCTTTACCCTGCGATATGGGATAATCAGTGCCACCATGACGATTCCACCTCATCAGACAACTCGGGGAATTGAGATTTAAGTACCCTGGGAATTCTTGCTCTTAAAAAGGACTGGGAAATACTTGATTCCATCTACCTCTTCTGACACCCACCCTGCTACCATGTAGAAAACCGGGGTCATCGTGGTACCATCAATATCACTTCCATTTAAGTTATCTCATAGCACTTATTACAGGTCAGCTAGCACTTGCGATACGTAGGACATTATTCCCTAACAGTCGCCCCGTTCACAAATGACCGACCCAGGGGCCTTAAAATCTATCCCGTTTCTTCTCAATGAATCCGATCGAACAGAAAGATAATCGACATCCCCGACACGAGGATTTGAACTTCTCTCGTGAAACAGTCCACCCGAGGGAGGAACTAACCGTTCGAAATAAATATAGCTAGTGTTTAGACTTGATTCATCTAAACAAGCAATAGTGACCAGAGTGAGCAACGAGAAAGCAAACAACGAAAGAATCTACTTATTTGATAACTACTTGGTAGTTATACGATGCACGTTCAATGCGAAACGTTTTTGTTTTTTGAGGAAAATATCTAGCAAAAACGAAAACACGTTTTTTTTTGTTTTTTTTTTTATTTCATTGTTTCTTAGCAACGACGGGTAGAAGAGACATGTGCCACGTAAGGGGCTTCACGCGTGCACGTGATTGGTGCATGGTGCGAGAGTATAACGGAGTCCAAGACACTCGGCAACGAATATCCAAAACATTAAAGGGCGAATAATTACTGAGAATATATGTAACAAATGTCAAAAGTGAGGGACTTGCTAGGGGTGGACGTCAGCTATCTTATGGCGAGGGTAGCGACTAATTGTAACTATCTGGAAATAATAATTTATTAAATAATAATAACTTTTTCGATCAAAATGTTAGAATAAAATTATCTCTGACGTTAAAATAAAATGATTAAAATTTTAGAACTTCGAATCTCTTATGACATAGTTTCTTGATGTCTGATTGATTTTTACTTTTCCCGAAATTTTTATTTACGAAATTCAACAAACTTATGAGATTTAGATCTTAGAAAGGATTGGAAAACATATTTATAAAATTAATATTCTAAGAAAGTCAGTCAATTTGTCAACGAAAAAACTTAAACCAGCGTTTTTCAAAATAATGGAAAACCACGCACCTGAATCAAAGACTTGAACAAAATTAAAGAACTATTAAATTCCACGGCACAAAAGATCCAAACCGTTAGAGAGCGAGTAATGTAGTGGCAATACATTCGAAGGGTAACGGTAATGGTAAGGAAATTAAAACGATTTTGCATCATTGTTATTCTGTATTATTTTTCGCTAGACACGAAAAGAAATATACATGTTTCAAAGAAGAAAAAATCACGGAATTTAAGAATTCTTTTAATCCCAAATTTGTAAATAGAAATATTGATTGAGTAGTCGTAATATTATAAATGTATGTACAATGTTTTGTAATGTATCATCTAGTGATTCAGCCACACGACTAGAAATTTTATGGAGAAAAAAGAAGTAGCCAGTAGGCGGCGTTACTGTACAGACGATATATAGAATAGACATTTCATCTTACAAGTGACGTCACACGATCTGAAATACCGACCTTGTAAAAATATCAGTGGTTTTGGAGAGACCTCTTCGTTTAAAAATTGTGATTCTAGGAACTACATTAACTGAGTTATTAAGTCGGTAACGTGGCAAATGCAGAAGACTCATTTATGCACATCATTTGTGGTCTATCAAACCTACTAGTCTCATAAAATATGTCTATCATTATCAATATTCTTTTTCGAATTTAATATATTTTATTTGACCTAACATGTTGAAATTCAATACATCAGCGTTAATATTTTACAAATTCAAATTAATTTTTGCATAAGGATTAATTAAAATCCCTGAGTTTACACATGCGCACGAAACATACAGAACCAAGTTATCCATGCAGTGATAGGTGTATATTTTTATTGTGAATGTTGGTATTTCTATCATCGTCTGTCCAAAAGTGTTAAGAATGTTGTTATTGTCAATCAATCCATTTTTAACAGATTAAAGTTATTTTATAAAATATATTAAATAGTGAATTAGCGAGAAAGAGTAATAGAAAAAAATTTGGCGAGTGTTTAACTAAAAGTTTCTACTTAATTTAAAGTCTATTCCAATTTTGACGTGACAAGGAGAAAGCACTTTTAGTGAGAAATGATTAAATTTTTGGTACGTTTAAAAAATTTTAATTAATAATGTTTTGTACATAATAAAAGTGTTGAAAATATTGCTTTTTTTTTAGATAACCTTTAGCTTGGGAGTTTACACTGGTATATATATATCTCAAAATTATTATGTACGTTCAGAAAGTAGTTGTCATCTCTTAATATAACATTGAATTGACTATATAATAAACTGTTTACTAAAAATATAAAATAATTTTTCAATGTATTTCAGGTACCAAATCTGGATGATCCCCAGAAACTTATAACACAAATAAAGGAATTTATAGATGAACGTACCAAAAAGTAATAATTAGCAATATTTTATTTAAAGCACATATGCATGTAGTATATTTACAGAATATATTTATATGTAAAATATAATGTATCATACATATATGTATATAAAAGTGTAACATATAAATATAAAATGAAGCCTTCTTAAGTTTATTTTAATAAAACATTTTGTAGATAACTTCTTATAATTTATGCACAAGATAAAATATACCTAAATTTACAACAATTATTTTCCTTAAGCATGTTTTTCTTATACTTGTGGTTCTACAAATGTGAACCAATCAGATGCATATGTTGAAAGTAATTCTATTAAACAATGCCAATGTAATTTTTACCAGTTGTCCTAGAAAGCACACAAACTTTTAACCAGACACATAAATATTTTTAATTATTTTAAATGCTAAAAAGACAATTCAACTACATTGACTTTTTCTTCTTTTCATAAAAATTTTCTGGGATAAATTGTCTTAAATTATTAAAATAAACAAATAAAATAAAAGCTGTTACTAAAGGACAATGTGAAGCAATGCATACATTTACTAACATGTAACACTAATATTTATATTTAATGAATTGTAAGAATACGAATGTAACTCTGATACATTTTAATAAATGTATTTCAAGTAACACAAATAGCTTTTTTCTTTTTCTGTTTTTTTCCATTCTCTTTAAATGATACTAAATGATGATTCAAGGAAAGAGATATGAAAATTCCAAGTGCGGTATAATCATTCATTCCTTAGATAGATATTATAGAATAGATGGTACTAAACAATTTTATTAATCCATTAAGGTAATTGTAACTATAAAAATATTCTTAATTTCAGTTGCTAACATGAATATGAAAATGATTAAAACTTATTGTTATAATATTATAAGAGACTTATAGATCTGATAGGATAACGAATGGTATACAAGGACAATTGTTTTATGTCTACTACTTTTACTGATTTCTGTAGCTCAATTGAATATAGTTCCTAGAATCATCTGTTAGATTTTAGATTTAAAGCAATGAAGAAAAAGATAATTTGAACAAACTAACTTTTGTAATATATTTTGTACACTCAACTGTTACAGTAGATCTCTACTTGTGATAAATGATTCGAGAAAAAGGTGAGGAAACGATGTCACAAGTATTAATTAGGCACGTGACAATAATAAAGTTGCTAATTTATACAAAAGATGTCGCAACAAATTATCATTCTTAAAGAAAGAAGTCACTATAAAACCACTAAACTATATAAGATCGGTATTTCAGATGATGTGACAGCAACTCCCGTAAGTGAAATGCCTGTTTCATATTTTGTCTGTGCTCGGAGTCTGCAATCCGTGTAACATGAAAAAGCATTGCCTACATGGATATTTTACATATCTCATATGTATTTGACGTTCTGCGTTACCTTCAAATGATAGAAGTGATTACTAAGTGGTGTTTTTTCTTACTGAATGTAGAAAGTAAATATATACATTCATTGGTAAAAGTATCATTAATCTAATGTATATATACTGTTACTGATGAAATTGGACAATATATTCATTCTCTAATGAATGTATAAACTGACTAATTGTAGGTTGATGCTTTAACTGTGACATATACACAAATTGATCGTTAACCGATAACTTGCAAAAACCGACAACCAATCTTGATATTGTAAGCTCCTTTGATGATTGATTTAATTCGTCAAAGAGGTCGCTACAGATCCTTTCTGAGATCAATTTTATCGTTTTTGTGACGCAAACTTCCACAAAATAGCTAAATTTATATTTCACTTCCTCTAGCTTATGTAAAAGCGATATGAATTGTGTAAATGAGAGAATTGCGAAATCTTTTTTTTCTGTATACATTGAAACCGATTGTAAGGGAAAGAGCTGTGGCAGTATACTGGAACTCAATCCTGTACATTACGAAGCTACAATTCTGGTCACCAAGCTATCTTCTTTTCGCTTAAAAGATAGGAAGTTTTTAATAATTGTAACACTTCATATGATCTTCGTATTAGTTAAAATTATATTAAGTAATTAAGTTGTATATATTGCAAAATTAAAAATATAATAAAGTTATAACTATTTGATTATTTTATATTAATACTAACATTTTAACATATACTATTATTATCAATCATATATTATTTAGATATGTTGAATTTGGTAATTATAACAAACGATTAACCGTCAGGAAACTGCGCATATTATCAATTGTATCTATGAATTCAAAACTTTGATATGCACCGGAAGCCTGACAAACATTAAATTCAGAAACAAACTATACCCCTATTTCTTTACATTATTTTTTATTTAGATATATATATATATACATATACGTATTTATATAATCATAACTCATCAAAGAGTACTTGCATTCCTTATCTTAAATACTCACTCATTAGTCATTACCTACGTGTTCGTAAATATTAGAGTAGTCGATATACCCGCGTGTTACTTCCGGTTGCGCAAGTCATTAGTTTCGTCGCCATCATAGCGACGAGATCGCGACCGCTTTTGGCCGCAGCGCCAGGAACCCAGGTAATTGTCGTTTACGACAAAGAACGAGGCAGAGCTTTTGCTCTGTTACACACGAGTCCGTGATCACCATAGTACCGTTACATCGGACGTCGATTATCGGCATCTCGAGGATATTTTCTTCACCTTTGACGCTAACGAAACATGGCTTATTGAAGATGAAGGGTCTGCAAAAATACACTGTTTCTCCATACGGAGGAGACCGCAGCCTCAACCACGCTGAAAATCAGCACGAATACATTCGTGCCGGAAATGGAAAAAAACGCAAAATTTTCGCAGTCCTCTACAAAGGGGGTTCCTGCTGATGCAAAGAAGACTCAAGGTGCGTCGTTATCTGAATGTCGATCGCTTCGATAGCGACGTCATCTTTTTGCTGACATATTATGTGCGTATCACGTTGCAAAAAAATAATGTTGCTTGTTACGATCTAAGTATTTTTAATATCTTATACTTTCATCTACCATTTTAAATATTTTAAATTTTAATGAACCTTCGAATTATATAATTTTTTGAGTCCATGAATAGAACCCGATAGTAGTAGTCTAACGATAATAATTTGTGAAATATTCTATATAAATAATATTTTGTATAACTGTAGATAGTAAATATTTCATTACTCTGACTAATAAATAAATCTACAAACAGTTTTAAATGTAAAATTGTTTTGAGAAGTTGTCTGACTTGAACAAAAAATTGTCTGAGATGAATTTACAAACTAAATAAGTCGATTCTTTTTTTTTTTAGATAAATAAGTAGAAAGACATGTATTAAATTTCAAATATAACAATGAATATTAACTAATATTGATTCAAAAAATAAAATAAATTTTGTTTAACATATTCGCTATACCATTTAGTTGAAACATTTCTTATAGACCACGCTGTATTTACAAAAATTTTCTTTATTAGCTGAATCTTTTGAATAGTGTGTCATTTATAATGTGTTCATATAGATATAAACAATAACGAATGTGTCAAACATAGGACTTTTTAGTTATCCCTTTATACTTAAATTATTTATAATATATTTTAATGTTTTAGTTGATTATTTTACCAACATCTAAATTATAATATTATGTCAAAAGTTAAAAAAACGTGACATGTAAATATTACTACATATTACCACATGTTATTACATGTTACCACATATTACTACATATTACCTCATAAATTAAAAATTACGTATTATCTATTATAATATACATTATTTTAGAATGTTAAGACATAATTAATTTTATTGCTTTTGAGACATCTTATTAAAAAACATTCCAGTTTTTCTTTAATCAATGTTAATTTGATAAAAATAATCGATTACCTTTTCAATGTAATCATTTGTACATTATATTATATCTCTTTTTTAGATAAATCAATACACTGTTATTCAGCATACAAAATATATACAGTGATATTCCAAAAATTAATATTTTGTAAAATATTGCAGCTTCTTTAATTATATATATATCATTTATACAAGAAGGTGTTTAAATGTTTGATGATAATATGTATATAAACACTTGACAATTATTGTATTAATTTTCTAAATAATTCTTTATGTTTTTCTTTTAAAGTACCTCATATAGTAATCATTTTTGAAATGTCACTATTATATATAATAGTATTTATAATTATATAATATAATATTACATAATAATAATGGATTATATAAGAATGAATGATATGATGTTGCCTCTGATTACTCAAAACAAATGTTTAGTTCCCAATTTCAATACCAATATTTCTGAAGAGTCTTGATTGTGTTCTATGACATTCATTGTATAAGTTTGGGTATTAGAGTTGGAATGAAGTAAACACAGAATAGAATGCTATGTACAAAGTGTTTGGTAGATCAATTGAATAAAAATATACTTTTACAGTTTTATACAAATTAAAGAAAAAATATAGTAAGATATTTTAATTATTTGTTTACACACTGCATACAATGAACAGTAAAACAAATCATATCTGCTAATAAAACTAAACCAAACTGTTATACAGTTTACTTCTCTACGTATGTTAACCTCTAAATCCTGAATCCATTTTTTAATGTCTTGTAGAGTCTCTTTATTACTGTTTATTCTTTTCATTTGTATCTTCACATATACATAAAGATAAATAGTTTGTAAAGTATCCATTATTCCATGTAAAAATTAGTAAAACTAAATTTCATCATTATTCTCTAGATGTTACTAATAAGCTCTTCCCGAGAACCTCGCGTCGACGCGAATCAACTGGCAATAGTAGTTTCTCAAAGTATGAACAACCAAAGAAGTGCAATGTACAGAAAACAAAAAGTTTTGATAAGAGACCAAAACCTAAAGGACAATATCATGGCAGTTCAAAGGAGAATACCAAGGTTTAAACATATATTCAATTACTTTTGTGTATTCTCTAAAGCATTTATTCTTCGATTGAAACTATAATTCATCTTTATAATTTGCTCTAGGTAGTGCAAGCAGAATTAGCTGAACCTGGCTCAGTAATGGTCCAAGGAAGTAAAAAGCAGAATTTGAATCATCTGCTGAATTTTCATTATGAACCACGTGAAATGCAAGGTGGTTCAGGTGCATGGAGTCATGGAAAATCAATAAAGGGTTACTCCCGCAACAGTAATAGGTGGCTTCCACCAGTGCAGAGACACAAGTACAACAAAGAACAGTTTTTACAAGCCAGGTATGAAATAATATTATAGTACAATCTATCCGAATATATCCAAGTTCAATATTTATTGTATATTAAATGTAATTGTTCTTTCAGCTGCCAATTTGTTGTAAGTGCTAATGAAAATTATTCATTATATCTGACTGATCCTGATGCCCTAGTTGATTGGAAATTGGTAGAACAAATTGTAAGTCACAAATATGAATTTTAAAAGCTTTTTAAATTAATTAATCTGTTGCATTTCAGAGAATTCATAGTTCTGAAAGGTTGTCTTGCCCAATTTGTTTATGTTCACCAGTTGCTGGTAAAATGACACGTTGTGGACATGTTTATTGTTGGCCTTGTATTCTTCATTATTTATCACTCTCTGATAAATCTTGGTGTAAATGTCCCATTTGTTATGAAGATATTGAGGAATCTGATTTGAAAAGGTATCAATCAATAAACTCTAGATAGTACTTTAGAATAATTATTCTAAAATATAAAGAAATATACCATTTTACAAAATAAATGATTCAAGATTAATTTTTTTGTTTCGTTTTATAGTGTCACTGAAGTCACACAAAGCACCCTAAATTCTGGAGATATTATCACTTTATGTCTGATGCGACGCGAAAAAGAATCACTGCTCGCGATACCTGTTGGAGCCGTAATGCAAAACCCAACAAATTTTTTTTCAGTTTCAGAAACTATTAGCAATCAAGTGTATTCAAAACTTCTCATTGCAAGCAAAAATGATGTAAGTACTTAAAATTTCTGAAAGGTGAAACACTCCTAAAAAGATTCAAATCAGAATTTTTCTAATAAATCCAATTTGCAGGTCGTAAATATCATTCTGCATGAACGTAATCAGTTAAAATTCGAACTGTGTGACAATTCTGATTCACCAGAAAGTTGTTATATCGAACAAGCACTTGATAAACTTTCAATAAGAGAACAGAAACTATTGCAAGGGGTAACATTAATTTACTTACGTAAAACAAATTTGTTTAATTCTTAACTTAAAGCACTGTTATTTTCTTTTGCAGATGAAATTAAAATCGGAAGTTCCTGTGGACACGAGTACGCCTATACGAGCAGAGGGCATTGATACTGAAAAACTACCATTTGAACAAAAATTTCAAGACTGCGCAGAAACCAACAATATTTTAAACGAAAAAGATATAAAAAATATGGATGAAGAATCCTCCAAAACGGTAGAAAATTTATCCAACAACACTCAATCAACTTCGGGCATTCAGAAATTCTTTTATTTTTATCAAGGTTCTTATGTATTGATATTTCTTTGTTTCTATCTTGCGTGATTGTTTAAGAAAATAGTTAAGTTATGTCTATTTTTAGCTAATGATGGACAAAATTTATTTCTTGCCGCAATGAATGTAAAAATGCTAGAAATGCAGTACGGTAGTCTTGAGAATTCTCCTCATGTTATAACGGGAAAGCTCTTAGAAAAAGAAGCAGGAAGTGTTACAGAAGACCTAAGACGCAGATTAAAATACCTACGTCACTTGCCAATTACATGTCAATTCGAAGTAGCTGAAATCGAATTAAAACCACCAATTGTATCAGAAGAAGTTCTTTCTTCGTTTCAGGGTAACTTTTTTTATCATGAAATTATTTATATCATATATATTTTACTCTATTTTTCATACAAATTGTAGACAATAGAGAAATCCTTTTTACAGAGCAATTAGCGTCGAGACGCAAACATAGACAAGAGCGAGAACGTGAGGAAAGAGAAAGGGAGGAAAAGATCACTGAAGAAGAAAATAAACGAATTGGGAGATGGTACCCCAAGCCTATAGTACACATCGATTCACAGCTACATTTTCCTCAATGGCAGCCGAAATTGTCATTCTCAGAGTATGTGCATTTTCTTATTCTGCTTTAAAAAGAAATTAATCTTATAAAAAACGGTCAAATCAATTTGCAATAATAGCTTTTCCGTATAAGTAAAACAAAAAAATTTGAAATATTTCATTTTGTACAACAAGAATACCTCGCGACCAAAATAAGTTTTCTTTAATGAGACTGAGTTTAAATTCTAAAAGTTAATAAGTAAAAACAAAATATTGGAAATATTGATATACGTTTAAATTTAAATGTGATCAGTTTAATTACTTTTCTATGATTAAATTAAAAGTCTCGTCATAATATTAAATTTTTGTCGCTACATAATTCTTCATCCTCTATTTATACCTGTTTAAAAAGTATGTGTCGAAGTCGAGATTCCCCTTTTTCAGTGAAATTTAGCCTTGGACTAGGCTTACTTTTGCATGCACAGTGGACACCGGGTAACTATTGACCCATTGTAAATTTTCTTTTATGCCCATTTTAGAAACTAGTTTTATATTTGATTTTCACAAAATTATATCTTTATCAAATTCTCTTTAAAATAAAAATAACAAAACAAATAATAAAATAATTAAAACCTCTAATTGTTTTCTAAAATTGTGATGTTCTTTGTTTTGTCACATTAAAGATTTCGTTCCAAAATTATAAACCTTGATTTAACTTTCACAGCAAAATGACGCATCAGATAATTGACGTTTCCATAAATCCACTTTTCTTGCATTAACTTCTTGTTTAAACAAATAATGTTTGTTGCAGGGAAAACGTTTCATCCCCGCCAGAATCAACGGTAACTTCAAGCGTAGCTAGTAGTCCATCGTTGAGCACGTTTGACGAAATTGCTTCAAACGGACAAGCTGACAATACTACTCACGAACAGGGACCATCATTCGCTGAGATGTTGCGAAATAAAGGCACACGTTTAAAATCTCAAGTCGCATGGCCATCTGTTAACTCTGCACGCGGAAAGTCGAGTTCAAGTATGATTGTCCAATCAACTTCAAGTAATATCGAAGAAGAGAGTTATGTTGCGACGCCATCATACAGTCAGAGTTTCGGTGATGCCTTGGCAGCCGCTTTAGAACAAACAAAATTGTTAGGCAAGTTGGGTAAATTTATAATTAGATTGCAGATATTGTTTATGCAGGTTGAATCTACTTCAATTTATACAAATTTATTATTTTAATTACTTCAAATATTATTTCAAATTTTTGTTTTTCGAAAACGTAAAATTTGGAAAAAACTGATCAATATGATAGATCTTGGAAATTGAAAGTTTTAAGACGAAAATACTTTTAATTACCGATAAGTTTATATTAATATTTAAATCAACTATAAAATTAATGTAATCGCTATAACTCTTTGCACAGAAAATAATTTTCATATCAATTTAAGATTTCTAATAAGATTTAAGATAAAGACATACTTACGTACATTGTGATATTAGATTATAAGATTAATAGAGTAAACCAACACGTTTAATAATGTGTACTTCAAAAAGGAATCATATTAATTCATGTAGCTTTAAGACAAAGTTATAGCTACTATTAATTGTACGATAGTAAATATTAACGTATAGTTTTAAATTAGAATAAATTTTTAGTGCATGTTTGCTCAAAATTTCATACTTGATACTGAAAATGGTGTCAAATATGTATTAATTGTAGTAAGAAACATTACTTCATGTAATAGATTATTATAGGCATAACATGTCAGTATCAAGTGTTTAACAAGCAACATATGTTGTTTAATCTAACGACGAAACAAAATATTGCCGAATTTCATTTCTACTATTTTATACGAAACGTGTATAAGCATTGTCTATATCTGTATATTTATTTCACTTCTTTGTGTTTTTAGGAGCAAAGAAAGATAGAGGTGGGAAGAAAAAGAAGAAAGGAAAATCGACCGTATTGTTCGCAACTACAATGGCACACCAGTCTTAATTTTTTGTCGTAATAATACTTACATTGCATTCTTATTCCAAAGTTTCGCGATTCAATTATTTTATTACTCATTGTATTCCATATTACTTTGGGACTATGTTAGAAAATTTGTATTGCACGCATGTCAAATTTTTGTCACTGTATTATTCATTACTGAATAATTGTTTTCTGTAGCAGTCTATTGTGCTTGCAAATAAAATTTGATTTCATTGAAAATGAATTTTAATCATTTGGATTTTAATACAATAATTTTATGTCATGTAAAAAATAAATGAGTACTGTTTTGTACGTAACCTAAATTTAAGGTCCATTTATATTTAAACTATTCTTGAAATAAATTTACATCTGCTTAAATACTATAATTTTTTTCATTTTCTAGTTCTAAATAATTAATTTTACTTCAAACCGAATAAATGCGGTATTTATTTTTATCTTAGCTTGTAAGTACTAAGTGTCTATTAGATAATTTCATAGCTTTGACTCTAAAGAATACGTATGTTAAATGTATTGTTGCCTCATTTTTCTGTGTTAAGAACTTAAGTTGAGAACGCTTTAAAATTGTAGGAGTTGAAAAATTTATTTACACTTAACTCGATGCAAAATAGCAAAAACATTGAAGAGCAATAAGATAAAAGCAAGTGGCAGTTATCACAGCCGTCCTACAAAATCATACCAGTGTTTTGTTTCTTACTAAACTATGGGAAATAAATTAAAGAATGTACAAATTTCAGCGAGATTCTTATGATTGGTTTATTTTCACGAAATTTCTCGAACATAGAAAATCAACAACGGATCTTCCATCCAAATTATTAAAACGGTAATTACAAGAAAGTTATTCTTTTTACGCAGCCTTCTGTAATAACCCAATATAAATAATAGATTACTTTCCTAGTTTTATAAAAACAAAATAAATAAATCTACATTGGTTTTTCAATGATATAAGAAAGCAATTAAACGTAGGTAAATAATACTGAGGAACAAAAGATCACATCTGCAATAATTCTATGTTCTCCATTTCGCTATTATTTTTTTTCCTCCGTTGAATCTTAGAAAAGAATCATGAAGGAAGTGACAAGTGAGAAAACAATTAGTCGACTTCCTCGATGGTAGGTCCACCAGATGCACCACCACCCGGAGCTCCACCTGGAGCAGCACCTCCCGTTCCTGGAAAACTACCAGGCATTCCAGCGGGCACACCTCCAGTTGCCTGATACAATTTCGTGACGATAGGGTTGCATGTAGCCTCTAACTCCTTTTGTTTGTGTTCATACTCTTCTTTGTCAGCCAATTGATTGGCATCAAGCCACTTGATAATGTCATTACATTTATCCATTACTACCTGCTTGTCACTGGCACTGATCTTATCTTTCAGCTTCTCATCTTCCACTGTACTCTTCAGGTTGAAGCAGTAAGATTCAAGACCATTCTTAGCAGCAATGGTTTCCTTCTGTTTTTCATCTTCACTGCGATACCTCTCAGCTTCATTAACCATTCTTTCAATGTCCTCCTTACTAAGACGACCTTTGTCATTAGTAATGGTAATCTTATTTTCCTTGCCAGTGCATTTGTCCACTGCAGAGACATTGAGGATACCATTGGCATCAATGTCAAAAGTGACTTCGACTTGAGGAACTCCTCGAGGAGCTGGTGGAATTCCACTGAGCTCAAATTTACCCAACAGATTGTTGTCCTTTGTTAGCGCACGTTCTCCTTCATAGACTTGAATCAATACACCAGGTTGGTTATCGGCGTATGTGGTGAAAGTTTGTGTCTGTTTTGTTGGAATGGTAGTGTTCCTCTTGATAAGAGCAGTCATAACACCACCAGCAGTTTCAATACCAAGGGACAGTGGTGTTACATCAAGAAGTAACAGATCTTGTACTTCTTCAGATTTGTCACCATGTAAAATGGCAGCTTGTACAGCAGCTCCATAAGCTACAGCCTCATCAGGATTGATCGACTTGTTCAGTTCTTTTCCATTAAAGAAATCTTGTAACAGCTTCTGGATCTTAGGAATACGTGTGGATCCACCAACCAGAACAATATCATGAATCTGGGCTTTGTCCATCTTAGCATCACGTAACGATTTCTCTACTGGTTCTAATGTTCCTCTAAAGAGATCAGCACAAAGCTCTTCAAAGCGAGCCCTGGTGATTGAAGTGTAGAAATCAATTCCCTCAAAGAGAGAATCGATTTCAATGCTAGCTTGGGTAGATGACGAAAGTGTGCGCTTAGCACGTTCACAAGCTG
The DNA here is from genome assembly GCF_051014685.1 of Ptiloglossa arizonensis. NCBI lineage: Eukaryota > Metazoa > Arthropoda > Insecta > Hymenoptera > Colletidae > Ptiloglossa > Ptiloglossa arizonensis. The sequence goes on along the minus strand of NC_135048.1, from coordinate 16,330,134 downwards.
TTCTGAGACGACGAAGGGCACGCTTGTTCGGGGCCAAGTCCTTCTTGTATTTACGTTTAAATTCTTGAACAAAGTGGATAACCATACGGTTGTCGAAGTCTTCACCACCAAGATGAGTGTCTCCTGCTGTGGACTTGACCTCGAAAATACCGTCTTCAATAGTCAAAATAGAGACATCAAAAGTACCACCACCAAGATCGAAAATCAAGACGTTACGCTCGACGGCTGTTTTCTTGTCCAAGCCATAAGCAATGGCAGCTGCAGTGGGCTCATTGATGATACGTAAAACGTTCAAGCCCGAGATGGTACCAGCGTCCTTGGTTGCCTGACGCTGCGAGTCGTTGAAGTAAGCAGGTACAGTGATCACGGCATTGCTAACGCTTTGACCGAGGTATGCCTCTGCAGTTTCCTTCATTTTCACCAGGACCATTGAACTCACTTCTTCAGGGAAGAAAGTCTTCGTCTCTCCTTTGTACTGTACTTGAATCTTGGGTTTGCCATCATCATTCACAACGGTGAAGGGCCAGTGCTTCATATCAGCTTGAATAGTAGTATCTTCAAAGCGACGTCCAATAAGACGCTTAGCATCTAAAAATATTAAAGTTGGATTATTATCAATCAAATTATTCAAAGTTCCGTTTTCATTTGTTTAGATTTTAAAATAAACAGTTGAGTATCGATAAAATCTTACGAGTCTAGTGATACAATATAAAAATACCAATTTTTATTTCATTTAACTTTATTTTAATGTGTTTAACTATTGTACTTTTTTAAAAGTTATATATATTATAACTGCAATTCTATTATCAAATTTTTGAAATTATTTTCCATTTTTAAGAAATTTCATAATTGATCAGCTTTTTATTTCATAGTAAAAAAAACTTTTTAAATAAAAAAAAATGTTCCATACGAGAATAAAAAATATTTCAAACGTAAATAAAATGTCGCTAACAATTTTTTGTTACTGTTGACGATCTAATAAGGCATTTAAAAAATGCGTCCTCTGTTAGCTCTGACCCTACCACATGCATGCGCGTATGTAATTAATGCATATGTAGTATTATTGAACATCCGATTTTCGTTTCTTATCACGTTTAAATATTTTTTATGCGTATTCACAAAATTGATACAATTTTTTAAAATCTTCAAAATAATTTTTGAAAAACGTCGTTTTGTCCTTTTTTAAAATATTGCTTAAGAATATTCATAAAATTTCATTAAAATAATATTTCGATAAATTTCAATAAAATTTAATTACTACGTTACCTATAAATAAATCATAAAAAAATCACATTGCAGAAACTACTTAAACAGAACATTGCTTCAAGAATAATTTATGTCCGTTTTAAGGTATAAAATTTATCTAAAGTGATAAATGTTTGTTTCAAATTTTCAATCAAATATCTTCAAAACAAGATTATAATTTTATACAATGAAAAATGTTTGGTAGAGAGAAGTTTGTTTTAACAGTCACACCCAAACTATACAGAGGAAAATAGAATATTGAAATAATTTCAACAGAATTTAGTTTATACGATAATCAATTAATTTTCTCTTTCAAAAATTTTTTACGTTTAAATTAACCGTATTTATGAAATATGGTTAGTGTACTTGAATAAAATCTAAAGAATTGTTCCATTATAATGATAAATTGTATTTTTATATTTTACTATATCTATTAAAAAATTCTTTAATCATTTTCAACGAAGATTATCTTATCGTAACAATTTTAAAAAGCAAAAAACAATTGATATAAAGAAAATCTAAAAATAATCTTACAATACAAAATTGATAATTTCATTTACAAACCCGGGCACAACAGTATTCTTTCCTTAATGTGATAAAATTTTGTCAATAAATATATTTACCGAAAATTGTGTTATTGGGATTCATGGCGACTTGATTTTTGGCGGCATCACCGATTAACCGTTCGGTGTCTGTAAATGCAACATAGCTGGGCGTTGTACGATTTCCTTGATCGTTAGCAATGATTTCCACCTTTCCATGCTGGAATACTCCGACGCAAGAGTAGGTGGTGCCGAGATCAATACCGACTGCGGGTGCTTTGGCCATCTTTGCTTCTTTCTAAAAATGCAGAAGAAAAAAAATGAAATTTCTGGTATGATGTCGAAATCAAATCCGTTATGACTGTGTACCATCGAAGGTAACGTAGACACCGGATACGTACTTACTCTTTCTTTGTTCGCTTTGTTGGTTCGTAAAAACCTGTTCTAAAGGACAGTGAAGAAGTTCTTCGTTCGACGATTCGCAACGTTAGTGACGAGATCGCACACCGAACTCCGTATATATTACTTTCCCAGAGGACGCTTCTGGAATGTTCTTCTCGCCCAAGCACTTTATACGGACCAATCCGGAGATGGTTTAGAGTAGTTCTGGCTACCTATTGGTCACTTGCAATGAACTACGCGCATCAATAGTAAAATTTTACACAATTATCGACCGACCAGAATTTACATTTTCTATCTTAAATATTTCGAAATTTCATATAGATTGTTTAAAATAAATTATTTACTGCTTTTATTAATATTTTTCAAAAGATCCACCTTTTGTGAAATAATTATTTAGAATGATTTCCGGTTGGAACGGCAAACGACACGGAAGTAGAGTGCGTGGAAAGTAGAGAAACATCTAGTATATAGTAGTAATTCGAGAAGGTTCATCCGCGGTTACACACACACACGCACGCATACACACACAACACATGGTTTATATTCACACATAGCTACAAATCAACCGTCTTCAAGGACTCTTAATTTCATCGAAATCTATATTATCATGGCTTGTCTGTTCAATTTTTTATTGTGCTATTTCCAACGTGTAAATTAATTAAATCTTTCACAATATTCGATATTGTCAAATTCATTACAGTTATTCAATAATAAATGTCCATTATGTAATACACCGAAAGGAAAGGTAATGCTGTATCATCATGAGCATGATGACGAATTTTTCTGAATCGATATGTATGTATGTATGTACATAAAATCGTGGGAAGTGCAATAGAATATTACATTTGCATTTGTGAGAATGTTATTTATCTTTAAAATAGTATAGCTTGTTTCACAATATACAATTTGTTTAAACACATACATATATATATTATAATTATTAATATACATATATGTATGTATATCAGAACGACATAAATTTAATATATATAGAAATATTAAAAAAGCAAGCATTTTTTATATATTTTCAAAAATAAATATATATATTAAGAATAAAAAGATTACTTTTACTGGACATTATTTGTAAATTATTTTCTTCTTTATTTTCGTCTATTTTTAAGTTAATGGTCTAATTGCAATTAGAAATCGTTCCTGAATAAGTGAGAGAGAAGGCAATAAACAAATTGGTAAAAATTCGGTGGCAATATTTGTGTAAAGTTTGTTGATTAGCATAATTTATATCAATATGTATCTATCCTTTTAATGTTTATTTACTTATTTAAAAATGTGATTATTTGCTAAAGTAATAAGATTAACACAACACATTTAGCGTCGTAGTCTTATCATATAAAAAGTCGCTGTGAATTTTGATAAATAATTCAGAAGTTTCGTTCAAGGAAAATGCAGTTAATGCGACAAAGTACAGTGCATGTAATCGATAAGCATTACGGTAAAGTTTGTGAGCTCCAACGAAACTTCCAACATATTCTAGATCAACCTACATTTGTCAATACATTGGTTTACGTGCGTGTTGTCTGTTGAGTGAGTCACTTTGACAAAAGTACACTTATTACGCAGAACTCACTTTTGTATAAAGTATCTACGTGTATGTATGTATGTATATATGTGATCAATACAAATTTTTTTAAAACATGTTAAAAAATTTTACTTGTCTAAATTGTCTAAATCTTATTTAACGATAAAATCAATTTTTTTTTTCAAATGGTATAACTTTTTTTACATTTTTAGTCCCAATCATAGTTTAAAATTAGTATAGTGATTATTGTTGAAAAAAAAAATTAATATTTTTCTAATAAATGTAGCAATCTTGATTAAATTATACATATTTGTAGTCGATTCCTGTATAATACCTAGTTACGTTTCAAAAAAATTCTGTGTTATACGAAATTGTGTTATAGGGGACTATAGGTTAGCAAGAACAAGAAGCAAATATAATTCCCAAAAATAAATAGGATTACTACTGAATTTTTATATTTATGTATTAGATTTATCATTACATATTGATATACATTAAATTTATGATATATTTATATGTGTATTTATTAAAATAAATTTGTATTAGTATTTTTCCTCTTCGCTTATGTCCACAGATATATAATGTTTTCTTTTTAATGGATTCTCATGTTTTGAATTTTAATCAGTACTTTTATTTCTATCTTCTGCATTCAAAAAATCTGTGATACTTTACTGTTTAGATTTGCTTGTAAAATTTTTATATATTTCATAATAAGAAGCGATATACTTTTCAAAATCTCTTTTAAATTTTATTCTTCTTTTAATAAGAGGATCTGTATTTAAAAAATGAAATTGCAACTATTCTGCTAAATTTAGACCTTTTTGTATAATTTTCACAGTGAACTTTGAATCTTTAAGTTTTTCTTCTTCGTTTTCACTTTCTGAATCCGTTTGGATCTCAATCATTTCTACTAAATCTGTTTCATCCAGCTATTTTTCTGTTATCAATTCTTCAATATCTTCCTTGTTCACATTATCAAAATCTTCTTCTTCTAATGACCTAGCTAATTGAACTATTTTATTAATTCTACTTTACGCTGATTTTTATTCATTTACAGATTTAACTGTCTGACCATATATTTTTCCAGCATGCACTTAAAGTTGATGGCTTCATTTATCTCAGTAACAAAGATATGCAATTGACATAATCTAAAATTGAAAAATGTAATTTATCATCTAAAATTGATATCAATAGAGTTGAGATCAATTTGTCCAAAATCCATTCGATAGAATGTCTAGTATAGTATGTTTTAAATGATGCTATAATTCCTTGATCCAATGGTTGAATCTTTTGTACATTCTTTTGTTTCAAATATTCTTCTACATTAAGTGCAAAACATTTTTGAAACCATTTTCAGCATTAAAAATTTAGTTAGGTGTATATAACCACGTTGTTCAAAATTCTTAGTTCACTTGGAAATTTTTTAGCTGCTTCATTATCGGTCAATGGGTTTTCATCTTGTATCTTTACATTATACATTGAGAAACATTTTCTAAATCTATTGAACCAACTATTACTGGTAGTAAAATCAAGACCATCAGATAATTCTCCATTTCCTTTTAACTGATTATAGATTTTTAGAACTTTTTGTTTAATAGTGCTAGAATGTAATGGAATATGTTTTTCCATTGTATATTCGAATCAAATGTTAAAATCATTTATCCTTAAGGCTTTTAATAAGGAAAGAATTACTTACTTTTAAATTAAATGCACAAATTTTATGAACAATTTATAAAAATTACAAATTTACATCTATAACACAATAGAAATATACATATATAACCCTACATATATGAAATAATAGTGTTTAAAATACGTTGAAAAGATTTTAACTTTATAACAAGTGTGAACAATGTAATGTATGCTTTTCTTGACTATATGTAATTCGTGTTGCGTGTTACAGCAAGGATTCCTGCAATTTGTCTAAAATTAATCAAATTTTACGTACAAAAATAATATTTGTTGAAGAATCGATTATGTTTCAAATATGATGTCAGATTTTGGTATTGGTTCTAAAATGTAAATTTGTAAATGTATTAAATGTATATTAATTATTTTAAATATATTTTAATTCATATTATATTATACATATTGATTAATTAATAAATTTTATAACATATTATGTAAATATGTGGCCGACTTTGTGAAATCTCTAACGGAAATTCACAGAACGTATTTTAAAAACCGTTGTTATGGGAACGATACAAAACCATACACAAGATCAACACCAGAATTATTAGTGCGTAACGCAACTTTCAATTTAAACACTTCTTTGTAACTTAAATAATACAAATTAAAAATAAATGAAAATAAAATTGTGTAGTATAAAGTAACATGTATTAAACAAGATATAATAACATTTCATTATATAACGATATTATTATACAAATTACTTGTCAAATTTTAACAGCTTCTTTTTATATTTATTTATCTTTACTTTTAATTTATGTAGCTCGTTAATAATTTTATTAGATTCTATGAAAAATTACAAGCAGGTATGATAATCATGTCTTTTTGATCAATTTCCTTGATTTTTCTTCTCGTTTTCTTTATTGAAACACCTCTAATGGGAGATGCCCTGATGTATTATTTGTTTCCTAGTAAAGCAGACACTGACCCTGTACAAAGACGAAACCATATATGTATTATTTGCATTTTCAAAGGACCACCGTTTACATCATGGTCATTGTAAGGTTTCTAATTAGAAAGAGAAGGAAGCATTACTGGCAGCTGTGCACGTTAATATCAACACTCTTCTGAAGCCAAGGTTCACTTTCATGCGTTTTAAGCACGCATACGAGTAAAAACGAGCAGAAACTAAAATGTGATCTGAAAAAAACTTTTTAGTATGGTAGAAAATTCGTCCTCTTTGAAATTATATATAATTTCAATTTTGTATAATAAAATATTTAAAAAAGAAATATTGTTACACAATGTGTACATATAGTATATGTGTGATGAACATGCACACACAATACAAATGTCTATAGCAGTGTACTTCAAATTGTGGTCTGTGTACTAGGAGTCCGCAAACATGTTAGCAAGAGTATGCGAGTTGACAAAAGAAACAAAGAAGCATGTTATATGTGTAATATAGATTAAAAAAATTCTTTTTATAGTACTTTATTCTTAATAAGAACATACATTAAATAGTAATAAAACTGAAACGTTTTTTATAGTTTTATCAACATTATTTTCTATTTATAATATATTCATAATTTTTTATTCTGTTTTTAATGAAAATAATAAAAACCAGCAAATTTTATTAGATTCTTCATTTGCAATGACATAATTTTATCTAAAACTCAAGTTATAAGGAGTTTTTAATATTATTCAATAAAAAAAATTAAATAAGTATTAAATATTTTTAAATAAATTTCAAGGACATCTATGGGGACTATTCATTTTTGTCTATATTTAGTTACATTATTTTAGTTAATAATGTGGAACTATTTAAATGGAATACGACATTTTTAAACTACAATAGTGTTTTATAAAATAGTTTGTTTATAGTATACTGAAAACTATAATAATTTAATTTGACTCTAGAGGGTCGTAAAAAGTGTTCCTTAATTAAGAGGGGGTTTGCAATAAGGTGAAGTTTGAGAAACACTGTACTAAAACCTTCGATATCGTACAGAACATCTACACCAGGTTTAAGAGTACCTGCTACACCACACAGATGCACGGTATCTTTCTAAATACATGTGTGCAAGATGAGAGTTGCACATTGTAGCTAGCCAGGATTTTTCTTTCATCAAGTATATCGGATGTATTATTTTATCTAAATAAAACATTTTTATTTGAATAATTTATCTAGATAAGTGTTACTTGTTATTCGAATAATATCGTCAGTGACTCACGATTAAAATGTTAACCGTTATCTGTCATTCGTCATTCGTGATTTGTTATTATATAGACCGATTAACATAATCAGTAAATTTATGTTTGTAAGCATTCAGAAGCTAATTTTTATGCAATTACTAATTCAACACTTATAAGTTATTAAAGGAAGATAACATTATTTTTTAACCAGCTGTAAAATCAACAATTTTCAAAATTGGGAAAAATCTTTCAAAACACTTTTAAATATCACTAATGATTAGAACATATAAAAATTTCGGTGAAATTTGAAGTGTTACTCTGAATAGTGTTCAATAGATAGAACTAGACTTTTGTCACTAGAAGTCACAAAACTTATCAGAACTAGATATGTATTACAGAGGCGGGAAGGTTATCAATTGGTCGTATAACAGTAGCGATTCATGTTTTACCAATCAGAAGTCTTCCCGCTTCTGCCTGGTTTGTCAAGTTTGGACAGTATATATATTGTTTATTTAATTTAAAATCATTCAAATATAACCACGTTTGGTATCATTTTTATTCTAAGAGACCAACATTCCGATTGAGACAATTTTATAATTACAAAATAAAAAACATAAAAATTGTATAGTGCGAGCAGTTCCAAGATTGGTGGGAATGACTAAGTAACGGGGAAACAAAATATTACCATATATGCTAAATTTCTAGACAATGTGCTGTGTAGAAAAAAAAATTGTTTTCAAAAGTCATACAGATTTATAGGGCAATACTGTTAAGACAATACTAAATTTGTTTGTGCATATTAATATAACAATATAAATTTATTGCCTACATCCTGTTACTGTTTGTTAACCGTAACATCTGCTTCATTTTGTGTGTTTATCAGATCCTTAATATGCTAACGCCCAACAATGTTCTGATTCGTTTTTGAGCCGTTGACACCCCATTAAATAATAGTACTGTCTTCACTTAATTTCACTTAACTTCACTTCAATTTAAGCAGAATAAACAAATTTTTTCATCATTTATTTCATATGGAATCGATATCTTGTATTAGTACAAAAATATTAAAATGGATTGTTCAGAAAAGAAATTTTCCGCTTAACTTACTTCAGAATGTTGTAAATAATGTGAAAGGATATAAACAGACTTCATATAATGTTTATAAAATTAGATTAAAACTTATGCTATACTGAACAATTTACATTTTAATTAAAGTATAATTCAATTTACATTAAATTTTTTAAAGGTACATTTTCAAAGCTAACATACAATGCGTAGTTGTGTATCTTGCATTAAAAGTAGTTTCATATGTTCACTGTCCACCTAACCTGACACATTTTCTGACCACGTAATCCTAACGTGGCTACCGTCACATATGATTACAGGCGCGTGATTCGTGATCCGGGGTGAAGGTATTTGTTGACAAAAACAGCCAACGTGGACTTTGATTTTATTTAAATAAAAAGAAATTTAATTTAACTGAATAACATGTGGATTTCTTCGTACGTAACGTCGACGTGTCGTTAGCCTTAAATGTTTCTTTATTTTAATTGTAACCTCACTTGCCGGTTAGAAAAACTTCAGAAGCAGAAAGTTATGATTACATTGTCAATTCGAGAAAGTTGAACTTAGCTTTATTATATAATAAGAAAAATGACCACGAGATGGGAAATACATTTGTTGACAATATCAACATTATTGTTCGCTCTCTGTATACAAAGCTTTCAGAGCTTGGAAGTGATATATGCAATAAATGCTGGTGGAGATGCTCAAACTGACAGTTATGCAATTCGATATGCTAAAGACCCATTAATGAGTAAAGTTGGGACTGCATCTGATTATGGCAAGCAGTTCATTATTGGACGAGTAAATGCTATTGATCAAATATTGTACCAAACTGAGCGCTATCATCATAGTACTTTTGGGTATGATATTCCTATCAGCGAAGATGGAGATTATGTTATGATATTAAAGTTCTGTGAAGTTTATTTTAATTCTCCCAATATGAAGGTAATATTTTATGATGTTTTTGATACTTAATCCAAATTTTTTGTTTCTTATCATATATTTTTATCTTACAAAGAGTAAAATATTAATTTTAATAGTATTTTTGAACCATGAATATGCAACAATTTCTATACAGGTTTGGAGAAGCTACCTAGAAGAATTAAGTGATATCATTTATAGTATGGTAATTAGGTAAATATATTGTTAAAAACGGTTCTAAAGTTTGTAATTCCAATATTAGTATATACAAATAATCAAGGGAAATGTGTATAATAAATGGAAAGATTAGTGTGAAAAACTTAAACCACTCATAAATATGTAAAATGATATCTAGTAAAGTGATATATTGAATATATAAGCTATTAAACCTGTCTTTCAATACTTGTTACAGGGTTACATAGGCTTCCCTTGTTTCCTTTTTTTGGTGCGTGAAGGTCCTTAACGTATAAAAAACTGTATGGAATTTTTCTTGGCCTTTTAATTTCAAATTCGAGTGTGTTATCTTATTTTTAGTGGCTTGTATTTACAATTATTGCGATTATAAATTTACGATCATTTTTAATGGTGTTTCCACTATCTTATTAAGCTAAAAATGATATCATTTTTATAGCATATTCTTAGGTTCAAAATGTAATCAAGTTTAATATATTGTACATTGGTTACTTGTGCCAAAGTATAACATATTCACATAGTCCTCTATTTTGTTGACTTGTAATGACTTGTTTTAAAAAAGTATAATAATGTGTATAATGATGAAAATTATATGAATTAGCAAAAGCTTAAAAACGTGGATAAACCTTTGTGAATAAGTATAGTATATAGCAATGTATTTTGAGTCATTAATACTTAAAGTATGGTATTTAATATAAGATGTGGAGATAATTAAATTTTCCAACTATTATATCTCACACCGTCCTCATTTTCAGATGTATAGATAATGTTTGTCTTTGTTTAATTATATTTAATCAAATTTTTTCAGGTGTTCGATGTGGTATTAAATGGAGACCATACTGTTGTTACTGATTTAGATATCTTTGAGAGAGTTGGCCGTGGTATAGCACATGACGAATATATTCCATTTAAAGTTCAAGCAGGGAAATTAATATACAATGATGAAGAGTCTGACATCTTAGCTGGAAAAATTCGAGTTGAATTTATAAAAGTATTGGAACTATTTTTGTTACTTATTTTGTATAAGCTGATTTAATTAAAGTTCAATTAATTCCAATTAATCAATTGCAGGGTTATAGAGATAACCCAAAGATAAATGCTATTGCTGTTATAAAAGGAAATATAGAAGGTATCACATAAATTTGTTATGTTTGTTTAAAAATGTTTAGAGTACACTTTGTAATCAATTTTAACAATTTTCAGATATACCACAATTAGGTCCAATTCCTGAGGAACCAGAGGAGTATCAGAATATACAGGAAGATGAAGAGGAATCAACAGTTCGCAGTCGACATACAAGTGGTCCCAGAACTCCGGATCCCTATTCTATTGACGACTCCTCAGTAATGTTTCCAGTTTTTGTAGCTATTGGGGCATTTATTCCATTACTGTTTTGCCTCTGTAAACTATAGGTGGTAAAATCTTCTGCACAGGAATGCCTTGTACTTAAGAATAATAGTGTTCTAATTAGATTAGGTGAATTTAGCGCGTGAGGAGATGCCTGCATCGATCGTGTACATAGAAACAAAATTTTCGTTTATTAAGCTCGTCGTCACACCTTATCAAAGCTATTATTAATTTAATCGAATAGACATATCTGTGTATGTTTTTGTATGAGAAACAGTTAAAATTAGGAATGAGGTTCAAGACATAAGAAAGGTGAGGATTCGTGCAATCAGAACTTTTGTTGCCATTTTATGTGTTCATTTGTGAATTATTTAATATTTAACATTTCGTTGGCAATTAGCACAAATGTTTGCACACGTGACATTCGCCTTTTCTTTTATGTGTCATCTGATTCTAACTATTTTAAATACGCTATTGGCACATGTTCACTAATTTTAAGAAAAGCTTGGAATTAGAGTGGTCATGGAGAATTGTATCGAGTTTCGAACGGTATATGATGTTTTTTTGGGGGAATTTAATATTATACAAGAAGAACTATATAAAAAAAAACACGCGACGTAATAAACCGGAGTATTTTATTTTACTATGCGCGCATGTAATATTTCGATCGAAGTTTGTTTTCTCGACTATGCTTACGTTTATGGTATGTTTCCGATAATTTTTGTGTGTAAAATGTTCTATCCTTTACATTCAGTACATCGTATTCAGTTAGAAGTGGAAGAGAATCGAATAGTCCGTCAAATACCAAAGTGATTTCGATCTTTTGCAAATCAGAGCAAATAAAGCTGTTACTATTGTCCTACAATGTCGTTTCCTTCGTTTTACATGCAAACTTGTTTGCAATACACTGATTTCCATAATTGTAATAATTTATGTTAAGTTATAATTAAGATCACAATTTTTTCGTAGTTTTCCGCATAGGTATCAAATCATATCTTTAGGATCTTTATACCAAAAAATTTCCTACCTAGAACTAATAGAAGAGATAATGTACAACATCGGTAACATAATTTTTCGTTTACAATTCTACGGGTTGTAATATATTTTTATAATTATACAAGATTAAAATATATTACGAAATTTGCATAAGCATGAACTTAGTTACGTTTTTAAATGGTCAATATTGTGGTTTATATGAAAAAGGTTTCAATGTTTTAAATTGATGCTTGCATGTCCACTTGAATTATAAATCTGCTGCTGTAGCAAAGTAAAAATATAATTTCATTTTACAAGGATTCGTTGCTCAGAGGAAATTTTACAATTTTATCAAGTGCCTAGAGATAACGAAATCTGCAAGCGTGCAATTATACATTGGACTACGTTAATATATTCTCAATGATAATGTGATAGATAAATTTATCGAATTTGCGAATCAATCCTTAGATTACACGGAATTTAATTAAGTAAAACATTAGAGGGATATTACCAGATGATTCTTTGAACTATTATTATAAAACCTTTGATGTATTCAGAATACATTTAGTATGCTATCCCTTAGAAAATGTATTTTATTAAATTTTATTCTTTAAAGAAAAATAAGCTATTATCAGTTTTGTTTTAATCGGTAAAAGCTTTATTGTATTTAATTCTTTCAAGTTTGTTAAAATTACTGAGGAATATTGAAAAAGTAGTCTATGTTGATACACATATAAGCTACTGAGAGTGAAAGTAGTGCAAGTTAAAGAAATTAGAAAATTGAGTTACTTCTATATTTCTGTTTCTTATATCAAATACTAAATTTGAATTTGAATATTTCAAAATAAAGTAAAATTTATATTTTTTCCAGGCATCGTATATATTTTTAATCGTCAAAGTCTTAAACTGTATTTCTTTCATATATACATATATAGGAAGAGATCATATTGAATCACTCATAGAGTTACGTATTATTTTCAAGACAATTAAAAGTTAATGAAAAGTCACGGGCAAGGGCAAAGACAAGGGCAAGGGCACGGGCACGGCACTTAAGTTAGCCTTAAGAGTGGATATTATTGTATTAGTTTAGATATATTTAAGTTATTAGTGATGTGAGTAAAGACACTTCAAATGGTTTTGCGAGACTTCTGAAATTGAAAGCTTGAAAGTCTTGAATTGTGGAGTATAAAGACCTTACCACACGAGTGTTTCGAAAACACGCAAATACAATTTATCCGTACGATATGTTTGTACAACTATGTTTGATATGACTGTTTGAATAGTATTTTGTACAGAATATGTAATAAATTGTATCTTACGGATAAATAAATAAGTTTATGAATACGGATAGGTAAATAAATTTTTATAAGGAGAAATAAAACGTTCATGAATACAAACGAATAAATTAATTTATAAATAGAAATATAGAAATAAATTTATACATTTTTAAATAAATAAATACATTGTTGAACGAATAAATGCATTCTGAAATTTTAAAGTTTTAATAAATAAATCAATTCATAAATAATGTAATTTATTAATTTTGAAATTTTAACAAGTATGCCTAATAACTTTACGAATTGTAATAATTTGTAATAAATTTTAATAAATTTCAATGAACATTGATAAATTTTCTTAAATGCCGTAGAATATTAATAAGCGTTTATAAAGCATGTATTTATTTTGTTACTTATTAAAATTTACAGATTTATAAACTTGCTTATTCATTTAACAATGTATTCGTTTATTTAAAAGTTTATCAATTCATTTCTTTATCTCTATTTATAAATTAATTTATCTCTTTGTATTTACGAATATATTTATTTGTTTGTATCGATTATTTATTTATTTATTCGTAATATACAGCATGTTAATAACTCCACATAAAATATTGTTTAAACAGTTACGTTAAACATAGTTGTAGAAAAATCTAATACGATAAATTGGGTTTGCGCGTTTTCGAAACGTTTGTGTAATATGCAAAACATCCAAGACTCGCAAGCCATCGAAGAATTGGCAAGTTTCTTAAGACAGTCTTGAGGTGACTCAAGAATCCGGTCTACTCGACTTGCTAAAAATGTTTCCAAGCAATATTTCTGAAGCGTCATCTATACAAACCATCGAGCAAAGTTAAAAAAAGCGATCAGGACGCAAACTATTTGCAACTAATTTCATCCAAAATAAAAAAAATAAGTAACTCGCACTTTTAGAGGCACTTCATCGAGATTAGTAGAATTATTACGCGATATTCTCTATTAATTCCATTCGTTCGTGTCAATGTTTGCTTCGTTGATCGTATTAATATTTTATTATCTTTATACGAAGTGATGTATGTGAGTTCCCTCTATGAAACGCATCCAAATCGTTCGACATAGTACGGTGAAACTCGAAAAGCGATCGTAGCTAAAAATCACTGGCATCGCTCGACGAAACGTTCGAATTACGAACGCTTAAGTGTCGATGTGCGACACGAACTTAGCGAAAGCAGTTCGACGGATGAACCTCTTCTGCCGTGAACAAGCTTCAGGATGCGGTTGATAATCGATCGGATGATTTGCACCGATGAACAGAAGAAAGCACTTCCAACAAGTTCAATTGACCGTCGAGTACTGCGAAAGGTACTACGTGAGCGGCCATGTGTATATGCGCCGACTGGCGTGTTCTTAATGGGAATAAGCTCATTCATCCCATATGAAACGGAAGATCACGTGACCTCCGATCGTCTAGGTCTTTGATGTATGGTCATCACTGGCAATTAGCTGTCAATTCAAGGCCGTACTTGTGTCTCAAAAACCCCGAGCCCTAAGTCTCGAGTGGCAATCGTCCCTCAAGAAGAAGGACGAAACTGTGCCTTGTCGCTTATGTTTGACCAAATTTTTTATCGCCAATAACGAACAAAGTTTCATTCGAGTAGAATCTGGGGATCGACTACATATTCGGTTACAGGGTGTTTCGTCCAATCGATCGATTCGTTTCGATGTTTGTGATTAGAAATAAGATTCGAGTAATTTGTTCGTTGACATTTCCAATTATCTTAACCGATCGTCCGTAATCGATGAACCAACATTGGGATTCGTTGTTTCCGTTTCGATTCTTCGAGTTTACAATTCCAACTCGATTATAATTACTCACTGGTTTTTTTTTCCCTTTTTTTCTTTCATTTATCGAATTTACACGATTTCTCACTTTTATATTCTTGTGCACGAAAAGATAAAGAGGGATCGTAATCGAAATAAATGAATTTCAAATTTTTCAACGCGCAACTCGAAATGTTCGAGATATTCGATCATTCGAGCTGCTCGAACGTATCGTGTTTCAAGATACTCCGATCGATACCAAAATGATTCCGGTAAAACGAGAGACATCGAAGAAACGAATATGTATACGTTTCACTTTTGGTTTTGGTTACGTCTCGAAGAGAATTTTTCACGCTCGCGAATGCACCGATGTGTCCGAAACGTTGTCATCTTTTTCGTTGAACGTTGAGCGCCACGTCCCTTGAGCGCTAGTGGGGATCTAGCTTAATACGTACACATCCCTCTTGAATTCTATCGTAAGGCTAGACCCATTTGGACTTTCCGTCGAGTAAACTGTCGTGCGACAGCTAGGCGTTAATATATACACGCCTAGCCTAAACGTTCTATCAATCCCATCATTATTCAGTTCCGTTGGTCCTATTTCGGTATCTGTCTTCGTCCAATCGTACGTCTGTCTTTGTTGCTTTCGGTTGTTTTCAATTGAAAGAATAAGAAAAAAACATGCGACCAGAAGTCACTTGTCTGCATCGAGCCTTAAAGATAGAAACGATTTTGGTCTGATCTTTACGAAGAAGCGACGAGACGTTCGATAGAGGTGTGTACGGTGCCATTATGTGGAGAAACGTTGAACTGTAACTTTGTTAAGATTACAGTATTTTTTGTAGCAAGAAACACTGGGAGCCAGCAATACGATGGAGATAAATTTGAGATACGACACTGAGAGAGTCACTGAAGTTGAAGCAGGGAATGAGCGCGGAGGAAAATAGTAGAAGTAAAGAATTAAAATTGCATTGGTAGGATATCGCATGATAACTTTACGAATGGTCGTAGCTGAATCATCAGGAGAATACTCCTCGATAAAAGTACCAAATTCGATCTGCTCGAAGTTTGTTTACCTCCAAGGTTGAACGTCGTTTATAGACAATATCTTGACGAGGATCGTGAGCTCGATAAACCAACAACGAGCAAGATAGAGCAGCGATGTACGAGTCTCGCTTTATATGCTCTCAATGGTCGTAACATTTAGAGCGATACCGCGCGGGTATCGGTGTGCAACAACGAAATAACAATTTTTTAATCTTTCGCATCGAATCGTTACCAGAGCACGATCAATGGATTGTTAAGGTTTTTCCGATGAAAATGAGTCCAAACACGACCCAGTTTGGATTATTTTTATTTATACGTTACTCGAATGATTTCCGAGAATCATTCGATGATGTGTAATTAAAGGTTGTCCGAGATAGGTCGTGTTTGGACTCATTTTCATCGGGAAAACTCCGCCAATTCATCGATAATATTATCACGTTGATAACGACGAATTGACAAAATTTTAATTTTTGTTATCGCTCTCGTTATTGATCGCACGGTCGTCGACCGCTAGAGTCGTCGAGGTAAAAATTTTTTTCTTTTAAAGGGGACTTACTCTACCGGCTCTTTAGCGACTTTTGACCACACTAATCTAGTCGGTTTTATGACAGAAACCGAGCCATTGATTCCAGAATTCGGAAAGCCAAACGACGCACCTTACTGTTAAATAAAATTTGCTTACCCTTCCAGCGATTACACAACGCTGCAGGAAGGGTCCAGAAGGAGTAGTTTATACGTTAAGTGGCTCGATCCGTAGCTGCAGATTTACGTCACTTGATGACTGGTGGGAGACAGACAGCGGGTACGTTTGTGACTCGGGTCTCCCTGAGCGATTCATGCGCTACGAAGGATTTATTTCGAAGCTTCTCGAAGCAACAGACGCAACAAACGATACGCAGCACGTTTGTAAAGATTATTCGAAAATGGTACCGATAGGAAAAGTCTAAAGTTATATGTGAAATTTGTACCATGTCAATGGAAGCATTAAGAAAGTCATTCGGAATAAGAAATCATGTTCAAATGTGACGAATTTTTTTAAGTATATTAAACTGTACAATGTAATTTAACTTTACCGCTAATTTATATATAAAGTGGTTACCAATGACCGTCAAAAATTCAATAGAAAAAAAATTCATCCGAATCTAAATTTTTTAGACGAGATTTCACATATGTAAACACACGACGTGATTTACTTTATAATTCTGCGCTTAAAATCATTTCCATAAGCTCACTTCACATTGTAATAGTATAAGATGAATTTGCTATTCGTTGCTGGCGATATTTCTGTAATCGTGTCTGGTATTATTTTCGCTGCGAGGACTTCGTCGATTCGATTACAGTAATTTCGCGACAATAAAATAAACTATGTAAACTTTTTACTTTGCTACTTTGGTTACTCATTGGTAACCCGAGTCACCGTTGGTCGCGTGTCGGTGATAATGCTGTGACTCGTCTCAGTGGTGCCGGAATGTGTTGGGGATAATTTTGTGACTTTGCGAGAGAAAAAAATCGCGACAGTTTGAAAGGACTTGCATCGTATTTTTTAGCCAGCTGTGTCGCGTGTATAACGGTAAATTGAACGATCTATAATACGTGGGTCATTCAGGGTTATTCGTGAGCAACACCGTATAATGACCGTGGGGTCCGTGCTAAGTACGTTGAATGCTACGTTTCCTGGGCACTGGACAGGGACAGGAAGCGATACACCGTTTCCGCCAAGATCGCCGAATCTGACGACTGCGCATCTCTGCCTATGGAATCACCTAGTGAACCATATCGAATGATATACTTTATCTTGGCAATACTGTAAAGCCTATGTGTAAAAACGTGTATATACGCGTACCGGTGCAACTATATGGAAATCTACGCGTAATTGAATATTGACGCTTCACAGAGACGGGAGGGCTTCTGATTGGTAGAATGAGTCACCAATAGTGTGCCAATTCTCCAAGTTGTGCATTAGTTTTTTCTTCTCTATCGCTCCACTCACTCAATCCATTCATTCAATTTACTTATTCAATCCACTCACTCAGTCCACTCATTCTATCCATTCACTCACTCCATTTTATTTACTTCACTCCACTCCATTCCACTCCACTCCACTCCTCCACTCTATTCTACTCTACTCTACTCTACTCTACTCTACTCTACTCCATTTCACTCTACTCCACTCCATTCCACTCCACTCCACTCCACTCCAGTCCACTCCACTCCACTCCACTCCACTCCACTCCACTCCACTCCACTCCACTCCACTTCATTCCACTCCACTCCACTCCACTCCACTCCACTCCACTTCATTCCACTCCACTCCACTCCACTCCACTCTACTCCACTCCACTCCACTCCACTCCACTCCACTCCACTCCACTCCACTCCACTGCATTCCATTCCATTCCACTTCACTACGCTCCATTCATTTACTCACCCCATTTACTCACTTACTCACTTATCCCACTCATTCCCTTACTCATTTACCCCCTTTACAATAATTAATTATTCATCATATTAAGTTTGTTAATATGCAGAGTATTTGTTTTAACGTGAATAAACAGGATGACTCCGTTCTTTTTTAGGATACGAGAAAAGTCAAAGAAGAAAATTACATTTTGGGGGTGTACATATTCCAAGCAATAATTTATTTTAGAGGTCACTTTTTATGAGATTTCAAGATGATTGATATTTTTAGAAATGGAATAATATAGTATCACAGGTGCAATGATATATCTTGTTAAAATTAATCGCACCACGTGTGATACGTTGATCTTCAAACAGATTTCAAAGAACAAAAATCGTGTTTGCGTAGGAAATTAAAAACTGTCCGAAGTTTTGTTGGAAATACATAATGTAAACATTTGTCGAAATAAAATTTGTTTCGAATGTTTGTAAGCATATTTTCAATAGAAAGTGTTCAATCGTGTATCTATCGCCATTATTCCGGGACTTGTCAAAAATGCAAAACAATTTTGTTTATCCCATTCAAAAATATTTACGTATATCTATCTAAGTAATAGTGTTCAACGTTTGCTAAAATAAAATGTGTATGTACATGTACAATGAGGCGCGTAAACTTTGTACAATTTTTTTTTTCTATGCGAACGTGATTCTTATTTTCCAAGATCATTTCGATTCAAGGTATCTCGTTCAAAATAAGAATATTTTGAATTCAAAATAAGATAATAAGCAGTGTAACAAAGTTCGTTAAGACAAATTGATAAAGAATGCGATTAAAATGATTACGGGCGCCATCGTGTCAGCGTGTTATACCGCGAAAATAGATTACATCGCTGAATTTTGTTAATGACAAATCAAAAAATCTAAAATCAGGTTACTACTCGAAATGAAAAGATATGTATATAATAGGCACGAGATATAACTAGTTCGCAAAACTATGTGAAATCAGATATACTGTTTAATATAATTATAGGTGATAAAATTATTCGAAACCTTTTCATTTACTAAATAAACTGGAGTGCTAACCATTTGTTGTTCGATTATGTACAAATTCTCTTACGCAAACATTTTTGTCTCAATTACTTCTTACACCGGAGATTTTACTATAAATGTTTCGAGCGTGTTCCGAATGAAATTCATTGGTTAATAAGTTCATCACTATATTATTTTTTCCATTTCTATTTCTATTTCTTAGTTGTGCCGTTACGATATTTCTTCGAGTAGTAGAATAAAGTAATTTTTATTGCATATTAATTTTTAATCGTATTCTATTCGTAAATGAAGACAATTCTAACCGTAGTGCGTACCTTGTTATTATTATTATAATTATCGAGCACTTGTTCGTCGTTTCATTTTTTCACGACTATGAGATCAAAAGGGAAGAACGATTTGAGCATCGTTGCTTTCACGAATCACGACGAATGTTATCGGTTCTGTTGTTCATTTTGGAGAAAATAAGGCTCGCTGAGTATCGCGTGTATCGAGAGCGAAACATCAGCGCGTGTTGTGTATACTATTTGCACGGCGAGGAGTGCTCCAGAAACTCTACAGTAAGCCAATAAATAGCTCGGGCACGTCGAATGTGGCTCGGTAACGTAGATTACATTCGACGATTAAGTGCGCGCGCCGACTTGAATTCATATACGTACCATTACTCGTCTCTCCTCTTCGTTTTATTAAAATCACAGACAGCAGATACGACAGGGAACGAGCCTGCCCGGGGAATAAAACACATCGTCGATTTGACGTTCCTTTCGCTCAGGTATCTCCTGAAAAGAAACGAAAAAAGAAATTCTTTCCTCGCGAAATCTCGTTCGACACGCTCGGATTTCCTTAGTGGCCGACGATAACACGAAACGAAATCTCGATCGTCGATCGACGCGTGGACGCCACGGATCGTATCTGTTCGATCGGGAGAAAACAAGAAATTTGATTCTTTTTTTTTTGTCTTAACTTTGCTTTCTCTATGTACGTGGATCTCTCCGTCGTCAATCACAACTCGTTGGAACAATTTGCTAATGCAGAACGTTAATTGTCCAGTTAAAGTAGTTAGTCGAATTAGCGGATCGACGAACTCTGCGAGATCGCGTTGCGACACGGTAAACGTGGTTTTCCATGATAGTCTTTGATGAACTTGTGAATGGGGAACCCGAGTCGCGACTCGACCGTAATTTCTGATGGTAAAATCGTCAAGGGCGCTGGTTTACGCTTTGTTTCCAATCGACGAGTCGACAGTGGTTCCACTTCAGTCGGAGTCTACGTCAATTCAAATAATCGTGATTGGTTATCGTTGGGTAGTCGACGTTACGTGAAACTTTCTATTAGTCTCGTTTTCTTTTGTACAATTTTTAATTTAATTTTGTAATCCATTGTTTTTTTTTTTATACGCAACTCGTACAATTATTAATGGCATTTAAGGGAACGATACTCGTCAACGCGAAACAGTAATGTGATTAAGAGCGACCCCAACATATCAGGTACGTGGTCGAACGTGCACCGTACCGACTAAGGGTTAAATTATGAGTCTTTGTAGAGTACAGTATAAGTGTCGAAAATTTAATTTTTCAAGTGGAAGACGAAATTTATCCGACTCTAGATTATTTTAATCCGATTTATTGCCATTGCTATATGTAACTAACACTGCAACAACCCAAATGTGTTAAAAAATTTTTGAAAGAAAATTGTATTTGTAGAAAAATCTATGGGTGCTGTATCTTAGTGTAGAAAGAACCGAATGCGCCATTCGTTTAAAGCGGCAAGCACTGTAAGTGCTAATTCTGTTAGTTCCCGAATTATTTAGAATATCCGAATATAGAAAATATGGAAAACCGAAAGCATATGTTGTATTGATAGGTTCTTTTCATTTTTAAGTAGAATGTATTACAAAAATGTATTTTTAAATATTTCAAGTAAATTATTATAAAATCGACGATACTATTGAGTAATATCTAAATCTTGTTTACTCTTTATTATATGGCAAATTTATCGTTATATGTGAAAAAGTAACCGATACATGGATTTAACATTTTATAAGCATGTCGTTACAGTGATTATCAGGATTATAAACATATCCGTCACATTTTGTTTATAATAACGTACAAATGTTGAACAATCTCTCGAAAAATCGGTACTCGTGTTATCCGCCATCAGTTTATTGTATCTCACTTTCTTTTAATAATTCCGGCACTTGTTGTCAAGGCAATTTTATAGATTAAAAATCTCTGAATTATTTACTTCTTATCAACGTAGTGGGTGTGTGGTGGCAATCATGGGTGAATGCACATGTAAATTTATGTTCTAACCTATATAATTTTAAGTTCACTGTCTTTCTTATACAAAGTTTCTTTGAAAATGTATAAGCACGTGAACAATAATTATCGATTAAAATGTACGTAGTTCTCTGAAAAAGAATTCAATTGTTATTTATATTTGGGGCGAAAAAAGAACAAGCACTCCTTTGATAATTAATTTCTTTGCCGACGATACATAACCGCGCGTGCGAGAAGAGCACAAAGGTATTGGTGAAATGTGACGTCGCCGTCTGCTTGCCAGTTAACGATAATCCGTTCGACACTTTGTCCTGACTGATCGTAGATTATACAGTGTGAGTGTGTGCACTCACTCACATGTGTGTAGCCGGACAAGTACCTCGCCAGTGATCTTATAAAAGGAGCGGTTACTCTGGGTACCAGCGTTTCATTGCTAGCAACAGCTCCGTGTATCGTGTCGAAACATATCGCGTGTATTTCGTACGCCGGCTCGAAAATGGTGCAGACTGTCAGAAGGTACCAATACGTCTCCAACGAGAATTTTGAGGCGTTCGTGAACGCCTTGGGACAGAAGGAGTTTGCCGCGCCGTTCATGACCTCGAAACCGATCATCGAAATTTCGCAGAACGACGACGAGTGGACCGTGGTCGTCAATTCCGAAGGAAGGGTTAGCTCGACCACCTTCAAGCTCAACGAAACCTACGAGGAGAGCCTGCCCTCCTTCGATCGCACGTTCCCGGTCAGTTTTGTAAATTGCAATACATATTTGGTTTTATAACCCCCCTTGGTCGAGAGAACGAAATACATCCCGGACGAATCTTTACCGTAGCTGTTAAACGTGAGAAAGGTACTCACTCTTTCGCTCTTTCTCTCTTTATCTTTCTCTTTCTCCCGATTGTGAAGTTCAATTAGTTCGGGGAACTACGAATTGCAGAAGAGCATATATGCTTTTGTGATTCGTAACACGTGGGCTATATATTTTAGCAGAAACTGATCCATGATAGTATTTATCAACAGTAAGTTATTAATATGGTTGCAAAGATCTTTACCTACGGTTATCCTTCGGACATCGAACTCGAGGCAATTGGCTGCATAGTAGCTCGAGCGGTAATTGACATCATTTCGCTCGCAGTATATTGTAATTTAGACGGTATTTAGCATATCGCGCATTTCGTTTCAACGAAAGTAGAACAATTTTTACATGGAACTGAAAAAACATTGAACTCGCAGTAGAGAATATAGTAAACAGTTTTAGTTCGTCGATGATGATGTGACTGAATCGTCGGCTCATCGAGTCACGAATTTGATACGAAATTAACAAGCGGGTGAAGTGTCGGACACTCCACAGTGATTGAATTAAATTTATTATGTATGGGGAAAGTTGGTTATTGGGATTAATAGATCGTATTAAAACTTTGAAATCTTTGGCTTTTTAAGCGACTGTATTTTCACGGGAGTAGCTCGTTTATGATATCCCGCAATTAGTCTCTTTGTTTTATATCTACTGTCGATAATGTCCGTTATCTACTATATCGACGAAGGTACAATATTTCGCAAAATTAAATTTCTGTTCAATGATTTGCAGAGCATAGCAACGCAGGATGGTGATAAATTGAAAATAGAAACGACAGTGAAGGACACTCTCAAGCTTACTCGTGTCTACGAATTCACAGATACCGATATGACAGTGGTAAGCAAAATTTATTAAACACACTTAGTTTCTTTCGAATAAAATGTTAATGCGTAAAAATGAAATTGGAATCGATGCAATAAAGATTGAAATAAAAGAAAAATTTCGAAATCGATAAAGCATATTTCTATCGTAATATATTGCACGTTAATCACGATTTGTAGATTATAAAATCTTCGTTGTAATTCCATTGATTCTTCAGTTACAACACTTGTAATTGCAATTTTTTGTAACGTTCTTAATATATGCAAAAATAAAATAAAATTCGAAAGTAAAATTTTGTTCCTACTAGCGCTCATTTAAAAAGTGTTCGAAGTTCGCGTTACTTTCATGAAGAATGTAAAAATAATAAACGTAAATGTCAATATTCACTTACGATCCGACAACTGGTCAGACTCTGTAATTTGATGGTTAAATTTTAATTGTTATTTTTTTTGCAGCACCTATCTGATAACAAGACCGACATTAAGGCAACACGTACATACAAGAGGCTCTAAATCACAAGAATATTTAGATAAATAAATAACGCTGCTTTTTTACATTACCAAAAAATAAAAACTTTTTACAACAATTATATTCATTTCTTTCATCATCCACCATGATTATGTTTTTAGTTCGATTATACATATATAATTAAATTGTCCAAATAAGCGAAAATCAAATTTGGTAAAATACATCGTATTTGAATTTTGTAAAAAATAACTTGCAAACTAAATAGGAGTACACTGAACTTAATGTTAGGTTTGCTACAAAAGAATTTTTTACATAATGTGTGCTCACACAATTGAAACAATCTTTTTACCACATATAAAGTATTTCTTGATTTTTAAAGAACAATTTTTGTTATATTCTGTTGCTCTACATACCTGTGTGAGTCGTCCTTTTTAACTACGAAAACAGTGAAATATAAATACAGAAACAGGCATACAGATAAATTATAAATGAAAACTAATTTTAAATACATACATTGTCAAAATCGAGTTTCTGCATTTAAAACAAAATCCTCATTTTACAACATTCTATCGTTTAGATTTAAGTTAAATATCTATTACAAGTTTCGGCAAGTAACTCACCGATAATTATGAGATTTATTTAACAGCTCTTAAATTTTAATACAACCTTAATATTTGATATGATTCCGTTCTTTTTTTGAATGAAATTTTCTCATTTATCGTTTCTTGCTTCTTCCTACGTGTTCATGTTTGCACGATTCTATAAAAAAAAATTTTCCTCTATTTATTAGCTAATGTTAATTTTACACGTACACCTGAAAAGGATTTCGTACATGAAACCAAACATCGTTTCATCGTATTATGTATAAATCAATATTGTGTTTCAAAGATCGAATAATTTACAATCTGTTATTTCAATTTATCAATGTGATACAAAAAAAGCAAGAAAACAAAAACACTTCGATTTTATTGTTTAAAAACTGAATACAATGAAGCCGAAACATATTTACTTAACATTATATCTTTCTGCTTTAAAGTTCATAGGAACGCGGATAAGTGCATAAGAACATTTTCTTTTTTTAAATAAATTTTAAAGATTTCAATTCGAAATTTTCGAATCGCTTATTTTTTTTCGTGGAATCGTTAAAAACATCAGTTTTCCGTAAAATTTTCTAAAACATGTCTCGTATGCATACGTACGTATAAAAAGAAAAGAAAACAGGGTAGTTTCAAACATAGAAAAAAAATTATCGGATCTTCAATTCATCCAAAGAAACACAAAGTGAAGAATAAAATCTGAAAATAGTGCAGTGAAATTCATTGACGGTTAAATACTCCTTGGTTCTATTATAAATTGTCTAAAACATTCTTTACTTCTTTATTTGTATGGTTTCGTGGCAGTAATGATCAAATACTTGCTGTAGTAGTGTATAATCAGTCGCATTTTTAAAAACTGACAACGAAATGGTCCTACGAGGAAAACAATTCCTTCTATGATATTATTTTTCTCCAAACCTTCGATCGTAAGAATTAGGATTCTCCTCCGCCATCGTACAATTATTCTTCGCTTTCCACGTATGGTTTCCGATCCAACGATTCTCCCGTATACATACAAATTGTTCCTTCGTTTCGTATTTGTTCGAATTTATTTAATAATATGTATCACATTAACTCATAAAAGTGCTGTACATAAATGGATAGAGAATACATAAGAATGGTATTAATGATTTGACGAGTGTATATAATATTCTCTCGCAGTATACTCAACTTCGGAATAGGAACAAACAAAACAAAATAAATATATGGTACCTGTCGCGTCGCGTGTACGTGTGTGAATGCCGCGTGTGTGTACGTCCATGTGTATGTATGTTCGTGTACGTATGTGTGTACGTGTTTACGAGTGTTTATGCATGTATGTGTGGATAAGTTCTTCTCCATACAAAGTACGACGATTAATCATTTATCAAGTATAATGCGCATATAAAATTAAAAAGTATAAAAAGACCGTCCAACTTCGTGTTTTATGTTAAGAATATGTTAAGAAACCGCCTCGCGCGGTCGAACGAGACGCGTAACGTTTCCATTGGATCTCGAATTTCATCTCGGCGACTTCATGGGCCTGTTTTGCGCGCGCATCCGCGCGCGTACGTGTGTGTGTGTGTTTTTCGTTTTTACAGGCCAGTTAACAGCACCACGTGGACATTCTTTCTGGTAATCTCAGAGACCAGTTTGATACGCGTTCGATTTATTTACAGATACAACCGATATCCCTCTTAGTATTTCATCCCTCTCTCGTCCATCCTTGTAAAACCCTCTTTCTTCCTCCTCCTACTCCTTTTTCTCATCTTCTTCATTCCTCCTTCCCTCGAGTGAAACATCCGTTTTCCAGCACGACCAAAGTAGCCAGAAGCGATATAACGCGTATTTTCTTTTTCTTTCTCCGGGTATGCTCTCTCCCTCTATCTGTCTTCTTTCTCTCTCTCTCTCTCTCTCTTGCTTTCGTGTTTTCTTTCAGTCGCTCGTTCTCTCTTCGCCAGAGTATAGATAAAACGGACTCATTACTTCATCGGTACATATACACATTAATATATTATCTTTTATACTTTACGCTAGTTATTAGTAAAAACTCCTTCCGGTTCGTTATATATTCCCTAATAAACTACTTTAGCGGATGATCCAATATCCTTTCTCGTGAAGAAAGAACAACGTTCTCGGTGCGTGACGTACGATCAACAAAATGAAATGTTAAGATCGAACGCGGCTCGTTCCGCCGCGAATTCAATCGGAGCTCATGATCAGTTGGTTGTCGTTCGGCGTGACCACGGGTGAGAGGTCCTTTTTCGGTACGTCGTCGATGATCGCGTTGATCTCCACCTTCTCGGACACTCCGTTTTGTAGAACCTTCTCCTTCTCGGTCGTCGTTGTTTTCCCTACCGTTGAGGCTCTACCGGAGATCTTCGACGTCGCGGCGGTTTTCTTGGTGATCGGTGACGGGGTCGGTGTGGTCTTCGTTGTTATGGACAAACGTTTCGCCGTGGTGGCGGTAGCGCTGGAAGTAGAGACGCGTGTTGTTTTAGTGGCGGAGCTGGACCGTGCCATGGAGATCTGTTTATTGGCGGTATCCTTGACCTGTTTGTCGATGATCGGTGACTTGGCTGTTGCGGAGAGACGTGATTTAGCGGTGGTACCGGTGGTCGGAGCTGTCTTGGGTCTCGTGCTGGATGCGGTGGTCGTTGTGGTGGACGCGGTGCTCGATTTCGCGGTGGTGCTGCTGACTTTGGTGGCCGTGGTGGTGGACGACAGGGTGGTCTTCTTCGTTGTCGTCGTTCCGGTCAACGTTCGCGCTGTTGTAGTTTTCGCCAATGAGGACTTGGTCGCCGATGTTGTCTTACTGGTGGGAGGTTTGGCCGCTGCGGTTGGTTTGTTCAGAGATTTCACGTCGCCGTTCGCTGTCGGCTTCTTATCGCCGGGAAGAGTTTTCGTAACGGTGGTCGCTGGTTTCGGCTTCGCGGCGAGACCACCACCACCGAGGCTCATCCTGTTCGCAGATTTCGTCACGGTGCTGCTCGTGGTAGCGGTCTTCGAAGACGGTTTGGCGGCCGCTGTCGGTTTGCTGGACGTTGTGCTCGATACCGTGGTCTTCTTCGCGGTATCGAGATCTTTCGGACGAGCGGTGGTAGTCGTGGTCGGTTTCTTCGCCGTTGTGGTGGACGTTCTTGTCGTGGAGGATACGGTTTTCGATGGTGACGTGGGCGTCGATTTCTGTGCATTCTTGGTAGCGGTGATCTTCGTCGATTTCGCGGCTGGCTTGGCTTTCGTTTTGTTTTGAGCTATAACCGCACCCGTGACAACAGCTGCGGCCACCGCAGTCACCGCGACCGCTTCTGCGACCTTGTTCTCCGGAACCTCGATCGCCGGTTCTGTTGTGTCTGGTTCTTTGATCACGACAGGAACTTCTTCGACTTTCTTCTCCTCTTGTATTTTACATTCCTCCTCGACCGCGGTGGTCACGGAGGGTTTCTCCGGTTCTGCAGCGACGATCGGCTCCTCCTTTTGCGGGATCTCGTCTTGCAACTCCGGCACGGTGACGGACACGGGGACGTCCTCCGATTTCGGTTGCAACTGGCACTCCAGACCTGTGAACTCTTGCATGGACTCGGAGAGATTCAACACGGGTTCCTTCACCGGTTCATCCATTGTCTGTGTCTTGGTTTCGGGGACTTCCGTCTTCACCGGAACAACCTCCTCCTTCAGTTCAACGATATCGGTGGTTTTCTGTTCGAGAGCGGACTTTATGGAACAAATCATGTCGTCGACGTTCTGCGCAACCGTGTCCTCCAAGTTGTGCGGCGTCGATGGTGGTGTTGGTTCGACCGCGACCTGGACTTTCTCGGAAACTTCTCGTTCTTCGACCAGACCCAACAAATTCTCCTGAACCACGGACTGTTGCGCGGCGTCTGACTCAGAGAGCTTCTCCTCGAGGTATGGAATATTCGATTCCAAATTGTGAAAGACGGATTCACGGATCTTGTCGGCTTCCGCGAGATGCGGTTCAGAAGTATCGTCGGTTTTCGCAGGATACAATTCACAAACACTGCCGGTTTCTGCCGGGTGTGGCTCACAAATATCGTCAATTTTCGCAGGACGCGATTCCTGGACATCATCTTCGATCTTCTCGGGTTGCGTCTTCTCGCGAACGTCGTCCGCTTCCATGGCCGGGGATTTGCAAACGTCGTTCATTTCTGGGATAACGGACTCGCAAATGTTGCTCGTTTCCACGAGAGAGGTTTGGTAAACGTTGCTCGCTTCCACGGAGGAGGATTGACAAACATCGAACGTTTCTATGACGGAGGATTGAAAGACGTTGCTTGTTTCTACAGGTAACGATACGTCGCGGGTTTCCATCGCAGGAGATTGATAAACCTCGTTAGATTCTATGGAAGAGGGTTCGAAAACGTCGCGCGTTTCCAGGAGGGAGGATTTGAAGGCGTCGCTTGTTTCTACGGGAGTGGGTTTAAAGATGTCGCTCGTTTCCACGGGAGAGGATTCGCGAACGTCGCGCGTTTCCACGAGAGAGGATTGAAAAACGTTGCTCGTTTCGGCGGGATATGTTTGATAAACGTCGCGTGTTTCCATGAGAGAAGACTGAAAGACGTTGCTCGTTTCTACGGGTGACAATACGTCGTGCGTTTCCATGAGAGAGGATTGGCAAACGTCGTCCGATTCTACGGGAGAGGGTTCGCGAACATCGTGCGTTTCTACGAGAGAGGTCTGAAAGACGTTGCTCATTTCTACGGTGGGGAGTTTACAAACGTCGCTCGTTTCTGCAGCAGGGAATTTACAAACATCGTTCGTTTCCGCGTCAGGAAGTTTACAAACGTCGCTTGTCTCTGCAGTAGGGAGTTTACAAACGTCAATCGTTTCTGCGTCAGGAAGTTTACAAACGTCGCTTGTTTCTGCAGCAGATAATTTACAAACGTCGCTTGTTTCCGCGTCAGGAAGTTTACAAACGTCGCTTGTGTCTGCCTCAGGGAGTTCACAAACGTCGTTTGTTTCCGCGGCAGATAATTTACAAACGTCACTCGTTTCCGCAGCAGGGAGTTTACAAACGTCGCTCGTTTCTGCGTCAGGGAGTTTACAAACGTCGCTCGTTTCTGCGTCAGGGAGTGTACAAACGTCGCTTGTCTCTGCAGCAGGGAGTTTACAAACGTCGCTCGTTTCTGCGTCAGCAAGTTTACAAACGTCGCTCGTTTCTACGGCAGGGAGTTTGCAAACGTCGCTCGTTTCTACGGCAGGGAGTTTACAAACATTGCTCGTTTCTGCGGCAGCGAGTTCGCAAACGTCGCTCTCTTCTGCGGAAGGCGATTGACGAGCTTCGTGCGTTTCATCGAGATAGGATTGAAAGACGTTGCTGGTTTCAACGGGAGGCGATTGACAAACGTCGGTCGTTTCCGCGAGCGTTGATTTGCAAACGTCGCTTGCTTCCGTGGAAGAAGATTGACAAACGTCGCTCATTTCTCCAGTGAACGAGGAGAAATTGTAATGTCCGGGTGTGAATTCTGGCGCGTCAGGGTGCAACCCGGACTGAAGCGTGGAAGAGTCCTCCGTCTTCTCTACCGGGGTGAGAAGATCGCGTTCCAAAGTTTCCGGAACTGGCGATACCGACGTAGGCGTTTGCGTTTCGTTTGCCCAAAGTTCCTTCTGCGAATAATTTTCTGGGAGAGCTGCATCCTCGCTAGGTTCGTCTATAGGTTTCGTCTCGTCGATTTCGACGCTGGAAGGCGAGAGAAGTTGTTCGTTGTCAACGGAGACGGCTTCCTTTTCCGACTCGAACTCTGCAGAATAATTCTCTGTCAAAGGAGAATGGTCGGATCTTGCAGTTTCTTGTTCTATCTGGGAAGACTCCGATTGCAAGTTCAAAAAGTCGACAGTGGTTTTCGATTCGTCCGCGTGCTCGATGAAAGTGGCTTCGCTGTCCTCTTGCTGCGAGGACAGGTTCACGAGTTCTGCGGGCTCTTTAGGGAAGGCTGGCGCGTGTGCTGGCTGCTCGGCTTCCAGTGAAGCCAGGGTTGTTAGCTCGGAGTGCAGCTCCGGGGACTGTGCCGTGAGGACT
This sequence comes from Ptiloglossa arizonensis, assembly GCF_051014685.1. NCBI lineage: Eukaryota > Metazoa > Arthropoda > Insecta > Hymenoptera > Colletidae > Ptiloglossa > Ptiloglossa arizonensis. The sequence continues at coordinate 16,299,481 of NC_135048.1, read as the reverse complement.
TCTTCTTCGATGATGCCGTTTTTATCGTCGAAATCCGTGTTGCTGAGATTGTGAACCGCATTCAAATCGACACCTTTGTCGAACGCCGCCTCCAAATCGCTTGGTGTAAAGGACATGGCCATTGGGTCCTTCGCGATATCGTAGTCACGTTCGGAACTTGAAAACGATTCGTCTATCGTGGAGATACCGGTTCTGTGGAAATCATTCGCGGTTAAGAAGCTGGTCGACGATTCGTCACCGAACTCGGCTTTCATCGATGAGATTTCAGAGTCGTCCAGGTTCGAATAAAAACCAGGCACTTTTTGTCGGTCGGTCATGAAATCTGCATCATCCATCGATTTCACGGTTGCAACGCCATTTCGATATTCCTTTTCTTCGGTCTCGACTTCTCTTGGTCGTTGGCATACTTCCTCCTCGAATTCGCTCTGGCTAGGTATCTGGATGTCGTCCATTTGAGAAACTTGTTTTAAAGGCGAGCCAGAGATTGGATAGTCATCCCCAAGATTCATTCTGGATCCCAAAAGTGGAGGCGAAACCGGAACGAATTCAGCCGCATTAGGGTTTAGTTGAAAATCCATGTCTTTCGACTGTTGCTCTTGCTCTTCTGCGAAAAGTTTCTTCTCTTGATCTTGGTCCACTTCTTTGCCCTCTGTGCTAATCTGTGGGTAAAGAAATTCGTTTTCTTGTATACTACAGATCAAAATTGATGAAAGAGTTTAAAGATATAGTATAATATACTAAAATATATTAAAATATTAGTGTAAAAATATGAGTATAAATACATTAAAATGGATATAGAGTAGATAAACGAATACCAACGAAAAAATGTATAATTTATACTTTTCGCCTTCCCTATTTCTTTCAGAACCAGAATAATTGATTTGACATTGGAAACAATAAGTTAAACTTATTTTCCAATAAACGTTATTATTTTGTTTTATATTTCACATAATTAATCGTACCATGGTTTTTAATCATAGTGTGATCACAGGTGAACAGATTGATCAGAAAATTCGTTTTTGGATTTTAAGTTGGTAACTTTTGAATGAATATGTTATTTGTTCGTACATTCTTTCCAAGGGTTGATATCGAAATTGAATATTTTATTAAAACAAAAGTTTTAGAAAAGAAAAACGAAAATATGAATTAGCTGCATTTGTTGGTATTTATTTGTTTAATTTTATTACGTTCCAATCGAATCTACAAATTGACGTATTTTTAGGGTGTTACAGTTTATATACTCCTTCGAGGTAAAGAATCAAGGCAAATTGAAGTTTTAAAATAACTCACCTCTGTGTTAATAAGCTCAGACAATTCTTCCTTCGGACTTTCGCATTTAATACCCTCCTCTATGTCCTGAGACTGGATTTCCAACACGTTATCTTCGGCGAGAATCTGGACACCACCAATTTCTTCCTCAGTTTTTACTTCCTGCGGCTCGTCAACAGGAGTCGTGGAGTCCTTTTCTTTGTTTGGATCAACGCGGTAGTAGTTCCACTCGTCTTCCGAATCCTCGCTGTCCGCTACATTATCCGCTTCAGGAATCAGTGCATGCTGAAGAGGTTCTGCAAACATTAATAAAAGTAAATTTATTTGAATTCGTCAATATTCTATCAAAATAAATATTCAATTGAATACGATACGAGCGTTTTTATCGCTAATTAACAACCACAAAACGTCCCCATAAAATAACAGACCAACATCATTTTTCCAACGATATTAAAGATAATTAATTTAAAAAAAAAAAACTAAAATTCCGCAAGAATATGTTCACTGTAGAGAAATAAGTTGAAATTTCCATTAACGAGTATTATCAATGAATTGGCGAAAAACAGATCTAAACACGATCTTGTTCGAATTATTTTTAATTATACGTTATTCGAAACATTTCTGAAAAATTGCCAATTAGATATAATTAAAAATAACTTAAACACGATAGTGTTTGTACTTATTTATGTTCTCGGGGAAAGCCTTGCGAATCCATAAATAATACTCTCATAAAGATGTAATAAGAAGTATAAAAATTGTTTAAATATCTTATGATTCTCGAACGGGGGGCGGTGGCCGCTCGAATTTCTCACTTCGAAGGAACGTAAGAAGTAGACGAGGGGGATGATTCCGTTGCAGGAATGTAAAGAATTGCCGCAGTATGCTCCCTCGAGGTATTATAAAATTTCCTCGATCTACTTCGTACAAATGGAGAAAAATTACCAAAAGGATTATGCGCTGCTTGCGTATTGGTTTAAAAGGCCCTGACACCAAAAAGGCTGATCTCGGCAGGTGGAATTCGTTCCACCGAAAGTCTGAGAGCGAATACGTTAAAATCGTTTCGAAATTCGTAGTTCAATAAATACATTTTGCAACCTTGCGGAGGATGTACACTCGGCTCCAATTAATCTTACTGTTTCAGGGGAATATGGCACGCTTCGCGTTTCCCCTTCTTGGCATTGCTTCTTGTTCTCGCGCAGTTAAGGCGCTGAATGGGCGTGTGCCTGCGCGACGTAGATGCGCACTTGTTCGTAGCGCTGTACCACCGACCACGTGATGAGAAAATTCAACTCGGTAACGTAATTCTTCGACACGGTGCTACGTATTCTCGATAAATAAATAATAATTTATTCCCCGATTCGACTGAATTTATTCCGAACCGTAAATAACTTAGAACTATTAACGGAACACTGGTTCTTATTCCATAGCGATTCGTGTTACATGTATATAGTTCGTCGTATTCAGGTTAGATGCATCGGAAGATTCGATTCGCTGTATCACGCGGTCGTCGGCGTAATTATTCTGCGCATCCACGACGCGCAGCTACACACACACACACACACACACACACACGCGCGCGCGCGCGCGCGCACACACAATCAAGCGCATTAACCGAGAACAAAAGGGGAAGAGGGATGCCGAGAAGGAGAAGCACGAAGCACGTCGTGTGCCCCTCGAACCACCAAAATGCATTGGCACCGGGTTCTCCACTTTGCACTAATAAGGACAATATGAGTTTTAATACACATCGTTAAATTTTATAATTATCCCTTACACGTTTAGTAACGTTTCTTATTTGAATTATTCTTCTACGAGATAAATATCTTTGTACAAGACCTTTTAATACAAATAACAGAAACTGTGTAATAACTTTAATCGTAACAAAAATTTAATAGTACTATACGGTAACCGGGATGGTCGTATATACATAAAAATTATTTTCTCAATCTGGTACATTTCCAATAATAGTTTTACCAACACAAAGCCAATTGAACATTTGACAAAGGGCCGGACAATAAATCATATCCATTAGTAGACTCGATAAACACTAACAGGAATATATTTTTCAACGACGAACGCAAATGTCAGCGATGGAACTATTCGAAAGAAGTTTAACCGTTAATAAAACAAGAAAACGTAACGTATACCGAGGACACTTTAATAACCGGTGACGACTCAAAAGCTTTAATACACTATCGAAAATATCTCGTAAAATTGGAATAGTTGCTTACATTAGCCTCGAGATAAACAGTAGAAGCTTCTAACGTTTCGTTAACGATCTTCCAGCACGTTTTGACCGTCGTTCGAAAAAGACTGAACGGTTCTTGCAAGATCCGAAACTCGACACTTTTCGACGAGCAATGTCGTAACACTCCGTGTAGTTTTCGACGAGACTAAGCTGGTGGAAAGCGACGAACCAAAACTATAATAATATCTTCGAATCGGAAAAAAATAATCGAAGCGCACTACCCCGGGGTTTAGGGTGTAACGAAGGAGAGGCAGAAAATTCGACAAAAAAAAAAATAAACGCGAATCGTTCGGCAGGTCGAGTAAAATCAACGGGGAAAGACAAAAAGGGGGACCAAAACGAGGAACCGATGCGTAAACGACGAAACGAAAACCTGTTCGTAGCTTCGAGCCGAGAAGCAAGGAGAGACAGGATACCGATCGATTCTACTACCTCTGCTTACGATCGTATCACCTTTTTCTGCGCAGTAAAAAAACGCAGGTGCGAGAACGGAGAAAGAAAGAAAGAAAGAAGGGAAAAAAAAAGATAAAAGGGAGATGCGGCTAGCAAAGCAAGGAGAGGCACCGAAACTTGTTTCTGTGGCGGAACACAGTTCCGGTACTGGTTGGAAAGTGCCGGTACTCACGAGTTCCAGGAGGAAACGAGCAGGATATCTGGCCGCAGGAGCGATCGCCGCTGACTAAGAGGAACTACGCCCGCCGAGAGATGCATTATCGATCTAGTCTAGAGCCCCCCGGAGCACCCCCTTCCTCGCCGGCCCTGCCACCACCCACCTGTACCACACCGTATAGCAACAGTCGCACCTCATCTCCGACAGGAACGTCGCTCCTGCGATTGGTCCTGGCCCTGCACAAGGTGACTCACCCTGTCCAAGCGGTACAGGGAATTTCGCGTTAAAGACGAGGACAGCAACCGGTGTTCCATGAATTTCATCCGCGCCCGATTTTGGACGTCACTTCTACCGCGCGATTAACCCGCAGAGGGCGGTACTATTACGAGGGCGGGGGTCGTCTAGATTCGCGGTAGAGGTTTTAGGCTAACACAGGGATACGGGTTTAATCAGCTGAGCCATTGAGACTCCCATCGCGACCAAATCCCCATTCTCTCCTTCGCCTTGTGAATCATTGAACAATCCGATCGCGCACATATTTCACTCGCTTTTACTATTAATCCATTAAAAGTGGACAGTCGGAGGGTTTTTTTTTTCATTTCTCTTTCCATGAACGAATAATCGAATCGGGATGAAAATTAATGGCACGCTTTGTGTAGCGTATAATGACTTAATGGGTATATGTGTTATATTTTTGCGGGTGATTTTCTTGTTTGTTTTGCTTTTAAATCGAAACATAGGGGAAAATAACTTTCTTTTTTGGGCTGGTATTGCAGTTCATTCGAATGTCGGGTGATTTTAAAGGTGAGCAGTTGAGACCCGAATAAAATTGAAAACCGAATGTTTCTAGTTTGGAACGCACCAAAAATTGGACCAATAGAATTAATTCTATCTTGTGTGTCTAGAATGTATTTAAATAAATTTGTCTTTACGAACAAATTACTTATCTTGTTTGATAAGGCATTTTTGAACGCAACATAGAGAAAATATAAGGCTTGAAAATACAATAAATGGATACTTAATGCGACAATTTCATTTGTTAAAGTTGTAATAGTCGATTTAGTTTTTGCAAAGAATTACAAAGGTGGTATTAAATATATTATCTTATACGTTTAATTGTCTTTGTTAATATTAATCCACTGTCTTGTTATTAAACAGTATCGTTAAAAGAGAATCTAAAGAGGAGATCGAAACATTGAATTAGTATTATCTTTGAATTTCTCTGGGAAGTAATCTCGCTTTCAGGGATCAAATCAGGATTATCGGTTCATTTGAAACCGAGGGTAGGTAGCGATTTTATCTCCCGCTGAAGTTTAGCTTCACATAAATTGTCCGATGAAGAAAGTGTATACACTGGGAGTGAGCGAGATGAAGCAACAGCGAGCGAGTCTCACATTACATCATGCTTTGTGCGTGGAATCAGTTAATGCGAGATAAATTTTTGTTGTATTTTTAACTATAACATCGTAAGAGTGTGTAACCTTATTTGTATTATTTTAGTGGTATTGGAGCCATATTTACATCATTTCGCATTTACTATACGAAAAATAAAGAAATGTATTCCCTATTTTGAAAAGTATGCGTGGAGGACGATTTCGATTGAGAAAAGGAACTTCAAGCTTCTCCTACAATGACGAGATAACGAAATTCTCTATGCCACAACATATAAATTACGAAACGAACGATGAACAGATAACGAGCAAAGAAAGCAATCAAAAACGATGAAAAACGAACCAATTGTAATTTGATGAATCGAATAAAAAAATGACTTGCATTGTGTCGTTTGAGTTGTGCTTAAGAAAAATGGTTCGAAAGTCAGGAGGTAAAAAGGAATGTGGGACATTTTAAAGAAAATGCAAGTTTTCCATACACAGGTTCTATATTAAGAAATAGAAACATGGGTGTTTATTAATTGCTTTTATTTGCAAATACTTTTTCAATCGTTTATTATCGATCGCATTCTACGCTACAAATACTATGTACTTCTTATGTTGCTAGTATTAAATAATAATTTTTTCAATCATTTATTATAGATCGCATTCTACGCTACAAATACTATGTATTTCTTATGTTGCTAATATTAAATAAAAATTACTCTTTGATTCTTTTGCAAGACTCACGGTTATATCTATTCTGTTCATATTGGTAATATTGTTTTTTTTAAACTGTTGCGTAATTATGCGCAACAATTTAACTGTACTATTCACATTCTTTGTAACGTAAATTACAAGACAGTGATTCTTAATTTTTGAGAGGAAATACAATCATGTGATCGCTAAAACAATAAACGGCTACACGTAATGTAGGTTCTCAGAAGCGTTATACCTCAACCGTATGACGAAACACTAACCTTCCGTATCATCTAATCTAACGCGACGTATGAATTACTACGAAACGACAATGTTCCGTGACAAATAATGTTTTATTTCTTACATCGACAGCCTGCTTTAAACATTAATAACGTTCACAACGATGCAGTACGTTCTTAGCTTTTTAAAAAGAAATGTTAAAATTTTCTAACTATATCAATTCTTTCATCGTTCTCGTATATACAGCCAATAGTGTACATTAGATACATTACATCATCACTTACTAATTTTACTGCAAAACGTTGTAACCGAACTTTATTAAAAACGAAACATTCAATTCCAATTCCAATAATTAATATTGTTAGCAGTAACGGACATTAGTATTTTTTATTAAAAATCTTATGTGATTTTCAAACATTATAAATCAATCTTTTTTCCACAATTAAAATAATTAATACCTACTAAGTATAACATTAGTATCCTACTTTTGGCGATCAAAAGCTACTTAAATCGATACTATCAACTAGTGAAAACCCTTTTCGCTGCTTTGTTGTGACGTGCACCCACAAAGCACAACTCACACACTGTCAGTTAGGTAACCATTCGTTGGCTCCATTCTTCAATATATTTTACATCAAGATGCCTAAACAGAACATTGATAGGGACTGTAAATACCTTAATGCAAAATTCATTGAAGAATGTGTTGATGGATGATTGTCTAACGCATAATGCGAGTTTACCTTAATGCAAAATCAACCAGTGTTCTTGTAGATAGTATGTCAACGAAGACAAAGTGGAAGACGGTCTTTGAGCTTCGAGGTTTATGGTTGAACAACACTGTCTTGTATAATAAAACCAAAGTTATTATACGTTATTTGTTCAGTCACATCCATTCGCTTCATAAAGATGAAAAATTTGTTTCTCCAATATTGGACAATGTTAAAAGAAAAACTAATGTTTTGTTTTGGATTCGCAAGTGAATTTAATAATACGATAACATTTGATAACATTTAAGTAGTTTCTGATCATCGAGTCTGGTTTGTTAAGGTTATATTTAAAAGTTATTAATAGATACGGTACGATCAACAAAGTTTTAATTAAACGATTAGTATTCCTCCCTATTAAAATGTTGTGACTGTTGTGCTGAGATCAACGTAGATCCTGTCAGGCAATGGCTACTCAACTATCAAGCGACTACTTGCAATTAAGCATTTAAACAGTACACAGGATGATTCAATTAGTATCTTCAAAACTATGAAAGTTAGAGAAAAATATACAGTGTAAAGAATCTTCTACCGCATCGTTGAACGTATAAATAACTGTATGCTTTCATGTCAATAAGTAAATGCGACTACATTGTTAATTTCTCCGCTACTATGAACGAGATGCTATTCAATGAACTTAGAAAGTAATTATTACAAACACATGATATTTGTAAAACTATTCACACTAAATTAGAATCTTGTGCTTTGAACTTACAAACTTACACACAAATAATTAATCACTACTAGAACAGTCTTTTAAATCTGTTATGAATATAAGCAAAATTAGATATAAATATTTATATCTTATGTATATTCTTTGGAGTCATCTACTTACTAGAATATTAAGCGTTTTCTGTTAAGAGCACGTACAATTAGCCACATTTTTTATATATACATTAGAAGAGAATGTTTAATTTTTACGAATACACGTATGTTTCATTAATTTGTTTACTGTCACGCTTTCGATCAAATTTATACATATTATTATGCACAGGCCTATGAATTAAATATTTTGAGGGTCGACAAAACTAACGGAACGTAACTTGTATTTTCAAGTTTCTTCTGCTCTTTCGAACTAATGTTAACCTTTAATAACCATGAACTCTCATCGAATAATATCTTTCATTGTAACTGAAGTTTTTAGGAAATTAAACAGCACGTTTTTTTATAAAATTAAGTGGTCACGGTAAAAAAAAAATACTCAAAATATTTTCGTGAGAATATTATTTAAAATTTCTTTGTCAAGTTTCTGTCCGTACGAGTAATTTTGTAACACACTGTACTCAAACTATTTTCGTGGAAATATTATTTTAAATTTCTTTATCAAGTATCTGTCCGTACGAATAATTTTGTAACACACTGTACTCAAAGTATTTTCGTAAGAATATTATTTAAAATTTCTTTGTCAAGTTTCTGTCCGTACGAATAATTTTGTAACACATTATATTCAAACTATTTTCATGAAAATATTATTTTCAATTTCTTCATCAAATTTCTATCCGTACGAATAATTTTGTAACACATTATATTCAAACTATTTTCGTGAGAATATTATTTTAAATTTCTTTATCAAGTTTCTGTCCGTACGAATAATTTTGTAGCACACTGTACGTATATACCTGCAATGGACGCAGCAGTTACCACTGCAACCGAAGCCTCTAGAATCCATCCGGATAGAAACAGGCTTAAGGGATGCCAAAAAAAGGGCAACCCACGCGGAGAACGTTGCCTTAACCCGCTCCTAATTCTAACCTTCCTTTACCACCAACGCGAATTCATTGGAACGAACTCCACGCGCAACTTTCGAGATCTGTATCCACGAAGTTTTCCCCTCGACCAGAATCATTCTAACTCGACAGCATTGCTCTCTGTTCTGTTTCCTTGTATTGCAGTTAGTAATGGGTTCAAGATCGATCGAACAGCTTCGTACATCATGACGCAAGGGTATGGGCACCATATATATATATAACTCGAACACTTTGAATGTCGATACAGGACATTTTTGAACTTTTATAATTGGAAAAAAAATTTGTATCACAATCGCACAAAATTGAATACTCGGAATGCAAATACGTTTAAAATGTTCTTAAAAAGTTTTCGTGTTCTTAATTTTGTGCTCATTGCGATTTGTAGATTATATTGTACGATTTTAATAAAAATAACTATCACAAAATGGATGAAAGCTATAATAAAATGTTTGTTATTACGACAAAGTGTTTGATCGAGTCATTGAATTTTCTTGAAAGACTTAAGGAGTACACCCACCCAATCTCTCCATTTATACTCCCACTTTTCATGTACGTTCAATTTTCAAGTAATTTGCATTGAAATCTTTCAAGACCTATAAATATTTCCAAGAACTTTCAGTTTCGAATAATATAGTCGAACGACCATCACTAAAAGAGGTTAATAGCTGCATATAGCTGTACCTCGCCTTTGTGCCGTACATGTATACTTATCTTTGCTACTATACAGAATGAGTCATGCAACTTGATCGAGTCATACCTCTTTTACGATTGATGAAAAAGAAAGTAGTTAAACAATTTACTGTCGTTTAACTTTTTACGACATTATTTTTGTTTTTAATAAGTGCAATGACATTTTTTTCTTATGAAATTTCTTAATTTTTTTTAAGTAAATTAATCGTTTGCATTATTCGGCATGTAAAATGCCTATCTATTAATTGCAGATCCTAAACACTGATGACAAGACAGTTTCGTCAGGCGCCACGAACGTGACTCGTATTTGTCACATTTGGATCATTATCTGCATCATGAATGTGATTCGATATTTTTCTGTACTTATTCCAATAGAGATGTTTGTAAAAATGGCTTATATTATTCCTTGATATACACAAAATAGAATGGCAAAAGTTTAAACAAAACCAGTTCAGTAAATTTTAAGTTAACTAGATACGAACAAACGGACAGTCAATGTTATTGTAATTCGTTAAAACGAAAGTGATTGCATTAATTCAGAAACCTTTTTTTAAAATGATTCTCAACGTAAATTTAAAATCTTGTTTCTTGTTGTTACATTTGAAAATAGATTATCGTGCAATATGTAGAAGTGTTTCAAAATATCAATATTATTCACATTAATACAATTATGAAGTTATTTAATTGGATTGTAGAATCATTTCATCGATAAAAAAAATAATGAAATAAATCTACTTATTTTGATTTCGGTAAATGCGGTTAGTTGGATGCGCATACACTCGATTAACTGTAAATGTGTAAGTCACAATCTGACAGACTTCGATATAGACTCTGGTTAATTAGAATGGTTTCGTAAACAAGGATAAGCCGGTTACATTCTAAGATAAATTTTATTGAAGAGAGTGTTCGAAATACCAGCTCACGTCACTGCACACAAAGCTATGTTTGAGACTCATAAATGGTAAAATGCAGTCAATTTCTACATATTTCTAAAATGACTTTACTCGATAATGGAGGATCGCAGCAACAAATTTTACTCTACATTTTCGATTTATTTATGCTCGTAGAATTACCTCTTGGTTATACTACAATTGAAATATCCTAACAATAATATAATAGCATTTAATAGGATAGGTCAGTAGGATAATAGGATAATAGGATCTTCGTAGAGGACAGAGTTTAGAATGACGTAGTGTTTGCGAATGAAAGGTCAGGTGTAAATTAGGCAGCTATATTACAATAGAATTACAAGTGAAATTGTTCTCTAACAAGGAGACCCCACAGCTGTTCTACACAGAAGATGTATTTTAACGATATTTGGAGTAGTTTAGTATTTGAAGGTCAAGTGGTCGTGTATTTCGTTCTAATGCGTATATTTGTTTTATACATAATCGAGATTAGAAATATTACTTCAAATAACCCCGATTTCTTCAAACATCATTTTAAATACTTAAATTTTATTTAATAAGTATTCATTTCAGCGTTGCAATTGAGGGTTTACAAATTTTTCATTTCAAATGAAATAAAAAATTTAATTCAGTTTAGTAGGTTTGTTTTTTAACGAAATAGAATGTTCTTTAATATGCATAATTTTGGTCCACTTTCTGACGAGTTCAATTAACATATTCACTCAAGATCTCTAGAGGTCGCAGATAAAAAAAAGCAATTTAGATATCGGAGACCACGAATTGTAATAACAAAACAAAATTATAACTGTGTAATCCTGCGATTAACAGCAGAGTTAAAAATGAAATTACATTCGTAACTGATAAGTTATAGACTGTAAACATCATTGTATACGTTGAATGTTAATCTTTCTGAAGTGAAACAAGTATTGACACATGTTCATTACCGATACTAATATAATAAACTAAAGAAAAGTTGTAATTCATTGTGGGAGAAAAAAGAACGAAACTATAATCAAGTAGATTTTCAACAAGGGAGCAACTTAAGAAAAACAATTATGATTGATTCGCATTCGTTATTTATAATAATAATAATAATTCTACATGAAATAATATAAATATAAATTATAGTTATATGTATACATTTCCAATGGTACAAGAACGAAAAATATTTCATTTATGTACATTCAATAGTCGCTATATTATTAAACATCAATAAACGTGTATCTTTCGCTATTATATCCTACTGTGAATCTTTTGATACCACAGATAAGAAAATATTTTTTACTTCTCAATTAATTTCCAGGAATGTGCATTTTCAAAGTGGATAACGCGTATCTCCATTTTTAATACCGTCGATATAATACTGCAATAATTGAAGGTACAGTTAATGAAAACGTACTACCTCCGTTTCACTGCGATTAGAGAGACTGTACACTGTTCCTTGGTTAATACTTTAACTAGAAACATCGTCGTTATTAAATCTTTTATTTTCGTACGCGTTGGTATAAAACTTGGTTAAAAACTATAAGTTAGCTGAACAAACATCATCCCCAACCACGTGGATAAAAAAAAACTGATCATTGTCGTCGCGCACAAAGGATTAAGAAGGGGCGGTAGCGAATTCGTTTCTGGAACCGATCTTTTGTATCTTGGGTTGAAACCCGGCCATGTGTGAACTGTCTGACAAGGAGAGTGAACAAGAAACATCAAGAGTGAGTGGGACAACAAGCACGGCTCGTATTACAGTCGCTCGGTCGCCAGGCTTCAGAACCATACCGCACGCGCTTCGGCGCGACACCCTAACGCGAACCAACACATATCAATATTTTCCATTCCATCTTTACGAGAATATTATTAATAGATCGGTGAGGTTCTCTCGATGAAAACGAGACCAAACTAGGCTATATTCCAACTATTTTCACTTGTTACACAAATTATGCCCGAAGAATGTTTACCCGCGTATGATTAAAAATAGTTCGAATACGGTCACGTTTGGTCTCGTTTTTATCTCGAGAATCTTGCCAATCCGTCGATAATACTCTCACGAAGATAGAACGAGAAATGTAAAAATATTTAATTTGCATTAGCAACTACTGTCTCACCGAATCGAAGAATAGATATCGCGTTTCACAGGGGGAAAATTTAGTTATTTATCAAAGGGTTTTTATAAACGAATCCAATGACTCGTCTCGCGGTCTACCGACTTCGAATTAACCCTAAGGTATGGGAACAGCCGCCCTTATGTGAAATAACGGTACTGCTTGCAGTGCGTAGTAATTGAATAATGTTGGAATAATGACCAGGATCTAAGGGTAACCCTAACGATCCTACCGGTACAATTTTCAATAGTAGAAATTATTCGACAAACCCCGTGACTCTAGACTGGATGAAACGAGCGTGTAGTCGCTTTAGTAATTCAGACCATCCTCATGAGTACTTTCTCCGACGTGCAGAAGAAGCAAAGACTACGATACTCTGTTCCGGATTTCTAGTTCTCTTATTAGGAAAAGCTCTCCTCTCGTTCCTTCCGTGGCAAGGAAGACGATTCCTTTGCGGCGCTTCGCTACCTCATCACAAACTACCTTTTCCTTGTCCGAGATTTTATACAAGACGAGATTTCATCTCCAAGAACTTCTCCCGTGTTCTATGCGGTTCTTGAGAAAATATTTATTCGTGTAATTGGAAACGTTCGCAAAGATTCGGGGGTAAGGTGATAGGAATAATTTCTTCCTTTTAATACGCGTCGAAGTTATTTCAACGACCTTGAGAAACGTGGCAGAGTTAGTTTCTCTGACCGAGAAAACTAACTCACACTTCCTGCCGTACTTAAAAATACTGTTACCCTAACTTCACACTGTTGACAAAACTTCTGTTCCTGTGTTGTTACGTTATTCTATACACGAAAAAATCTTACGAAACGTTTTCCGGTAAATAAGTATATATTTATATTTTTGAAATAAAAGCATTACTTGTTGTTTATTTATTACATTCTACATCGTATTTATGTTTCAAATAACAATTTTTGCTATCCATGATCAAAATACATATTTTCATAATGAAAATGATTCGAACAATCCAAGTCCTATCGGGTTGAAAACTATGTTGAACTTGTACAAATCTGTACCAATCACCTAAAAATGATTCCTTGTAACCAAATACTTCTAATAAATAAATATGATTTAAAAATCCTTTCTATTTAATTATAAATGTGAGATTCGGATTACATCCTATGTTGTTAAAATATTATAGCTGAATTAAAAAAAAAAGAGAAGACAATCGGTGAAAATATTTGATCGATTACACTAGTGTTTGTAGCCCAACTTTTGGTCTCCTTAGTGTATCGTGTAAGTGTTTGAGAATCACTGGTAAATTGGAAACCATGCGCGACCAATATCACGTGATTCCCGCGCGAGTCAACGAAACGTCACAGCTGGTTGCAGTTCTGATAACAATGATTTCCCGAAGTAAGGGTTAACAGGCAAAGAATTGGCTTTGCACATAGAACAATGAACACAACGCCGTGGTTGTTTACTACAATTACATTCGTTCGTGGCACATTGTGTACGATGACCGAGAAGTTTCCGATTCAAATCGTACCAATGTTTTTTCATTTCATGTATATACATATGTACTTCCTTTCGCGTCGAAAGCGACGAAGATCTCCGATATTAAGCGGTGTTCTACTCTAGTTAGTTCGCGGTTGTTGAATATTCAAGAATTAGAAGTTCGTAAATCTGGATTGGCTAAGGTTTCAAGTAATTTGAAATTTGGGGCGGATGATGTTTAAAACAAATACAAATGGAAATAAACGTAAAGCGCTCGGTATTTATTCTTAAAATAAAGATATATTACTTCGTTATAATAGTTTCCACCGGATAACCAATATAATTTTTCCTCGAGCGACGAATGTATTTTATACCGAAACAAATATCGACTCGATACTACAATGCTACTTATTCACTTCTTTACAGGTAGAATTTTACTGCAGATTCTGGATTCCTTTTATACAATTTTTAAAAGTGCATTAACAATTGTGTTACTTGGGATCTGTATTGAACTTAACAATAATTTAGCGATTCGAAATAGTCCCTCACTCGATCGTGATATCCCGCGCGAAAGAGAGTATCGCTTACTAAATATAGAGTTTAACCTTGAAACTTTATATATAATATAAATACGCATACGCACACGCAATGACCCACTTTAATAACCATATATACATTAAAAACTGCGTTGCATAGATATAAACTATAATTGAGACGTTAAAAAACGTGGAAAAATACATCTGACCGTGCAAGGTGAAAGGTAGCTAGCTGGAGGCATCAAGGTCGTTTCGAGGTCACTTATTTATTTTTTACAAATGGATCGGACGTGTCGACTCGAGTTCGATCATACCAATTTATGAAATTGTTTTAGGATTTAATTAGGAAATGACAAAACAAAAATCATACTTGAAATTTAGAATAAGATTATCAAATAAATATCACGCTAGAATCAATCTGGACAATACGACAAAAATATATAAGTTATTGTATCAATTACTATTCTCAAATTGCAATCGAAATACATAGTCAACAAAACCATGGGCACGAGCAGTGTCTTCTACTTCACGTGCAAACTCATGATTCGTAATTGGATTAGGAATTGGATCAAGTTCAATATGTACTCGCGAATCTGAATGAATACAATATTGAATGATTACAACGAATGATACAAGTTTCATTCGATAGGTTTAACCTAGAATAACTACACATAACATTTTCTTCCACATGATGTACGAACGGATCTAAAAACACCAGATATATAAACTTTTGACTCTTGTAAACAATTCTGTACAATTCCTTACGTTAATTCACATCGTTGTCTTAATTTAGCCTAATAAGCCCATTGGTTTTCTTCCTCTTTGAACGTCTTGCCGAATTTCAATAATTTAGATACATAGTAATGTGAAATTTTTAAATTTAGCGAACATCGAATTCTTACAAATCGTATATTCAGACTTTATTAATGAACTCATTATCGAATGTAAAAACTTCGTACTGTTTTGCGTTAAATATTCGCGACGAACACATAAAATATACTTGATCAATAACCGATTGAATATTTAATATCCGGGTATACGGGTAATATATTTGCAATTATCTGTAATCGCATGTGTATACCTAACCTAGGCCAATATAAACCGTTGTACGAATAAATTTGCATTTCAATTATAATTCGAACGAAACTCGATTCTTTCTCATCAATTTACATGAATGTGTTCGCGCACAGAAACAATTTTTTTCTTCCTCGATAATCGAAATGTAATCAAGTGTTCTTAAAACATGTTTCTCCGTAAAAAGAAAAGAAAGAAATTCAATTTTTTAAAAATACAATACTTTTTTTGCTTATCGATAGGAAAATAAAAATTTCAAGGTGTACAAGTTTCGATAGAAACCAATGTTCCATGGATAAAATTAAATAAATGTGAAAAATATTTAAAGTCGTACCAGGGAAACTTATAAAATCGGCTTGGCAGTCAATGTGCCCATCCACCTATTTATTATTAGCTTAGTAAAGATCGCTACCGTGAAGAACACACTGCATCGTACCTAGGCCAACGTAATTTGCTTAAGTTCGAAGTAAGCCGATCTACATTGACGGCACCACGTTATATCCAATTACCGACTCGTATTCGCGAGGGACCTCGCTAATGTTGTGACACGGAAAACTGACCGTCGCGTATCGTCAAGCACTCGAAACTGTAAATACTGCTGGCAGCACGCGATTCTAGGGATGTTCGAATTTGCAGATTAATTACACAATAAAAATGCCCACCGAGACAATTCATCAACCGTTTAATTACGTTCCAAAGCATTCTGTTCCAGTTTTCGTCGTGGTATGTTTATACTATATGTAGTAACCTCTCACAGTATTCATTACTTTTAAGCCAGCCTCAATTACCTTAAATTTAATTTTGGTAAGTTGTCTCGTGCAGGGCGTGTACAAACGGAACGTATAACTCTGGTAGACTGTATTTCATTTTAGCAGAATATTCTTGGTGTATATATTCGAATAGTGTTCTTAATTACTTTAATTTTTTTCTTTAAATGCATATTAGGCTTTGATATGAAAAATAAATTTGGTAATGTTTGAATCACGACCTTCGGATGATCTTGAACACTAGAAAAGTGATGAAATTTGAGATAGCGTTAAGGTGGTATGCGAATTTAGTGTTTATGTTATAAATACTTGAAAAGTGATATCCGTCGACAGCGATGCAATCACACCCTGAACGTAGTTATTATATATTTATCAACACATAGAACAAGGTTTGTTTCCTAGCTGATTGTGAAGGGATCGTTAGTGTATCGGTAAGCGCTTCACGATGGATTCTTATTCGAAGCAAAAAAGGATTGAACTGATTTACGTTTATGGCGAAGCTAAACAGTGCATAAGAGAAGCCAGTACGGTTGTTCACAGAACGCATTTCTGTTCGTAACTGCATCGCGTTCGTCATATGTTAAAATAACATAAAATTCGAACAAATCAGTAATGTTGAGAAAAGAAATTAAATTTGATTTCATTGGACTTTTTTCTTTGAGAAAAATTAAAAGAAATTTACCAATAGTAACCTACTAGTCTAGAAAACAAATCGTATATTTTTCAAATTATTAAAAACAAAGGAGATATTCAAATGGTCTGAGACACTTTATATAAATGAATAATCCAACAAGTGTTTAAAAGTGAGCTTTCTGCAGAAACTTTAATGCACATTAATAGGAATAAATATATATTGGTTTAAAAGTAGAAATTCTGAAAAAACTTCGAGCAGTGCCCATGGAAAATTTTGTAAAATTGACTTGGCAATCAGGGTGTGAAATGTTCTCTAAATCAACATTTCCGAAAATGTGTTGTAATGCGGACAAATCCTAAATAAATACTTAATTAAAATAAAACAAATAAATTTTGTATTTGGAATTCGAAATTATTTCTTTGTTGTCGTAGTAAAAAATCAATTGCAAATACTTAGCAGACAAATTTAATTTGTAACTTGATTATACGTATTTCGTATTTGAAAATATCTTCTGATACAGATATGTATGTATATGCGACTAAGAAATGCGTAGCATTCGACAACTGTCAATACGAACTGCGAAGAGAGTCAAACAACGTATAATACATTGGATTGTTTTTTGATGGCTCTCTCATCGTCGTCGCAGTTGCCACTGGCGCAACTACTACACATATATACAACTTTGCCACAGCGATCGTGGCTACTCTATGGCTGCTGAACAGTGATGGGTAAAATTCATGATGCTTATCCGAACAGTTAAGTTTTTATTTACTCATTAAGAAATACTTCATTCTATAATTCTAATTTTAATTTTTATCCGACAAGTAACAAATAAAAACTTATTCATCCTTTATTTGTTATTCGAAATTTTTATCTATATACGAAGTTTATCCATTTCTGGAATTGAACAGCGTTTTATAATTCTGTCACCAAATGCATTTAATCCTTTCGATACTATGGACGAGATATCTCGAAACAAGGTATTTTTACAAATATTCTAACGTTGCATTATGCATCACACCTTGATACAAAATAAAAATAAAAAAATTAATTTCCAAAAATATAACATAGATTTTATTTATCATTTTTTATTTTCTTTCCATCGACGAAATGTTTTATCAATGGATTTTTTGGTTCAAATTTTCAAATAAATATTCTGTCACATAACAGCAATTGCAACGCAGACATCTTGCCCCTAGTATCGAATTAGAATCATTCGATGTCAGAAATGCATTCAAAATTACCACAAATATAGCACAAAATGCAACAAATATTTACATTTGTAATGCTCGCGCAAAGTTTGACAAAAATATTACAAATATTACGTTCACGATTAAGTTTGCAAACAATTTTTTTAGACGATGAAAACTAAACTTAAAAAAAAGTAATTTTTAGGAAAGTAGTTTCAGTTGCGTAATGGGACTCTTACCCGTTCGCGTTTGTTTCTCATTTAACCGACTCGTCCATCCATATCCACGTCTTTGTCCGTACTTGACCCACCCGACGTACGCGGACTTTACCCCGCATACAAGGCGGCTAACTTCGCAAATACCCCTACTACTTCACCTGTGCATTCCATCCGGCATTCGTTGTAATAATTTGATTCACTTCAGTGTATAGACCAATGATGAGCAAACCCTCCAATCAGCACGTGATTGAACAGAACTTATAAACATGTTCGATAAAACACGAGTTTCGAAAATAAGTTACATATTTAGAACTGTCGATTCGAATGCAATAATACGACATATTTCCAATTCTGAGCGAGAAAAGGAAATCCATCTGACGAAAAATTATACAAAGAAACTACCGAGAACTTCGACAAGAATTTGATTTGTAATCTTACAAGACCATAAAAGTAATTTTGACAGCAGTTTAATTTAACCGATACCCTTACATATATACGCGTAACAACTACTACGTAATGTACAAGTTTATATTATAGGATGAATCATTTAAATATCTTCGTTGTTTATTGACATGTAAAACAAAGTGTTCAGGATTAAAGTTAAACTATTCGAAGTGGTAAACACAGTAACAGCTAATATAGCCGTGTCAATTCGTTTCTTCAGATATTTTTGCCACGGGTTGTACTACGTGTGATATTTCGAGGTATTCTAACATATGCTATACGCAGGTGTATACAACAATTCA
This sequence comes from Ptiloglossa arizonensis, assembly GCF_051014685.1. NCBI lineage: Eukaryota > Metazoa > Arthropoda > Insecta > Hymenoptera > Colletidae > Ptiloglossa > Ptiloglossa arizonensis. The sequence goes on along the minus strand of NC_135048.1, from coordinate 16,280,225 downwards.
ATTCAGGTACACACGACTTTACTTTGTTCACATACAAACTGTCGACAATTTCGCCCAATATAATCGACACAATCAGCTTTTATCACTAACTTTTCAATAATTTCTTTTATATTAACCGAAAAAGTCTTTCAAATATTTTCAAGAGGATAATTCTTACGTACTAGGTTGCTCAATAAGTTTTAACGAACGACAAAACTTACTGAATAACCTATTATATTGCGTATGGAACAGAATACAAGTTATTGAATATCAGTGCACACAGATTTGCTCAACTGACTTTCGAAAATATTTCCTCAATATCGTATGAACAAGCGTAGTAGAAAATATTTACTGTCGATTGTTCTTTTATCGAAGTATTTCTTGCATTTGGTTGTATCGCAATATTTAATCGAAATTTAAAGTAGGACAATTTAAAAAAAATTAGGTTAGGATATTGGCAAAATTGCAATATTTAACGAGTTTTACCTTCTTAATACAATATTGTATTTAAAAACAATACACCGCTGCAACTGTAAACTGCAAGGTGCAACTTCGCATTTCTTAAAAATGGAACCATGTTTTGATACAAAACGATTCTTCTTCTTGTTATTCCATGTATAAAACCACTAACCTGTTGCCTTATAATGTCGAGGCACACTCGTGACGCAGATTACTGTCCAAATGTGGCGAGCACAAGCCTCGCTAGTGGTGCATAATAACGTACCATTGTGCTTTCCCCAGTGTTCGATTTTTGTACCGTATAACACGTGCGTAAAATTTAATGAATTCGTGTATCTTCGATAGTTTTCTACTCTGTATCTTAGCGTCGGTGTATTCGACGAACGGAAATGTCACGACACTTTAGACGATATTTAATTCGTGGAATCTAATAATGACATAATCTCTGGCAATAGCGAGGATAATGGCTCTATTTATTTAAACATTGAGATATTATTATAAACATGAGATAGTATTACGATATTCAATATAACGGGAATATATCGAATTTTGTGCAGAAATTTGTTAGATACGTATTTCTAGACATTTTTTGTTCGTTCACGGTATTCGAACACTCGCATAGGTATAAGTTGCGCGCGCAGCCGATAAAAGAATCGCAAAGCAACCGATTACGGTACCGTTATCGAAGAGTTCGTATTTTACGAGATGTTTCATACTTTGTGTCAGAAAATATTGACGGCGAAGTGTTCGAGTGTACCATTGGTAAATTTTAAACATTCTCTCGTGCAATTATTTAACGTTGATAGAGAAACGAACGAAACGAAAACTCCCATAGATAGTAACGTAGCGATAACAAATGGCGGAAACCCGTATTCAAATCCGACGGTTGCAAACGCTAATCGTTCGAAGACGAATACGGGTGGGACGATAAAAAGAAATCTTCGACACAAATGCACGCACTGCGCACCCACCGCTATATTTCGCGATATTAGTATCGCCTTCGTATGTAAATAAAATTTAACGGCGAACTTTTGATATATTAAACATGACGTAAGGTTATGAATTTTTTTTTAGTTCGTTTCTTATGTAGACGGCACTTCAATCGAATACGATTAAACTTGTAGAAATTCGTTCACGCGTAATTAATTCATTACCAAATCTCGAGGTCGACACAAAAATATTAAACGTTGCGATAACATTCTCCCATGAATATCGTAGCATTTAAAATTTCCAATTCCTTTGTGCCCTTAACAGTATTATGCTGATGCCTATTTCGAATTCATGTTTACGTTCGAGCGCCTTGTAAATTTAACGTCTTTAGCTTGTATCTGAACCGTCGCGGTTGGTAATTTATTTATATTAGATTATCGATAATTCATACAATGATTTGTGAAATCATTGTTTTAATTAATAAATATTGTAATACTGATAAACCGTTCGGTAACTATTACAAATTTCTGCATTAATAATGTGTACATATATATTTTCTTTGAGAACGATTGTTGGTTTTTCCTCAGGGCTTAAGCAAATACAATAATTTCTTAACATTTTTTATGTCACTTATTTTTTTTTATGAAACTAGTTTTTTCACAATTATGTTAGTTTTTTTTCCGTTTGCTTAGTTGCATGATTGTTTTCATACGATTTATATTCCACCCGTAATTACGATCTCTGAAAACATAGTTGTCTCTTAAATTTCAAGGTGACAATTTTTACATTATATGTTGATAATTTTTTGGAGTCATGTCATAAAGCTTTTATTTCTCAAAGCTATTATAGTTTTATAAAAGTAGAGAATATTATCCGCACGGGAAAAAGTCTTCGAAGTGTTTAAATTTGTGGCACAAATTTATAACGAAATAATTCTGCAAACTCAATTAATGCTGAATGCGATTATAGTTAACAAATAGCATGCAGCGATTGCATTATTAATTTGGTGTCCGCGTAATTATTTTCAAAAAAGAATACAGAATTCAGTATTTCGCGAGATACAAAGTTGACATTTCATGTTTTGAGATAGTACGATGGAATTATATACCTAAAAGCTTAAGATATTGTAGAAACAAATGAAAAACTTTCTGACAAAATACTAATTCGCAGAAAATATGAATTTTGTCTTGCAACTGTTTCCTATGAACCAGTTTGTTCGATTGAATGACTATTCAATAGGCTACCAATACGTACTTCAATGATTTATGCGATCTTCGTGAAACATGAAGGTGTACAATAATTTCAGCGGTGCACAATTTCATAAACGGTTCATCGTATCTACAGAACATGGATACCCGTATTTCATGTACACGCTAAGTGCGTAGGATCTGTCGTTAGTGGGACACGAAACTTTTTCTAGGAACCATTTTAGAAACACGCGTCATTGCGCGCATGAATGCCCGCCCTTCGGAGATCAATGAAAAGTGCATAGATCGGGAAAACCTCAAAAGTGTACACTGGGAAAAAATAAACTCCAGTAATCCGCTTTCCGACGATCCTACGAGCAAAAAGAATTTCGCCTCGGGTCTTGGCTAGACATCAATGCGAAATTGTTCGAATTCGTTTCCAAGAAATCCAGCCAAACTTGTAACGAAGGCGGCCCTCTCGCGAGGCAAATAAGAAAACATCGGAGTAGACGGTTTTGCGAGCGAACTAATATTGCGACAAACGATTGCCGACTGTCGGGCACTCCGTCGTTCTGCGATTAACGTTTTGAGAAGGTACTAAAGAATCCGGAGAATGACACGAAATCGCTCGGCGAACGTTCAACGCCGGCCGGCATCCATTCCAAATTTAAATTCGCTGCAGACCGTTCATGGTGGACGTGATTAACGTACCTTACAGAACGCTCTCTCGCTGGCACTGTTTGTCCTTCAATCGTAAACGGAGTTGTACAAAGATTTCCTATCAATGCACGTTCCAAAAGAAGTTGTTCGGGCTTGTTCTCGGAATACACAATATACAAATTCAACCGTGACGACGCACTACGAAAACACTTCAAGGAAGATCAAAGAAAACGCACATTCGCGATCGTCCGGGGCTCGAGTCCAACTGCCGGAACCCCCTTCCAGGCAACCCACGCGGCACGCCGAACGATTGGCTGACGCCCGCCGAGACAAGCGCCAATCGAGACGCACCGCGGCTATGCTGGCCAATCGCGCCTAGTAACGACCGCTCGAGATACTTCTGTCGACTGGCGGCAAATTTAACAACAATTATTCAAAAAGGTTGACCGCAATTAAGAGTTAGACAGAAATGTATGTTCAAAAAAGATGTTTTAGTAGAATAATCGCACTAAGTAGTTTCTTTATAACAACTCGATTGTACAACGAATTTGGATTCCATTATGAATAATTTTAATGAACATATTCTACTTACATATTCTTTGACAGAGTTGTTTAATAGAAAAAAGTTATACTAAAAAATGATAAGAAGAATAGGTAATAGATTCTAGTTCATATAGTATTATTTGTAACATTCTAATACGTTTTTCTTTGTTTTCAATTGTTTTGGAAAATGTGTAATAATTTTCGCATAACAATTTATGTTTCCTAAACAAACAAACGTACACGATATGTATGATTTGGAATATTTTCATTGGCCTATCCAGATCAACTTTATCTTCATAAAATCTATTTGTTTTTCTCTTTGCAATTTTCATTTTGTACGTGCCAATAATAATACAAATCTGTAACTGTAGTGTTAAAAAACAAAAGCAAAAACAAAAAAAACATATCGTTTTTTTGTGAACAATTTATATGCTGAACTAATTAATACCTTATTAGATCTTTGGGAAAAGTTTCTGAAAGTTACAAAACTTTTTATAGAAAAGTGTGCGTAATTCTTGGAAGAAATATAGCGAAGTACTCGAGCCACACTTAAGTGGTATGGAAAGCGATATCCTTAAGAGTACAAACCGTCAAATTTGTTTGTCGTCGTACAAGGTTGTGCAAGCCGCAACCCTCTTTAAGTGCCAAGCACTTAACGTTCTACTGTCAAAAAAGAATATAGACTACCTTTTTTCGTATCTTGACATACGACACTCAAGTGTGCTATTCGTTTCCACCCGATACTGTTTTTACAACCTCGCTATATTTTGTTCACCGGGACTGTAATTGAATTATACGTTTTTGTAAATAGCAAGCACAGAAACAATGCAAAGAAGATATTTAAAATCGCATGCAGAAATTACTATTGAGAAAACTTCAACGTGGACTATGCTGGAAATATATTTCGTTGTATTCCATAAGCCTTAAAGTCAAGAAAATGTATATAAACTAACATAATATATTATGAAATTATAGTTTCACAATATGATTCGTATCGTCAAATGTTTTAAGAATTGCGTGATATTGCTTTTTTACATTATTTAATACCCGATTAATATCAAGCTTTAATAAATAGGTAATTGGTAATTGAATAGACTAACATAATATGTTATGAAATTATAGTTTCACAATATGATGATTCGTATCGTTAAATGTTTTAAGAATTGCGTGATATTGCTTTTTTACATTATTTAATATCCGATTAATATCAAACTTTAATAAATAGGTAATTGGTAATTAAATATTAAGGAAATCCATACAATTCACAGTAGGAGTAAAACGACCTTGCGGCTACATGCCCAGATAAATTTAGATAGAAGGAAAAAGAGGGGTGTGGTACGGTGAATAACTGCGTGCATACAAGAACGGCATACGTGGCTTCTTTGGCACATAAGTGTCATGACGGTTCTCCTTTTTTAATATCGCACTGTGCTTCGAAGAAAACAGTCGGTAACGCTTTCCTGTTGCACAGCGACGAAAATATTCAACGTCTCATTCCCCTCAAACGTGATCGCGTGCAGGATTCTAAGTAGTTCGCAGCGAGAATTGAACCGTTCATTATGAAAGTGGTGTAAGTCCATTTATCTTTCTTTCGAGATATCGAAGATTTTGTATTTCAATCGACTGAAAAATATCGATAAGCGCTAATTGGCTAGTTGTATTTTGCTTTTGGCGATCATCGATAAGTAAATTTATCAGACGTTTAAAAAACATAGATATTACACGGAAAAAATTTCTCTTCGATTATCAAAAATCGACGCTTACAATTCTTTCGTAATTGTCAAATTTCAAAAGCGTGGATTGTGCACCATTATTGTTTCCAACGAGATAGAAAAGTACCTTCGTAACTCGTCGCGTTCTCCAATTTTGAGCGACACTTGAATTCTTTCCAACAATCGAGAATTACGCGGTCAGATAGGTCTTTAGAAATATAAAATTTTCTATTACGAAATTGCGATATAAAATTTTATATTTTCATTGACGTGGAATGATTTTCGTACCGTGTATGCAAAAATGATAAAAAAGAAATTATTGATTGTATGTCAGCAAAATGAAACTTGAGAAAGAAAATAAAAACATTTTTTACTCGACACCGCGCAAAAGCCTAGACAGGTGCCCGAAAATGTGACTGTATAATTTTCACAGAAAATAATTTATAATACCGTGTTCACGTTTTTGCTGTTACATTAATTAAAATACGTGTGTCGTTATTTTTCATTACCATCACCGTCGTTGTGAAAGATAATGTATGCGCGGCAATAAATTTATCGTGTTTTTATATTATAATAAAATTGTTGTTGTAGAAATATAAGAACGTTTATGTTTATGGGCTTGCGTCACTTTTATAATAAACATTTTTTTTCATTCTGTTTGTCGAACTGAAATCCAGTCGGTACGATCATACGGAAATTTTGCTTGATTGAGACTGAATCTTCTTCGTAAACAGAATCAACACGTGTTTACAAAGTGAATCAATCTTTTCATTGTGATTGGTAGCCGGCTGATCAATGCACCGCGGGCGGTGAACGCTTATGGGCGTTGAGCGAGTGTATCTAAACACATACATACATACGTACATATATATATATTTTTTTTTATCATTTTTGCATACGCGGTACAAAAATCATTCCACGTCGATGATAATATAAAATTTTATAACGCAATTTCGCTATAGAAAATTTTATATTTCTAAAGACCTATCTGATCGCGTAATCCTCGATATATATGTGTATACACATACATACGCATGTATACTCAGCGCGAGGAAAAGTCTCCCGCATATAGCGCCAACTGCAATTATGAGTTCACCGCACAGAGCGAGCCTTTTGCACCGAAGTCTCCTGCGGCGAAAGGGTTAAGTATTGCTTGCAGGAAGTCCATTTAAAAGTAAAAAAATTATTCATTTATTTTCCCTAATTATTTTCCTCTTGCACGCCTACCAGTCTTTCTTTCATCGAAACTTTCACAAGCATTCGAAGTGTCACCTGATCGTTAATATCACTTAAATTCGTTTTCATAATGCTTTATGTGAAACTATTTTGAATTATTTAAATAGGACCAAAATCGATAGAATCTCTTAATTCTTTATTGTCTTGTCGAAAATAGGGACGGACAAAATTCTTATTTAATTTCTGCGTTTTAAATACAAATTTCGAATAATGAGTAAAAGGTAAATTTTTCATGCTTTATTTGTTCCATAAATAGAATTGATTGGTTCATGATAAACGAACGAGAACTTATTCGAATAACCGTTGATCGAATAAACATTTACGAGTGTCTTTATTCGTGGTCCGTTATTCGTATAAAATTCTACACATCTCTGGGTGTATATTTATTTCCTTCTTTAAATTGAACACGACACAGAGTTGGTTAAATGTTTAATTGTTTCTTGATGCCATTCACTGTTTAATATCGTTCTTGAACCGATGTAGATTGTCCAACACAGTATGAGAAAATTACGTAAATTGACACGGAAGAATAAATTCTCATTATGCTCAAGATAAACATTTTTTTTAACATCGCTCCATAAATAGGAATGAAGTGGTGCACGGTCTATGGTGATCTTGAAGGTCGAATTACTGCCTCGTGGTCGATTCAACACGTAATGACGGTGAATTCAAGAAACTTCCAATTGCCACCATCGTGTTCACAGATACAAATACAAGCGTAAACGATGAATCGTCGGGTAATAATTAAGTTAATTTCTACCCGACTGCACGTGTAATTCGTGAATTTTTGAACTCGATTTCCTCGAAAACGTTCCGTTGAATCTCGAAATACTCTTCATTCTATATGTATAAGCTGTCTTAAAATAGATTCGATCGAACCGTGCCGATAGTTTCTATGACTAGAAATGAGAGATGAGTATTATTCGAATAATTTTGTATCTTTATTTGGATAATTATGCAAATAGAATCGTTTCATTCGCATAAAGAATAAAATCGTTTCATTTGCATAAAGAATTGAAATTTATTTCTTGTGTACAGTGATGGACATATACTTACGAACACTTTTATACATTAGATTCTATTGTTGCTAATATTACATAGGAAAGATGTAAATTAATTTATTTTTGCAATTTTTTTAATGACATACGTATGGCTGTATTGCTCTATGAATATTAGTAAGTTTTAAAATAATTGATTTCGGACACCTGATGATTCAGACGATCTTTTTGAATGATAATCGTTTTACAGCCTTTGGTTCACGGGGAAAATTTTCTGCAGTATTCTAAATATTAATATGTCATATGGAAATTTTTGGTATGTATTTCGATAAGTCAATTTTTAAAGAGCTACATTTCAGCGTTATTTGTATTTCTACCGAAACTCATGACTAATTCGTTTTAATTCTAACGTGGACACTGTCTAAACCGACTGCGAAATCCACCACTTCAAAACAAATGCTGTGAGCATAAATTTAATAGTATTCGTAAGTATGTGCCCGCAACAATGTCATCTGTATATTCAAAACGAAATGTTTTCTACCGTCCATTGTATCAAAGTTATACGAACGATACGAAAGAAAATGTAAAAAAAAAAATAACTAAATTATAAACATTATCGATACAATAATAGAGACAATGAAAATGTAATTATTGGCATGTTCGTAAGCATATATCTGTCATTGTAAATCGACGTGTGTCTAACACTGATTGAATCGAGAAAAAAATGATATATAAACATAGGAACGAAAGTACTTTGTTAAAAAATTATAACAATAAAAAAGAATGTTCGTTTAATTTTTCACATGAGAATGCAAACCTGACAACACCCATGGAAGATCGTGTTTAGCAATCTACGAACTCGGCGTCGATTTTGTTTAACCCTTTGTGCTCGAGAGGCGACTATCAGTCGCCACGGTGTTTCACGTGTCAATCTGAAGTGCAGTATCGATTCGTGAATAGGTTCCTTGACTGTTCATGTTCATTCGTAGTAAGTGTAAAATGATATTTCTTAAAACGGTGATAAGATAAAATTGATCTCAAATTTCTCTGAGACTGTGATTCTGACAATAATGACGATCTCCAGTTACGATGAAATTCGGCTAAACGAAAAGCTCTATCTGATTCTCACAGGCACGAAAAAGGATCGTAAGGTTTGTTCTTGTCGAAACAAACCTGGTAGAAGACACAAAACAACCTACTACTGCGATTTCATAAATGATCATACGAGAAAAGATACACAACTTAAGATTACAAAATTATATTTTCAAATGATTAAATATAGACAACATATTAAAGTGCAACGTTTTCGTAAGTTAATTTTTACGTAAAATCATTTTATGTTACCTGTGAAACACACTCATTGCATACGAGCAAAATTATCTTAGTATAACTTAAGAGATTCTTAAGTTAGATTTAACTTCAATTAATGCAGAATTGATTCTTTTTATCAGTTAGAATAGTGTAAAATCAACGGATTGTACCTCCTAGAACAATTCAGCATCGATGACAATACGACCTAATCATTTTTGTACCTATCTTCCATAACGTGCCCGACAGCCATTTACAGAAATTATATCCACATACGTGATTCAGAAAATAACGAGTCACTTTCTGACAGAACCTGACAGAAGTTAATTACTAAAAATATTTCAATAAAGCGTTTCTGGACCTGTGCTTATACGCTCTATTCCCCTTCAGATTGTCACAAAGTTATCTCCACCACTTCCTGAAAGCGCTCGCATCAAGCGAGTTGCGGCGCCACTCGTTCTCGTTGTTTCTCGCTCGCTCTCGTTGTTTCTAGCTCGCTCTTACTGCTTCTCGCTCACAAAGGAAGCACTCAAACCTGTCCCCCTCTGATTTTAACCTAATGTCACAGTACGGTAGATTACACGTTCTTGCTGGTAAGTGTAAGATATTAGAGGTGTAATAACTCGATAATTTTAGAGATATAAATAATTAAAGTTACATACCTTGTAACGTATACGATGAATATCAATTTCTGTCATCGAGGAGTTTGCGGTGCAGCGGTATAAACGGCGGTTTATGTGTTCGAGGTCGTGGGTTTCGGGTACCGTTCACCGAATAGTTTCTTTTCTTTTTTTTTTTACGGTTCTTTTTTTTTTCCGCAACTGCAACAACGTTGCGTACAATTTCGAGTCGTGGTCGTACAACCGTTACAGTTTTCGTACAACTTTGATACGCGGTCCACGTGTACCATTTTCTTTTCGATGCAAACACAGCGATACTTTTAGCAACAGTCTTCAAATACTATTTGTTAAACGTTGTGCGATTTTTAGATTCTTCGTTCTGGTTTAACAAAGTTCACGGAATAATTATCCAATATTTCGTAGACTAGTCTCTCTGATTGATGTTAATAAATATATATACGTATACATTCGGTAAAGGGGGAACTCGAATCCTCGACCTCGAGCATACGTAATGTACCATTTGCGACACGACCACTTGAACGACAAAAATATACATATATACTGAGTATATGTTACAAGGTATATAACTTTAGTTACTTATATCTCGAAAATTATCGGGTTATTGCACGTACGATAAGATATTTTGTACAAATCGGTACATGCTTCGAATCCTGTAAAAGTAGAATGAAATCGAAGGGAGGCAAATTATATACACGTATTGAAGTATCGAGAGAGGTGATAATGGTCAAGGTTATTTTTACTCGAATTAATTTACAATTATTTTCATTTATAGTCAGAAAAATTTGGCCTCGGTTTATGCGACTCGTAACTCGGTTCACTTTGCTTCGAAATACACGTATTATGAAATTGAAACGAAATGAAAAATTTTGTCCCCGCTCGTTGAGCTAATCGGCACAAAGTGTGACGCACCGTCCAACGTGTTGTATTCTCTCGAAATAACCGCTTTCTAATGAAAACACGTTGAAATGCTGTGATTTAATCTCGATGAGTCATGCATCATATGTGTCGGTGATTATGAAAGCGGCCTAAGTAAAAGATCTAGAAAAAATTGATTTTATCGCTCATTTTGCATTACAGCGATCTACATAAATTACAATAACGTGGAACTGTCTTTGGAAAATAGTACAAAATCGATCCACTTGATCCGACCTACGTAAGCTCTGTGTTCAACTCGAGTTTCAAGAAAAAGAAAATACTTGTGTACGCGCTTTTTCTAAAAGAGGAAATATTTATTACACCGCTACGACATCGGATAGCAATTAAGGTAAATCAATTATAAAATAATGCAAAAACAGTATTAATTACAGCACGTGTAAGAACGATCGATACGATCGGATGAATCGAACGAAGAAAGAAGAACGAAAAACCAACGCTGTCGTTTCAAACATTAATTATTAATTTCGAAAATCTCGAGAATCATTTATAGTATCGGTACCTTCCCGTACAATTATTTCACAAGTTACTCGTAAAAGTTTCCAATTGGGGGAAAGATTTATATCAAGACAAAATCGAACACTTTGGAAAATATTTTCCTACCCAATAAGAAAATATTTTTTCGTATCCACGAGAAAATTGTCGTGTTCCAAAACAAGATGAACACTTTCGAAATTTTACAAGAAGAGTAATTACGGGGAGATTTATCTCGGACACGCCCTCGCGAATCGAGATTGAAACGTTCGAAACGAGACAGAATTTTCGAATAAATCCAAATGCAAAAGTATCGGTACAAAGTGGCCATTAAAGAAGAAAAGGGCGACAAAGATTGCGGCCTAGGAAGAAGGCTGGTAGATTTGCGAGGCGGATGACAATCAGTGCAGGAAGTGCAGTGACTGGCACGAGGTGGTGAAAGCCGAAGTGCAGCGGAAAGTGGGCCGGGTTTCTGAACGATATAAAGAACACGTAAGAGTTCGGACGTCCCACGTTTGACATCCATATTTATGAGACTAGGTGTACACATATATCGACAAACCTACAAGGGGTATGACCAAACTTGACACTGAGCAAACAATATCGAGAGGTTGTGCTCGAATCACGTGAAACGTATTGTTAGACAAGTTCAATGGCGTAGTGTCGTCGGGTTCATGGAAAATTCAAGACACGAGGTTACATTTACGCGGCGGATGAATATTTCTGCGCACATAATTCGAAGCGCAGGTTAAGAGCATTCGCGGTGCTTAAACGCGCCAAGACAGTCGGTACTACAGGAGGGTAGAAGCTATTTCCGGTACTCCACGTGTGTGGGGGACAGAAGAAGAATGTGAAAATTCGAAAAAGTCACGTTCCACACTGTAGAGTTTACAGACTGTTTAAAAAAAAAAAAAAAAAGAAACAGGCGTCTACCTCGTCGACGGATTTTGAAGATTTGAGTATTAAAATTATATTTTGAGATAAGTCGTGGTTGCATTGAAGTTTGGTTAAGTAAAGAAAGATTCGTAGAGAGCACTGAACATATTTTAGACAACGTATGAAGGAATATTGATCGCTGGATGAAAAGTTCTTGGTGTTTTTAAGGTTTAAGTATTAAAATTACATTCTGAGATAAGTCATGATTGCATTAAAGTTTGCAGAAAAGTTCTTGGAATTTTAAGATTTTTGAGTACGAATATTGTTTGAAAAAAATAAAAAAAAAAACTTCACTAAAAAGTAGAATATTATTTTCGAGAAAACTCGTTGATAATTTTCAGCTCCATCGATATTTATTAGCTTTACTGACTTCTTTGTAAATACACGTCTGGCAGAGCAGTAACTGCGAATTAAACACAGTTCGTAGGGTAATGCACACGTAGCCAGATGTGTCCATTCAAACGCATTCTGACACGTTCAGACGTCTATCCTATCAAGGAAAAGTATTCCCGACGAATTGATCGATATCTGTGCTGCAACATACATTAACGGATTCGCTACGCCGTGTACTGTTGGCAGCCAAAGAGATCCGTTCCAAGGGATATAGTACGAGGTAAGAAACACTTTTCGACCGTGGATTGCTTTTTCTTGTGCATGGTTCACGAGACGAGTTAAGGAAGATTTTGGAACATTGTGTGAAAGTGTTTTTTCAAAATTGCAAACGATTTTCATGAAAAAATGCAATAGGTACGATTTGTGAAATATTGCGGTCAAGTTGTTTCTTAAAATTGCAAACGATTTTCACGAGATTTAACTAAGCACAAATTTTGAAATATTGTGGGCAGGTATTTTTTAAAAATTGCAAACGATTTTCCCAAGATCTACTAGGCACAAATTTAAACAAAATTGTGTGCAAATATTTTTTAAAAATTGTAAACGAATTTCACGAAATCTAGTAGGCACAAATTTAAAAAAAATTGTGTGCAGATATTTTTCTAAAATTGCAAATGATTTTCCCAAGATCTAATAGGCAGAAATTTAAAAAAAATTGTGTGCAGATATTTTTCTAAAATTGCAAACGATTTTCCCAAGATCTAATAGGCAGAAATTTAAAAAAAATTGTGTGCAGGTATTTTTAAAATTGCAAACTATTTTCACGGGATCTACTAAGTACAAATTTAAAAAAAATTGTATGCAGATATTTTTAAAATTACAAACGATTTTCACGAGATCTACTAGACATAAGTTTTGAAATATTGTGTGCAGGTATTTTTTTAAAATTGCAAACGATTTTCCCAAGATCTAATAGGCACAAATTTAAAAAAATTGGGTGCAGGTATTCTTAAAATTGCAAACGATTTTCACGAGATCTACTAGACATGAGTTTTGAAATATTATGTGCAGGTATTTTTTTAAAATTGCAAACTATTTTCACGAGATCTACTAGGCACAAATTTAAAAAAAAATTGTGTGCAGATATTTTTTTAAAATTACAAACGATTTTCCCAAGATCTAATAGGTAGAAATTTAAAAAAAAATGATGTGCAGGTATTTTTAAAATTGCAAACTATTTTCACGAGATCTACTAGGCACGAAACACGGTCCGATGAATACGTTCAATTGCTTGCAAATACAAAGACACAGCAATTCGCCGGTTTCTTCTCCAGCATGGCACAAGAGAGTGCAGTTTCGTGCGACATTGGTCGAAAATATTCGACGGTATCGGTTCTGTTTCTAACCGGTTTCTTCGAATCACCGAGATTCAACCTCAGCGCGAAGAAGCACAGTAATGTCAAGGGAGATCCGGCGATGTTATCGGGAAATTAACTGGTCGCCTTCCCCGTGAAATTCGAGGTACGTGGTACGGCTTCGATTCGCATGTTCTTTTTCCCTCTGTTCTGTTCACGAGCAAAATCCATTGTTCTGTTTTCCTTTTGTTACAAAATCATTGGCTATATTCGCGTCAGATTTTCGACCTAACTCGAGAATAAGACTTATATGCTTCTTATCGGGTGTAGTAATAAAGTAATTTTTCTTTAGTAATTCGACACTAATTTTGCAAATTATAGGATATCCTGGGCACAGTAGAAACATAATCAAACCACACGATTCTACAAATACGAAATACAAATGTCCTTACGTATCATAATTAAACGTCCAAATATTATATTATATTTATAGCTTAGCACAATGTTTATTCTTACTTAAATTTTCAATGTCGAGTATCCTTCGTAGTATTATACAACATCGCACACGTGACGATTTATTTTTGAAAAAATTCATCAAAGATTTGCAAAAAGTTAAACGAAATTGGTAATTGCATTAGTTTAATGTTTTTATCGAATGAAAAGAGTTTAACGAATTTAACGTATATTTCGAAAGCGAGAAAAATAATAATCTCATTTAATTGACTTTGTTCACTAATGTGTCTCACATGTACATATCGAATCTCGATATGTACAAGATTATCTTTCTAATTTGGAATCAGATCTGCGTCGATACGATATTTATAACTCGATATTAATGGTACAATTTGGAGTATTTAAATTTCCACTCGACGTGAATGTTACAACACGGAAGAAAGTATAAAAAAAATCCTACGTAAAAAAATTAATGAAAAAAGTAGATCCTTTTACACGAGTTTTCGTTTACTTTCGTTTAAAAACCTGATTCGAAACAATCGTTTGATAAAACCCTTAATTTTGCATTAATATTTTTAGACAGTATTGGAAAAAGAAACTCACATTTCTTGAAATTGTAAACTTGCTTATCGTCTGAATTAACCCTTCGAATAATAAATTTTCACGATTGGTTTCTTTAAGAGAGTTGTGCAAATTTCTAAATAAACAACGATTCGTAATAAAGAAATTTAACCGATAAAATGGACTAATATTAGTCAATTGAAGTACAAGTTCGTGTAAAAACAAAAACAAACAGAAGTTCTCCGAGAAACCATTTTAACTTGAAGATAATTCACATTAACAAGGGTTGAATTTAAACATCGTGCCGGTTCGTTTACAAAATACAGTCGGCGTTAAAGCTTTCCATGGGTATAAACTGTAAATGTTTACTGACAAGTGTTTGAAGTATCAATGAAATATTTATAGACAAGAATGCGCAAGAACCGTTGCAGCAATGCAATCGTTGGATGCACGCGCGATGAATTTTCAAAATTCGTTCTTGAACAATCAAGCTTTCTACGATTAAAGTTTGTTAAATCGAATTATTCCATAAGTAACGTCGCAATGCAAATAAATTGTACCTCGTTCAATAACGAAACTCTTAACGAATCACGGTGCAATTTTTCACGAATTTTGGTACATCGAATTAATATAAAAAATTACGTATAAAATGCAAGTAATTTCGGTTAAAATAATTTCAACGACGCTTCGGCCATTATAACATTCCTTACCGCATTATTAGAACATATTTTCTACTAGCCATATTTTGAAATGGCGGCAATTAGGAACAATTTAAAATTGTGTAATGGCAATTATATATGGCAAAGAGGATGGCCATTGCTGTAACCTGCTTCGCCATTAACCGAGTTATTTTTTCATTACGCGTAATGATCAAGAAACAACCTTCTATAGGAATTATCTTCTATTTTGCGTTCTGTACGCAACGAATAAACATTTGTCTTGCACCGAAGGTAAACAAAATTAATCGACCGTTCTCCAAACCGTGTTGTCGTTATTGATCGTGCACGTTATTTAAATATCACTAATCGAAGATATTGTTACACGTTTAACGAATTGTGAAGGTAATTGAACCAATTTGAATTTTTAAAACCGTTGCAACAGACATGTGTTTTCAACAATGGAAACGATTATGCAAGTATAACTGTAATTAATCAGATAGGAGTTCTCTATAATTAGAAACTGTTATCTCATCGTTTCTATTCTTTGAACCAGGCACATACAGATTTTCGTTTGTTGCAATGGTTGGACAAATTTTAAAAAAGAAACTTAAAAAGAACCGTGGGCAGTTACTTTGATTAAAAGACCAAAAATGTTTTCAAGGAAGTGTTTCAAAAGCTAAGAAAAAGATGGTCGAAAGATTTCAGCGAAAAAATTAAAAACTTTCCCTTTTTTGAGGAATGTTTTTCATCAGATACCCTGATTAGAAAAAGGTACGTTTCTTCTAATCAGGAAAAGTGGTACATTTTCATTTCTGAGAGTAGTAAAGTTATGCACGATCACGACATTGCTTATAGAACGTCGAGCAGTGTTTCTCAAACTTCACGAACAACGATGAAAAATATTCAACGAGTACTACAGAGCGGCGTTAAATTATCACTATTTAAATATACTTAAAAATTGTTTTTCCAAAATATATCCGGTTAGAAAATTTACATTTAATTCGAATCGTTTCATACGTTTTAATAGAAACGTTTACCAAAGCGATGCACAAACAGCAAAATGTGTGACAAATTTTTTCGAGATATTTGCTATCATTTACCAATTAATTCCATTACTTTCGTTGCATAGTATCGAAAATTAAATAAAATATTACTTTCTATTCGATCATTTTTAACAGAATGAAAAGCGACGAATTTGCTACAATTGAAAAAAAAAAAACATGTTGAAGAAGCTATGTAAACTCACTCGCCAAAGTTTCAAGCTTTTCAATTTTCCAACGAATCAAAAAACTTTCCAAAGGATATTTTAAATCTTGCTAAAATACAAGGGGTATTTGTGCGATCAATTTACCAATTCCATTACTTTCGTCGAATAGTATCGAAAATTGAATAAAACATTACTTTCTATTGCATCACTCTTAACAAAATGAAAAACGTCTAATTTGCTACAATTTGAAAAAAAAAAAAAAAAAAAACATGTTGAAGAAGCTACGTAAACACACTCGCCAAAGTTTCAAAGCTTTTCAATTTTCCAACGAATCAAAAAACTAAAAAACTTTCCAAAGGATATTTCCAATCTTGTTAAAATACAAGCGGGCAATCGTTAGTGCGATCCACCAAAAATGTCTTTCTTACCGTTTCTCCTCGACAAGTCCGAAAAATCCTGTGTTTCTCGAAACACACCGAAACTCACCTTATCCTCGCTTCGACACGAACCACCTCGGGACAAATACCGAGCAATGAAATGAAACTCTACTGTCAAGGAACGAAACGGTCTTCCTTGGATTCGAATCCGTGCAATTCACGTCTTGGAGACTGGATGGATCGTTCACCGGTACGAGAACTCAGGAATACGAACTTGCCAAGGAACAACGTGGACTTGGCGATCCAAGAGCGCAGTGTACGCTCATAGAAACACGCTGGATAGAGGGCACTTACTGTTAGCTTGGGGCGAGGGTGGCGAGTCATCGTAGTCCACAGGTCCGGCTTCATCGACGACATCTTGCGCGTCATCGGCCACGCGATTCCCTTCCTCTGTTTCGGTATTTTCCTCGTCGGCGTTCTCATCGATCCGTTCGCGAACTTCGTCGTTGGTCCCGCCGGGATTCCCATCGGTGATTCTTTCCGTTGGCTCGTTCTGTACCGTTTCTTGGGAACTGAGCAACGCGATAAACTTGGCGATCGTTTCGTCCTCGATTTTCTTACGATTGTTCTCAGCGTCCAATTGACGTTTATGGATTTTCGTTTCGTCGTTACGGGCATCGTTGTCGAGAATATTCGACTCTTTGTCAGGTTGGTCCTCGTCGTGGCTGGAGTCGTCCTCTTTGCGAGACTCGTACGACAGACTCTTCACGGGCATCGTGGCAACGTCGTCGGTCGCGTCTACGTCCGTTTCCGGTCCCAGATCCGAGTAATCGTAATCGGCGTCACCGTTTTCGTGTTTCCCGTTACTGGCCGCGAGTATGTTATCCTCATTGTTGTCCCGTGGCTTCTGGACGAGCATCATCGGTCTCAGCGCGATGATGTTCGAGTTGATCGATTTATTAGCGCCGTCGATGTCCGGGAACAGTGGTTTGTCTTTCGAACTCATGGTCTCGAGTATATCATGCGTTCTCGTGCAATATAACGGATGTGCGTTTTGCGGCCTGGCTGCGATCTCGTTGGCTGGAGTCAACAGAACCACAATCAAGGTGATGTTGTCCGTGGATCCTTGGCGCTTCGCCCACTGCAGCAGGGCGTGATGTGCAAATTCCAATCGGCCTAGAACGAGGAAAAATGTTTCGGTCAGTGACGTCGAGTTCGTTCTCTCGATCTGTGATCGTTTTTACGTGGTGTCGTCGAATTGACGAAATGAAGATCGTGTTCCACGGAAGAACATCGAGAGCTCGAGATGGTCGTCGAGTCTCGAATCTTAACACTAGAACTACCGATTTCGCGATATTAAAGTATATCTTATATATTTATATATATATATACACGTATAAATTTCGAAAATGGTATTTTCTTCTTTTTTTAACACTTTACCAACTAGTCGAAATGACTGGTTCCAACTGTTTTTGTAATAAAATATAAAATTTACTTTAAATTCCATTGCACGTTTTTTGAAGACGTTATGATTTTTCTACTCTAAGAATTTTATAAATTCTTCTTTTTCCTCGTCGATTGATTTATATATCGATTATACATGATTTATATATATTGATTATTATATCTAAAAGAAAATCAATCGACGAGGAAAAAGAAGAATTTATAAAATCGATTACACGTGTAGAGTAGAAAAATCATAACGTCTTCGAAAAACGTGCCATGGAATTTCAAGTAAATTTTATATTTTATTACAAAAGCAGTTGGAACCAGTCATTTTGACTTAAATCTAGTGTTAAAAAAAAAAAAATACTATTTTCGAAATTTGTACGTGTTTCGATAGTCTTTTTCCGCGAAAGATTGCAAATCGTGCTTTATAAATATTTTTACAACGAAATTTTTATCTTTTTTGTATTCCGCTTGTAATTTTCATCTACGTTAATTTTTAATCGAATTATTGGAACCGCTCGTGTCGGTGATTTTCCATTAAATTTGTACATTTCCCAGTTTAATCGTACGATGCTCGAAAAGTTGTCGAATATATATCGTAGTCGAGTAAAAATAATTGCGAGGTTATATTCGAATTCTCGTGTTTTCGATAAATAGTACGGATTGGTAGAATTCATCGACTCCTTTTATCCGTACGTTTACCTTTACCTAGAAACCCCGTATTTATTTTTAGTTCCACGTTTTAACTTGGCACGGAATAAAGTCAGACACCGGTGGTTTGTATTGGAAATAACGTTATGTCACTCGAAACTCGTAACCGAAATAATTGCCAAATAATGTATCGCTTATCGTTCGTACGCCAGATAGCAGTTATATTCCTTCGTATTATTATTTTTCTTTTTTTTTTACTTCGATTCGCGGTACAACAGCTATTTACGGTACATGAATCAGTTGCGATAACAGTGATTCATGTGCTCCGAAGCGCTTCAACGAAAAATTACGTAATTGTAATTATTACATTGCCGGTCTGCCGCCCGATATCGTATTACACGTGCAACCGTGGAAACATAATGCAACGAGAAACACTTGAAAATAACAATATGTAACTGCAGATTCTTTTACCTACTGCAGTGTCAATCGAGTACGGTGCAACGTCGTCGATTGTGGAAATTTAATAGAATTGAGTGCATCGTGGTCACTGAGGTCACTATCGAAGCTATTGTATATTATTATTATTATTATTGAAACGGTCGAAATTAATTTCACTGGTCCGCGATTAGGATCGAAACAACACCGAGAATCTTAATCGACGCTGAAACAATATTTAAATAATATTGAAATTTAAATTTAAATTTAAATTTAAATTTTCATTATCATCGGCATCGCATCCAGAAAATGTATTTAAATTCCGCGAAAATGTAAAAAAATCCTCGACAATCTATAAAAATATTTATAGATAGATATATTGTTGTCAATTGTAAGAAAACAATTGGAGTCAATAAGTTGGAATTTTTTTATTTTATTTTTTTTTCGATCAGAGTCTATTCCTTCCATCGTTCTTTGTATTTTTTTTTTTTTTTGCTAAGAATTCTAATATTTCTCCAAAAAATGCTTTCTGTTCTTTGGTGTAAATTTCCAGGCTAGGAGTTGTGAAAGAAAACATTTTCGGTGATAAAATTTGATGGAACATCTTGCAGAGACATTGACGGTGGTGTGAGAAATTGCTGGAACAGGATGGAATGGAAGGCACTTTAATGGCGAGTGCAGGATGCACCGGCAGTGTACGTTGGGATCATAAATTCAACCGTTCTCAAGGTTGTAGCAGGTACTCTATTCGATTATCCCTTTCACAGTTTAGTCCATCACAGACACGAGCAAGAGGATGCGTTTCAACCATTCACTCTACCATAGATATGGGATTGTTTCTTTTCCACGTACCATTTTGTTTGTCTACCTCTCTTTGTTATGATTTGTTTAACCCTCTAACCGAGCTGCGCTCGAGTAACAATATTATTCTAGGTGCTCCAGTTAAAGGAAACATCGACTATGTAAACTTGTTGCCTCTTAAATAATTCTCTAAATAATTCTGTAACATTGTTTATATATTCATAAATATAACTACTGTAAAACTAATTCGATACAGAGATTTTTCTTATCCTGATTAATTCAGCAATGAAAAGGTCAGTCTCTAGATTAAATACATTTAAAATGATTTATATTTTCATTAAAATAATAATTATTTTGGAAGTCTAATTTCTTTCTAACATCACGTATAGTTTCTTCCCTTAAACATGAAAATTGTCTCTCTTCGATAAATAAAATTCCACAAAACTAACACTTACTGATATTTTATAAGAACGTAAAGGGCCTAATAAAGTAAATTATTTAAAGTTGCTTCACCCTTTTAGCGATACAATTAAGTTAATCTTTAAGAAGATGTTTTATTCAGAGAAGATTAATTATTATACATATTTGAAAATGCTTATGAACAAATCATTTGTAAATTTCCTCTGCTTTGATTTCGATTAGAAAATACGATAACCGATATCGTTGTTACACGTGATAACTCACGATAAATGATTCGAGTTCAGAAACGTGTGAAAAATAATACGGAGTTTTCGTTCGTTAATTTTGTCCACGTTTGATCGAAGTCGGCAGAGAGCACTATAGCGCATTCAAATTCCAAGAATCACCCTGCGCGTGTACAGCCGCGAAAATATATACCGCTTAATACGCGGCGCTGTGTGCAAGTGCAATGACCTATGCGCTACGTCTGCGTTGGTTTATATCCCACCCTCTTCTTCACCCTATCGCGTTCCTTCTAGTTTCCCTTTCCAACATCGTCTCGAGCTCCCCAATTTCGATCTTTCATTTGCGCCAGTGACTTCATTGCGACGGAAAGCATCCAGTACCCACCACCCTCCTTTTTTTTTCACATTAATTCTCCTTCGGTCTGCTTTTCCACCGTCGCGTCGGAGACCCACCCCCATTCGTCTAGACCAGTGTTTTTCAAAGTAGGAGGGCGCGAAAGATCGCAGGGAAAGTCGAAAGAAAATTTTCCAAGTAAGAAAATGTCCATAATTTCGAAAATACGTCTATTTCGATCTACACATCGACCATAGCGGTGTATTTTTATTTTGTAATGTTAATTTCTTCGCGAAAGAATATGTAATAGATCGTTTCATAAGTTTCGATAAGAAATGGAGTTATTAAGTTCGTTTGATGAACAGGTGTGAAGTTTTATGTAAATTATGTATGTATGTTTACAGTTGTTCAATGTTGAAGTGTCTTAATATTCTTTTTTTACAATGGAAAAAACGACGAAACTTATCGAACAATTTAGTAAAAAATCTATACGTAATATAGATGTATGGATTGGATCGTTATCTTGGATACAGATCGATCTATGTGCAAAGAGATCTAAAATTCTAACCGATTGCAATCTAAACCAGACCTAACGACTGTTTGATCAATTGTGAATGTTGTTCGCGATTGAAGTGTAAATTTGCACAAAAATTAACGTACGCAACAATCGATGGTAATCAATGGTAAATTATCGTGGAAAAATTACCACAGAAGATTATTGAATAACTCGATTGTATATGTACCGAGTTAAGAATTTTACTGATATTTTCGTACAGTATTTACTCTTTTTCATTTCACAATTTTAATTTTCTTAATCTTCTGGCTCCTTTTTATACTTCTTCCGGCGAATTGCGCAATAGTAAGATAATCATGATTCAAAGCTAATTAAGGAACAATAACCACTGTGTATCGCTCATGGATTTCCCTCTGCTGTGGGATTACATCATTCGCGTCTTTAAAATAAAAAAATATGATTCATCGTGGCGCAGAGAGCCTCGTTAACTAATTATGATTTTATATTACATAGTAACTCTGCTTCTTTCGCTTCTCTATTTCCGCTTCTTCTTTTTATATATTTCTGTTACTTTTTCCATTTTATTGCTACAATTGTATTCATTTTTCTCTCAAGTATTCCGCAGAGAGTTAGCAAACAGAACCCAAAGATTGAAATTAACAAATTACATCGTTACACTTTCGAATGGTTTGCTCTCATAAGCCAATAAGAAAATAATCACTTTATACTCCATTTGGTGAAAAAACAAGGGAACAAAAAACCCAATGAAACGTACATTTATTCAGGACGATGAACTCGGTTGATATTGTGGATGGACGATAACTTAACGATAACGAGGAGCTCGATTTGTAATAGAATACTATTATGTGAAATTAAATCGGATCCGATCGATTTCGTATAATTGGCGAGGGAAGCGTTTCTATGTTAACTCCATGGCCTGTGTTTGGCGACTGACTCACACTGCACAAACATATGTGCAATATATCCTCCCATACAAATTTCACACACAACACACACCATAGATTAACGTGTATATATACGTTACAAGGATGATCGATTATCTACTTGATTTGAATTTGATTCTGTTTTGTGGACAAATAATAGCAAGCTTCCTTTGTTAAACAACAATTATCATTTTTCCAAATTCACGAAAAGAGAAAAGCGTTAAGAATCCGCAGCGACAAATTATCTAAATCCAAATACAATAATTTTCATCCTGAATTATACTCAGTACCCGATTAACGCGTATTTTTATTAAAACGTTCGCGTGTGTATAAACAATGGTGTCTTAAAATTTTAAACGTCCGTGTACATTTATTTAAAGTTAATGGAAAAAGGAAAAATGTGTAAATTGCGTCTAAACGTGTCTAAAATTTGTCAATATTGCGCGTGTGTGAGATGCATCTATGTTTAGATGCATCTAATATGTTTAGATGCATCTAATATATTTAGATGCATCTAAATATGTTTAAGAGCGTTCGGATATGTTGGCTACGATCTGTCTTGTCGAATGTTTATTATTCGTAAAATAACGCGAAGGAGCCGCACGATAGCAAATCAGTGGCTGCAACGTTTCTTATGGGGTATTTTTTGTATTGCAAATTCGAGCTGATCGTGTCGCATACGGTGTGCAGTTCTGCGATGCAGGAGGTTGCAGAAATACGGGCCCATGGATTATACATTCGTTAGGACCACTAACTGTGCCCGACGCGTCAGTTTTTATGTGGCCAGCAGAAACGTGGAAGCTGTGTAACACTACAGTCACTCTTAAGACCTCGATCCCCTACTTATCTGCTACCATAACTCGTGTACAATTTCTTTTTAAACGTGCTTAAAAAATGGTGGCGTTCCAAGTCAGTAATAAATTCAGATATCTTTGCAGCAACGGTTCGAGGGAAAAAACTGAAGAATAAACGAATCAAGAATATACAAAAATTACAATAATTGAAATACAATCGAAGTCAATTTTCAATTCAAATTCAATTCAAATCACAGTTGGAGGGATTAAAAAGAATCTCGATTTCTTTTCTTTACATTTTCTGTGTAATGTTTCAAATATGTCTGAAAATATTAGGCTGAAATACGAATGAAGTTACAAAGATTTTGAAATTTTGTTAAAAAGAAAAATTTACAATTATTACCTAATTTTGAGACGTAGAGAAAAAAAGAAAACGAATATCTCCTGAAGCTATCTTTGTGAAACGAGGACCGGTGTAAGGGACTTGTTAAATACCTTGAGTGCTCGTTCTTTAAAATACACAGAAAACGCAATTGTATCTGTTTGTTGCTACGTGACTGGAAAACGGCTGGAGAGAATGCGATGAAACTTGGAACGTATTTATAGGGTAGCCCGACTTAACCTTTTGCGGTCCAGCTGTGCCCCCCAGGCACAAGCTATGTCTAACATTATGGTCCAATCGTGTCTGGAAGACATATTGAAATTTAAACCAACGTTGTCTGTATAAATTTTACTATCTTTCACGAGTGAAACGTTTACCATCGTATAGTAAAATAAATGTTTGTATATCGTCTCCGTATAAAACTCACGTAACAGAAGTTGTTCATGAATAATCAATTTTACTATTATTAGTCAATTTTACTGAATTACTATTCATTTAGCACTTCGTGTATTAAAAATTCTTTAGATAAATATATCGATTAATTTTCTTTGCAAAATTTAAAACTACTAACGAAAATACCGACGCTATGTTACGACGAAAAGAAATAATATTTTTATTCCTAATTTGTTCCTCCTCGATAGAAGTAAGACTTAAGTCGATACAAAACTTTGTTCTATCCATAAAATTGCTATAACTGTTTAGAGTCTATGTATAACAGGACGTCAATGTTCGTTTAATAATTTTCAGAATTTGAAAAACGAATTAAATACTTTCGTCTTTGAAATTCTGAGGAGAAACGACCCACGGGTAAAAAGTTTGTGCAATTGAGAGGACGTGCTAACATCACGGTGTGGAATCACCACTTCATCGTGCAACGCACTTTACAGACGAGGAGAGTTTAAATTACACGGAAATATTGGGTTACATGCGCTACGATACTACGACAGCGGTTGGACAATAAACGGCTGTGTTAACGCCACGTAGTTCCCTTTATTCTGCATTATTTTTATGCGGCTAACCCGTGAAACGTCGCTGGAAAATCTTGGAAGAGAAATAATAAATGTAAAAGTATATACACCGTTTCTCGGTGACTTCGTATCTTTTTTCTTTTTTTTTTGTAAATTTTTCCATCGAGATATTTTTCGAAGCGCGTTCGTTTTGCATCCTGTTGACGAAATTTGTATGGAAATATGTATATCGGACGTACTGATTCCGCGCACACGATACGTGTTATCTTATTTGAGGAGTCACGCTGGAACCTACACGATTCCTCGACTTTTGCACGAGCATATCGAAAACGGAGCAATATTATTTCTCGCGAGTCAACGTTCGTCGCAGACGTTCGAAGGTTGCTTTAAGAATCGTTTGAGAACGGTGAGATTAAGAAAAAGTTATATTTCCACGAATGAAGTTAACGTACGATGTCGAGTTGCACGAATTTAAGCGAAGTTTAAAAATAAAATGCTAAAATGTTATTGTACATCGAGCTTGGTTAACGAAGTTACATTTACTTATTATTTTTTAACACGTTGACTTCTATGTCATGCATGTACGTGTGTATATATGTAATATATTTTTGTTAAAGTTAATATCAATGTTACTAAAATATTGTTTTCAAATAGTATAAAATCTCGAGTTATAAATTCTAAAAAGGCTTCTCAATTACTATGAAATTCATCAGATCGTGTCGCAAATGTTGGGTTTACATCAATAACTTTTGAAATTTTTGCTTTTGGTAATTTAAAAAATTATTAACTTATGATCACGATCGGTGTTGTTTTTTTCCTTTCTAAATTGTATCGAGAGCTCGGGAAAATCGAGCATTTTTTTTATCAGTGAACCATAGTTCTAGAAACATTCCTGCAAACGATTGAAATATTTACAACTAGCCTTTGACAGTCCAAGAACAAAGGTTTGAAAATGTAATATTGACTTTCTAATGAGATTTCGCAGAGTGATAGAGAATGAGATACTGGTAAATTATAATAAATGTTAATACCAACTACCGGTGAGCCACTATTCGGTGTTTAATACAAAATTATTCGTATAATAAACAAAAAACTTAAACAATACAAAAAAATTGTTTTGCCTTCTTTTATTCAAAATAACTTGAATTTTAATAAATACATTTATTTAAATTTCGATGTACTGATTGATTTAAATTAATTTACAAACGTGAAATATACACACACATATATATATATATATATATATATATATATATATATATATATATATATATTTATTGGAAACAGAGTTGTAACCAAGGCTGAGACACGTGCCCCAGGGCGCCACGTTACGAGGGCGCTCTTAAGAGTTACGAAATTAAATTAACCACTCTAACACGTTTCTGTCCACGTAGTTCGGGTAAAAGCTTTTTTACGACAACGATGTAAAATACTCGTTGCGCACGTGCATCTGGCGTAAAGCAAACGGGTGAAAAGAGCCGTATTACATTTTTCCCCCCGGCGTCGAAGTATTTAAGCACGACTCGCAAAAAATCCTAACCGAGCTCGCACCTGAGTCGAAGGAATAACGGTTAAGCAGGCAAACGTTTCACGTTATGGCAATATTTAAACTTTTATAAAAATTCTTTCCGTTCGTTGTCACTTCAGTTTCGTATTTCTCGACGAAAATTTCGACGTATTTTTCGACGAAAATTTCTTTCCGATAAATGAAATTCTACGTACTTTGAAAAACAAAAACAATATGATACTTCCAAGTAGAGTCGAACAACGTTAACCGCTACATTAATTTTTCATACTTAAGGATATCCACGATATTGGTTCAAACCTTGGTGTAAAAAATAGAAACATTCGATAATTTCTCGATGTACTTGTTATTTTATACTATTACTGACGAGAGTAACGTTATTTGAAAATAATTTACAAATATTAGAATTCGTGTCTCGTAGGTACTGGTCATCAGTGACCATCGTGCCAAAAATTTCCATATTTAAGGATATCCACGGTATTTGTTCGAACCGTAGTGTAAAAAGTAAGAACACTTGTTATTTTATACTATTACTGACAAGAGCAATGTTATTTGAAAATAATTTACAAATATTGGAGTTTGTGTCTTGTAAGTGCTTTAGAGAATCGTTGTAATTTTGAAGCACCTATCGTCAGTGATCACAATAACGTTTAGCGTGTTAAACAATCGCAGGTTACGCCCAAAGAGTTCTTCTAAGAAACAACAGTATCGACGCGGTGCGGTGTGCGAATGTGCTTTCCGTGTTCACTGTGTATCACGTGCCTGCCGTGCCCATGGAAATTCGTGGGTGGTGCCGAATAAACTATTATCGATTGGTCACTAGCGAAACGTGCGTGGCAGTTGGTTGTAGTACGCATCGTATCGAACCGGATGGGCATTCGGTCGATCAATAACTTGTTCAGTCGCACGAATCACTTTACGTGTTCCATACGGAAATGCAATTTGGGATTGGGCGCGAAAAGCGGTTCACCTGGCAATTCTGCAGAGCAGTGGCTCTCAAACATCGCTGTCCCTTGGATTCCCTCGATAAAAAAAAATTTACCACGGACTCCCTCGATATAAGAAAAATTTGTCCTGGATTGTCTACATAAAGAAAAATATGTCACGGATTGTCTACATAAAGAAAAATCTGTCGTGGACTCCCTCGATAAAGAAAATTTTGTCGTGGACCTCCTCGATAAAGAAAAATTTTTTGCGGACTCCGTAGATAAAGAAAAATATGTCGTGGACTTCCTAGATGAAGAAAATTTTGTCGTGGACCTCCTCGATAAAGAAAATTTTGTCGTGGACCTCCTCGATAAAGAAAAATTTCTCGTGGACTCAGTAGATAGAGAAAAATATGTCGCGGACCTCCTCGATAAAGAAAAATTTCTTGCGGACTCCGTAGATAAAGAAAAATATGTCGTGGACTTCCTAGATAAAGAAAATTTCGTCGTGGACCTCCTCGATAAAGAAAATTTTGTCGTGGACCCCCTCGATAAAGAAAAATGTGTCGTGAATCTCCTCGATAAAGAAAAGTTTGTCACGAACTCTCTCGATGAAGAAAAATTTGTCGCGGACCCCCTCGATAAAGAAAAATTTGTCCTAGACTCCCTAGATAAAGAAAAATGTATCCCGAATTATGCTAGAATTAAATTATTTAATTTTCTTTGTACCATCTCTTAAAGATTGTCTCTACTTTTAACCAAATTTAATTCAATTCAAATTATTTCCTATTGTTTCAATTTAAACTTTTCACGCTTTTTTTTTTTTACTAAGCGCAAAACTGAATATACTCTTTCAATAAATAGATTTTCTTTAAATTTTTCTTTCTGTCGTACCAATAAAAAATTCTACAGATACAGTCCGTTAAGTGCATCGAACTGCACCTTTCTATTTCCTTGCAGTCTATGAATGTATCAAACATTCAAAGACCGGAGGAAAATTAATA
This sequence comes from Ptiloglossa arizonensis, assembly GCF_051014685.1. Taxonomy (NCBI): domain Eukaryota; kingdom Metazoa; phylum Arthropoda; class Insecta; order Hymenoptera; family Colletidae; genus Ptiloglossa; species Ptiloglossa arizonensis. Next base: position 16,251,913 of record NC_135048.1, on the reverse strand, counting down.
TTTTTTAAATTATCAGTGTTATCTGTAATACGTGCGATAACAACACAGACAATAAATAGTAACGTTACTGTTTCGTTAATTTTAAGAATTGGGAATTTTTGACATAGCTATGACGTACGTTTGAAAACTCTTAGTAATTTCGATCAACGATCAAGAACTGACTCGACACGGTACGTTGAAGCGGTACATTATTATTATAAAAGGAACAACGAAGGTATAACCTTAACCGTTACGAAGCAAGGTATTTGAATCAACTTATTCGTTAATGATATGAAAAAATCGGGCCAAATCTGTTCACGAGTTGCGGGCAAAACCTTCTAACGCGAGGCTTTCTTGTCTTCGAACTGTTACTGAATCTAAGCGTTATGAATTATGTAGGTGGTGCGCGCATAAATTAAGACCCGCTCGCGGAACGATCGTTGAACTAAAGCTCATCGGCCCTGACCGTCGGCATCGTGAGCCTTCTTCGCGATTTTTCCAGCAAAATTTCACTATCCGCGACGGAACATTTGTCTCCTATCCAAAATTAAAATATTCGAGGTTCAACGCCAAATCTACCAACCGGTGAAAAAGACTGATACCGACTGCTTCGACAAAGAAATTTACTTTAAATTCCATAACATATTTTCAAAACACACGACTTCTTCTATTCTATGGATACGATCGATTTCATAAGTTTCTCTTTTTCTTCATCGATTCTCCTGAGATACAAACGAGGAACACTTTAATATAGTGAAATCAATCGATGGTTCTAGTGTTGAAGAAGAGTACACAGTACTTCTTTCGAGCTGAAGAAAATGCTAATATTCGAAAATTTTTTCCAACGATACGCAACGATCGAAATAAATGTTTCATAGGTACATTAAAAGTGCACACTTTGAACAATATCTCTGTAGATTTTCGTGAAAAAATATTAACAAGTATAGAAAATACGAGGGTTCTTGTATTACATTATTCAAATTTCTTAATCGGAGGCTAATGTGGATTGATTTCTTTGGTTCTAGTGATTGGAATTGAATGAATTTAGAATATTTCGAAACTTGAACGAACGTGACGATTGGGCAAACGTTTAAGAATGGAACGAAGCAAATTAAGCTGCAAATAATCTAGAAGTCTTCCTAGGGTTAATGTAGGCGGCAGCCATTTCGATTATGAGACACAGGGAGGAAGACTTCGTCGACGACCTGGATAGTTTAATTGATTAAAGCAATCGCCCAGCAAGCCACATCCGAGTTTGAATCCCGGTTTAGTAATCCGATCGATTAATTATTTCCCTCCTGTATTAACCAAATGTTAATAATCCTGCATTAACATTCCGATATACTTTATCATCGTGGAAGCGCTAGAAATTAAAAATATCTCGTAGATTGTATATTTGGTTTCATTCTAACACTCGTGAGTCCATTTATACCATTAATACTTTCACGAATATACTATAACAAATATAAATATTGTTCCAGAAGGTAAATCGTTTCTATGTAATCGATAAGTTTAAATTACACCGAGTCTTAATTGATCGATATTGAAATTAATGAGGTAGAAATTCTTTTACTCGTTTTATTTTACACTGTATGTGTAATTAACGTTTAGTGTGTACAGTACACTTCATCGAATGTTATTGTAAATATTAATTTTCAAAATTGATCCGCTATTTTATCACGATAGAGTATGTATTGTGGTTTGATAAAAAATCGTAATTTTTGCATCTGGGGACTCTGGTGAAACTTGTTCATACTCTGTCAAACGGTTCACGCATTATTGCTGACAAACGCGAAACGTTTGTCAAACTCATCGAATCGCGGTACTTTACATATTTTCTCATTCCTTTGTCACAAAGAATGCTTTGTAGTGCGTGCTTGTGATTGCTTTGAGAAAGTACGTCCCTTTTTTTTACAACGACAATATAAATTTACAAAATCGTAAGCTCGAATTCTCAAAAACCAATGTTCGAATTTTAAAGTAGAAATAGATATCATTCTATGCAGAGGAACTAAATAACAATTACCATCTGTAATAAATCGTTATTTATTCATTTTTGAAACACCTGTTTCATTTAAAAAAACACTAAACTGGAGAAACACTGGATGGATAGTCAAAGAGAATTATAATCTATTTGTACGATTGTAATCGATTAATATAAATTATAACGACGGAAAAATAATTAAATTTGAATATCGTTTAAATATCAGAAAGTGAATTGAAATTAAACGAACGAGATGTGATTCAATCAAACTAATTTCTATAATTTTTTAACGACCTGATAGTAAATTTTTACACAAATAATAGTTAAAGATAAATAAGTGTTTAAATTTAAATTGGTAACTGTAAGTTATGATTCCTATAAAGAAAATTGTATCATACGAAATGCATACGTACGTACATACATTGTATTCGATGAGGTTCATCAAACAGAAGCATTTCGTTTGTTTTGTGTCTTGTTTTCAGAGTCAAGTTTGACCTTAAATTCTTCAAACGGCACCGCATACCCTTTTTTGTACTATATTATAACCGATAAAGTGACAAATTCAATGACCAGTAACAAGATGACCTTTAAGTGACTTCAATAAGTTACAATAAACGACAATACAAAGAGCTAACCATTACTAGTGCTCCAGGTTGTAATCGTTCTATGAGCACAGAAGTTACAAGCAACAATGCAGGTTTTAAGACTGAAGATCGTTTTGACGTCACGTTTGTTACGGATCATTGAATGCCTCTTTTCATTAGCTGCAACACAGTGCACAAAAACTAAGCGGTGTCATTTTTTTAAAAATTCAAAATTACCTTGATATCTTTAAAAATACAAAACACCAAAAAAAATGAAACGCTTTCGTTCAACGAGATCCATTGAATAGAACATACGTTTAATATAAGTAAAAGTTTAATATAAAAGAATAAGAGATTGATTATTATTATTAAGGAGTGAATGTATATATTATTGTTTTCACGAAGAGAAAAATTTGTAATAAAAATATATGTAAATTCAGAGATTACATTTTTTTTTCTAAGTCATAGGTATTTCATGTAAAACGGTTATTTATGAAGTGATTAAATAAGAAGTTATTTCGAGTGACAGTTCTTATTGACTCATCTTTTATATTTGAAGAGTGATCACAGGTATGTTTTTATATTTAGAAAGTGATCACTCTGTGTATTGTATTATTACGATATATATGACGGAATGCTCGTCGCTATAAATGATTCAATCTAGAATTATTCTACAAGAAAATAAAGCGTTTACGTTTCATATGTTTTAATCGTTATAATTTATATATATAAATAACTTGTTGTAATATTTAATTTCCTTATTTACGTTTTTACGTATTTGATAAATTGCACATGAATTGTAAATGTGTTTCGTGTGTTTAAAAATAGATCCACGAAACGCGATTTAAATAAATTTTAATTAATGGAAAAAGTAGATCAAGCGTCTAACCGTCTTTCGATAAATTTTAAGCGACGATGTTGTAGGTACAGATTAATCAGACATCGTGCGTTAAAAATAGTAGATGTTTGCATCAGGCTTAGATCAGTGAATTTCCATTAGGAGAATAATTTTTAATTTAACGACAATCCTTTGAAAATTGTATCATTATATTGCATTATATTTTTATTCCATGTACAAATACACGAAAAAGTTTCAAAGTCTATTCTAACGATAAACGATTCCATTTTTCTCAATGTATTGTTATTTTAATAAAATATTTATTACGATCGATGTGCTCCGGTATTGCCTGTACAATTTTTATATATTCAATATGTCACGTTAAAGTTGGTAACGTGTTGAAGAATAGACGACACGTCACTAGACCGAGGAAACGCGACGAATGTGTACACATACATATGTTATAACTCAATTGTTCGTCGAAGTTTCATTCACCTTGCAAGTGGAATATGTAAATTTAATTCGAACAAAGAGAAGTCAGTTGACGTAAGAAATATCTGATTCGCTGCAATTCAGACATTGTTCCACGCTTCTGACTTGTCAAAGGCCGGTCCCGATGCGGAATTAATCAGCAGTAACATATAATTAAGAAACAATGATGAGAAAAGACATTTCTTGACGAAACGTACAAGAAACGTGTGTTGCAATAGGAAAGAAAAAAACGTCGCGAACAATAGAATAGAATCGTACCTTATAAATTCATAAATGTATTTTACTATTTGTCTATTTTCATACTTGCAATAAAAACAGACTTTCAGCTACGTTTACGAACAATTAAAAATACTTTTACAGAACGTAACAGAATCGACAATGACGAGAGTTTCTGAACAATGTGCGATGTTTTGAAAATACATTTATTAAAAATCTCGTATCTCCCATACTCGCTATCAGAGGGAAACCGGTCGATTTGAATTTCGCGCTATTTTTAAAACTTCAAACCGATTAATCTGAAACTTGACATATGACGTTTGGACAGATGGAAAATTAATTATGGAAAAGTACACGTTGAAATAACGGGTGTAAATTATACAGGCGTATTACGAAAAATTGTGATCTTTAACGCTAATGATTTGGGAAAAAAAAAGAATCGACCGGTGATGATTGGGACACCCTCTATATAAGATCGTCTCTCTTCCTTTTACTTCCTTGATTATCTTAGTTGTCGTCAAAGTCTTAATAAATCTTGAATGTCTTGAATATTACCATATATCTGGATATAAAAAATATCGAAAAAGCGTTGCAAAGTCTATAAAATTTAAAATAGACTCACAAATAAATTTTGACCATAGTAACGAGGAACTTTAATAACGAAAGTATTTTTAATTGCTCACCACTGGTCAGAAGCAATAAGAAGGTGAGGTTCGGAGGTGTGACGTTAATATTGTAATTGGCTTTTGAACAGTGATAGGGCTTGAAATACTGAACGCATGTATGGATTTAGACGTAAAGACATACTATAATACTTCAATGCAGTGGTACTCAACTTATTTTAGCTACTGGATTGAAAAAATAAAGCAACGCTTTCTGTGGATCAAATATTGGGCAAGGGTGGGTATAATGTTTCAATTCAACGTATTACTAAATTTATAAAAAAAAAAAAAAAATGAAGATCGATTAAGACGACTGCCTACCAACACGCAAAATTATTATTATTTGTAAAATTAGAAGTCACCTTCTGAAAATAATTATACAACATAGATGGACTCGTGACTCAATTTTTCTGAAGTTAAATACCGAACAAAGATGTCTCCGATTGTTTAAATCTTTCGTATTAAATATAAACTGCATATACGTTTATCAGCAAAGAAAAGAATAGTTACAATTATTATTGTATTATTTTTAAGAAATTTCTTCAATTAAATTCCCTTTGGTTATTCCCATGGGAAAAATTATTGCATTTCAAAAGTTTCTATCCAAGTAGCCTTTCGATCATTTGCTCACAATGTGCTAAATTTAGCGCAACTCGTAGCTGCCAAACGGACCAACGCGGCAACCTGAACCCAACGTTAAAAAATTGTAATTATTTCAATCTGTTCACGTACCGAAAATCAAATTTTTATCTCAAAAGATGAGAAGATTACCAGCAAAAAAGATTAACCTGGTGTCGATCCATCTTGGTTCGTGTAATGTAATTATGCGAACTTTTCCCGTCGACGAATAATTAATTAGTCGGCATTTAACGGTGCTAATGCGGTTTGGCATGACCTACGAAAGAGATGCTTTTACCTTAGAATACAAAGCGCGTGCATCTCCGAGGGTGGTTGCTATACACCGCGTATCCACCGGTGCATACATTTTCATAAAAATGCAGAGATCCGCTTTCTTTCCTGTTACCCGCCTGCGGAACGCGATAACGCGTTCTGTGTTACGTTCTCATGTTAATTCCAACAATAAAGTCGGATGTTGAAAATAGTCAGTCGGTTGCATTTCGTGCATTCCTGGATCACTTGGAACCAGCGGCCAGTGTTCCATGGTTTTTTAAGCAGGGGACACGTGCAGGGTGTACGTAAAGTTCTTGTCTATTTTGATGAAATAATTTCAGTTTTATTCGTTTCGTTCTGGAAATTTCTTAGAACGAGTAGAGAGAAGCGTGCGATCCAATTTAACGAATCCAAAGAGAAAAGACAAGGAGTTATTAAGTATCATTTTGTTATATAAAAGTATTTAACAATTTAAAAAAAATCTGTTCATTTTAATCGTATAATTATTAACGAAATAAAATTTTAAAGAGAAAATTATTTTCATTTGCAATTTATGCACAATTGGGTATTCGAAATAACGAATTGTCCATTAAAGTGATCGTAATCTATAGAATACGAATATTAAATATAGTGTTCAAGAGAACGAATCTCAAAATAGTAGTCGTTGATAGTAAATTATTTTGTTAAAAAAAAACGACGTTAAATATTTGTCTTTTATGTTTTAGAAAAATTTAGATTATGTTCAACCGCTGCAACAGACAGAATTTGATGTTTTTTTACAATGTTACTTTTTCTTATTTTTTAACATTGTACACGTTATATCTAACTAAATTTTATTAAAATTATCAATTTAGTATCACTCGTGTTGTCAGGCTGGTAATAGCAATTAAACGCATTTTTTTTTTTAAGCATTCCCATGGACATGATACGGAAGTGTATTTTAGGTTATGTAGGATAGGTTTTAATAACAGCATTTCAGCTGCACCTCACCACTTATGCATGTATGTACTTTCTGTTTTATTCGTTTTATATTCATGTGTCTGTACCTATACACTTGGGTGATAAAGATATTAAAATGTTTGTTTTATAAAGTGACCTATTTGTACTATCATCTGATTTCACTCGACAAAAGCGTGGATGAATTTCAGCTAATGTTGGGTTTTGTTTACATTAGTTTTCTTCGCCATATTATTTTAAAGAATACTTCGAAAAGATCGGTCAAAATTCTTTTTTGTGTTAATAACCGAGATTATTTTTATTTACCGATTATTGAAGAAAATAAAAGATCAATATTTTAATAATGCATTGTGAAATGTTATTATTGTATAACAACAATTTTATAAAAAAAGAAAAAAAAACGCTATATACTATATTTTTGTTTTATACTTATGACTTTGTAACTTTAAGGAAATTTGAATAGTATGAATAATAAAATTAATAAAATATCACCTGATTTGTGAGGTTTCATTAATTACTAAATCTTTGTTATAAACGCATTGTAAGCGAGCTTTAGTAAACCGGTGTTTCCTCAAAGTCCTCTCTAACTCCCTCTCACGGTAAAAATTTTGCAATGTTACGAGACATAATTTAATAAATGTGTCACCAAAACAAACTCATTTGGACTGTAGAATCGAAAATTAGAGTAGAAGAATTACAAAATTTGGAAATTTAATTTGTAATAACTTTTATCATCTCCGTTTTTACTATAAAAGCGACCATAAACGATATATCGCGTAAAGAGTCTTCTGAGGGAGCATCAACTGCCCCCCCCCCCCCCCACTACAAGAATTTTGCGATGTTACGCAGTTCATATTTATAGTTTGGACCACTCCACGAAATTTCTCCGAGCCTTTTCCCGTGACGCGGTAACGAACACGCATAATTCACTTTTTATCCGTATGAAAGAAAATACAATAGAAAATTTACAAACCAAATTGAAAATCGTGGAAAAAATTAAAAAACGGACAAATATACTCTTGAAAGACTCTCATGGAATCGTTCGACTTCCCGATACGAAAGAAAATCATGCAAGATCGTATTCATAGTATCGTTGTTTTTTAAGCCACTCTCGGCTTCAAAGAGATACAACACTCTTCGAACGGAAAGTCCACGATCGGCTTTTCGAACGGTGGTTAGATTTTTTTTCGGCTTTCGTCCCGCTGCACGGTGGCGGATTACAGGGGCTGCGGCTTACCGCATTCGCTCTGCTTTCATTCCTGCCTCCGGCGGCGGGATCATAGCACTTTACTGCAGCAGAAAATACAATTAAGCACAGCGTCTATCGTCGCTCTGCGGTTCGCGGAGTGTGCACCTAGAGTTACCGACCGAGGAAAATTCGCGGCCACCTTCTCCGTGAAGTCTCGATTTTACTTCCTGTTACACATTACGCTCGCCACGAGCGCGTTAATTGGCGAATTTCGCGAATGTTTCATGAAACGCGACGCCAGTTTTCTGAATTGCGAATCGTGAAAGCTGTGTTTCCTCTCTCCGTTGATACCCTTGCGACACAGTCATTGGTAGTGTGTCCAAACGAAAGAAACCTACTGGTCGCTTTCCATTGCCTCAGTGTCTCCCTCTTTTGTTACAACTTCGAAATAACCTCGCGCGGAAAGTTTCACGTAAATCTTTAAATGCAATTAACTTTCGTCGGGAGTTTATTACTCACGGAATTCCTAAACGTTGGTTTAAGCGTTCGATTAATTTGAACGTTTGAATCTTTTATCCGTAATTTGGAAGACTATTTTCAACGTGTCTTCGTAATTAACGTTTCAAGTTTCTAAGGTTTATTTTTAGACGCATCTCCTTGTTACGTAACTTGTAACGCTTTTGAATTGATTTATCTGAAAAAAATGTACTATATGCTTCGAGACATTTACCAGACCGTGAATATCGTTTACGATTATATGTTATTTATGGAACATAAATTGTCCGGTTACATTTGAACAGCACGTAGGATAGCTCTTTGGTAACGTATTCGCCCAAAGTACACGCGCTATAAACAGAACGTGTCAAACACATGTTGTTTACCTATCTCGGTTTTATCAGCGAAATTACGAATTTCGTTGTAAGTTTGAAACGAATAAAATTAATTTGATTAATTTGTAGCGTAATACTATCAATGAATGCTAATTTTATTTGTAATAAGAGGAGGTATTTTTTAGATAAGAACAAGTGTATAATAACGACAACTATAAAAATACACATTAATATATCATTTGGAATGTGATTTGAAAATACATAAAATACTTTGGTAAAAAATTAAAATTTTTGATGCTGCTTGAATTATACTATTACTTTGTATTTCGTAATCTAAAAATGTTATCTAAAAATGTTAGAATCAGACTTTGTTAAATTTTTTAAACGATTTCAACTGCCTTGTATGCAACCACTTTCGTATCTTTGATTTTAGAATTATAACAAGACGTTAAATATTTTAATGTTTGACATCACGAAAACAAAATGAAAACAGTTAAGTTGCATATTACGAATTTTGTTATTTCTCTAAATTACTAGATATAGTTCAATAATTAATAAATAATGACACTTAGTTACTATTAAGTAGAATGGTTAATTTAATTTATTATAGAATTATCACTTGCATGATATATCATTATGTTGTTCATATGTTGAAAATTGTTATGTGATAACATAACACGAGTCAATGTATCTATTAGATGATGCTATGGAAATGAAAAATATTGCAATAACATATTTCACGTCAGAAAATTATATGTGGCAAAATATTATATTTATGCGAACTGCTTTTCTTGGTATCGTAATAATTTCGGTGCATTTTCATTTGGTGAAAGTGGGCAATAAATGAGTCGTAACTCCGATAACTACGAGAGAAACACATAAATGCCGTATTCGGTTGCAATTTTAATAAAATTTTGTAGTCAACAAATAAAAATAAAAGTACGTGCAACAAAACAGAAAGCTTTAATTATTTTAATAATGCTTCTTCCCGAAGTTGTAAGTCAATATTTAAAGTCAATTCGTAAATCGAAAACGTCCAATTGTCATTTTATGTGAATCCAATCATTTTCGATAAAATTCGTTTTCTTTGTTTAAACAATTAATAAATAATTATCGAACGATAGCTTAAATGACCAACGTAAACTGTATTATTTAAATTTTGTTACAATTTACGTAATGAAAGCAAAATTACGAATTATTTATCAAACAACCCTCTATATAATTCCAAGGTTTCTTTTTATATCAAGGACTTTCTTTGCATATCAGTGCCAGTGTCCAAACAACTTTTTCTGGATGATTACTTTTGGAGAAAAGAGCGAAAGTTACCACCTATCTACAAGAAATTACAAGGACGCCCATAAACCTTTGAATATTCACAGCGAAAAATTGTTATTTCGCAATATGAAATTTTACGATAAACTTTAAATAATTAAGAAACACTTATTGTAGGATAAATGTTCTTCACTGATCGAAGAGAGAAAAATATTTCTATAAAAAAAAATAATAAAATTTGTTTCCTTCTCAAACAATATAATGAAAATTGTATAACAAAAAATTTTGTTCGCAAAAACGAATCGTAAAAGGACAATTAACACTTTGCCAACCACTCGAGTCACACTTCCCTGAATACGTCATAATTTGAAATTGTAATACGGTGCATACATACGATACAATGATAAAAAGAGTATTTAAAAACCATTTGAACAGTCAATTTACATTTTTGATCTCGGTGAGCCGAGAATGCAGTTGCTTAAAAAGTAGAATTTACCGGTTTGGTCAGCAACGTGTTAATTACTACCTCGGTTAATCCTTTCTTGTATAGGAAGCCTCTTAGAGATGCATTAAACAAATAAAAAAATTCGCATGCCCGGCCGACGAGCGCTAAGCTTTCCACCGGCCGGCGAAATTCTCGAGTATCGTTCGAGATTGTACATTCCACCAGAATTACACTAGGATTCTCGGGACACTCGCACAAAAATTTCAGCGCCGTAGCGAAAAAACTGGAGAATCGGTAGAAATCAACTCACTATTATGCACCGGCACCGGGAAACGTGGTCCAGGCAGGTAGCCGTCACAGAAAGAACACCACTCGACGAAAAGCCGGCTCCCGGTCGGTCAGCTGGAGAAATCGTTCTCGCGACCGTTGTTCGTTTGCGTGCGCAGACTCGGACCGGTTCCCCTCGCGTTCGCAAAACGATCGTACGAGGGCCCCGTGTATCGAAACACACAGAGAGACAAGAGAAGAGTTCTTGCAGATTTAAAACAGCGGGCGTGGCGTTTCGCGACCGACTGGCAGACTGCCGGCCACCGGATGTCGCCACCAGACCGTTGCCGATGACTCACGCCACCCTCGTCGAGCTCTCGGCTTGATTGGTCCTTTCGCAACCCCCACCCCGAGTCTCGGTCATCGCTCGGGGCCCCCCGTTGCTCCTCTTGCCGCCGCCGTCGTCGTGCTGCGCTTGCCGTCTGCCCTGTGTTCGTGAAGATAGCGATCTGGTACGTAGCGTGCCAGGATCCGTGAAATCGCTGAATTTTCGAACCTTTAGCGGCCAAATATCGGAACAACGCGGTAAATGGTAGGAAACCACCCTATAGAAACTTTGTATTCGAACTTGTTCGTATTACCCAAGCATACGGCTGCGGAAGATAGCTACGATGTCGACCAACCTTTTTCGATAGGACTTTTCTAACCTATGTTCGGCATGGTAACTCGAAAGAGTCGGTTGCCGAGCATTTTAAAAGTACGTAGAATCGAAACGTAGTGATTCGTTGTTAAAACGAAATATGTATATATGTGGAAACAAAGAAGAATTGTTTCGAAACGAGTTCGACACACACAGTGTCAAAGATGTCACGGAAAAATATGTATATATTGATTCTCGAGCTGTTGGAGCGTTGTCGCGGAAAAAAAACAAAAATTGGATCTACGAAGTAAGGTATTTGACAGAGCAGTATCGCTGATTTTACTCCGTTGTCGATTGTAGGAGTATTTTCCTCCTACTAAACTCTCTTCGTGACCAACCACTGGTTATTTGGAGTAATGATTATTATTGGAGAAGAAACAACTAAAGTAGGTAAATGAGAAACCTATAAAAATCGTGGTATCTCGATCTCGAAAACGTGAAACTCGATTTCTGGAACGGAAGACGACCGGAACCACAGAAGCCACGTACCCGGCTCGCTACCACCTCATGCATATTGATACGCGCAATGCTCAAACAACTTTCGACCATCCGCTCCTTATTCTGGATTAGCGTTCGACATTCTCGACGCGTTAGGGGAATAATGCTGTTCCCTCGTGCCACAGACCATGCGTCACACTGCCCCCCTTCATCTTTCGCTATACACATTTACCGGACCCTGCTATTTTTCCCCCCTCCGTTGCTCGTTGTTCATTGTTATTACGGCGTTCCGTTTATTCCGTGTCTATTTACATATGTATGGAGAAGCCATATACGTGCACAGGACACGTCATCTAGGACGATAAGCTCTGTAAAATTTTGCGATCGCCATCCTCGATGCTCTTACGGAGGGATTAATAGAGCATGAAATTGCAAAGCATCCGCGATTGTATTCCGTTCGCCGATGCAAAGTGCACTTCGCTGTCTCCCGAATTATCGGAAACGGAAGTTCGGTTCTTTTAAAGTCTCGAACGGGAAGCGTTAACTCTTTTCTAGCGACATCTCGCGAGCTGAAATATTCCGTCGACTTTTCGGTAAGACGTTACAGCCTAGCTAATACAACTTGCCTTCGGTAAACGCGTGGGAGCTAGATACTGAAACGACTGCTCTTCCTTGTTATTGTCGTCGGAAGATTGCACGATGGTATTCCCATTAGCAAAAATCCGAAGAATACAAGTTGAACGATCGGTAACGATGTACCTGTTCGATTATTCCGGTAGAACTAGTCGGATAATCGGTGTACTGTTTTATGTTACTTCTTCTAAAAGGGAATTTATGTTATGCACTCTTTATGCATTTTCTTATTCTTGGACATTACGGTAGAATTTTATTTGACTTCCAGTGAGGTTTTGGTTGGTACTTTTTGTCATTCAAAACCTCCATTATTCGAAGCATTAAGGGAATGTTCAATTCTTTTATATTTTTATTATTATTATTATTATTATTATTATTATTATGTCTTAATTAAGCAAATTAGAAGAAAGTGTACACGTTGTAACAGAATAATTACGTAATTGCTTAAAGATAAAGTACAATTGAAAATTGCTTTTATACTTAATTTCAAAGTTTTATAATGACCTTCTGCTTGCATAAAAGATATCAAACATGCTTTATTGTTTTAAAATTGATACAAAGTTGGGACTAAGTATATTTGAGAGCATCAGATTTGCTACTCCAACTTTCAGACTACCCTGTTACGAGGTTTTTAACGTTGTCGCATAGCCATAAAGGAACAAATTATTTACAACGATCGTTTACCAAGTTAATCTTATCGTACATAAATCCCAATGACGCAGTAAATTTTTCTCATACGAAAATTGATCACTGAAAGAGACGTAAACGTTTTATGTTTTTCTAAAGAATATTTACAATATGCAATTTGCATTATCTATTATAAAATAATACGTAACGTCTCTTGATTATGAAAGAGCGAAATGTTGTTTCGATAAAAAAAAGTAGATCCGTATAAAAATACTTCACTCCTATAAAGATCGAAGAGTGCACGAAATTTTTGAACCGCACTGTACGCGCACTCGCAGGTATAGAGCTCGTTATAATTAGTGGATAAAAATAAGACAAAAACTCCGGTATTAAAATAAAGTAGGAAACAGTAAAGGCTTCTTTTAATTAGGGAGAATAAATCTTTGCAACCGTTTGAAGCATTAGAAATTCAGACCACGTCGGCAAGTATCCCCGAGAAACTTTCAGCTCCGTGCGGCATTAAATATGCTAAAAAGAATTTTTCTTGTATCAGAGTGAAAGTGTTGAATTGTCAGGTAATCATTAAACGTTGTTCTTTCAACGAATATTTCGATGCACTTGGAGTGATTCTTCCAGCGATTAATAATCGGAGAAGGGAATATTAACAAGAAGAAAACGTCGCGGTGAAAGAAGAGGGAGGGAGGGAGGGAAAGAGAGAGAGAGAGAGAGAGAGAGAGAGAGAGAGAGAGAGAGAGAGAGAGAGAGAAGGGCTTATATCTGTCGTGTCTGAGAACAAGACTGGTACCGGTTTCTGGACCTTGATAGAAAGTTCGTACAAACTGGAAGGACACGAAATTCACGAAATTTTGCTCACTTTTGCAGTTAACTCGATGCACAGAAATTGCATCGCAACAACGTGACGCGAATAATCGATAACTAATTAAAATAAACAGACATAAAGAAAACCTGCTCCACTCAAAGCACCGTTTCCTACGAAATGTTAGTTTTTCGTTCAATCATCTCGTATTTTGTCACGTGTAAGTTGTCAAGTTTTGTAACCATTTAATCGTCGTGACACAATTTATTGCAAAGTAAAATAGTTTGAAGAAACGAAACGGAGAAAGGTACGCTACGAGCGTAATACCATTTAAGCTTTCGAGGTGAGTTGAACGAATTGTTTCAAACGAATTCCAATAAAATAAAAAGACAACTGACATACTTACGAGAGACGAGACTGGTAATAAATAAATAAATAAATAAATAAATAAATACAGAAATGATTAAACGCTGGAAGAAAATCGTAGTGTCGTTAATACTACTACGAGTAGTGTTAACTAAATATTCTTATGTAAATGAATCCACAAAATTGAAGCTGTTCGCTAAATTTTTACCAGCTACTCCTCAGAGTCTACAATATAAAACTATACTGTAATATTTAGCCTAAATGAATGTATTCCGTGCAAAGGACACCCCCTTGATACTTATCCAGTGATATTGTAAAATCCAAAAAAAAAAAAATTCAATTACGAATCTGTATAAAAGAGAACTGTATAAAAATCGTATTAAAATTAAAAGAGACCAACTGTCTCAGGAACGTAATTTTTGTTATTGTGTGCTTGATCACTTTTTCATCGAGTCGGCCATTGCGTACGCTCGTTTAAATTAAATACATGAGCCGTTCCCGACTATTCGATCTACAAACAAAGAGCGCTAACGAGTACGCGTGCTATCCGACAATTACATTAAAAGGACTGGCAGAGGAACCCAGGAGGGAGAGGGGGGGGGGGGGGGTGAAACATCGTTCGAAACTGCTGATCCACAACACGTGCCAGTATTTGTGCAGTCTTTTGTGCGTGTGTGCGCGTGTTGGGCGTCAAACTTGAATCGACTGACATTTTCCTTTCTCGCCTTGGCCACGGTACACTTAGGGGGAGCCCTGTTTTAATCAGTAATGTTTTATACAGTTTTGTTCAACTTCCGAGGGGAAAGTGGAAGATCAGAGAAAACGAGACGAACATGTAACACGCATTAGCAACAGTCCCTTTAAACATTATCGCTTAAGTGTTGACTGTCGTTCGTATAGAGAAACTCCTCGTTAAAAGTCCGGATTTCTCCCTCGATAAAAGTCTCTGGAGATTTCTAGATCGAATTTCAACGATTAATGAAAATGTTCACTTTCGTATTTCGTCGTTGCACCTTTCCAAGTAAAGTATCAATGAGTGTTCAAGGTGATCGGTTCACTTATGGTAGCACGGACGAGTTTCTTTTCGCTGGATGCATAACGTAATCGTTTTATTCACAGGTGGTTTTCGTTCCAGTTCGTATCTCGTGTAAAGATTTCAGAGGTTCGCGGCACAGTTGAACTAACAGTGAGTCACTATAGTCAGACCAAAATCAACTGGCTGGTCGAACGAAGCAACTCGAGGATTATCCCTGCCATACTGTCAGGCTAGTTTGACGCTTTGCGCAAACCTGCAGGCTGTGTTTCTCGAACGAAAAGACCAGCTGGTAGATTGTAATAGTAGGAGCTGTGTTTAGCGTGATTCACAGCCGGGGAAATGACTTCCAGCGACCAATTATGTTTAATTCGACCACCGTTCCATATGTTAAGAACTGACTATCTTTACCGAGGCAACCGAGTCGCTGTATCGCGGAGCAAACAAGTGGAATAATGGTAAAATTGTGCGATCAATGATTCTATAATATTTTCTCAAAAATGATGACCTCGAAACATAGGTAAAACACGTATTATACTCGAAAAGTCTGGAATCACGTTTCTTTCATCTTCTTCTATTATTAGGTAAAAAGAACGAGTATCTACTACCCTGTATAATTAAAATATACTTATATATATTAGATATTTATATCTAAAGAATTTAATTTTTCTTTCTAAGTATTGCACTTTATTATTTTATCACGTTTCGATTCATTGATGTAACGATTTATCGATTGCGAAAATACGACTGTGAAAATAAACTATACTTGTTTGGATTATATTTGTTACTATACGTTTTGAATATAGTTTTTAATTTTAATACGCCCATTAGAATGATGCATCAGCTGCATAATAGTTACTACTAGGAGATAGTGGAATTTCATAGAACTTATGAGAAATTAAGATTATAACATCTAACTTGATTTACAATAGTTTTCCCCATTGAAAAAAATACTAGAATTAGAAAAACCACCTATGTGAATATATTTTAAAAGTGACTAATAATTATTGATCACATAATGAAGAACGAAAATAAATGTGCATACGATGTATAACAAACGATCTACGAGTCCTTGCATCGTGAATTAGGGATTTTAGAATTCTTTTTGTATACCAATGGTAGATGTTAATTTTTCGATCGAAAATTCAGATGTTTGACAAGTATTTTATAATATCTGAAGCGATACGACCCGAAGAAACAGCAAATCGTTCTTAAGTGACTCTAAGAGGCTGTAAAAAATTCATCGTAAGGTATGCTGATTTTGTTAAGCGAAATCTGCTCGAAAGCTTCGTCCCGTTAATGATACACTACGATCCTTTTCGACGACTGAAGGAGAGTTGCGCGTTGAAGTCTGTTAAGTAAAAAGATCAAGGACGCATAATAAGAGGCTGGCCCAAGGACAACTTGAAATTTCACACTTTTTTTTACGAGTCACCGTAAATCTGATGAATCATAACTGCCGGTTAAGGAACTACTTTCGCTTTTCAGTGCCCTGTCTGATTTATTATTGAAAATAAACAAACTATCATTGAAAATCCCCTTGTCGGAGGAACATTACGCTCCAATATTTATTAACCCCCGAGGATCAAGACAACAGCACTGATCTTTTCGTAAACGGATCAGACTCTTTGGTTATGATTTTTCATTACACGTTTACAATTGTTTCGTGCAAAATCGATACAATATTCTTTCAAAATTCTCCTTGATCAATACAGATTACTCTTCTTCTCGAAAATCGTTGCTCTCAAGAAATTAGAAAATTCGTCGATCTCCCGAACCAACTAGTGCGAATAAAATTGCAAACGAAGAGAATAACAATTTATACCTTCTCTGAGCAGCATAAATGTAAAACTAATAGGTTTGGTCTCTTTAACTGTTCAAGATTGACAAGATTTTTCTCGAAAATCGTTACTGTTCGTAAATTGGTAAATTCTTCGATCCGTCGAAGCAATTTATGCTTAAAATTTCGGTATGTACCGATTTACGTGAATATAATTGCAAACAGAGAGAACAACTTGTACCTTCTCCAAACAGTATAAATTTAAAATGAATAAATTCGAGTCTCTTCAACGGTTCAAGATCGACGAGATTTTTCTCGAAGATCGTTGCTCTCCGAAAGATCAGTATATCCTTGGATCTTCCGAAGCAACCGGTGCGAATAAAATTGTAAACGGTGAAAACAGCAACTGGCAGCTACCCCGAGCGACAGCTGCGAAAGGAATCAGTGGTCCATCGAGTTCGAGCAACGGGCAGCGCGGGTCAAACGTGACGTAATATCCGGACGACTTCTCGCGAGGTGGAAACGCTCGAAGGGAATCGACGGAGCGTGCAGACACCACACGTCGATCGCTTCTTCTCTCGCGTTCTCCGTTATTCTCGCGCCTTCTTCCATCGTCTCGCTTTTGCCTCCAGTACGTTGCCACATCGCATTCTCCGAGAATGAATCACTAAGAACCTGACGTTGGTACGCGAAAACGCGCGATCACCGGTCGCTCGCGCAGCTTCTTCCAGACGCCTCGACGAGACTCCACGCCCCTTCGAGCGAACGAGTTCGCAGGGGAAAGCATCCTTTTACATTTCAAGCGATCGCGCGATGCGCACCGATTTTCTAATCGGTGCGCAGGCGCCGCAACCGCCGCCGCCGCCGCCGCCGCCGCCGCGAGACCAACAATTCTTATCGCCCGATCCACAATCCTCGATGAGACGCACGAGGACCAAGTTCGTCGCTTTGCACGTTGCGTTGCACGCAACCAATTCGCAACAACCGATAACGATTTCCATGTATATCTGCCCGGATTCGGGCACCTCGAATAACGCGCTATCTCGTTCCGGGGTTATTTTATCTTTCGGATAGAATTAGGTTATCTCGTCTCGCGAAACAATTTCGAAAATAATTACCACCGTGTACGACCTAACGAAATATATTCACAAATCTGTAACGTAACGGATTTACGAATCTCTTGGTAAATTCTTGTTGTTGAAGTATACGAGTTACGATTGAAAGGAAGAGAGAAATTAACGTAACCATTATACTTAATTTATGTTTCTATAATGTACAGGATGTCCGGAAGGTTTTCCTACACACTTTACCAGTACACTCTATAAACGAGAACGAGGTAAGAATGTTCCATGTTACGTTGAAACGTAATTAACTTCTCATTCGTAAAGGAGAGATCGATTTCATATTCGAATAAATGTTTTATCGAGTTAGAATCTATTCGGGCAACGTGTCCGTAGATGTGTCAAGTATTTGTTATATTTTACAACCTTTCGATAACAAAATCTTCCGTGCACGCGAGTGGGTACGATATTTAATTGATAAAAATTTATACATAATTATTATTTATTATCTAAAAAAAAAAATTCTATATTAAATAATTAATTAGATATTTGTGCATCGTTTGATACTTGTCATCTTATGCGGTATTTGTTGCGTTGTTCGATATTGGTCAGGTACGCGATATGTGTTACTTCGCTATCGCAAATTTTGGTTTTGTTACATGCCATGTGGGGTCTGATAACACACACACACACATACCACGTATCGGAGACACAAGTGCAGATATCACGCGTGGCACCCACACACCGTACCGAAACGCGGTTACTTTTTTCGAAATCCACCCTATATTTTCTTCGTAATTCGAACGCGTACAATGATCTCGAAACATTACGTGTATGCCGGCAAATAGGAAACTGAACAGCACAGAGAAAGGCATTTAAACTCGGACAAGCTTACTCACTCGGCCATGAATGCACTGCATTTTCGAATTCTTTGCTGACACGCGGAGAAAAAAGAGAGAAAGAAAGAAAAAAAGAAAGGAAGAGAGAGAGAGAGAGAGAGAGAGAGAAAATTATAGGCAACATTACGGCCGTTAAACTGACTAGAAACGCGGCAAGCCAGAAAATATGAGGCGGATGAATTGCAGTTCTGTCGAACTAATTTGAAATATCATCGGGCTGCTGTTTCTACGTAAATTAGTTCGAAAGTTATAAATCGTTCGAAGCGCGGTGAAGATTCTTGGTTTTTTTCTTTCTTTCTTTTTTTTTTTTTCTTCTTTTTTTACATTCGAGCAAAACATCAATGAAATAAATCGTTCCGTAGCGATTCTCTCTTTTTCTCCGTATTAAAAGCGATTTTCATCCATGGAGAGTGCGATCGTTTCCGCTTTTCGAAATTGTCGTCCGGAAGGAGTTTCGAACGAACGAAAGAGAAGTGAACACTGTTTCGGTGTTGGTCGAAGATCGTATGGATTCGTTGACCTTGAATGACCTTGAATCGTAGATCGTTAAACTGGTTTTAAAAGTGGGGATGTTAGACACTATTGAACAATTTACATAGTACTGTATAAAATGAAATAACATTTTTATATATCGTGAAATGAGTGTAAATATTTTATTTGAAATTTTATCTCTGTTTAAATATTGAATGCAAGGAAAATGTATTTTACTGTTACACTATTGAACAATTTGTATCGTATTATATAAAATGAAATAATAACAGAGTGATCTACTCGTGGTATCTTTATGTATCGTAAGATGCGTGTAAATATTTTATTTGAAATTTTATCTCTGTTTAAATATTAAATGCAAAGAAAATTTATTTTACAGTTACACTATTGAACAATTTATATCGTACTCCAAATAATGACAGAGTGATTTACTCGTGGTATCTTTATATATCGTAAAATTTGTGTAAATATTTTATTTGAAATTTTATCTTTGTTTAAACATTGAATGCAAAGAAACTGTATTTTACTGTTACACTATTGAACAATTTGTATCGTACTATATAAGATGAAATAACAACAAAGTGATTTACTCGTGGTATCTTTATATATCGTAAAATTTGTGTAAATATTTTATTTGAAATTTTATCTTTGTTTAAATATTGAATGCAAAGAAAATGTATTTTACAGTTACACTATTGAACAATTTATATCGTACTCGAAATAATTACAGAGTGATTTACTCGTGGTATGTTTATATATCGTAAAATTTGTGTAAATATTTTATTTGAAATTTCATGTTTGTTTAAATATTGAATGTAAGGAAAATGTATTTTACAGTTACACTATTGAACAATTTATATCGTACTCGAAATAATGACAGAGTGATTTACTCGTGGTATGTTTATATATCGTAAAATTTGTGTAAATATGTTATTTGAAATTTTATCTTTGTTTAAATATTGAATGCAAAGAAAATGTATTTTACAGTTACACTATTGAACAATTTATATCGTACTCGAAATAATGACAGAGTGATTTACTCGTGGTAACTTTATATATCATAAAATTTGTGTAAATATTTTATTTGAAATTTTATCTTTGTTTAAATATTGAACGCAAGGAAAATGTATTTTACAGGATAGAATTGAACGTGACACGAGGTGTATGTATTAGTAAACGACACAAGCTCGGTAAGTGAAATACCAAAGGATCGTAAGACAATCATTAACGCGTTGACTGCAACGTCACGCACTTACGACTGACACTAATGTTTCTGTTACAGCGGAGTCATTTTTCACGGCACGGTATTCAATTATAACGCCACGTAAAAATTCAACGGATGCTTGAAAGCGCATACTCTGCAAAAACTTTCAGCCGTGGTGTTCAAAGTAAAGATGTTCGGTTAAAACCGTACGCTATGAAAATATTTAGAGCGATGCTCAAGGAAAGTTTTATGAAATCGGTTCAACAGTCGACGTGTTACGGCAGCGATTCTCAAACCTTCTGGTATCGAGAGCCCTTAACATTTTTAAATATTCACGCAACCACGAACAAACTTTCGTTCGCGTGGATTTTACATATCGATGTTTATCGTACTGGAACACTATCGAACCACCGAGAAATTTTTTGAATATATTTACACATCGATTCATTTGATTTATTAAGTCGACGAGAACATAAGAACCAACGAACTCATTGCTCGTTAAATATATAATATATTATATTATTATTATAAGTATATAATTATTATTATATAGAATATATAAATTTTTTAGGGAAAATCATTCAATTTTTTTTCAGATTGGAACATTGTAATTTTACAAAACTCTCTAATATTCGAATTCGTGGAAAATTAAGAAAAATTGAAATTCACGAGTTATTTCGTGTCGGTTACGATACTTTTTGGAGTAATACTTTTAATTTAACTGAAATTCGTACAAATGGTGGACTTTCTCGACGTTTAAACATGTCTCGAAGAATTTTCAAAAGTTTGAAAAATATCCAGTTAACTTTGGTTCAATAAATTACAACTCTTAAACCGACAATTGAATTATAATGAACTTTCGTGTATTTACCCTGTGTATAAAAAATTACCCGATAAGAATCACTCGGGGCGATTAAAAATTTGTCTACCAATTTCTTTGCAATTCTAAATAATATTTTTTCTAATAATTATAAAATTGTCATACATTTGAAAAACATTGAAAATATAATATTCTTTACTAGTTTTACGTAAGATAATAGGAACAATTTTATCCTATATCGACATCAGCTGTAATACAAAAAAAAATAAAAAAAATTATTCATAAAGAAATTGTTGCTTCAATTTTTAGTCATCCGTACAGATTTAAAATTTATAGAATCAAGATGTTCCGAATGAGACGATCGAAGAAACGAATTTAGTTCGTTGCAACATGTTTCTGGATGTTCGAGCAACGATGTGGTCGTTTCGAGGAATCCTTCGAACCAAATTCTAGTTCGTTCGGATTACTGAACGAGGAGACCCCGGTCGTTAACCGGTATCTGGAGCCGTAACTCTTCAAATTACATCATGAGTCATCGGTGCCACTGAAGCGGAACCTATTAAAGATCGAACGATTGAACGTATCAACATCTCGAAACGGATCGAATAGATCGTTATCTTGTTCAGCCTAAATACAGGCTGAGTTTTCAACCGATGTCGAGAAATTTGCCAACACATGTACGCTAACGCATATAAACAACAAAAGTGTCCCGAACAACGCGAGTTTCTGTTTGGTATTGATACACAGACGATTCAATTTTATCGCATGAATCGACAGATGAAGTTTACGTGCAAAATTTAATTTGCGATAAGTTAGTTGTGTGCAAACTAAATTTGCACATAAATCAATCTTATCGTAAGATTACTCATCGAAAACTCATACAAAGGTCCCCTGGATCTCTAGGGTCTGGTAGTAAGGATGTTTGCTCGTGGATAATTTTTGCTACTGAAATTTCTATACAATTTCATCCGAGATAAGATTCTTCGCTATAAAGACACATATATATGACATTCGCGTATTTTCTTGTACGACTGAGTCACTGATGACTCGTCGAGGAACAAATGTCCACTTTATAGCGGTAATGTTATATAGTAGATCGATTTGGTGCACTATCACGTTTCATTTGAAGATATTATGAGATTCGAACCACACCGTGTACCTCGACAGTTGTTTTACAAAGATAATACAGTGACTATCGAACGACAAGAACTCGAAACTTTCCTGTTTTCAAAAATTTACGAAAGTCAGGTATTATTATTATTATGAAAATCTATTTATCCTTCCAGTAGTCTACTTCTGTCAGATACTTTTTCGATGCGTTTATTAAGGTATGAAAATAGTATTGAATAGAGAAAAATTGCACGTATTACAATCTTATGTGGGGGAAAAATTCGCATTAAAAAGTTTGGAAGAATATCAAACAATTTGGTAAAAAATTTCGTTTTTTCATTTAATCCGTGTACCTATATTATTAACAATGAGTTTTCGGGTATTAAGTTTGAAATGAAAATTGAGAAAAGATCAAGGTTATTTAGACAAATTTTGTTACTTTTTATACATCTGAATAGTATAGTAGTTATATTGAGAAATCAACAAATAAGAAGCTCTTGAGAACCCCTTCTTGTCGAAGCTTCGTTAGTTCCGTAATAAATCCGGCCCTGGTTTTACTACTTTCTAGTATATTTTTTTGGTCAACTCTGACCCCTATTTTAACACCTTTCTCACAGAAATGAAGGTGTGCCACACCTCGATGGTATACTTCAAGTAAAACAATGCTTTGATGTAATCGACCGATGACGATTGGGACACTCGTGTTCGATAGCAGATTATAATTCGTGGAACAGTATCGATGGTCTGTAAAAAAAAGCCAAAGTAACCATTTGGAAGATATCATATTCCATCGTTAACTCCCAAGTTTGTACCTTTAAATAAAATAAAAAATATCAAGGTTCCTCGAATCTTTTGAATTTTATCCAAAAAGTAAATCGACCGGTGACGATTGGGACACTCGTGTTCGATAGAAAATTCTAATTCGTGGAGCAGTATCGGTGGTCTGTAAGAAAAAAGCCGAGGCGACCATTTGGAAGATATCTTGTTCCATCGTTAACTCCCAAGTTTGTATCTTTAAATAAAATAAAAAATATCAAGGTTCCTCGAACCTTTTGAATTTTATCCAAAAAGTAAAGCGACCGGTGACGATTGGGACACTCGTGTTGGATAGAAAATTCTAATTCGTGGAGCAGTATCGGTGGTCTGTAAGAAAAAAGCCGAGGCGACCATTTGGAAGATATCTTGTTCCATCGTTAACTCCCAAGTTTGTACCTTTAAATAAAATAAAAAATATCAAGGTTCCTCGAATCTTTTGAATTTTATTCAAAAAGTAAATCGACCGGTGACGATTGAGACACTCGTGTTCGATAGAAAATTCTAATTCGTGGAGCAGTATCGGTGGTCTGTAAGAAAAAAGCCGAGGCGACTATTTGGAAGATATCTTGTTCCATCGTTAACTCCCAAGTTTGTATCTTTAAATAAAATAAAAAATATCAAGGTTCCTCGAACCTTTTGAATTTTATCCAAAAAGTAAATCGACCGGTGACGATTGGGACACTCGTGTTGGATAGAAAATTATAATTCGTGGAGCAGTATCGATTCGATACAATGTTCATCGTTGGTTTTCGGATAGCCTGAATATCGGCTTAGTGCACGACACGGCAATTTTTTGACCATGTTGGTTTCTTGTTACGTAAAAAAAAGGTAAGGGAGCGGTTCGCTCTCCTGTAACGCTACAACTGATACGGTATCAACGTATTCTCCGATTTCTGACGAAGCCACGACGAAACCTGTTGCACAAAGGTTCTCGCGGTCAACGCGAGAAACCTCGAAGAAAGGATTCGCCGAGTGCAATGCGTAGGTGTGGCAGACGCGGCCGATTCCCAGAAAATCGTCATTTTTACGGCAATAACCAGCTCCAACGGGACGAGCAGACCTTTCACCGTGGCCAAGGAACAAGATTAGTTCCATGGATCTCGCCAACGGGAACAAAGATCAAAGCGAGGGAAGAGGAGTTGCGCAATTCGAACGATCGGAATCTGCAGCAAGTGCAGCTGCCATTGTTATTGCGATCTGAAGAGTAAGCAAAAGGTCACGTCTTTAAGGAAGCAGACGGGAGAAAGGCGTTCAGAATGGTACAGGCCTGGCTTCGTTCAAGAAATTCTATTATTACCGTCGCTAAGACAGAAAGTGGCATGGAAATCGGCCATTTTGCAAGTAATAACGTCATTCGCGAAAACAAGTCTTCCGCGACACGGGGTTTGTTTCACGCGTGAATTAAACTAACCCCATCGAGACTGTAGAAAATTTAATAAACAGGGTTACTGACTTTTCTTTCGGTCATTGTACGAAAAGGATGTGTATGTACTGCTGCGATCCTTATTTTTTAATCTTGAAATTGTTAGAGGAAAAATCTTCGGATGGTTACATAAGAAAATAGGTCCTGATCACTTCTGTACTAGATTTCAGGGATTTTGTTCCGATTGAAGAAAGATATTGCAATCTAGGTGAAGAAGGGATTTAAGTTACCATTTTATTAATTTCTGAATTATTTAGAAAGTGCAATCCAGGTGAAAAATAGGGATTGTAAGTTACCATTTTGTTATTTTCTAAATTGTTCAAAAAGTGCAATCCAGGTGAAAAATGGGGATTTAAGTTACTATTTTGTTATTTTCTAAATTATTTAGAAAGTATAATCCAGGTGAAAAATGGTGATTTAAGTTACCATTTTGTTATTTTCTAAATTGTTCAAAAAGTGCAAACTTCGCAGGATTTGATGTGTCTATTGTTAATAAGCATTCGAACGGTATCTTACTTGAAGCTTAATATGATCGATAACTATTATCTGTACTAGTTAGTGTTCTTAATCCTGGTATATAAAAAATGTCTCTCTTCATCCATGTAATACAAATGGGCAGTAAAACAGATTAGCACAAGTATCGTCAATTGGACTATCTTAACCACTCCTATCATCGTGTACTGTTTTATCGCTTTAGAATAGTATTTTCCCCAAAGACAATGTATTTTGGTATCAAAAACGATCCAAATACATAATTGTTCAAACGTAGATTACTTAAAATCATTTTCCGTTGGTATCTTGTAACGACAAAATGCGTGAGATTTTTGCAAATAGGTTCTCCGAAATGCTTATCGAATAAATAATTTCATAGAAGGAATAAATAACAGATTATGGATTTTTAAGAGTACAACGTGTAATATTTTAAAGAAAAAAATACAATTTACAAACAGTGTGTCGAATTTTACAACCAGGCTGAAGAAAATCAACGATGGTGCAAATGAATTCCCCAGTCACATCGGTCCGGAGACAAAATCCGTTCTAATCGCGAATTTAACGTTACGTATGGCTATCTGTCGATTTTCAGACCATGTTCCAACAAAAAAAATGTAAATTGCAAAAATTTTCTTTTATCGAGGCAGTTCGGACCGAAGAAACTAACATCGATCTTTTATCGAGGCAGTTCGGACCGAAGTAGTTAACATCGATCCTTTATCGAGGCAGTTCAGACAGTAGAAGTTAACAACATCGATCTTTTATCGAGGTGGAAGAATTAAGTTTGAGAGACACTGATCCATATTTTTTTCTTGTATACAAACAACACAATCTCGCATTTCACGATCGATAAATACATTAAACTTTGAGTACTTATTTCAATCTGTCAGAACTGAAGTAGACTAATGATTCAATCTCCAAGAAGTTCCTGGAGGGTTGCGAGACATATTTCATGCGCTCCAATATGAAACATCCTTTGAACAAACGTGACGTTTCTATTTGATTTTCACGATTCAATTTAAACGGAAGTAATGACCCGTTTAAGTACAGTTACCGATTAATTCGTGATTGATTGACCGGCAGGTGTCCTAGAAAATAACCGATCGCGGAATACCGATACGGAATAGGAATTTCTTATTCGTCAATTTATTTTACAGTAATTGAAACTATTTCTGAGATAGTTGGCCAACCAGTGGTGCTTTTATCAACGTTCCAACGTTGCTTGTTAATTTGAACTACTTTCCTTATCGTTCAAACGCAACGATAAAAATTACACGCGTTTTCAGGACAGTATTCGATGTATGTTTCATAAATGTGTATCTAAAAGGTCGAAGGTTATGTGTATTTAGAAACATTAATATGAATTTTATACTGCATAAAAATTCGGAGAAAATAAAGTTTACATGAAACGATGAAGAGAGAAATTTTGGAATGGAAAATATTTTGTAAGTAGAGAATTTCTACCGTTTAAAAATGACCAATGCAACAATTCGACAGGGTGTAACATATATTTTAGGGAATTGAATATTTGCAAATGATATTATGTTTATTCCAAATGGATATGACTTTTTGTTTCACACTTTAAACCATACACTCTACTTTTTTTTTTTATCAATTCTTTTTAAATAAAACTTGAAACATTCAAAGTAAATAAAACGAAAGTTATAAATTTCTTTTTCATTTTAACGAATTTTAATTATTATTATCAATGAGTAGCATCGAACTAAGACTAACTTGCATCGAAGAAATAATTTCATAGAATAATTTGTTTACGGTGAACAAAACGTGCAATAAATTGTTATCGACATACATACACATACACATATATATACAGTTCCTTGTATATTTTTTCAGCGAACGAAATGCATTAACTGTGTCTAATGTGAAGAATTCGAAGTTAAATGAAACAGAAGTGGAGATGCTGTACAAGCACGATACGTAAGTGGAAATTAATTGTAAAACTGTGGAGCTCTCTGGGCGACTAATTAACTAAGATCATTGACATGAGCGCAGTGTCCATAAAGTCGCGACAACAATTCAATTTCCAAGCATCGCCAGTCTCCCGACTAATTAATCGGCACAATTACCGGACAATGAGGTACCACATCTTCGTCGCGAACGAATTTTTTCACCATTGGAACACCACGCAGCTATATTTTCTCATTAATTGAGGACCGTTCGATAACGTTCGCGGTGACGTAACTAAAAGTGTGCAACGCATGCAAAGTATGCAGTACCCCCAATTTCTAAAGGGGCCCCGACTTTCTAACAGGCAAAAAGCAAACACAATATCGGTTAATTTCTGATCGTTTCCTTCAACGATACACGTTTCTTCCTGAATAGAAGTTCCGTATTAAACAGAAATACATTATTCGAAAATTTCAATTCGATAAATATTGCTTTAGGAGCTCGATCGATTATTCTTCTTACAAAATTAAAAACAGTATTTAATTTTTTTCCAACATTATACAAGATTTAGAAAGTTGAAATTAAAATTAAGGATAACAATTTTTTCTAATATTGTGCCAAATTTAGAAGGTTTGAATGATTGCAATAATTGTCATCTTTCTAGAGTAGTATAAGTAATATTATTTCAACGTTTCAATTATTTTTGGGGTGGAGCTCTCTCTCTAGGGATATTCATAAAAAATATATTTTGTATTTCACAATTCAAGGATTGAGGAAAGATCGAAATTTTGAAATGTTACTTTAATATTGTTCCAAGTGGATAGCATAAACCGATCGTAACGTAGTAAAATTAAATTCCTTTCTCTATCGAATTATGAGTTATCGTTCGAAAAACAAGTGAAAAGTGATAAAACTAAGATCGAGCGAAAGGGTAAAAAAAAAATGCGTTCATTCCACTCGTTGGTCATTCTTGCAAATGACGTAACACGTAACAACCACGCCATGCTAATGCACTATCATCCGAGTACACGTAATTTCTCTAGTTTCACACATCCAGCACGTGACGTTCGCGCAATTTTGCTATCAAACGATTAACACTCGCGAGACTGTCTTCGCGATACATGTGTCGTATGAAATTAGCCCGCTTCCTTCCGAATAATTGACGTGTCGCGAGGGAGGATCGCTTTTACCGCTATCTGCATTTCTTTCAGCAGAGCTATTTTCGCGATTGCGGCACGAATTTCCGATTAAAATAGCCTACGCCAGTCACCGCGAGGATATGCAATTTTATAACATTTTCATCGAACAAAGTGAGCTTTATTACGAATTCAACAAATTTAGAGATTACAAAATGGCGAGAAGCGTGCGTAGTAGATAGTCTATACGAGTCATCGCGAGGATATTCAATTTTATAACATTTTCATCGAACAAAGTGAGCTTTATTACGAATTCAACAAATTTAGAGATTACAAAATGGCGAGAAGCGTGCGTAGTAGATAGTCTATACGAGTCATCGCGAGGATATTCAATTTTATAACATTTTCATCGAACAAAGTGAGCTTTATTACGAATTCAACAAATTTAGAGATTACAAAATGGCGAGAAGCGTGCGTAGTAGATAGTCTATACGAGTCATCGCGAGGATATTCAATTTTATAAAATTTTCATCGAACAAAGTGAGCTTTATTACGAATTCAACAAATTTAGAGATTACAAAATGGCGAGAAGCGTGCGTAGTAGATAGTCTATACGAGTCATCGCGAGAATATTCAATTTTGTAACATTTTCGAACGATTCTAGTCGTTTTCGTTGAACAAAATGAACTTTATTACGAATTTAACATATTTAGAGATTACAAAATGGCGAGAAGCGTGCGTAGTAGATAGTCTACACGAGTCATCGCGAGGATATTCAATTTTGTAACATTTTCGACCGATTCTAGTCGTTTTCGTTGAACAAAATGAACTTTATTACGAATTTAACAAATTTAGAGATTACAAAATGGCGTGAAGCGTCATCTATAATATTTTTGATATTTTAAATAAAAAAGAAATATTCAATGATGTTTTGATAAAAAATCTTGTCAAGTTCAGTTTTTCTTTCTCTTAACTTTTAGAACCTTCTAGATCAATATGGTACACATAAATTATGATTCTTCGTTCATTTTGGTACATAGTTAAATACTATAAATTATCTGAAATTGATTATAAACGAACGTTTAAAAATAAGCTGACTACTTTCTATGAATGGAGCATCGATAAATTACGGTAGACTAATGGAAATAGAAGAACAAAAGCATTAAGGAGCATCCTGAAAATAATAGTTTTCGCGGTATTTAGCTTCAGGTCAGTAACAATGGCAGCGTTAAGTCAGTGACATCAATAGCCGTCTGAGAAACGATCAGAACAGTTAGGCCCATTCATCAACAATCGTCTCCTAGACGGTCGCCATATCATTATTTCTTAATTATTTCTGTCCGATTGTTAAGAAACGACAGCGTGTATTATACCGAGTGTCTCGTTTATCACAAGTTTGACTAACATTTGTTATTTTTCATCGGGTTTCTTTTTTTTTTTATTAAACGGCAAATATTATGATTAGCGAAAATTGTTTATTTTTCAATTAATATTTTTAGAGAAGAGTATTGCAATACTTTATTCGCGTCTCTGTTCAATTTATTTGTATTTAAAAAATACGTGTTCGTAGCAAAACAAGACAAAATCCGAGTTATTTCAATTTCACGAGTTCGCAGCTTTGCAAACATAAGACCCACCGTCGAAACTGTTATAAATATTTTGCGCGGCCCAAGGTCAATTATCGTGGAATTACATCAACGTAAACGGAAACGCCTGGTCATCGATTGCTAGAATGTTGTTCTTGAAAATGCGTCGGTATTATTCGATGAGTCAGCTTCGTTCAAACTCTTGCAAAACAAACCGCCGTACGAAATCATTCGAGTTTATCCTGCACCAAATTCGAACAAAATGAAGTAGAGGAAAAAGAAACGAAGTTTAAGTAATCAAGAGAATCGACGTACCAAAATGAAGTAGAAGAAAGAAAATGATGTTCAAATAATCAGGAGAATTGATGCACCAAAATGGAGTAGAAGAAAAGAAACGTAGTTTGTGTAATCAAGAGAATCGACGTACTAAAATGGAGTAGAAGAAGAGAAATAAAATTTGAATAGTCAGGAGAATCGACGTACCAAAATGGAGTAGAAGAAAAGAAACGAAGTTTGAGTAATCAAGAGAATCGACGTACCAAAATGGAGTAGAAGAAAGTAAATGATGTTCAAATAATCAGGAGAATTGATGTACCAAAATGGAGTAGAAGAAAACAAAACAAAATTTGAATAATCAGGACGATCGACATATCAAAATGGAGTAGAAGAAAAGAAAATAAAGTTTGAATAATCAGAAGACTCGACGTACCAAAATGGAGTAAAAGAAGAGAAACGAAGTTTGAGTAATCGGTAGAATCGACGTATCAAAATGGAGTACTATAGAGAGTAGGTAAGTTGAGAGACAGGAGGTCACGGGGGCAAGAGAAGGGACTTACTGTTCCAGTTTTCGATGAAAGCACAGACGCAGCATCGGAGTAGCGTAAGAAAACGTAAAAATGATAATTACCCCGATATCGTAATTACTACGAGTTTTTATCCCGATAAAAATTAATCTAACGGCATTTCTTGGGCTCTTTTATTCACCAGCTCACCGCGATACAGAATTCTTTTCTTGATAACGAACACCGAATTGTGATTCAGATTCGCGAGCAGATATTGAACTTGCATCCGTGGCAGACGCGCGTTCTTGAAAGACCCTAACTTTACAGGTCGCGGCAGACTCATCGGCGGGAAAATTGGTAACGATGCTTGGCTCGGGTCCAAGTTATTTTCCTGGCATTCGCCGTTGCGGTAGGTTACCCTGTGTGCATCAACGTAATTTATTGGAGAACGTTGCGCCGGACAGATTTTCCGAACCCTAAATGGAACGCTTTCGGCCCCTTGCCGCCATTATTGTGCCTAATTTGTATGGCCAGCGATAGTTGGCAAGGAAACAGGTTTAATCAAATTCGATAAATCGATATTGTCAATTACATCGCTTCCCCTTGATGGGTATATCGTGTTTCATTTTCTCGCGTTCCATTTTGTTATGTTACCATCCGTTCAATAATTGCGTAGAGATTCATTGGAAACAAATTTTTTAATCGCAGGTAAAATTGTTTCTACGTCTACTGACGTTCTTACAAGTGCATTTCACAGATTCTGCGTTCTCTCTACTCGTTTACAATACGAATCTATTATTATTATTTAAACATTTTGGTACATTACGTTTTTACGATTAACCGTGTCTATTTATTTACTTACGATGATAACATAATAACCGTTGTTTTATTTACATTTGTATGGAGAATTACAGAACGAATCTATTATTATTATTTAAACATTCTGATATATTACTTTTTTACAATTAACCATGTCTATTTATTTACTTACGATGTAAATATATTATGTTATTATATATAACATAATAACCATTGTTTCATTTACATTTGTATGGAGAATTACAGAACGAATCTATTATTATTATTTAAACATTCTAATATATTACTTTTTTACGATTTACCGTGTCTATTTATTTACTTACGATGATAACATAATAACCGTTGTTTTGTTTACGTTTCTATGGAAAATTACAGAAAGAATGACACTTCGTATAAGGTAAAGAGTATTATAAAAAAAAATCCATATCGTATTGGAAAATTGCGTATTGTAGGAATATTAATATTTTTTAATTGGAGCCATTAATATTAGCCGAAAGACCGAAAGTTATTAGGCTCTTTGAATCACGGAAAAAAAAATTTTAATTTCATCGTAGGCGGTAGGAGCCATGTTGAATTATACCGAGTATGAGTCAGAATCTCCTAACCTGAATTCTCAATTTTCTATTGACTGGACTTTCGAAATCTAGGGACGGCCATTATGCAACAGAATTACTCAGCATCTGTTTACCAGTGCCGAACGTTTAGTTAATGACTTCCGAACACGGTCCAGTTGACGACAATGAACATGTAATATAAAAGTTAGGTTAGGATCAACGTTGAAATCTGTCGTTGCAATTCATCCCTTTTTCGATCGATTATACCTCGTTGCTTAATTCGATAAGGGTTATCAATTTTTATCTTTCGTGTTGTGCGCTATTTTTATTTTACGTATGATAAATCGTAGTGCGTCTATAAAATATCTCACGTTCGAATATTTTCAAACAAAACAACGCAATTAATTGCAAATTGCACGTTGCAACATCGAGGCATCGCTATAAACATTTAACCCGATACTCGAGCCGCGATCAAGAAGCTCGAAACTGATTATACCTTTCGCGTCTCTGCAGACGCAAAGCATAACTTTCATTGAATAAATACCAGGTCTCGAAGTGGATCGAGACGTCTGGCAAGGCCTACGTCTAGGGATGAGATCAAGTTCAATATGTAAAACACTAGGGCAAAAATATTTTCCAATGAATTTACGTTCCTCGCGCTATAACTTAACGCGAACATGTATTAATTTGAAGGTTAGAATCGCTTCGTTCCATCTTTCGAAACGGTAATCTTTTAACAACCCGGTATAATTTACTATAAAGTTAACCATCTCTGTATCATAACGAGTGATCGTATCTCTAAAAGTATTAATTACAAAAACTATTAATGAAATAACATTTTTCCAAATAAATGAAAAAACGACTATTAAAAATTCGTCGTAATAATTATATATGACGACAAATTACGAGGAAACGGAAATCTTTTAACAATCCGGTATAATTTACTATAAAGTTAACCATCCCTGTATCATACCGAGTGATCGTATCTCTAAAAGTATAATACTAATAATAAAAAGTATTAATAAGATATCATCTCTCTAAATAAATGAAAAAGCGACTATTAAAAGTTCATCGTAATAATTATATATGACGACAAATTATGAAAAAACTTAAATCTTTTAACAACCCGGTATAATTTACTATAAAATTAACCATTCCTATATCATAACGAGTGATCGTATCTCAAAGTATTAATAATAAAAAGTATTAATAAGATATTATCTTTCCAAATAAATAAAAAGCGACTATTAAAACTTCATCGTAATAATTATACATAACGACAAGCTACTAAGAAATGGTAATTTAAAATGGATAAAAAAACCCTCTTTAAAAAGAGAGAAGAAATTGCTAACAAACATTAACGATCTCATTACTTTTCGATAATCCACGTGTGTCCCCGAACATTTCCAATATTTAATAACCGACACTCGAACGTGTAAACTGTAGTTTCGTTACAACGAAGGCAAACAGTCGTTCGATATTAACGACCCCGATAACCGTGAACCGACTTTCTAAGAAGTTCGAGAATGAAATAAGAATTTCAACAAATATTTGAATCGCGTCACGAATAGGGCCCGCCGTTGTCCCCGTGAGCGTAGCTTGGTTCGTGTTCGTTCGCAGATGTTTCTATTTTAAAAAGGTGGGAACGAAGACCAGGTTCGTCTCGAACCACCTGCTCGTTCGTGTTTTAAAAACCGAAGTCGTGTCGGTTAAGTCGATCTTCGAAGAAGCGACTTTACGATACCAGGAATGTGTCTCCGGTTGAGTTCACTTGGGAGCGGATCGGTTGGAAAACGAGTGTAAGGTCGTCGACCCGCCACTTCCTCGATGAGAAATGCCTGTCAGCTGTTAAAATCGTTCAAACGGCGAACGAAATGGTCAAGGGGGATCGTGGGCGATCGTATTTTCGGCGCCAAAAGGTACAAGGAAGTTGTTTCCAAGGAGACGTCGATGCCTGTGAGTTACTCGTTCTCGAAACACTTCCGCGAGTGGAATTTAAAGGGCCAACGACATGGATGAAAATGTCTCTCAAAAATGCACTTCTCCTATCTTATCAAAAATATATTTCGAAACATTGTATGGACAAATGTTAAATAATTAACGAAATAGTTTGAAAGCATTGATAAAATGTATATTGGTACGATTCAAAAATCGAATACTATTGAAACCTCGACGAGATAACCACGTATGCAGTGTACTATCAGAGTCTCTCGAAATGTCTCTCAAAAATGCACTTCTCCTATCTTATCAAAAATTAAGTGACAACTGTGAACAAATTATTCACACGGATATATTTCGAAATATTGTGTGAGCAAATTTTAAATAATTAACGAAATAGTTTGAAAGCATTGATAAAATGTATATCGATACGATTCAAGAATCGAATACTATTGAAATCTCAACGAGATAACTACGTATTCAGTGTACTATCAGAGTCATGGAATTACAGATTCGAAGAATTTGTAGAAAAAAATGATTTTTTTTTTTTCAAATAATTACTAGAAAGTTTGAGATAAGAACAGAGAAATACGAGTGGGAACGTGATATTAATTTTCAGAAATGAATCATTTTTAAAAGGTAACGTAGATTAATTTTCAAAATAGTAAATTATTTTTACTTGCCAATCGTTAATTCGATACAATTATTAGTTATCCTTGTATTTGTCTTTTTCCTGAATTTGAATGATATTCAGCACAATCGAGTGTGAAAAATTCATCAGACGACCAAAAAATGTTACTGTGTTTGACATTCGGATTAATTAGTTCTGATGAGTCGTGAATATAATTAAGCAGGTATAAAACGTGATGTGATTGATGGGTGTCGATACGACAATCGCACGACTCGATAAGTCTCGAATCTTGTAGTCATTCATTAGAATGCTTTCGTACAAGAGTATGAATGTTAAATGTAAATGTGTCGACGATATCATGACACGTTTCAGTGTCATCGCTAATCGCGCATTGAACACAGCATGACACTGATTTTCTGCT
Organism: Ptiloglossa arizonensis; assembly: GCF_051014685.1. Taxonomy (NCBI): domain Eukaryota; kingdom Metazoa; phylum Arthropoda; class Insecta; order Hymenoptera; family Colletidae; genus Ptiloglossa; species Ptiloglossa arizonensis. The sequence goes on along the minus strand of NC_135048.1, from coordinate 16,216,824 downwards.
TCATCGAGCAGCTGAATCACTTCTTAGCGGGAAAAACTTCTTTGAAAAAATTCATTATTTCTAGAAACATTTTACGACAGTGATGCAAGTCCACTTGTATTTAAGTAAGTGTGTATTGAATTAAAAATTTACTTCTATCGATAAAATATATTTTTAAGTAAATCGTTACTTTTTAACGTTGCCTTTAACTTGAATTCCTTACAAGTTGCGTTCCTTTGCCTACAAGTATACATACCTCAAAAACTATTTATGGCAGAGAGGTAAATCCATCTACAGTGTGTTAAACGCGAGTTTAGCCACTGGTGGAATATTATTGTGCCACGAGCTTCGAATTTAGGTATATTTTAATTAAGTTTCGATATTAAGAAAGTTACGTTTCCCGTCCTTTATGTTACACGAACTGTTTGTATCGAAACCAGTAACTCTAAAAACACGATGAAAGTATATTTTGAGCTCAAGTATATTAAGCACGTACGATAAAAATTCCAGCCTTCCAGCTTGGATACTTTCCGAGAAACGCGCACCTAAAGTTGTACATGCATATACATGTATAATCATAAGTTTTTACAACTGTCTACTTAATAATACGGGAGAGGAAAAAAATGATCGAACAATAGGTGCAATTTCTAAACGTGAAATATTCCCACAGCAGCCGTTAATACGTCTTGTAAATGTTATCTTTCTATCACTTTAACTCTTCGCATAATTATAGTGAGATAATTTACCAACGCGCTCAGCGGCAAGTCTCCTTAATGTTTTAATAAAATGAAAAAAATCCGGTATATTGCGCAGAACGATCTAATAATCATGTTATTACGTTGGAGGAATAATTCGAATTCAAGCTTCTTTTATAAAAAAATATCAATACAGAATTGTAATATTGTTGAATCGTAGAATGTAACTGTTACAAAACCGCAAGATAGATAGATTCCCACATTTACATTCTTCTCGTTTATTTTACGATACTGTTTAATTTAATTGCACGTCCGATGCAAAATATTAATTTCTAGATTGCTTCGTTTCTTCTCAGCAGAGAGGAACGTTATTAAACGTGCAGTAAACTTCTTTAACGGTTCAACTGTATTTATGTATCCACGCTATTGTTCAAAAGTATCCGATCGTTCGCGCGATGCAACAAAAATTTATTTTTCTTCGTTGAAAGATTTCAATCGAGTCTTTGAACTTACGTGTACTCGCGAAAACGGAAAAATTACATGTATTATTAAATACTTTCAAACAGTAATCCAACTCTTACTCTTTCATCAAACGTATTTACTTTGTTTACATCGGTCTTATGTATGTAGTTAATAATTTCACCGTGAAACAAACTTGTATCTTCGATGTTAAATAATAATCACAAATCTGGATAAGGTAATTTGATAAATTCCAGATTGTTCAATTTTTTCAAATCCGGGATTATTCCAATTTGTATTAAACTACAGATCCGTGTAATTTTGATAAAACTACTTCTTTTTGCAACACATTTATCTCCTAAAATTATGCAAATTATCGATATAAATTTTTAATATCGTCAAATCTCGATAATCTATTTACTTATTTTATTTCAAATAGAACATTATTTCAATACCGAATAATAATCCAGCAGTAATCTAAATAAATTTTTTTCTAGACTACATTAATTTTTGTACCTTCCATTACTCCGAAACACTGCAACCATAAGCATCGTAATCGTATTTGGATACATATTTCTTTCCATGAAGATCCACCGGTCCAGTTATTAATAGATCGTTAAACTATTACACAATTTCCTCTGTTCCATTCATTTATTTTATTTCAAATAGAACACCACATACATACACAATTTGTACTGTATATCACCCAATACCAAATAATAATCCAGCAGTAATCTAAATAAATTTGTTTCTAGACTATATTAATTTTTGTACCTTCCATTACTACGAAACACTGCAACCATAAGCATCGTAATCGTATTTGGATACATATTTCTTTCCATGAAGATCCACCGGTCCGACCAGTTATTAATAGATCGTTAAACTATTACACAGTTTCCTTTGTCCGCGCGAGTATATAACAGAAGCATCGTTGGCGCAGCGCGAATCTCCTGGAATCGCGTCTCGTTCGTTTTTCTCGGGCAAAAATGAAATTCATCCGGCAAGCAATGCAAGGAATGTCGCCGTGAGTCAGACACGAGCGTACGCGTTCGCACGCCCGCTAAAATTGGAACTGGTTGGCGTCATAAACGCAAAAAGCTGCGTGGAAACGCTCCCTTCCGCCACATTTTCGGTCCGCTTGTCGTTTCGACTCTTTTCCGAAACGACCGCGCCACGAACGAAACGCTCCAAACGAAAAGGACCACTTCTTTTACACGGAAGCGATATTTCACGATTCCAACGTTTCGTGTAATCGTGTTGTACCTCGTGATGTTTAAAACTGAAGCAACAATCAACGAAACGGACCGTAGAAGATATAGAAACCTTCGATCAGTTTACAAGTGCAACAAATCAGCACTTGGAAAATGTTTCTCAACCGTGCTGCCCACCACGGGTCTTTCTGGACCCGTTGTGTTCTTTCAATGTACGTACAAAACGTTCCAGGATTTATGGCAGCGTTAATACGTTCTGCGAGTAGAAATGAGAAGAAATGTGATATAAACGTAATCGAATGACTTACTTTTTTCTTATTTCTATTCATAGAACATGTTGGCGTCGGTTGGCTGTTAAATCATGGGACACCCTGTACACAGAGAATGTCACGGGTTTTTCCCGATAAACCGCGGGGACTTAATTTAGAGGCAAAGCAAAAGCAAAAGGAAAATATTATATAAAGTTCGCCATTTCTAATAATACTATTGTTTTCCTCGCGTTCGTCGATAAATTCTAATCGGTCGAAAAAAAAATAATATCCCTTATTCGTGTACGATTTTCCATAAAACGGAAGAATAATTAAAAACTTGTAACGAAACTTACGGTAAGACTGAACCTGCTTACCTTGTTATAGATCGTGTTATAAAGCCCTGCTACCTTAACACTTTGATGGCTGCATGTTTCACGCAAATACCAACTATCTGCGGTCAGTGATTTTAACGAGAGCTGCCGTGTAACGAAAACTTTCGAATTGTTCGTTTTTTTTTTTTTTTTTTTTTCATGCGAAATTGTTATATTCGGTATTCGATGAATATTCAAATATTTACCACTACGCGCTCGTATCGTCGAGTAGAATGAAACGTGTATGAATTTTATTTATGAACCACTTTAAATTCACCGACTCGTTAACACGTAATTATAACGAAACGAAAAACGAGATATCTCGTGAACCGGCCAGAAGGTACGACTTGCCGAACACGAGATATCTCGTGATACGTACGCACCGTATTAACTCGCTTTCTAATCGCGAATCCCACGGGGATCGAAGAGGACGTGTCTTGTGAATCTCGTTTCGCGTGCGGAGAAACGAAACATTAAGAGAGAGAGGGAGGAAAATATTTTTATACCGCGAAATCAATTTTTGAAACTGAAACAATATACAAATTTGTAGCTACGTAAGGAGATGTAACTTTTAAATCGGAGTACATTGTATAATATTACAGAGCTTAGGTTAACAATAGCATGTAGCTGTGTTCTGCTCGGTAATAAATACTTAATTTTACTTCTATACATTATTCTCTTTTTTTTCACTCGATACATCGATCATTTTTGTACACATTTCTGATGCAATGAGTATTATTAGTATTACATTACTTCGTTTTCTTTTTAATATTTTAAATAATCGTATTTTTCGTCCTTAAATATTTACAAGATAAATTGTGTCAATTCGATTTTCCTTGCACCATACGTTATCGAAAAATCAGTGTTCCGAATAAATAATGCCTGCCTTGTGCTCGAGACTGTATGAGAAATCATTGTAAATTACTCAATTAATCGTAGATACTGTTTTGCGATATATTTTCTGGTTAACTCTGTTTAATAAATAAATGGTAATTATTTTCCATTAATTTCGAACACTTTAATCGATTCAGTTACCATCGAACGGATAATATTCCTGTTGCGAACTTCGTTTTAATTTTCGAGCGAAGCTTCGTGCTTTCGACTCTCGCATATTCGCGCGGTAATTTGTCCGTCACTGTGCTCCTTTGGTACCGTTCGAAGAGAAAAAAGAGAAGACAAACAGAATCCGAGGAGGTCAAAGTACCTCCTTGTTTTAGCAATAACTCGCAGTTTTGTTTCGTGTCACGAAACAGTCGAGTGGATTGATTATTGAAACTGAGAAACAGAAGAAACGAGATCGTAAAAGCTGCTTTCGTTATTATACACTTTTTTCCGATAAAATGGTAATAACTCGCCCAGGAAACGTAAGAAGTAAATTATTACGTGCAAATGTTCTTGACAAACTCTGACTTATTGTATATAACATATTCGAATTAACGTAAGTGTCAAAAAATAAAGAAAATATCAAAATTAAATGAACATAAATTTTTCGAAAAGAAAAATTTCTCTGTTACTTTAAATACCGTACGAATAAATATTCATAGTTAAATCTCACAATGATGTAACGCGTTATTGTTACAAGATTGATAAACGTCTCGGGTTAGCTGAAAACTTTCATTCAAGTCGTAGAAATACCTCTAAGAAGTTATCCCTGAAGAAGTTAAAACGACACAAGAAAAACGTAGCCTTTACAGTTGCTTATTATGCCACTTGAATCGTTAACCGCGCAAAAAACAATTGTTTGCTGCGGAACAGGGGGTTTCTAAATTTTTCGCGTTAGAAATTTCCCTAATAAGGACAGCGATAACAGCGACAGGTATTAATTAAGATTAATTAAGATTTACCAAGCTGTCCACGTTTTTTCCACCTCTACGAGAACTTTCGTTCCGTTGCCACACCCCTTTCCCCCACTCCGGACCAACAAGCCACGCCCTCCGGGGGCCCGCGGACCCGACTTTGGAATACACCGGCCCGAATGGTCGATTCTGCGCAATGGTAACGCAAGATCACACGCGGCGATGCAAACCTCGGTGTTGGCCCAATTAGAAACGGAGATGATGTTGCGAGACCGCTTTCGTTCCCGCAACGCGATTTTGTAGCGAATAGTTAACGGTATCGTTGGAAAAAAAGAGAGAGAAACAGAGAGAGAGAGAGAGAGAGAGAGAGAGAGAGAGAGAGAGAGAGAGAGGAGAGAGAGAAAAAAGAACAACGAAAAGACCGCGAAGCGTTTCGACGGTAAGCACGTTCTAATAATACATAATGACTGCGGTATACCGACGAATCCGGGCAAATACAGTCGCAGAAACCTGATGTCCGAGATCGATTTTAACACGATCTCGTCCACCGATCGTGTTACACGCGTGACGATAAAGCCACGAATAGCGGAATCGGAACGATTGGAATACGTTTAACAAATCGAACGTAGGAAAGTGAACGAAAAATCGGCTGGACAGTTTGATAGGCAAGGTTTTTCTTCCACACCACTGGTAATGATCAAATGATCAAATTTACTCTAGAATTTTTGCGCAAAGTCGAATGAGTAACGAGCGCAGAGCAATTAATGCGACCTGGGGAATAAGAATGCGGTGGAAACATTCCTCGGGGGCAAGTCGTGGTTCGGCAAATTCTTCGCTACCTTTTTCTCACGCGATTTCTTCATCGTTCGGAGATTTTTACGACAAAGAGTGGAATTATTGGGCCCGAGAAGCTCGTGTCATTTTTCCATGGAAATTGATCGAACAGCGATCGATAAAAGTGATTACGATTGCAATGGTGGTTGAACTATCGATTACTGCTGAGATCGATTAATAGAAGTGATTACGATTGCAATGGTGGTTGAGCTATCGATTATTGCTGAGATCTATCGATAGAGGTGATTACGATTACAATGGTGGTTGAACTATCGATTATTGCTGAGATCTATCGATAGAAGTGATTACGATTACAATGGTGGTTGAACTATCGATTATTGCTGAGATCGATTAATAGAAGTGATTACGATTACAATGGTGGTTGAACTATCGATTACTGCTGAGATCGATTAATAGAAGTGATTACGATTGCAATGGTGGTTGAACTATCGATTATTGCCAAGATCGATCGATAATCGTAATATTTATAATCTATAATCTTTCCTATTATTAATGTTCTCGTTGTTTGTAGATTGTAAATTATAAATATTTATCGAACGTAATCGTTTATCGTATTGATATTCTGTTAATAAATATTGTATGCACACGAATAGAAATTAACTCGAAAAGCGTGTATTTAAGAATTAAAAATCGTTTCGTTCGAAATGAAATTATGCACTTGTTCGAATGCATTTTTAGCAACGTGGAGCGTCGTGAAAGTAATGCATGTTATTTGGTAAAGCAATTTATCGTTTGCAATTCTCAACCTTGAAGGAAACGAACCTTTTACAATTTTTTCAAAACGACTCCAAAGTTACTATATTGTTTTTATAATATACGGAGTGCTGTGTCTCTTTTCCAATGCCATTGAAGTAGAAGCAACAGGGAAAAAACAAATTCAATGAGTCCACGTGACATATCCTTCAAATAACTCAAGGACGTAAGAGAGTAGAAGTTATTTAAATAAGCGAAAGGCATAAACTTCGAACATGTCCTGTAAGTAAAGTAGAGAGTCGTAAACATCGTTGCTCTCGTTCATTTAAATAGCTTTTACTCTCTGATAACCTTGGATTCTTTGAAGGTTACGTAAGCTTATTGATTTTGTTCTCATTTCGCGTTATGGTATTAAAATAGAAACATTGCACTCTGATAGGGGACAAAATACAAGGTGATAGCGACAAACAAAATTTGAAATAATAGATATAAGAAACAACAAGCGATGAAGAGAAGCGAATTTTATCACTTGAAAAGAAATATTCGTTTTACGTTTAGGTTAATACGGTAAATGAATTAAACGGTTAGTTTTTACTTCCGATTATTTAATTCTTAGAATTAAAGATAATTAAGATATCTAAGCAATAAAAGATAATATGTCGTGGAAAGCTCTGATTCGTTTCGCTGAAAAGATATACGAATGACTACCAAGAGTTACCTCAAGTATGTAATACTCATGTATCTATAAATAACTTATTCTTAGTTTTATTGCCACTACTGATCGTCGAATTACCACCGATAAGAACGAGTCATCACGAATGACACGTTGCGCTACAAGTAAAACTAATAAAATTCCTCTTACATTCAACGAAAAATTGTACAATATCGAAAAACTCACGATAAATGACACAAAGAATAACACTAAAGTAAAATACAGAAATAAAATGCTTATTTCAAAATACTATCCGAGTAAATTTTACCAAAAATTACCTGTCTTTAACACTATTCGCACAAACTAAAATAAGATACCTGGTTCAAAGTAGTATTTACCACCATTCAAAAATTTTTTCCAGAATGAGAAACTTCCAAGCAATACCAAACGTTCAAATACTTTTCTAACTTTGAAATTGAACATTCCTCTATTTGTAGAATTATTAAAAAAAATTATAGTAAACTATAGTAAGCTTCGAGTAATTGTAATACTTTCTAAATTGTATTCATTCTTAGATAAAATACAAGTTAAAATAACGAAGGCTAAAACTGTCGTCTATTTTGAGTACAAAATTTTCCTCGACTCCATTAATAACAAAAAGAAGAACATCTTCGTAGGAAGATGCAAGTCGCTTCGGTGAAACTAAAACAACCCTCCGCGCGAGGAACGCTATGATGCGATTAACGACCCACGAAGAAATAAATTTCCCAGCGCTGGAGCACGCGCGCTCCTCCCACTGATAACAAATGTCCCGTGAGTAATTCCCGGCTGGAAACTGTACGCGAGAATCCGAGAAGAACGTCTGTAACCTATTGTTACGAGTCACTAGTTACACTTAATTCTATAGGGAATTACGTGGTACCGAATACTTCTGTTACGTTCAGTATCCGAAGCTATTAAACAGTACGAACGAGCCAGTACGTTCGCTTCTTCGGACGTGAAACGGTCTACGAATGTACTGGCGAGTTTTCACTTTCCTTGCATCAACGATCGCTGTAATACGTCGGTCGATGTAAATTAGCGATATACACAACGAACTTCGCCAGCACGCTCTGTAGCTTAAAGTAAGACGAGAACGTTATATAAATGTGCTTCGTATAATTCTACGTTAAAAAGTTCTAAATACATAATGGTTAGATAGCACATAACGCACGTTACCATACAGCGGTGATACTAATGCAACACGACGTGCTCATTAATACCGATACGTATCAATTCGTTAAAATTCATCTTTCCTGCACATTCGTGTTCGATCGAACGTCACGGTACATTCGTCAATCTTGTCGGACTCACGATCGGGCACTAGAGATTCATTATCAATTTGTATTCGAAAAAGAAAGATATCTTTCGCTCGAAACAATAGACACACGATCGAGAAGAATATATAGTACGAATCGATAGTAACTCCATCCTTCGGCGAGATTCCGCATTAAAGTAGATTATAATAATGTATGCACGATACATATAATATATCTTTCAGATAATTTTCATAATCACCGGTAGATTCATTTTTCTTCCACTTTTTTAACGAACCATGCTGCGATAAATATTCATATAACATTCTAACACAAATTGTAGACACTCGAATGATCAATGCTTTACTGTACATTAGAAGCATTGTGGTGGTAAAATTCCTGTTCGCTTGGTATTACAGCCAACTTGAAATTACGACCTCGTTTATTTGTCATGAATATTATTAGAATTAGCAGATAAGCAGGAAAACAAAATTAAAGTGACGGTAATATACGGCCTGGCGAAAGTTTGTGCAAACGAAGCAGCCAAGACCGTAGTAAATACAAAAGGGATGCAACAGAAGACGCGAAAGCAAATGCTCCGCCCCGCGATTAAATCTATCATATTTTATCGCAGAAGGAAAACTTTCCTTGCTAGCCAATAAATATCCGGCGAAAGAATACCGACATCGAACAAAACGAAATGCTTCGAGAGCCCGAGATTCGAATAACATCGATTAATTATTTATTCGGACAAGTATTCGAATAAATATTTATCCGGATAATTAATCGAATACTTTATCCGGATAATCAGTATTCGTTATTCGCAGTGTTCGCTCGTAACGAATGACAGTTTATGTCAAACTCGATTCGAATGAACCAGATGGACGAATAAATATTTATTCATTTTGTAAACGATAAAAGTATCTGTTATGTATGCGGGCGCGCGTATCCTGCCGCATAAGCGTATAGTGTATGTGCAGTATCCGCTGTATAGAATGTTGTCCGTTACGTGTTATTCGATGTGTGATAATATACGTGGTATTTTTTACGTACGCGGTACGTGTGTGATGTTTGCGTTGTGTGCACGGTATTTTTCTGGTATATTTGTGAGATATATTTACCATGTGGGTTATTTTTGTGCGATAATTACAACGTTTGTGACATTTTTGTGACGTATACTGTTTGTACGATGTGAATCTGCACGCTCGTTATTCGGTGTATGCTGTTTGCTATGTATCGTATATATTGTACAACACAAAAATAGTACATCGTTCACGCACATATTACCATACACGTCAGAAAATTGTAACACATAATACACCATACCACAAAAACGTAAGACGAACCAGACAAATATCACGCGCGCCAGAAAAATGCCATAAAAATACCACGCATGCAAAGATCGCACACACCACGAAAATCACAAAAATATTACACATATACCGCGTAGAGGTATCGCGGGCAAATACCACGCACTATAAAAATATCACACGTGTAAAAGTCACACGCGCCACAAAAATGACAAAAATACTAAGCACGTACCGTGTGTATATATATATATACCACGCGCATGCGCATCACCGGCATAAACACGTGTATTATTTATGCAACGAATAAATATTTACTCGTTCGTCTATTTCGTCTAGATAAATTTTCATTCAAGTAGAAATTTATTTCGAACTCCCAGATAAAACGTTACGCGTTTCTCGTTACTCGTTATTCGAATAAGAGTGTGCCCAACACAGATCTGGAACAGAGGACAAAAAATTGTACAACTTTACACTGCAAAGCCAGACAAAGAAGTCCATAACAGCACTCCTGGTTCTCGGTGACACTTAATCGACTCCACAACACTCATCGACGACTCTTCAGGGATTCCTCGATCAGGATTAGTCGCAGCTTTTTCTGCTTCCTTCGTCGCGAGAAAGAAAGTCCGGACAGAACGGAAAGTCGACAAGTCTGTGCATTCGGTGGGTTATTGCAACGGCACAGGATTAAACCGATCCCATCCTGAATCGCGGACGATGGATGAGTAGGAAAATAAAAAAGACCGAGACGGCCGAGGAGATGGGGAGAGAGCGTCCTTCGGATGATTCACCACGTTTGCGGTTAGGTTACTTCGGTCTGTACGTTGCCAGACGAGTACGGATAAGTGGTTCTCATCACTGGCGCGAAACAGTGATCTTTCCAATTTGAAGACAGACTAAAAGGACCGTTTCTGCATTTTTGGCTCGGTTATATACTCAACTGGGATTGCAGAATCCCATCAACGTGATTTTTACCGACGCTCGTGCTTTTATTTCGACTGCATCCGAGACTCTTTTCGATCGAAATCGTTTTACAACACACCGTGAAACTCGAAATCCTTCAAAAACGAATGCACTGGATATTTATAAAAAATATGTTTTGACAGAAATGTACGTACATCTTTCGACAAAAACAACCACGTTTCTATTCATTCTACGATATATAGAAACGATTCAGAAATTTACGAATTTCTTCGATAATATTGTTTTTAAATTGTATTCGTAGTACGTATTTTGATCGGTGGTTCAAGGCAAACACTCAACGTAATTTCGTGTAGTTTTCGTTCGACGAGCAATATTTCATTTTAACGTTTAATAATAATGGTTAATTTTAGATGTCGGAGGTTACCGCGAACGAAAATGCGTGCGTCCTTTGATTTCACGAATCCAGCCTCCTCGGGCAGAAGGAACTCGATCGAAAGACTGAAACTGGAGGAAACATCGAACTCTCTCGGCAAACGTGCCGTTTGAGTAATCGTTACGCACGGCACGTCAGCGGTTTTTATCGAGAAAACAGATCTCCCATGCCTCGATTGAGAGACTAGACCGAAACGAAGGAACACGACGATAGCTTCTAAAATCAGCACTCGAAGGACCCGAAGAAACGTGTGTTATGAATGGAAGACTCCACGAGTCCTTTCGAAGAAACAACACTCGAGCCGTTTCGCTTCAGTAACCACGGTCTTGGTTCAGCTCCTCCCGGATTCCTTTGTTTAATGCCTTATTGCGATATTTTAACACGGTTCCGCTGTTGCCATGCGGCTCGGCTCCACGCTTACCCCGCTCGTCGTGTGTCGCCACAGTCGGCCAAGAATCATCGTACTCCGCCCGACGCGGTTATGCAATCGGGCTGCTTTTTTTTTCTCCGAGATTACCTCACCTTTTTCGGAAAATCCACTGAGTTGCTGCAGGGATATTCGCGGATTTCTTCGTACGAAACTGTAATACCGTATTTAATGCTCGAATAATTTCTTATCAGTCAAAGTATGTATACCACATTGAAGGTTACCAACCGTACTCTTGAGAGTAGAGACTCCTTTCTAGGTGGTAAAACGATCTAGTCTTATTTTTCACTTATCGAAACGAAGATGTACTCTACTTCAAACGACAAGGTAGAAAAATCAGATTACCTAACCTAACTTAATTATTTTCTTTCGATTTTATCCAATACCTATCACACTCTTTCGGCCTCGATTATCATCTTTCGAAGAGATTCTTACGATCCGTAAACTATAATCCTAACTACGTTAATATTAATACACTTGGTTATAACCGGTCGCTTTTCTTTGAGAAAGTTTTCCAAGCTTTTAAATAGACGGTAATCTGGAGAAGAGAGATCCGATGAATAAAGGGGAATTCACAATAGCCGTTATGTTATAAGTCACTTCATCGGCCGATCGCACAATCGGAAATACAATACAAATATACATATCAAATGTATGCCATTCGATTAAAATAATTTCAACGACGTTTCTACTGTGCAAGACACACTGTTAGAATATACATGCTTCCTACCAGCTGTATTTCGAAATAAGATCAATTAGGAACTGTTTAATAAAAATTGTATAGTAACAATTGTATACGACAAAGTAAAATGTGGTAAATTATGTACATTCATCGAAGAATTTTTCGAGGGATTATTACGATGAAAGTTTGCCCGATGGATAGTGTGAATCCTCCTTAACACGGATTACTGTTTCGAACGGCCATCGATGCATAGGGTGTGTGGATACCCGAAACCTCGAGTTCGGGTCGGCCCGCAAGAAGTCGGGCGAGATCGCGTCTGGTCCCGAAAGTATCCTTGCCACAGACGACTGCTCGAGATTCCGAACGTTTCCATTTATTAAATATTCACTTAAATTCTTCTTCCAGTATTTTCTTTGAAACGAGCTAAAATTTGAACTGACGTAGATCCATAACATTTATCAATTTTACAACGATGTTATAGGTATGTTATAAGTATGACGAAATGTAATTATGAATATTTATTCACAATTTTTGTGGCTCACTCCATGTTACGATATTTAATTCGTAACTGGTATACTTTAGTACTGAAGATCCAATAGGATCTGCGAAGGATCTGCGTTTCTTATAAATGTTATAGTATTGAGCTAGTTTATCGAGTACTTTCGAGACGATTCTCAGTTAACTTTGAATTTTTAATGTTTATTTAGTTTTTACGCGATAAGAATGTTCGTGTCTCGTGGACCCGAGGGTACAGTTGGTGTAGCTTTTTTTAAATTCTGCGCTAATACTGTTTTATTGTTCTTTTGGCAGCTACGGCAGTGCCCCTACGTCCTTGCATTTTTTTCTCTAGCCGTTTATTTTCTTTCAACTTTTGCTTCTCCAAAATTTCTTATTCTTTCACCATTCCCTGTCTATTCTTTCCTCGGTTCTTCCAAAATAAACTTTTCCATTTACACACGATAGTTTACACTTACCGAAATCTTTATGCTAAAATAGTACTATTTCTCTTCAAAACGATATTTCAAGAACTATAATACCGACATTTATTCTTCACCGAACACGTTACAAAACCTCTGAAAATTCTTCTTACACAATTTCTTCAAAATAAAGAATTGGAAGACTTGTGCATTTTCATATTCTTAATAGTAAACTGCAGTCTATTTTCAGATGTAAAAATATCGTTCAAACCTCCAGCAAGAAAAACAATAAAAATAAGAAACATTATTTGTTCGACGTGTTGTTACGATTACTATTTTTCGAATCGTTCGCAAGAGGTTCGAGTTGTCGATCGGCAAATTTCCACTTCGTATACAGGTATGGCAATAATTTCGACTCGGACGAACACTGAATTGTATTTAGCTCCACTGAAACCGAAGTTTACGTTCACGCTGTACGCATTGACTTCAATGCTCATGCAAATGTTACTTAATGCACGTCGTTGTCGTCTTTATGGCACTACCGAGTACAGATAACTTTTCGTGTACATAAAGCACTCACTGAAACAATGCGGCACAATGCTAACAAAGACACTACCTTTGGCTTACTTCCGCGGACTGTAAACTTAATAAGACCGTTAACAATGTAAACGAGATTGCAAGCAATGTCCAGGCGAACAAGAGACTCCCGGCTTCTCCGAGCTGCGCAAATGATAGTTTGCAAGAACCACGGATATCCGCCGGATATCCGCAAGCGCGAATCTCCTCCGGGCCGTACTGGACACCATAGACGAATCCGCCATCTTGCGAGCCTTTAAAACCCTTTGCATATCGCGACGTACGTTTTCTAAATGCGTTTAATCGCGTACGGAAACTTGTACAGAAAAACCCGGTACAACGAACACCTAACCCTCGGATAACACGGAACTACCCAGGTACAATGTAAACGACATCTTCATCGCATCTAACCTTTCCAAGGACGTCACATTACGAATGATGTGAAATTTATGCCCAATTGTGGCCGTTACTTTCACGTTACGATATATAAACTGAATACAGAACTAAACACACGGGTATTTATGCGACGGTACTCTTAACGAGGTTAAAGATCAACCTATTATAGAGGTATCGTGTTAACGATTCTTCAAAATTGATATTTATTTCCTGCATGTTGTATTGAATTGCAAAACGATACAAAAATTCTAGTTTATCTATTGTGCGAATATTTCTGCAAGTATATTTCACTTCTTTAAATATTTACCAATTCTAATGCGGTTAAACACCGAAAACTTATCGAAGGCAATGTAAGTAAAGATTTTAAATAAATGATTTCACGTATGATACTAGCAGAAACAATATTGATAATTTTAACCATTTCTACATACTGTACGACATTCTATATTCGAATAAACAAGAAACTATATTTTACAGATACACGGAGGATAAAGTGAAATGTTCTTTGGGAATTAATACAATCGTTATTTTTTGCCAACAAATTGAAGGTAATTATCCCTGAGTGTACCGATATCGTTCAAGTAATATTGAACTATTTCCTATATTATTTTCATAAATTTGAAGTTTGCGCAGAAGCCATTCGAAATCAGCACTGCACCGAACGGGTAAATCACCACGATATCTTCTCGCTCCGAGTACGATGGACAAACTTCGAGTGTGAGCCACTGCACGTGCTGGTGACTATGTGTCCAGTATTTGTGAAGTAATAAATATACGAACTCCGCAGAAACAGCTGGTGCATTTCGTCGAGCGAGTCTGCGAGTACTTGGCGCGGATGCTTTAATATCTGCGTAATGAAAACAAGAAAAACAAGCTCCGACGCACTGACACCGACGTCTAAAGTGCAGCTGCAAGTGGATGAACGTGCAGTGAATTCCCAGCGCGTCTAATTAAAAGTCATCTGCATATTTATGGAAGGGGAAACAGGGAGAAAGGGCCGGTGGATTAACGCACGGAAAGCAGAGAAGAGGAGCCGCGTATTAAAAAATAAAGGGTGAAACAAAGAAGCGGAAGAAACGTACGTCTGGTTAAAGTGGCCACGTTTACTATTTTTATATCTCTCGTTACGCACTGCTGTTTTCGTTACATTGCGAATCTTTGTCCACCGACACTTGGCCATTTCAAAGGACTACTGCGACGAGCAAATCTTTTCGTGTCTCCAAGGCCAAGCGGTCACCCCCACCTTCCCAATTAGACCAACCCTCGTTCATCTTTTTGCATACTATGGTCCTCGGTGGTAGAACTTTCGTCGAGAACATCGTACACGGTTAAATCGATTTTCTAAGGGAGAATGTCTATTTTTCAAACATGAACGAATAAAATAATTCAAATCGGGTTACAATTGTAAACTGTTCGTTTTATGTAGTAAAATATTTCCTGTTTTTGTTCTTATTTTCATAAATACCTTCGACTTTTAACGCACTAGCATGCTATTGCAATATACTTGCAAGTATTTTAATTTATTTTCTATAATTGGAAAAATAATTCCAATTCATTCTTCTCGTACCAATCTTTTGAATTTTCTAAGGGAAAATTATTTTTCTTTGCGCGAATGATGAATCCTGTAAATTGAATGAACGAAGAAAATCATTCGAATCGGGTTACAATTGTAAACTGTTCGTTTTGTATAGTAAGATATTCCCTGTTTTCGTTCTTATTTTCATAAATACCTTCGACTTTTAACACACTAGCATTTTACTGCAATATACTTGCAAGTATTTTAATTTATTTTCTATAATTGGAAAAATAATTCCAATTCTTTTCTATCGTACCAATTTTTCGAATTTACAATCCCAACTATGTCCGATATATTTTTCTTTTATTTACTCAATTTACAAGAAACAACATTTACGGAAAGAAAAATAGAAATTGGAATAAATGTAATACACTCCAAAGTGAGCAGACACGGGAAAAATAATACCTGGATACAAATTTCACTTAAAATTTTTTTAAAGTGAACACTATAAATTATACATAAATAAAATATTTGACAAGTAACGATTAAAAATTGATTCGTTCGATCGAACGAACGAACGTCCGGTATAAATCTCTATGGGTTCGTTTGGTGTATTACTTATCGTTCGAATGAAATTTCGTTCCTCTGCGCGAAAGAATCGCGTTCTGCGAAGAAACCCGAGACACCCCGATTACTATATACGCGAGCAGCTCGGGAAAACCGAGAGGCTTGGAAGAAGCGAGATCCCGGTTTGCATTCGGGATTCTCGCAAGAAACGAAAGTCTTGAAAGAAGCGAGATCTCGCTTTACATTCGGGTCTCGTCTCGTCTCGAATATTTGGGACGAGATTTTCCAGTCTTGCTTTTTGTCAGATCTCGAACAGCTCTAGTTGAAGAGCGCTGTCACACGGTGACATCTTTGTCGATCTCGACGATCGCGTGCTACTTATTGGTACATCAAGAAGAAGGGGAGTATTGGCCTCCAAGACGTCGAAAGATCTGTACGTTGTACAAAAAAAAAAAAGAACACGAATACGTCTAGTCCAAGAAGGAAAAGATTTTTTTAGAAACTTGTCCAATTAAATGTCTCAAGTGGCGCGTGTCTTCTTTCGGTAAAACGAAAGAAGAAACTACTGAATTGAGAGAGTCCGTGCAATTGGATGCATACTAGGTTTTTCGATAAGTTCTGTCGTTTTTTCCATTGTAAAAAAGATACTATGACACTTCGACTTTGAACAATTGTAAATACACGAACGAGTCGAGAGATCTACGTGAAACTTCGAACATGTTCATCAAGCAATAGTATCGTCTTTAGAAAAATAAAACAACGAATCTGATTAGCTCCATTTCTCATCGAACGACAAAACTTATCGAATAACCTATTGCAAACCCTCTTTATTAGTAAATAAGAAATGTCACAGAAACAGAGAGAGGTTTGTTAAATTGTACCATTGGTACGACTTTTTTTTTAGAAATTAAGAACAGTACGGTAAAATAATAATGTTTTTCGTTCGAAGTGTTTGCCTACGCGAGATGAAAAAATTACGGGTCCGTTTGGACCCACGCGTAGTCTGCTAGTTGCGCGAGAATAATTAGTATAATTGCGATCGAAAAGGTCTGTATGATAAATAAATTTTTAGAAAAATGGAAAATACGAACTTAGTAGCTCCATTTATCATCGAACGACAAAATTTGTTGAGAAATCTATTAAAATGGTTTCACAGTGTCAACATCTTTCTTAATTTGATTTGATTATTGCAATACGAAGCAGTGAGAGAGAAGTTTCCTAGCGAATAATTTTATCGGAAAGTTATTTTAAATATTCTCGTGTGAAAATAATTTCAGGTAAAAAAACTAATCCGATTGAAATATTTGATCACAGATCAAACTCAAGTATCGATATCTACGATAGATTTTGAAGTCTTGTTGAAGGAAAAAGCGAATATGAATCTCGCGTATTTGTATTTTAAGAATATCTTGTATTTTGAATAATTTGTACTTATCACAGCGTTATCTCGACTCGAAAATTACTGTAAACGCGATTCTGTTTAAAAATTCTATAACGTTACGAACAAAAGCGTGCAAGTTTGCAAACATAATTATTACGGTGAATATAATTATTACTGTGATACGAATATACGAAACCTTTTACATACAGGATGTTTAGCAACAGGTGTTTTAAATTATAAGGGGCAATTCTACGTAACGAAATAATAGAAAAATTCAAATTAACGAAATTACATTTGATACTTTTGTGTAGTGTTTGTGTACGTGTGTAAGTGAAATTTATTGGCACTCGTGTGTCTTTTTACTCAAATTGGTAATAAATAATCTACAATCTCTTGCATAGGAATTGCATACAATCTCAGGCTAGGAAATTTCTTTCAGACGATTATTTAAAAAATAATCATCGATTGTATCGATGTGGGAAAAATTTGTAAATATTCTTCTATAATCGGTACACGTGTACCATGAATTTTAAAACAATCTTACGATTCTTTAGTTTCATTTTTTTCCTTTATTTCTAAGATTAAAATTCCGAGGATCTATTTACAATTTTGAAGATTTATTGGCAAAAATGAGCCAATCGACCAACGTGAGACGAGAAGAGATCGAGCAACGTTTCGTCCACGAACAGCAGCGATAATTACATGGTTCGTGACCGAGAAGTATATTTTCACAGACGACTGTACCGGAGTTTCGCGGAGAAAGAGATTTCCGGACTCCTTTCAATGAGCGGCCAACATTCTCATGGTGAGAAAATATGTTTCACACGGCGATGATCATCCTTGCGTTACCCTTCCTTCTCTGAAGCTCCTTTCGTCCAAAAATTTATCTTCGTTTCGCACAGGGAACCGGTGAGACAATGAGTGACGTCAGAACTAAACAGTTGCTCGTTTGTTACTTATCGCGTTGAAGACACAGCACGAGGTTCGCGTTTAAAAAAAAAATGTGAAGTAATTTCAAGAACGACCGGTAACGAAGATAAAACTTGCAAAGTGTAACTCCAACGTTGCGGAGACTTTCGTGTTACAAGTGGATTTCTTAAAACACTATTCCCAACATTGTGTCGCGTACGTTTAACGACCAACGGTAACTCAACGTTAAAGATTTTTACGTCGAACGTTGATAATATATGTAAAGGAAGAATAATTATTTTCGTACGATTTCTTTTTTAAACATTAGTAATATTTGCCCGATAAATTCAACGATTATTAATCACAGAACGATTAAACATTTTTTTATCATTGGTAAATTGGTAAGTTGATAATAGAAAATATTGAAAGTCCTAGTAGAAGCAAAATTAATCATTTATAAACGCAAATTATAAATGTAGTTAATTGACCAGCGATTGAGCCACGAACGATTGTAATTGTTAAAATTATTTTCTAGAAAAATAATCATAAGGTAATCGATCACAGTAAAGAACTAGTTTCGATTTAAAAATACTATAATTGTTGAGAATGTAATGTGAAACTTCTCATTTGACAACGTGAAACATAATATTCGTTTATAAATCGATATAGTAAATACTATTGCATCAATAAGCGTTAATCTTTCTCTAACAAGTACAAAATAGTTTGATGTCAATTTCTGAATTTTCCCAGAAAAGTGAAAGTCACAATTTACATTAATATTTCGTCAATATTTCTTTTCAAAGGAAAATACTTCGTCGATTTACTATTTTATCCGATGAGAAAATATTAGGTTGTTCGGAAAGTCATCTCGTTTTCCAAAATGGAGAATATACAATTTAATAAAATGTTTGTGCACTCTAAAAAAAATCGTGTTTCATTTTCACAAAAAAAAAAAAAAAAAATAACACGTAACTTTAAATTTATTTATTTCTTTTGTTTAAGATTCTCAATGTTCACAAGTCATTTCTCCCACTGGGAAATCAGTACGAAATAAGATTCCATTAAAAGTTCGAGAAACTGCATGCTAAAATTGTTCTCGCTAAAGTAACGAACTTTCTATTCGATAAATTTGAAAGGTACGAAGTTCTAAATCGTTCTTTTTGAAAGTCTTGCGTCGAAAAACCGTCTGGTATGCGTTTACTCGGTTCTGTACTATTTTCGTAAGATTGAGTAACACGAATTACAGACGGTTAAGAAAGTACAATCGTGTAAACAGTTTATTCGCGTCACGCGTACACGAACGCATAATTGCATGCCCTTAGTACGACGATGGAATATGAAACAGAGAGAAACATTGTTCGCGAACTGTCGCCGCTATTAATTACAGAATCAACGTTCCTCGCAGGAAGCAGAGTCGAGAATATTTATCGTCACATTTTGCCAAAACTATCGATACTTATGCAGACAACTTATCGATGACCGAGAAAAAATCAAAAATTATTCGCAACGCGCGACGACTACAATGCCTCGGAGGATTAAATATTCAACGGAATATCCAAGCTGTGACACCTTCCTTGCAAATTTTATAATATCGACGAACGATTGTAATTGTTAAAATTATTTTTGTAGAAAATAATCATAAGGTGATCGATCACAGTACCGAACCAGTTCTGATTTAAAAACATTATAATTGTTAAGAATGTAATATGAAACTTCTCATTCGACAACGTGAAACATAATATTCGTTTATAAATAGTTAGTAATTAATTTTATGATAAATGAAAATAAACGTTTATTTAAAGTTAGATTGTCCTACTCTGAATACGATCGGTCGCGTGTAATATCGTTTGCATCGAGTGTTAGAAATTTTTAAAAATAAACGTTATATTGATTTTGTGTAACTTGAGTTTTATATTAAATTATTGTACAAAATGTATAATTATATCGGATGTAATGTCGTTCTTCGAGCAAGAAGATGTTTACGCTTCTATGTTATTAATTGTACAACTTTTTGACGAAGATATAAATATATAAGTTCAAAAAATTTAGAATTTGAAAAACTATTGTAGAATTGTTGTAATCTCGCTCCAAAACGTCTAAATAAAATAAGTGTAATTCACACGTTATCCGGGCGATACTCGAAGGAGTAACAATTTTGTTAGATTGTATTAAAAATTAAATTTCATCATTTGTAAATGGAAACAGAGAATGAGAATTGATTGAAAAAGTACGAACGTTGGAATATTTCAGAAAAGCAGTCTTCATTGTAACGAAACTCTCGCGAAAGTGATCAGCCACGGATATTGAAATTTCAATGATTGAAAATGAAATTTTATTAAATTTCGAACGTTAAAGTCTGGAATAATAAGGCCTGCGGGAAGAAACGCTTGGACAAATATCGACTCGTTACGAATGTAAATTCACTACGTGAAAGTTGGTAAAAATCGGTGATTACTCAGCTGTGTCCTCCCCTTCTAAGGATAAAAGAAATAACGGAGCCATTGTACGGTTGAATTTTAATTGGACACGCTGGATCTCCTTTTCGTTGAAATTTGGAGATCTCTTCAGGTAACAGAAATCACAGAGAAAATAAAAAAAAAAATTGTGCCGAGGTTTGGATAAATTAAACAAGTGAATCACCATCGACTTCAATTTTAACGAGAAAAAAAAAAAGAAAGTTTCTAATTACTGAACTCTGCTCCCCTTTTTCTCTTCGTAGGCACGAAGAAATTCAAGCAAAACGTTTAGCATATTTTCATTCTCCTCTATATATTGCTAATTTTTACATATTGCATTGCAACGAGTTGCACGTCAATATTTATACGGTAACTTTCTTCTTTAACTGAATTTTGTTTCTCTTTTACACGATTTTATCCAAATCGTTTTTCTTTTCACGGTTACGTATATTTCTCTCCTCCTCCGTTTCAAAACATTGTTTATTTTTTCATCAAATTTTCCAAAAATAATCCAAACGATACAGCGTCGAAACTACTAAACCACATTTACTCGTAATTAAACCTGTGCTTGTTTCTCATCGATTTTCTTTCCTTTTATTGAATTTATACTTTATCAACGAATTTTAACGAACGTTGGTACTTTTACATTTTCCCCGTTGAAAATAATTTCGTATCGAACGCGCGCTAAGTAAACAGAAAACAAAACTTCGTCGATACGTTTTCCTTCGACAAGGAACCGAAAAACATTTCAATCTTTCCAGAATAACGAAAACGATTTTCAAAAAATGGACAAAAATTGAAACTGTACCGGGAAAATTCAAATTTACCGAATATCTTATCTAACGAAACCAATGATTCGACTCTACTTTCAATTTTACAAATCGAAGAATTTTTTACAAGAAAATTATTCTTCTCGGTCGGTTCTTCTGCTCGAGTTTCCAAATCGTAAGAACCAATAACAGCTCAAAGAATAATTCGCGAGAATTTTAATAAAAAAAGAATCCCTACAGTGTCTTACCAACGACAAAAACGAAACATACGAAGGTACGCGTCGACGAAGTATCAATGCACCTATGCAAAATTCCATTCTTTGCGAACGTCGCGACGTGGACTTACCGAGAAGACACAGAGCCGGCCGGAAACGGTGGCCGCAGACGGGTGGGTATCCTCTTCCTCCTAGTGTTGGTTAAAGCACTACAGAATCACTGTGAATCACTAAATTCGACTATCGAGCAGCCTTTCCCGACACGTATTCCTATCCAATCGTACGAACCGATTCGAAACGACGCAAATGATCCACGAAGTGATCGGAAGCTAAGGAAACTCTTTTCTCTGTGAAAGAAAACAAAACAGAAAAAAAAAACCCAACAACCCCCTCAAGAATCTCTACGATTTACAACGAAAAGCCTCTTACACTTTTCGGCTGCACACGTTCGTTCGATCCTCTCGTAGACCTCGAAATTCGCTCGCGGTCTGATCGGAATTTTCGAATGAAAAGAAAATCGCTGAAACGTCGTCGGCTGGTGGCCAAAGTGTCGATTGCGAGTCAACGTGAAGGATTCCGACCGACAGAGAGGTGAAAAGTGCCGGTGCGGCCTCAGACAACTTCGCAAACGAGTGACGAACGAGCGAATGAATGGTCGGAGGACCTGTAGGCATCTACTCTTTTGCCCGAGGACGAAGGAAGAGGTAGGCAACGAGCCATGGCGCAGGCTAGAGCCCCGGCATTAGAAGATCGCTACGACCGCTGTGGTGAACACTTTTATCTAGATAACGAACCACGGGCAACGTTACGTTAACGTGTCGCGATCGCCGCACTATCCGAACAACGAATCTTCGTCGAGAACGATTTATCGGTAATGAAAGAGGAAAGAGGAAAAGAAGAGAAAAAGAAAACAACAGCGGAATAACACGGGAGGGCGAATAAATATTTTTATTACGCGCGAGCGATCCACGATGCGTATCGCGCGAGAGTTGGAAACGATATTTGTGCGGTATTCACGTGGTACTACGTGCACGGTACTCTTCCCATCCGAGCGCGTACCATTCGTTTCGCCAGTGGTATTTTTGTGATTTTTTTTTTAGCGACCGATCTTTCGAGTTTCAATTGTCGAAATTTTACGCGAAATTATTTGTATTTTATGGTGCTTGCGGTGACACGTCTTTGAGGTTTTTGAAGGTATTTTTGTGAGTAGAATATTTATGATAACCGAATTGCAGGATTGGAGAAATATTGGAACAAGAATAATATAGTTAGATACTTAATTGTATTAATGTTTTTGCGTGTAGTATTATACGCGGAGTGAATTTATCATTAAGAAGACACTGCTAAATAAATATACCACCGATCGATCTTAATCTTTCCCGAAATTTCACTCGGATATTTTTGAAATTATTTATATTTTATGGTGTTTGTGATAATAGTGATCTTTGAGGTGTTTGAAGGTATTTTTGTGGGTAGAATATTTATGACATATTAACCGAATTGCAGTATTGAAGAAATATTGGAACAAGAATAATATAGTTAGATACTTAATTGTATTAATGTTTTTGCGTGTAGTATCATACGCGGAGTGAATTTATCTTTAAGAACACACTGCTAAATAAATATACCACCGATCGATCTTAATCTTTCCCGAAATTTCACTCGCACATTTTTGAAATTATTTATATTTTATGGTATTTGCGGTGACACATCTTTGAGATGTTTGAAGGTATTTTTGTGGGTAGAATATTTATGACATATTAACCGAATTGCAGTATTGAAGAAATATTGGAACAAGAATAATATAGTTAGATACTTAATTGTATTAATGTTTTTGCGTGTAGTATCATACGCGGAGTGAATTTATCATTAAGAAGACACTGCTAAATAAATATACCACCGATCGATCTTAATCTTCCCCGAAATTTCACTCGCCCATTTTTCAAATTTCCACGATACGCTCGTATATCACTCTCGTTATACAAGCGAGTAATCGTACAGCAATACGATCGAATTAAAACGATTACCGGGTTTTGCTTATCTGGAGCTGTAATCTTTCCACTTCCGTGCTCGTTAAAAAGCAACTTCACCCACGGTGAAAAACTTCGACCGAACGTAATTGTTCGATAATTCCCTGCCAAAGTCTCGCGTTACGAAGCGAGAAATATAAAAGAAAATCTTTTCGTTCGCCAGCTTTTTGTCCAGTTACGATTCGCTTGGTACAATCTCCTTCCTCGGTTTCTTAGCCACGAGCGTATGAAAATTAATTCATTAATCGTCGTCGATTTTGTTCTACTCCTGAAAAGAAAGCCACAGAGATCCGACAATTTTTCCATGCACATCCGGAGACTCTATACGACGAGAGAGAGCTTCACGTGCATCGTACGTACTCCTCCTACTAGGATGCACTCGACGGCCATGCTGGCTCAGACATTTCCATCTTTTTCTCTCCCGGTCGCGGGAGTAGCCTTTCAATTTTATTTCGTTCCTCAATCATACACCGTGGCTCGTTCGTGGATGCTGCATTGCGGCCCTCCTGGCTCGCATCGATCCTACGAACGTCGTTTTTCGCGAGGGAAAAATAACGATCGGCTCGATTCGTATATATTCGTGTTTATTTTCACCACATGGAAACCATACTACGAACCGGGGATGGGAAACGATCCAGCGACGTACTCGTTAACCCATCGAGTACCGATCCCGGTCTCCTATTTAGAGGACGTTCGGAAAAACGTGTTTTTTTTTCACCGGTTTTAAAATTACTTCGAACGAAGTATCTTTTTTCAAGATACGCGATCGAGACCAAGTGAACGAGAAAGTGAACTGTAATTTTCTTGCGAGATTTTTAACAATTTTATCATTTACTTTGGAATCTTTTCGTGGATCGTGTCAAATTGATTTTTCAATCGACGAGATTGATTTTATTAACCCTTTGGACTCGAGAGGAGATACTCGGTCGCCACCTAATTCGGTGTACTATTTTCGATACGTAGTAATCGGGACATCTATTCTACCAAGTGAATAACATTTGATGTTTATTGTGTTTACAAAGGAATGAACCTCGTTTCAGGAGTAAAGGGTTTGTTTTTCGTAGTAATTTGATATATATTTTTAAACTGAAAGTTAAACTTTGAAAAACGTGTGCAAACGAGAAACAAACTTAATACTTTGGACTCGAGAAAATGTTCCATTTGAGATTAATTTTACAATTTAGAGCCTCGAGTGCAAAGGATTAATTTTCCATCGTGGAAAATTATACGATTGGAATGTACAATTAAATATGGAATTATAATTCCACGTATACCGTGGAAATGTTTCGATATTGTTCGATATTTTTATCTACCGCGTGTTCGATTGGACACGTGGCAACTTAATGAAAAAAAAATTCTGTCTTCGTGTGCAACATTTTTCTCCGGTTTTATCGTTTCGATACACCGTGTACGAAATAAATAAATCGATACTCGATGTACCGACTTTCGAGTAGAGAGTGTCCCAATCGGATCGATTTACCTTTTTTCTGCAAATCGTTCGCGCTAAAGATAGCGATTGTTCGTAACACGGCTGAATAATTTTCACGCGTTCTTTCACCGTGTACTTTCCCACGATTAATTTCCCATCTCTCTAGATGACACGTGATAAGTTTCGAATTAATCGGTTCGACGTTTAAAAAATAACGCGAAACTCAAATCGACCGGTGACGATCGGGACAGCCTGTACCGCGCGCAAACTATTGAATAAATATCGGAACGAGTTATCATTGCCATTAGTAGAATAAACCCGGTATATCTCTCGTAACAGGAGAACGATGTAGCCAGTTCATCATCGAGGACTAACTTCGACGTATAACGGATTAAGCTTAAAGACGTACGCGTAATATATGCGTAGTAAAATAAAATACTAATCACGGTTTTCCAAGTGGTGAGAAAATGATATATTAACGACATACGCGAGCTTTCTATGAAGTTGTAATTCAAATCTAAATAAACACGAGTTGTAACTTGTACCGTTCGTAATTTTATGGGTATAAGAAACAGACTCGTTTAAAGAAGAAGAAAAAAAAAGAAATAGAAAAGAAAGAAAATTAAACGTTTCGTCCTAGGTTTAAAAGCGACTGACACAACGCTAATGAAATGCAAGCAAGATGCGTGAAAACGTTTTTCAACCACTGGGAGCTCACGCGTAATAAACCATTTTTGATACACAAAGGGATGATCGATCGAGGCCGTATTAACGACGGAAACTTTCACGCGCACGCCAAGACCAGCGCTTTCATTAGGCAATTGATTAACGTGCCGCTGGCACACAACATCCAACGATTTTATCCGCCTAATGGATCTTAGAAAATGCGAAATAGTCAGAAGTAAGTGTTGCATGGCTGATCAAAATTCTCCTCCGGGATCGCGTCAGCTCGAGCGTGGGTAATTGCACTCGGCTAGATTGCAGCCGGAGTTGCGACTAGCGATGGGACCAAGTTCAATAAGTAACCACGAGCCCGTATCAGTTAAACGTTTACGCGTTGCATCGATGGGGTGAAACGGTGCTCGTATTACATTCGATGTACTTGTAAATTATTTTTTACGCGATTATTTCTTTAAATTGTAATAAAAGGTATACCTTGTATTCGAAACGTTGTAAATATAATGATAGTAATAATGACAATGTATCTTTACTGACACCAGAATTGTATTGAAAAGTATCGAATAAGAAAAAGGAAATAATTTATAAGAGTGAAAATAACAATACGTTAGGGTTAAAAGACTAGGATACGCAGTTGTTAACCTAACATTGTACGTATGTAGAATTATTATAGAATTGTAGTATCATTGTGTTAATATGTGTAATGGAGATTCGATTTTACAGATAATAAGGTAAATAAAGAAGGTTTGAACACTTTCGCTCGAGTTTTCGTTAAATTTGTACACCCAGGGGGAAACAAATTTCCCCAATGTAGTAATTCCTCGCTTAAAGATAATATTTTAACGCTGATTCGGTAACTAAATCGTTATCACCAATGAACAATGAATCGTTACACTTCTTAAACTCAAACGACTCGTCAAGTCCAAGAATAAACAATTTTGCAATTAAAAATCCGCTAACCGAAATTTCAAAACGATAACGAATTAAAAACTTTTATATTTCTTGTTGTACATTCGTGACAGTATCCTCAGTATGTCGATGAAGTTTTCCCAATGAAACAATTGGAATATATCGTAATTAAAAATAATCCGAATAAGTTTCAATTTCGATTCGTTAGCACGGGAAGAACTTGCCAATCGATTAAAAATACTCGTGAAATACGTAAAAAATGTTCATTGGAATTAGTATCAACATCGATGCGCGTTTCATATCACTTTGAAGTTACTCATATCGCTCGTTCTTCGTGTTTGAGTTCGATCAGTTACGAGAACAACTTCGTTACCGACCCTCGGTAAAATGTTCCATACACACAGAGGTATTAATGAGGATTTACCCGCGACTTTGATCGATCTTTCTCGTTGATCTTTTTCGTTTAAGAAACACAGCCAGTCGAAACTGTGGATAAACTTGTAAACCTCGATCGTGAACTAATCGTTTCGAAGAAAACTAATGTAAAAGGAAACATTATCACGTAGCGATAATACTATCATTTACATTGACAATACTTCCATTATATCACCAATGTCAATTAATTTCAAGATCCAAACTAAAACTATTATTTGCATTATTATCCCTACTCTCTATTATCGATCTTAAAACGAAACATTACCACGTAGCGATAATACTATCATTTACATTGACAATACTTCCATTATATCACCAATGTCGATTAATTTCAAGATCCAAGCCAAAACTATTATTTGCATTATTATCCCTACTCTCTATTATCGATCTTAAAACGAAACATTACCACGTAGCGATAATACTGTCGTTTACATTGACAATACTTCCATTATATCACCAATGTCAATTAATTTCAAGATCCAAGCCAAAACTATTAATTTGCATTACTATCCCTACTCTCTATTATCGATCTTAAAACGAAACATTACCACGTAGCGATAATACTGTCGTTTACATTAATAATACTTCCATTATATCACCAATGTCAATTAATTTCAAAATCCAAACCAAAACTATTATTTCTATACGATCGTGCTCGACACCAAATTGAGATAGTTTGCATTGCTCGCGAGCCACTTAACTCCATCCCTACTTGCAACGCTCCGAAATATCCGACGAAGGAAGCCACGGACGAGACGATGTGCTCGTGTGCCACGTGCCCATAACACGCTTCTGCAATTAGGCTTAGGAATCGCCATTGTATCGAAGATTGACCCCCCACCCTCGCACAGAATCCTGGCAATGGGAATGCGAGCAATTTGTCGAGAGCCACCAACCCAATTGCAACTCGATCAGGGAATTGGACAAACTCGAGCAATGAGACCCTTCGGAATCAACATCGAATTCTGTTCCGCGTTGTCGTCGAGTCGCGTGGAAGAGATGATATCGTTCGATTTTATCATTCTCGCGGTATAATGATTTTTACCAAACGTTTACGATCGCTGTCTCGAAACGAAGAAACGAAGTATTGTTTCTTACGATTAATACTCGTGAAGTGAATCTTGAGCATTCGAAGTGACTCCCCTCGAGTGATATCGAACTCGATCTCGTCCCTACTTATCATGTTTTTAGTCGTACTCGTGGTGTAAATTATGGTACAAGCGTGACAAACACGAGTCGAGTCTGTTTTACTATCGTCGATGTTCAGTCTCTGCGACGCACGGATACGTATAACGCGCATAATTTTCTACTTGCTCGTCTTATCGTACGAAAAATAACGATTGTTATACAATGACTCGAAATAGAAAGCTTCGAACGAACGATTCTCTTCTGTGCGCGGGAATAATGAATGAGTCAGAGTGCGAAAACGTGTCGGAGTCTTGCACCAAAAGAAGAGTATGACATTAGACGACAGTTATGCTACAGTATACGATGATAACGTAACGCAACCCAGACTAGAGCAAACAGAGCGATATAGTTATTTAAATAGACTATCGAAGAAAGAAATTGAACTTTAAATACGAATGTTCCGAAAATTCCTTATCACGATTTTATTAAATTCTTCGAGGTATTTATATTGAAAATCTTGATACGTAGTGTTCATCAGAGATCGAAAAAGATATTTAACTTTTACTTTTTAATCGTTCGAACTTGTCCTTTTTCTTTGAAAGAATATTTCTTCTTGTACTTGTACGAGAAAAGACTTTTACCGACGAGAAAATTCAACGAAAGCGCTGATGTTGATCATTTATTTAAAATAGATAAAAGTCGAGACTAAAAACATAAAGAGCGAAAAAAATTACGACCGAGGGAAAATCAATTTGATGTATAATTTCAAATAGGATAATTTTCGTTTAATTTTTTCTATTTATGTATTTAAACGTTTGTTATTTCTCTTTCTATATACGAGTGCTTATTATTATGTTATCGTAACAATCGTATAAGTTTCGACCGTAAAGCGGATAATAAACTATCGTACGCAAAGCATCGAAGAATGCAATGTCAAAGACACGTCGTATTAAAATTGAACTGAAATTTGAACGAATATTCACCACTTGGAGCTATCAAGGTAATTTTTTTCCAGTTGGAAAAAAGTTTAATTTAGATAGTCCAGATAGATCTACATAGTATTACCATGATCTGAGGAAAGAAGAGCGATATCTTTCCAGTAGGCACTCATCCGTTGACTCCGTTATGGTACGGAGTGCAATTTTTTACTTGGAAGTAGTCGACCTAGTAATTATAGAAGGGAAACGAGATTCAAGAAAGTATTTAAATAGTCTTGAGAATATATTAGAAAAAAATTGAACGCGTTATGGGACAACAAATCTACATCTTTCGTCACGATAACTCAGTCCGCGTATTAAAACTTATGGTTTTACTGAAATATATATTCAAGTTTTCACCTATCCTGCGTATCCTTGGATTTAAATATCACTCACATTGTACGACGATAACTTTCCAGATAAATTCACAATGATGTTTTTCTTACTTATAGATGTTGTAAATCCAGCATGGATGAATATCGTACACGTATATTTACGTTCCACGTACAATTCGCTTTTCTGTCCGATTGTTAAACATGTAAGAACGAAAGGGAAACGAGAAACGTATTAAAATATATAAAAAATTCAAATCGTAAGCGCACTTTCAGTAATTCCTTACAGCGAAGTTATTCGCGTAACATGTGTTATACTTAAATAAATTCTATCGTATTTTGCTATTTTATACGAATATATTTCAACTTTCCGTGAATTGGATATAAATATGGTACAAATAGAAATGGAAAGTCTTTATTTTCGGTATACGTATGTATCGTTTATTTAAAGAGCAAGCGAGAATGTTCGAGTGAATAATACGTATGCAACTGTAGTTGATATATTTTGTTAAATATTAAATGCACGCCTACAATGAAGTAAAAAATATACATTTCATCCTGTAAGTTCACTCCACCATCACTAATCATTACGTAAGTCCAATTTCCACATAATATATTCCAGTACCACTATACTGTAAAATATCATGCCTAATCGACCATTTTCACTGATTTGTAGTAACGTTCGATGAAAAGTTCCTTTAAAACATCCTTCTTTTGTCAAATTTACGAATTACCAACAAATAAACATTTATTAAATGTCTCTCGTGCATACCCAGACCACTTTTGAAGTATTATTTCATTTTTTTATTTCACGGTTATTTAATTCCCGAAATAAAATCAATTCACCTTATTTCGTTTCTGACGTATCTTTGAAAATAATCCTACTGGAATAATTCTCTCAGAAATACCAGAAATATTCCAAAATCTTCGATAACACTGTTCAACGACTCTTCGTCGTCATTCGTGTTACTTCGTACCCTATTTCACGTACCTATTATTTCAAACAAATACATTTCGGTTATTACCAAACAAAGCTACCGAAACCAAAATATCGAAATATTCTTTCCAATAATTATCTCTCGATTCCTTTCGAAATAATATTGTCCAGGTTTGCTCCCGTCCAATCCTCGGTCCTTTACCAACTGCTTCTCTTTCGAATGGAAAACTGAAATTTCACTCGTCCAATTTCACTAGTTACAAAACGATCGCCTCTTCCACTTGTCAACGCGATGCAACCAACCAGACTCGCACCCAAATATGCAGCTCCGCTGCATTTTTATCCAAATTAAACTCTGACACGTCGAATAGATCGTAACGCGAGCGATCGATAACAAAACGAACCAGAAACACATTCCCCAGAAAATGTATTCCCAACGATGATATATACGCAGTGGAGAATATTCTTGCACTATTAATCTCTTTCCAGAAAGTTTCCTCAAAATGATTTCGCGCTAGACTCCCCCGAGGATGATGAATCCTCTCTAATCCGATTAACGTAATTTTCTTTCCTTCTTTCTTTCTTTCTTTCTTTCATTCTCGGTCACTGAAGCCACGCACGCGTCGAGTGCTGATTTTCCCTTGGACGTTCGTTCCGCTCGTTAGCAGTTTACTTCGGAATTTACAGCTCGATTTGGATGGAAAAATTTGGCGCTGAAAACGACATTGCTCGGTGAACGACTAGACGAGCCGACGAACGGGTTCGATGAACTTTCCATTGGAATCTCGACGAGCAGAAACGGAGCTAGTTTTCTACGGAAGGAAAGAACGTTCGTGAAACGGGTACCGGGGCCAATCTGTTCCGATCTTCGTCCCTGAAGCAACAAGAAGCAGAGCATGACAACGCCATGAAGAACAACTGGACACAGTTTGTTGGCAGCCGCTTATAAGGAGTACGAGTCATTACGAGATTCGCGTTTTCCAGTGCGAAATTCCTTGCGAGACGGCATTCCCCTTACTTTCTCGAACTATCAGACGCTCGTGTTTTGCTCACCGTTCGGGAGAAAATTCTGCTTTATAATCTTTTGGTGTCGGAGACCACTTAAATGAAATTCCAACGAGAATACAGGTCAAGATGATATCTGACTACGCCGACGATCAAACGATTAATTGCTTCTAATGACCGCGTGACACACAAAATCTCTACACGAATCGATGATTTCGTGTACGTTCGATGATCACGATCGTCACCGAACTACGGACAACGTGACACGAACGTGGTACGATACGGTGAACCACGATGGTTCGAAATCGTCATTTTAATTAAACCTACTGTGCGTTTTCTTCGTTGTTCCGTTAACATTGGATTTACCAACCAGTCGAAACGACTGGTTTTCAACTACTTTTACAAAGGATTTTACTTCAAATTCCATAGCGTACTTTCCAAAGACGTTATGACATTTTTTTGTATTCTATGGATACAAATCAATTTCATAAGTTTCTCCTTTTCCCCAATCGTTAATTTACCCGAGACACGTACGAGGAACACCTTAATGTACCGGAATCTATCGGTAATTTCAGTGTTGAGTGTATCGCGTGGAATGTAAAATATAATACAAACACTGCAATGGAAAGGTGTTCGAGGGATCTGGCTAGCTTGGAAGTGAAAAAAGTTTCTTTTTGTTTCTTTTTACGCTTTCTTAAAAATTCATGACTTAAAACCATTTTTCCGAGAACTCAAAAAATTGCCGATATTACGGGACTTTGAGTTCTCCGTGTACGTCGACACTGTTGTACGTTTTCTTTTTTTTTTTTCGAAATTTGAAACCAAAATCAATTTTGTACAATTTTTAACCACGAAGATTCCGTGAAAGCTTCGAAATTTCGTGGAAAAATTGAATTTTTTTTTCTTCTAGTACTTAGTACTTTCTTTTGGTATTATAATTTTGTTCAATCATTGAATTTTCATTTAAAATAACCGAAAACAAAATTACCGTGTCGATCATGGTCGTATAATTCCCTTTGTACACACCGTGTACAATGATGTATTATTTCGATTAATTATTTACATTTGAAAAAATTCTGTAGCTGAAGAAACCGTAAGTAAGTAAATAAATACATGAAAAATATGAAAGTGAAGTATCCAAAAGAAATCTCAAATATCGTTTCATTTTTAGGCCTTCGAACTGGTACAGACATCCTGAGCACCTAAATCCTAAGATTTAGGGTCTACACCCTCGTAGGTCTCACTTCCATCTAAGATATCACGTTTAACCTTTACCTAAAGTGGTGTGGTCACAAGGGCGTTATTAGTTACCACGAAAAACTTCGATCGAATAAAAACTACAAAAAGATACTTTCAACCTCTCGATTCAATTTTTGCGAATAAAAAAGAATTCCAAAAACAATTTTTTCTCGTGCCAGAAAAACCCTAACTTTCAATCTCTCGATTCAATTTTTGCGAATAAAAAAGAATTCCAAAAACAATTTTTTCTCGTGCCAGAAAAACCCTAACTTTCAATCTCTCGATTCAATTTTTGCGAATAAAAAAGAATTCCAAAAACAATTTTTTCTCGTGCCAGAAAAACCCTAACTTTCAATCTCTCGATTCAATTTTTGCGAATAGAAAAGAACTCCAAAAACAATTTTTTCTCTTGCAAGAAAATCCCTAACTTTCAATCTCTCGATTCATTTATTTTGAACAAACAAAATAATTCCAAAAACAATTTTTTCTCGTGTGAGAAAAACCCTAACTTTCAATCTCTCGATTCAATTTTTGCGAATAAAAAAGAATTCCAAAAACAATTTTTTCTCGTGCCAGAAAAACCCTAACTTTCAATCTCTCGATTCAATTTTTGCGAATAAAAAAGAATTCCAAAAACAATTTTTTCTCGTGCCAGAAAAACCCTAACTTTCAATCTCTCGATTCAATTTTTGCGAATAAAAAAGAATTCCAAAAACAATTTTTTCTCGTGCCAGAAAAACCCTAACTTTCAATATCTCGATTCAATTTTTGCGAATAAAAAAGAATTCCGAAAACAATTTTTTCTCGTGCCAGAAAAACCCTAACTTTCAATCTCTCGATTCAATTTTTGCGAATAGAAAAGAACTCCAAAAACAATTTTTTCTCGTGCCAGAAAAACCCTAACTTTCAATCTCTCGATTCAATTTTTGCGAATAGAAAAGAACTCCAAAAACAATTTTTTCTCTTGCAAGAAAATCCCTAACTTTCAATCTCTCGATTCATTTATTTTGAACAAACAAAATAATTCCAAAAACAATTTTTTCTCGTGTGAGAAAAACCCTAACTTTCAATCTCTCGATTCAATTTTTGCGAATAAAAAAGAATTCCAAAAACAATTTTTTCTCGTGCCAGAAAAACCCTAACGACGTTTCGTATCGATGTCCTTCGGCTACTGTCTATGTTAATCCCATTATGTTTCAATGCACTATCATACTTTACGCGATTGGTATCAAGTGAACCACTATAACTGCACCGAGCTTTTCAACGTTACGTGTGTCAGATTTTATTTCTGGAATATCGAGAAACATTAGAAATTACATTAACATCTATAATCTACCAAATTGAAACTCTCGTATCGTTAATTAACACCTATCAGAACACAGAGAAATTCGTTAAGTAGTCTCAGTGACGGTCGATCATTTTTTAAAAAATTCGTAATAACGATGATCCAACTGTTCTCATATTCTCCTGGAAAAGACCCCATCGAAGTAACCATTGAATTTTCCTACGTTTTAAATTTCATTTCAAACGGTAAAATTCTTTTACCAATATACTCTATACATCACTGCAACGCATAAAAATGTATAATAAAAATCATCGTCAAATTTTGGTATCTCTCTTCAATGGACAAAGAATACTTAAATAAACGAATTCCATTTCTTAGTGAACCAAAATAAGCAAACTAATAAATATTGACAAGAAAGGCGAAAGATGAATTTTTTTCACTGTACGAGCAAACTGTTACAACTCGAGCATAAGTAACTATAGATTCTCTTACCGTGTTCATTGCCTGATTGACGAAGGTATTGCAAAATTTTTTTTTATTTCGTTGAAGCAACAAATCGATTCAAAATTTGACCAAGAGTTTCGTTCGGTATTATTCGCCAGTCAAATCTAATTAGATTAATAACGACTCGAAAGACCCGATAATTTCATATGGATCTGTTCCATCGCGGCTCTGTAATTATTCGCTTCGATTGCTCTATTCGTGACATGGAAATCTTCTCCGTGTTCCAGCAATAGATCGGCCAAATTAATGGAACATAACTAAGCACGTTGCTCGAGCGACGACTCGGACAAGCATCGTTTTCTCTTGATTTTCTCTCAAGTGGGAATAGTAAATTGGATGCACCGGAATAGTCATGGTTCTCATTTCAGAGTCTGCGATATACTTTACTACCAGTCGATTCAACGAATGCACGACATTTTTTTAACGAGAAGAGAACAACGCGCTCGTTGAAACGGAAACCCTGATACGATCAACGGCTTAATTATAATTACACGGTCAAATGAACCCACCCGTGTATTGAAACGAGCACCGAGCTTGTAATTTATATATTTCCTGGTAAAAGATTTTCGATTCGGCAATTATATTGTGCACGTTATATTGGGAGAAAATTTTTAAATAAAAGTAGTACACCGAATGAACGCAAGTCGCTAGAACGTTTTGTTATTTCTCTTTATTACTCTATTTCTGGATAAGATAAAATGAAAAGAATTTTCAAATAGAATCAAGGGAAATGAAAAATAAATAGTTAAATGGAATTGTATCTTTTATTTAAATAGTTCTGTTTCTTTCCTTACGTTTAGTTCGGAAGTTCTTTTAGGTAACGTAACAAGCGGGTAAGTAGATATTTGTAATTAAATTTACGGATTGTACAACGCTGAAACTTTGTTACAATATTGGTAAACATCACGAGTGAGTACGAGTTTAAATTTATCTTCATTTGAACCGAAATAACTCGTCCTCGAGGAGTTTAATATCGACCCGATAGCGACTGGATCGCTCGAAATTTGAAATTCGAATGTTTCTTTCATTTTCGTAACAAATTTACAAATTTCTACTTTTGTCGCAAAATATTTGTTTACCGTGTCGGGAGATTCAACGGGCAACGTGACGTTCGTAAATATTTCTGGAGGAATTGCGCAGAAAATTGGCTGCGGAAAATATGGAGCTACGAAGATGATTCAATTTCAATTGGCAATGGGAAACCAGCCAAGAGGAAAATAAATGGAACGACGCAAGCAATGATATTTAAAAAAAAAACAATTTGTCGGAAATAATCGACGCCAAACAGTGCAACAGGACCTCGAAAACGAGTATCACTCATTCGAGTATCATTTGGCACTTGAAAGGGATTAACAAAATAAAGATGGACAAATGGGTTTCGCGTGAGTTAAGTAGCGTTTGAAAGCTTAAGTGAATGGATCTCCATTCATCTAATCTCCAGTTATCTAACCGGTTCGTTATCCCAGACGAATAAAGACATTCCGTTTTTTTGATGAATCGTCGTTTGCGAATAAAAGTGATTTCGGTACAGAAAACTGAAATCTGAATAAGGACGACAACTGAACGAAAAACGACGAACAAAATATTGGTTGAATCTATCGTTTCATCTTCCGAAAGAAAATAACTTAAAGGACTTAAAACCGGAATAAGACACTAATCACGGAAGAAATAAGTTATAATCGTGTTGCATTGGTGAATAGGTAAAAATGAATTTTGTTACGTAATGCACGCATTA
The DNA here is from genome assembly GCF_051014685.1 of Ptiloglossa arizonensis. Classification (NCBI taxonomy): domain Eukaryota; kingdom Metazoa; phylum Arthropoda; class Insecta; order Hymenoptera; family Colletidae; genus Ptiloglossa; species Ptiloglossa arizonensis. The sequence goes on along the minus strand of NC_135048.1, from coordinate 16,180,468 downwards.
AGAATAATGGTAGAAAAACATAATAAGTCTTCCCTATTCTTTCACTCAGAAGTTTTAATTTAAAAAAAGAAAAACGAGTTCAAAGAGTTTTTAACTTCTAAAGTTGTTCACGTTTACCAAGCTGTGGTAATAGAGTTGATAGATACTTGATTTTGAAATTTTTTACTTAAAAAACAATATCATAGAGTAGAATGGTTACGAATAGAAATATTCTTTTTTCGCAATTGAAATTATTTTGTTGTTCGAAAGAACAATGGAGGTCGAATCCAACGGTGTTCTCTTTCTCTAAATTAAACACTAAACGAGAATTATGATCCTAATGAGGAGTCAGATAACGACATCACAACGAACTATAGTAAGTATTGATAAAATTTGATATATTTCACAATATAGTAAAATATTTCTACTTTTGCAATAATGAAAATTACTTTCATCGTTAGATTTAGTAAACCTATATTGCACGTGTTTTAATTTAATGTTCTACACAATTGTGTACCTGTTGCAGGTGCTTATTAGAAGATTTGAAATATCAATAATATTTTACCTTTTTATATTAAAGTAGGTTAATACGTTCAACAGCTTTTATTACACCGATGCCATGTTTAAATCCGCGACATTATTTATTTACATAATAGTCGTGACACCATTTGGCGGTTAATCCTATTACTGTTTATTGATCCTGTACTTACCTAACAAAGCAGAGGAATATATTTTCTTTAGAAGTCTTCCTTTGGCTCGAGTGCAATAAACGTGTTTAATAAATACAGTAATCACCGGATAACTGACCGAATTTTATCCCGAATAACTAAACGAGAATCATCCTTCGTCACTGTTACTCTATCTCGAATATTCTCTGGTTATAAATAAATTTTATCGAAGACTTATTAAAGTCAGTACGAAACTTGAAAATTCAGTGTCATACAAGATGTATCGGATAATTACGATATAGAGGAAAAACAAAATACGAGGCTACGTTTTCATGAAAATTATTCACTATTATTCTATCTCGAATATTCTCTTATTATAAATAAATTTTATTGAAGACTTATTAAAGACAATACAAAACTTTAAAATTCAGTGTCATACAAGATGTATCGGATAATTACGATATAGAGGAAAAACAAAATACGAGGCTACGTTTTCATGAAAATTATTCACTATTATTCTATCTCGAATATTCTCTTATTATAAATAAATTTTATTGAAGACTTTCTATTAAAGACAATACGAAACTTGAAAATTCAGTGTCATACAAGATGTATCGGATAATTACGATATAGACGAAAAACAAAATACGTTTTCATGAAAATTAATTTCAAATATTCGCTGAATACTAATTCGAGTGCACATCGTTACAGTCAGGTTTAGAGAAGAATATTCCTTTCGTAGATTTTTGAAGCGTTTGGAAATACATTCCCGAAATATTCTTTCGAAATTCCAAAAAAATAACGAACTTATCGAATAATCTCGAGAGCGTGTCAAATTTTTCAAACGCACCGATCGCGTTCTTTTATAATCTTTTAATTATAGAAAACACCGTGGGACTTGAACAAAATTCAAAAGGTATTAAACAATTCAAGAAACATTAAAATTTCACATAAACACTTTCCAACAAAGAAAAGCCGCTAGTAATTTGGAATTGATAATTTGGAAAGTAATTCCTCACGTGACAAATTGATCAATTTGCATCTTGTACTTTATCGAACCTTTTCAATTGCGAGTGTAAACATACATAATAGCCGTTTAAAGTGTCATTCGTGCCATGGCTAAATATAGCTTGACAAGTTGCAAAAAATCTCCGGGGAGCGATCCGAGCATGGTGGGGAGAGTCTCGTAACCTATCGAATGTCATCCGATACCGTTTAACACATTGACTATCGAACCGATTTCGTAAAACTTTCCCCGAGTTCCACTATACTATTGGGTTGTTCGGAAAGTCATTTCGTTTTGCAAAACGGAGAATAGATAATTTAATAAAATGTTTACACACTCTAAAAAAAAAGTTTCATTTTCACCGAAAAAAACGAAATGACATTCCGAACAATCCAATAGAACAGTGGAACTCTACGTCTTGCAAAATGGAGAATATGTAATTTAATAAACTGTTTGTACACTCTAAAAGAATTGTGTTTCATTTTCGTCGAAAAAAACGAAATAACATAGACCCAATAGAATAGTGGAACTCTACGTTTTGCAAAATGGAGAATATGTAATTTAATAAACTGTTTGTACACTCTAAAAGAATTGTGTTTCATTTTCATCGAAAAAAACGAAATAACATTCTAAACGACCCAATAGAATAGTGGAACTCTACGTTTTGCAAAATGGAGAATATGTAATTTAATAAACTGTTTGTACACTCTAAAAGAATTGTGTTTCATTTTCATCGAAAAAAACGAAATAACATTCTAAACGACCCAATAGAATAGTGGAACTCTACGTTTTGCAAAATGGAGAATATGTAATTTAATAAACTGTTTATACACTCTAAAAGAATTGTGTTTCATTTTCATCGAAAAAAACGAAATAACATTCTAAACAAACCAATAGAATAGTGGAACTTTACGTTTTGCAAAATGGAGAATATATAATTTAATAAAATGTTTATACACTCTAAAAGAATTGTTTCATTTTCATAAAAAAAAATGTTCTTTCCGAACAACCCAATAGAATAGTGGAACTCTACGTTTTTCAAAATGGAGAATATATAATTTAATAAAATGTTTATACACTCTAAAAAAATTGTTCCATTTTCATAAAAAAAACGAAATGACTTTCCAAACAACCCAATAGATATTTTTCACAGTTTCTTCTTTTAAAGAAATATGTACTGTGCACGACTCGCAAGAAATCACCTGAAATAACACAGAAACAAGAGAACCGAATACAGGTGTCTGTATAAAAGGTTGCTCGATAAGTTTCGAACCAGGTTAAGAAATTTGTGCTTACTTGGTCGATTTTTCCAATATTCTGCTTTTAATTGTACTGAAAATCCTTTCTCTACTAGAACACAGAACTCCTTTCTTCTATAAATTCCATACTCGTAATATCGTAAGATAACGTAACAGATTGCTCAATAAAATTTATCGTTCGATAAGAAATGGAGCTACCAGGTTCGTATTTTTTATTTTTCTAAAAATGATACTACTGTTCGATGAACATGTGTGAAATTTCATGTAGATCTCTCGACTGGTTCGTATAATTACACTCGTTCAAAGTCGAAGTGTCCCAGTATTATTTTACAATGGAAAGAACGACGCAACTTACCGAACAACCCAGTATCTATCTGCATATGTTCCTTTTCTTGGTTTTTCATAATTTTTACCAATTTTTACAACAATATCGAAGTAGACGAGTCTGTAAATCAGTCAGATTCACATTCCTTTCAAGTGACTTCTTGCGAGCTACGCACGTTACCATAATTTTCACCAATTTCGTCAAAAGTTTTCACAGAGAGTACACTTTCAAACACCCGTTGGATTTCCACGTAGCGTTGTTGGTATTCGAGTGTCATGCTTTGAAATACGACGCCGCGATAAACATCAGTGTCTATGTACGCGCAACCTGGCGTTCAACGCATTAAAAGAAACAAGACGATAAAAGGATGACAAGGACCAGGCGTCGTGTCAATGATGAATAGAGACGTTTAACGTTTAATATCTCGAAACTCGTTCGTACTAGGCGATGTTCCTCGACGTTTAGTTCTCAAACTAACGGTTGCCATAAATTTAAAAAAAAAAAAAAAAAAAGAAGAGTGACGCGAGATTCGAACGAGAATAAAACGCTACCGTGAAAGAACCGAATGCGAAACCGGGTCTATGAAGACGTTCGATGAGAGAAAAGGTCGAGAGGTATTCTCTGGTCGTAGAGAGAGATCTTTTCCAAGTTGAAAGAAGAATTATGGTCTGGTGGAGATTTAATGTCTCCAAACTCTTTTATCGATTCATCTCGGATGCGGTAGTCGGACTCGTTAGCGTGCTTTTTATCTAAAAGATCCCGCTTCGGACACGATTAAGATCCAAGTATGTTTCTCAAGTTGTCGAGCTATAGACACGCGTGGCTCGACCTGCCTCAGCCCAGGATGGAAAAGGTCGATTCCTGGGAGAAAAAAAACGGTACCTTCTCCGGATAATTGACGACGAACGAACTCAATTTGCGATTAACTCGCGGGGACCACTGGATTCGGTTTATGGTATATTACGAGCAACTTTCGAAACACGATGCAATTCGTTTGCGAGGAACGATCAAAGTATTCGTCGATTTCGATCCCTCTTCTGACGAATTCGTAACAGATTCGCGCGTTTGCAACGATTCTCGTTGTTTACCAAGTATTTAACGTTATCGAAAACAAAGTTCCCGAGCTCTCGAGACGCGTACGGGCTGTTCAATGTTTGTTTACATTCTACGACATGCTCGAACTGTTTGATCCGTTAGTTGGAGGTAAAATATTGATCTTCGTAACTGACCTTCGATAACCTTGCTCTTTCGACTTATTATTAGAAGGAAAAAAAGGAGGGAAAAAATGGCCCCGCTACGTGTTTCCTTCCAAACCGAACAATTTCTGCTCGAAACATTTTTTCCGTCGCTAAGAATAAATGAGTTATTTAGGTGACCTGTATTACGCAATCCACTCTACAGTATCATAAATTCCTCGTCGCATGTGCCTCGTATCGCGTTTCGTTCTGGGCGAATACTGTTTCATTGTACCTTCGTCAAGAGGATATCGCCCTAATTTTTCTATTATATTGGGTTAGGTCACCTTCGAATTTTAAAAAGGATATTAATAATAATATCCTTCTTAAGGATAAATTATTATTTCTCTTTGAAAAATTATCATTCTTAAAAGGATATCATTATTAAATGTCTTTATTATGTGGAAGTGTATACGTCTATTGGATTGTTCGGAAAGTCATTTCGTTTTTTTCGGTGAACCGGAAACACGATTTTTTTAGAGTGTACGAACATTTTGTTAAATTGTATATTCTCCATTTTGTAAAAGAAAACGACTTTTCGAACAACCCGATACTTTCGTTGAAATTTACGGAGTGTACACCAAAATTGAGAGTCTAGCACGAAGTGTACCAAATTTATTAAAATCCATGGGGAAAGAAACACTACGGTGGACAGTGTTAAAAACAAATCTTTAAGATCTTACTAGATCATTCGAAAAGTACATGACCTAGATTATACGATTATCTTGAAAAGTACACATGCTGTTCATCGAAGAACTCAAGGTGGCCTAAAGGATCTTTAAACACTACCTTCGCTTATAATTAGAAAAAATTATATGTAAAGAATAGTGCACCCTTTTCTATTTCGCTAAAACCTACGTGACTTACCCTAATTCATAACGAGAAACAAAATGAAGGGGACAACGGTTCCCAAAAGCAACTCTGCGCAATTTAATTAGCCAAAACTCTAACAACTTTTTCATCGATATTAACGTATGACTCTTGCTGACCTTTTTATCCTCGTGTCGAATAAAATCGGTAGTGATGAACAAAAAATTCGAATTATTCTCTCTCGAAAGAATTCTAATATTCCTCTAATATTCTTTTAGTTTTTCAAAATTTGAAAGACTCGTTAATCTCTTGTACATAACTTCATTGGCTCTGTTTATGATCTCTCGTGGTTCATTGTAAAGTTACCTACTTGTGTAAGTGACCTTCCAACTGGATTGAGTATTCTAAAACGATTCAAGAGATTTTATACTCACTCGGATTTCGTCGTATTTCGTGGTAAAGGATGGTCAACACTTCTGAAGGATTCAAGCAATCCATCAGCCCATCGGTAGCAACAATAAGGAAATCCTCTGTACCGTCCAAAACAACGCACTTAATTTCTGGTTCAGCCGTTATGAATGGTTTGTATCGAACGTCACCTGAAATGGAGAAAGATATATTAAATTAAAAGCTCCGAGTTTACGATTAAATCGAATATATATAACTATTTAAGATAGTGGTTAAGGTGGCGATTAATGGTTAATTCAGAGATTTGTAACAAATACAAACGTTTCACGTTTATCATTTTACGAAATTGAATATAAATTTCAAATTTCATTGTTCAAATAACGTAGGATACCAGCGAATGGTGTGTGAGAGAGAGAGTCTTTTTACACATACACACACACACACAGAATACAGCTTATTGGAAATAATTTCAACGATAATAATAAAAATTACTTTTTATCATTTTTGTTACTTGTGTATATATGCTTGTGTATATCATAAATGTACCTACTTTATATGTACACTACTTTATAATTTTAATCCCGAAAAAATTTGTTTACAATTGCATCGTCTTTATTCCTCTTTACTTTCGAATTAAATTTTCGACTGACATAAGTAAAAGTTTACTCGTTTTACAAAATTAATATTCTGCAATTACACTTTATCTCGTAATGCTAATTCGAATCGTCTGATATTTCTGAATGCTGTAATACCAAATTCAATATACATTTTTATGCATTTATGTATATGGTATACTATAAATTCAAATTGTTTCCAGAATTTTACATCGAATACCTTAAAGTGTTAATTCTTTTAATTACAACTTTTCCGTATGTTTCATTAGAATACCGTTTGCGATGCAACCTAACGTAACAAACAATTTATTCGTTCACTTCGATGTACATTTCTTTATGAAAGTTGACGATTGGTAGATTCTTTTTTTTTTGTTCTTCACAATTTTCGTGTTCCTTTAATTGTTAACTGTAACCAGTTTCATTCATAGTTGTGGTAAAGCGATGGAAAAAACCATACAAATTTATAATAACCGGAAGCGCCCATGTTACGGTAGTGCCATTATTTAAATTAGCTACGCCATTCATTAAATAGATAATTAAAGTTAATTACGGTCTAGTTGAATACTGATACTCCCCACGCTTCACCATCGCGTGTTTTTCAGATGTAAAAAAAACATCGCTTATGCGCAATGGATAACTGTAACAGTTATCTCAAATTCCATAAAATTGCACGTCATGGAGAATGAAATTTTTTTTTTCTCTGTCATTTTTTCTCTTTTCTTTGGCCACGATCAAAAAATTTATTTTTCATACATTTTCCAGCCTAGAAATTTACAAAATACGAAGAAAACGAACTCGAAACCCAAATTCTGTCTATTTCACTCGAAACAATGTTCATCTAGATAGTTGTAAAAACAAAAATAGCTATTCAGACTCTTGAAAATAGAAAAGTAAATCCAGAAAAAATTCTAACATCGTAAAAAGTGGAATCAACTTCTCGACGGATATTTTATTGAACAAAAAATATAAATTTTAGCAAAATTAAAAAATAAAGTTAATCACATCTCACGATCCTCGATTGTGTTACTAATTGGAAATTACGAATGCATGGACAACTCTCTCGAACTTTAAAAGCACATAAACCATGAACGAGAAATGAATTATTTTATCGAACATTTTTATAAAATATGTTCCACTTTATTAACTTTCGTATTCATTATTCAAATACCGATCATTTATGGAGCTTTCGCATTCGCGATATTTTAAAATGCTTTATTATTAGTTCACCGACAGAAAATAATTCCTTTCTCCGTAACATTTTTCTCGCTTCTAAACGATGTTAAAGGTAACAGAACCATGTATTCGTATACTGTACAATAAACGTTACATCACGACGATAAACTCATTTGCAATTTTATTGAATATTGCCAACGTAACTTCTGTATTTCATTGTTCGTGTTTACAAAGCATATTCGCGACAAAATTCGTTTTCCATATCATAAACAAAAATACATAAGTATCAGGGACACTTTAAAGAACTTTGACGAACAAAATCTTCTTTTTTTTTTTCTAGAAATGTGAGTTTGACATTTGGAAAAGAAATTCCTCCCCTAAAAGTACGGAACAATATTATAATTTAACGTCACCACTGCGAACAATGTATATTTGGAAAAACACGTACGAATAATTTGATTTGAAAAGCATAAGTGAGATTCAACTGAATAATATCTCACTATTTTTTATATGTTAAAATATTTAATAGACCGTTTTAATTATTAAAGCGATAAATATCATTCTGAAAAAACCATACATTTCTGCGAGCAATTCCGACGCGGTTTGTAATTATATATACGAATGCACGAGTCGGGTAACATTATCTATGATTAATTGATGCTGCAATTCCCCATGAGTTATCGTACAATATTATAGAAATGTTTCGTGTAGAATTTACGTAAATGTGTGATAAGCAATTGTGTTTAATTGACGTGTTTTATTTTCGACATGTTACAAATGAGTTACGCAGTTATGAAGAATGTTATCTGGAGTAAGTATCTTGATATAATATATAAATAGATTATCTCTCGAACAGTATGTGCAATGTTAATCACCTGAATAGTCACAATGAAAAATATGTTATTTGAAACGTGCAAACGTAACAATGTAAAATGTTTCATTCTTAAGAGGTAGAAATACTTCTTGCAGAAATCACTAGCTAACAATTCTAAAACTATTTGCTAAAATCATATACGACCGTAAGTATAATTTACTTTCTGTTTTGTAAAAATTAGGAAAGTCTAACGAGCAATATCCACGAACATCCATGAAGTTTGTAGTTTTGTCCAAAAAATAAAGTAACTTAAATTTAAGGTGAAACAACTCTTCAAAGTTTCACCACCCTCCCCAATGCTATCTTGAAAATGATTGATCATTCAAGGAAGTTTCTTCAAGTATAGCCAAACTCGCATGCTGGTTCCACAAACCGTCGAAAACGAAATTGATTCGTTTTTCAAAAATCGTTAATATCTCCACTCCCTTGAAATTTTTACTTTTTCAAATAACTTTATTAATGATAAATACAGTCTGACGGTATGTCTACCTATTTCCGAAACACCCTATGTAACTCGAAAATGTTAAGATTCCAGAAAGAGTGGTTCGAACATGGAGAAACAACGATAGTTATGACATCGATCAATGACTATCGTCTACGCCTATAGCCTCTATCAATGTTATCTAATAATATTAACAAGTAACGCATTAAGCTACACATAACGTCCTTCATACTACCTCTTCGTCCACAAAACCGAAAATATTTCTCACCTATTTACGAAACACCCTATGCAACTCGAAAATGTTAAGATTCCAGAAAGAGTGGTTCGAACATGGCGAAACAACGATAGGTATGACATCGACCAATGACTATCGTCTACACCTATAGCCTCTATCAATGTTATCTGATAATGTTAACAAGTAACGCATTAAGCTACACATAACGTTCTTCATAGTACCTCTTCGTCCACAAAACCGAAAATATTTCTCACCTATTTACGAAACGCCCTATGTAACTCGAAAATGTTAAGATTCCAGAAAGAGTGGTTCGAACATGGAGAAACAACGATAGGGATAACATCGACCAATGACTATCGTCTACGCTTATAGCCTCTATCAATGATATCCGACAATGTTAATAAGTAACTCATCGAGCTATACATAACGTCCTCCGTAGTACCTCTTCGTCCCCAAAACCGAAAATATTTCTCAACATATCTTTCGGTGGTTAAAAAAAAAGGATCTGTCCTTAATCTCTGATCTCGAACGGTGAGAACGTGGTGAGCGATCGCAGCGATCCTGATCATCGAACCCAGAAGGAATCTCGCCGAGAAGCGTGTACCAAAATTTCATGAACACGTAGAGAAATTTCTGCAGACAACGGACCTTCGAGACACGCGTCTTCCAGCGATGCAAAAACGGCGTAATGGGCTGTTAATTATTCCGGGCATGCGATTGTAGCAGCCACCCAGTAAAGCGTGCATTGCTCGGGCATGGCTGCACGTACTATTGTGTCAGCGGTCGAACGGAACCAACAGGATACCCGACACGCGTCCAGAATTTTTTCTTTCCTTTTCCCCGCGATACCTAAGCCATAGTTGGCCAGCTGCTAGTACACGTTGCCTCTCCCTACTTGGCTTCCTTGCAAACACGAGACTTTTGAAGGGTCAAATTATCTCATACCGTCGATTACATCGATCAGCTCCTAGAATCCACGAGGATTTAACCATGTGCAACTCGAACGTAATAATCAACGCCGAAATAATGATTTCTTATTAGACGAATGCACGCTCTCCTTTATCTCCTGCCACCTAATAATAACTCTTCCGATTCTACGTGACGCAAATTGGCGATTATTTACGATACGAACGACCTCGATGATTTCAACGACTGCTAGGTAAATCAAATTGAAAAGGTTCGCGGGTTCTCCGAAGCGAGAACTAACGATCGCTCACTCTTAGTTTTCAAGATGCGGTTATTAGAAACTCGAGTTCTTGGTTCTTTTCTAATTCAAATTTCAATTGTCCGACAATTATCCACTTCTCGATAATTATTTACTTCAGCAACGATTTTAACGATTCTATTGGGACTCTTTGGGAAAGTCATTTCGTTTTCCAAAATGGAGAATATATAATTTAATAAAATGTTTGTACACTCTAAAAAAAATCGTGTTTCATTTTTACCAAAAAAAAAAAAAAAAAAAAAAAAACGAAATGACTTTCCGAACAACCTGATATTGTCCTTGGAGATAGATCTTGGTTAGACTCGTATTCAAAGATCAGTCGAAGTCGGTGACTCTAACTTTAAAATAAATTGTAATCGGGTACCTATTTTTTCTCTTGTGTCTTCCAATGCCTGTAACTTCAAAACTACCTTTTCTCTCGAGCACACTTCGTTTTAATTACCCCAAGAACTGCGTGTCTCTAGATTCAATAAGTTTCTCGAAAGTATTTGCTACATTTCTTTGGTTAACCAGCTGCTTTCCTTAGAGAGCTATCCAAACATCTGCATAGATAAACATCTGCAAGAGAGAGGCCCAGTGAATAAGGCGAATGAAGAAGAACTTCGCAACCCAGTTATTGCGATTTGCATTACCGCGAATGGTATTGTTTCGTTGAAGAACAAAATTGAACCTTCGCAATTAACTGCAGCCTGCTTTTTTAATGCACATTTTTGTGTGTGTGATGTATGAAATGTGTCTGGTGTGTGAAAAATATATCTGCTGTAACATTTCACTTTTTAAGGAGGTATTTTGGTTCGGAAGATTCAAAAAAACGATTTTTTGATTATTACATTCTTTTTAAATTGAGGTCTTGAAAATTAACTCTTCGAGTTTTAATCGTTTCTAAACAATTACCGGTAGTCAATTTGCGCGTAATTCTTGTCCTCCGAAATTTCGAAAATTTTACAATTATAAAAAGTTTCTTAACTTTTCTACGAGAAATTGATCGATAATATTTTTGACAATACTATTGTTAATAGAAAAAATACGGATTAAGAGCTTGATAGATTTGAATTTTGGAAAATTTGAATTTCGTATCACATCGATACGTATAAAAAATTATTTGACTATGAATATCGATCGTTTCGTTCTTGCGCTCATCTAAATCGACAAGAAAAACGAATAATAATTGCAACAAGAATACTCTAAAACTTGCTTACCGAGGTGATAGTAGAATCAAGTTTCAGAAACCACAGAAACAAGTCCATAAGAACCAGACGCAATAAAATAATTAAGAAGGTATGAGAACTACTCGACAACTATGCTACAATTAAAAATTCTTTTTACCGTCTTCGTCATGATGCAGTTTTAACTATCGACAATTTTTCATCGAACAACAAAATCCATTAAAGGCGATTTCTTTAGAAATTTTTAACCTCTTCGAACGAATTTATGTGCCAAAAAAAGTCATACGTGAGTACGAAAAGTAAAAATAAATCAATTCTAGATAAATACCAACAAAAATCAGCAACATATGGTTACGCCTTAAAAATGCATAGTTTCGTTACTCCCGTTTAACATTTATTAAAATGTTATGATTATTTGCGGTACTCAAACGTATTTTTATAAACTGATTTGAAGGATTAACCTCAACTTTCTATTGAAAAATGTGACAGAGAGTGCAAATAAACTTTTTACTGTAAAAAAACGGCTTACCTGACAATTTTTTGTCTTTAAACTTTCATTCACTCATTTATTCGTTATGGTTAAATTTCTTATTCGTAAAGTAAGAATCAATAATTAATGTATATAATGTAACAAATAATTCACAGCAAAAACATTCTTCTAGCACAACTTTTGCAAACTTTAATTTCTTTTAGTTATAACGATATGGTAATAAAATTGGGAAATTCATATCTTTCATTTGTTTCCTTTTTATTATAGAACTGATCCAGATCATAATAGAGAGATATAAATGTATAAAAAAATAATTTTTCAAGTGATACTTTTTATCTATAATCCCTTTTCTAATGTTATGACTCATATGCTGACAGAAAATATTAAGAATATGACTAATAAAGATTAAAAACACTATGTTTTCTTAATTTTGTTGCGCTTTCTTACCATTTTCAAATGTCTTACTTATAATATATTTTAACCAAATTTGTATTATTCGTTTTATAATAAATTGGTATGAATGAAATTATTAATAATTTATAAAAGGATATAAACAATGAATGGAATGTTTTGATTACAAGAGGAGAAAATCTATATTATTTGAATAATAAAATGTTCAATTAATACAGATTTTATTATGCTTCCCATTTTATTTTGTTCATATCATGCAAATGCTAAGTAGCAAAATATCTCTTTGTTAAAAAAATATATATTTTTAATAAGTAATAATTGTGATAACTACAAATTATTATAGAGTATATTCTTTGAAAAAACAGAGAACCAATGAAAATTGTCTTACCTATAGCTCTTGAAACGCTCAATACTCCATTAACTCGCATGATTCCCTTAGTTTCCATTACTACTCCTCCCATGTTTTGTATCCTTTGTACTTCATCCTAAGAAAGAGAACTGCTGTTTTGCACTTTACCATAAACTTTTTCAAACATACTACACATACTAAATGTCAATTGTTTTTTGTACAAATAAAATCTAACCAAAAATTTTATGTCAAATTATTGTTAAAACCAACAATCTAGAAAATTATATTTAACAATGACTCTTGTAGGAACACAAATATATAGTGATAAAAGATTATTGAAATTCAAAAATTATGAAAGCTATTTGGATTCTTTGATAACACTTGTTGACCTTGGATATTTAGAAAATCGCATTACTGCACATCAATTAGCTAAACTTGGATATCGTTGTACAGGTGAAACTCTAAGCAGAAATGCATTCTATCGACGTCTAAATGCTGTAAAAAATTTACTATTTCCAATCTATAGACCATATGTATTAACATCAGAATTTGTAACACCAAGCAATGTAGTAATGCAAGAACTTGCACTACGTGAGCATTTAAATAGATTGAAAATCTTGTCCACTATTATATTTGTAAGAAACTTAACAAAACTCCAGTTTGAAATCTCTGGTTACATAGACTTTAGTGACAGACTTGAAAAAGAAGATTGGCTTCCATATTTTCAAGGAAAAAAAAAATTATGGCCTCGTGCGTCTGATCTCGCATATTTTCATTGGAGAACAAATAAAACAAGTTTAAATGAAACTTCTAATTATGAGCCAATTATAGATCCAAAACATGGTCTCCGATTTAAAAACTATCATGACATGCATTTAATTACTGTTGATCCTAAAGCACCCTCTCCAGGTGTAGATACAACAAGAATAAGAGTGCATTGTCCAGAATATGAACATGTAATATTATATGACCATATTATTCGGAGTAAAAGTTATAGTTAAATAAACAATTGTACTTAAATGTATTTGTAATTTCATGATTAAAGTAAATAAATACTGGTGTATACTTACTTCACGATGGAGTTGATGAGGATTCACTAATTGAACAACACTGTCATGCTTTATTAACATAGCTGAGGAATCTCCTGCCCACGCAATGTATAATTTTTTATTTAATAATAAAGCGCAAACTGCAGTAGTACCACTAGGTGCAAACTAAAAAGAAATATTAATAGTAATACATTGTGAATATCTGCTTATTTGAGAAATATATTATTCTACACTAGGTGGAAGAAATATAGCAGAGGTTGTAAAAACAGTATTGTATTGCAAGTTCAGGTAGACTTTGAAAATGTACCAGAAACATACAAGACACTTTGTACTAGATTTTAACACAGATAATGCCATATACTGCCACCCTCCTACACCACGTCATTGACAACTATATCCAGTTATGCCTTAACAATTACATTAAGTTCTCATATCATCAATACTTTTCAACTGTTGTTTGCATCTCTTAAGTTGGTTTCATCCTTCATATCAGCCATAGTTCTAGAATAAATTATGTTCTAACAAGGATACGTTTTTTCATCCTATAATCATAACTCAATTTCATCTTGACTCTGTTAGAGTAACTTGTAATAAAGAAATATATTCATGCCATCACCATAGGTACACCTTACCAGAGTGACTCTTGCCATCTAAAAAGAAAGCCACCAGCACAAACCACAATCCTCCAATTTCTCAGTAAGTATTTGGATTGTTGGTATAATTAGTGTCATTCACTAAATTGATCACTGTAAATGTGTGTGCAGTGTATCAGATTACTTTACAAACCTTTAACAACATACTCAACAAACAGTAAGTGACACAAATAGTAGCAAATAGTAGCATAAAAAGTAGTATTTTGTTGTGGCGCAAATATCGAGTATAATTTTAGAAATATATCGAGTAATAAATTATCTCCATGGCAGCACATCCAAAAGTTCAAGCCGCATTTTTGGACCAGATGGAATAACGAATACTTGCAGGAATTACACACCAGAAGCAAATGGCATCTAGCAGACTCCACTAGTATCAAGGAAGGTATTTTTGTAACGATAAAAGAAGACAACCTCTACCCAATGCAGTGGAAACTGAGCCGAATTACTGCCGTTCATCCGGGTGAGGATAATATCGTGCATGTAGCAATGGTGAGAACAGCTCAGAGAACCTACAAACGCAGCATTAAGAATTTGACACCACTATCTATAAGCATCTCGTGATACATTGCATATATATTAGGTCGTAACACCGCGGAAACTCATTTTGTGTATGTTGATAATACCTTTATAAGTAGATGTCTATTGAGTAAAGTATTGAACGAATCTATGCAAGCATGTAAACATAGCAAATAAGGTATTGTACTTATTTAGGATAGGACAGCGTTTATTGTTATGCTGTTTTAATTTACTAATTTGTCGAACTAGATAGTTTAAGGTGTGCGGTATATTGAGGCACAAATATCGAGGACCAATTTATTATTGCTCCTCATAAAGACGAAAACCCTTGTTTCGAAAAATCTGGCGAACAGCTGCCTGCTGATCATGGCAGGTCAGATCATGGACCAACCATCCGCGCATCCCTGCGTTGTGTTTCGCTAGACTCTTTATAGTCTAAATGTTGCATACGACCTTCACCGGAAAATCGCATATTTTCCTATTGGCGAACTCTATTAAAACTATCCATCCTTGACACCCTGACAATGACAAAATTAACCAATGACAGACTAGCACTGACACAATGGAACTTATCCTCGATGATACCGACACGAGTCTAGCACAGTCAAAACAAAAACACTGAACATTAGAAATTCAAAGATACTTTCAAACATAATGGTCCAATCATTCAGGCTCTTCCTACACACTACATTAAGTACCAGTTCATCTTAATAATTCATTCACACAAATTTAATTAGGTATGTAAGAATGTATAGTGCTAAGATATCACTTCAAGAACTACGCATCTCAACATATTTTATATATAAGTGTGGCTTAAGTACCTCACTATATTCTTTCCACCAAGTATACATTTAACTATATTACTTACTTGTCTCTTAGATTTCTCTATAATATGTGTATCTGTAGTGATAAAAGCTTCGCGTAAGGCAAGCTCTGGATATCTAGGATAATGTATGCTTTCAGCTAAATATTGATGAAGATGAGTAGCACAATATACAGCTGCAGCATGTCCTCCATGTCCATCGAATACTGCATAGTAATTTGCTATGGAACCATCCTAGAATTTAAAAATATTTGTATAATAAAACATTTGTCACCTACTTATATATATGATAAAAATTTAGTATTAATATTTACCTTAATACCAAACATAGTATGTAAATCATGTATGACCACATAGCGGTCCTCCATACTTCTTCTACAATTTTTGTCTCCACCTGCTACTACTTGTGGCAATGGTGTGGAAGGAGGAGGTGGTAATAATGCCAGTCTACTATTGTCCAAATAGTAAGCACATATTTCATTAACTTTAGTAGTGACGCTTTCCATTAATGATATCAACCAATTTGCTGTAAGATGATGAATAATTATTATCAAAAACTTGGTTTTTATAACATGAAATATCAAAATTTATCACAAAAAAACATACCTTTTTCGCGAGTTCTATGTCCACACATTTTTGGGTCTTTTTTACACAAGGATTTTATTTCTTGTATTACTTGATGAACCAAGTGTGCTTGGAAGCTTATTGGACATGGCCTAGAATATTATTCAATTCTTCAAATTTGTATCTACATTCAAGGATTTCATGGTAATTTAAACTATTTCATATATTTTGAAAAATAGTATCATTTAAAATAACAAACTTCACATTTAAAATACTACTCTAAATGTAAAATAAACAGAAAAATAACCAAAGCAGATTGCTTAGGGGCAAGAAATATACATATACGTGATACACAACCAGAAAAAATCGGAAGTCTATTTTAATTACGTTCTTATAATTAAAATCATGGATTTTTCGTTTCGAAATTTTCTCAACCGTAAGCATAAAAAAGTATTTTAAAATTTGTATTTTAAAAATATTTAGAAATTGCATTAAGGTTAACGAATTTTAGAGATACACATTTGTATCGAGGGTGGTTTTTATTTATGGATTTTCTTCTTGTAAAGTTTAGTTCTTAATAACTTTTCGTAAAAGAACTTGTAATCGTCATTAATCGAAAATAATGGTAAAAGATAACAATAACAAACAATTTTCGTTAGATTTCAGAATTATCTACTAGTTAGGGATTACTATTTTTATAGTTATTACTAGTACTTCTAATAAACCTTTAGAATTTGAGTTTCATGATGTCAATTAAAAGAACAAAAAAAATAATAACGTTTAAGTTTTATTATATTTCAATATTTTATTACAACAATTCCGGTTAAATGTTAAGTAATTATATATATTATTTACTATTCCTTTAACGTATAATTTTGTTGAGAGAATAAATAGAGATGTAGAGAGAATATACATTTTCATAGCTTGTTATCATCATTTTTAAGATTCTATCAATTTATTCTGTTTAAAGTGATTGTCTTCTCATTGATATCATTTTTTATAAATTGAAGGCGAGTAATTTTTATTCGGACCGGTTTCTCCATTATTTGTTAAGAAATAAGGGGATGTACAAAAAATTGTTTTCATCGCAATTAAAAAGTCCTATTTTTGATGTAGGATTAATACATTCCTTACCGGATACATATTCGTACCTTTATATCTTATCTAATATATATAATACGATAAAACGAACCGCTAAATATATAGAGTATTTTGAAAAGGTTAGTTAAAACTTTGGGTATGAGTTCCATGTATCAATATAAGAAAAGGAAAGTAACCTGAAACGTTTGCTTTTCAAGTTATAATTGATAAAAGTAGTTTACAACAGATCCTCGAAATGTTTTGTCATGAATTATCAAATTGTTTTTAAGTATCGTCACAAATAAAAATCCAATAAATTCGATTCAGGTGAACGGGAATCCATGCAATGGACTTCCCCTATCTAAAGCGTTAATAAACGTTTACAACGGTTCAGATTAATGTCGGTGCTTCAAACAAAATTTGAGGTAGCATATGAAATTAAATCCCATATAGGATAAGGATCGCTTTGCTTATCGCCATCAGGCCAAACACTTATCTTATCATAAGTGTACAGTAATTAAAACAAGGGAGAAGAAAATAGGAGAGAACAGATTTTGTGTTTGTAATTGTTTAAAAACCAAAAAATAGATTTTCATAATTTCTTATATTTTATCACATTATTTGGAATATATAATGGAGCAAATAAAATAAAAATGGCGAAAACTTTTTATGTATTCAAATCACGCGCACGAGCAGCAAATTTCTTTGAGGTACCGACATCGGTCGGAATAGTGGAAACATTCGTGAACCGGTTGCGTGTCTGGTGGATACACGATTTAATCATCGGTGTTGATAATTATAATATCCAATTACTATACTATTTGTATTTTATTTAGTACATCTCGTACAGTAGGGCTAAAATGTGCCGACGCACCGTCATGCATGAACCACCTCCTAATAATATTAGTAAATCATTTATCAAACAGTATTCTTATTACAAAGTATCGATAATAATTAACATACATAAAACAAAAGTGAATTTTGGAAGAACAGTGTTTTCGAACACATGTTCATGGGAAGTTTTTTCCTTGTTTTGATTCCTTGAACGCATACCCAACGTTTTTATCAATCTTTTCGAAACACCCAGCATACATGAAAATATGTCCAATCGAGAAACGGCCGTAATTCCTCGTGGACAGGAATAGGTTGCACATTGCACGTTTTCACATTTAACTGCGCTGTAAGCAATGTCTTAACATAAAAAAATCGACATACACGTTTCCGATATTTTCTATATAAGATAGTATATCACAATTCAGATATGAGGAATCTATGGAGAGGAGAAGTAACTTGCAGACAGCCTTTGCCTGGGGAACAAGAAGATTGCGCCGTAGATAAATATTTTACCCCAATCGTAGGCACAAGCAGCAGTGAGGCGTACGTTTCAAAGTTTTTAGAATACGAGCCTTTTGAACTGCTGCGTGACGATGCAATTCGAAACAAGAGTATCTTACAGTCCTTTACAAACGAGCGTCCCCAACGAATCCTCGACGCACCTGCATCACCGATTCTGAAGCGTTACCGACTGGAGCAAGAAATGTCACCGATCGTCGATTCTTATCGAAACGAACGCAATGAAAATCTCGACGAAAATTTTAAGGCTATGGATACGTTGAATGTAGCGACTACAAGCAAATGTAGGAAAGCTTACGATGGTAGCAAAAATAAATACAATCTGTAATATTGTTTTCCGACTACAATGTGGGAGTTAATTATTTCTTAGCGGAAAACAGAAAAACAAACGTGGCGGAGAATTTAATTTTACCATTATGTATTAATTTCTTAAATGTTTATTTTAATTAAAGAAATATTTACACAATTTTATAACTATTTGTACGAATCTCGCATACGATATATTATTGCAATGTTGTATTAATTAAATATTTCATTAATCAAATAAAGAATTAAAGTATTGATAATTATAATGGATTATTTATTGAAACCTGTTACCGGGACGCAAAATTGTGTTACAAGTGACATCACATGCACAATAATGAAATATTAAATCGATTTTATCTCCAATTATATGCACTCACAGGTGTACAATGTGTTCCATGGAAAATGATGTCTACGTCCAATTCACTACTGGTAATATCGAACAATAGGAATAAATAGACTATTTTCACAATTTCGTGGATTCGCAAGGAAGTAACGTTTACTTTCAATGAAGAGTACGAAGAACACATGCCTGTCGAAGTTACACTAAAAGTACTATTTTCTTCATTTTATTTTACGAAATACTTTGTCATCCTTAATTAATAGTGATCGAAAATCGAGCGAACTTCATTTCCATAAACAAGAGAAAAATGTTTACTCAAGAAAAAGAGAAAGTAATTAGCCCTTTGTAGTTCAACGTGTTTCGACTAATTTACCATTAATCGAATAAAATTCATTTGGGAAATTTTTGCATTCGATAAAAACCCATTCATCGGTCTTCGGTATAATAAACTTATTCTACATTATTATTTCTTAACATTTACATTAACGGCCACTAAAAGAACTGACTGCAAATAATGTTTGAATATTTTTACAATATGTAACGTAAAATTTTAATTTTTAATTCAATATGGTTATCCTCTCTTGATGTAATAAGTTATATTATCGACACTAGAATCGTAACGAGTTAAAATATAATTCGCTTTGCATAGTGAATTTTTTTATGTTTGGAAAATAGCGCCGCCGATGTCGGTATAAAAGAAAAGGGGTTGTGTTCATCCCATTTCGTAATTTGTATTCAAGTGAGCGTCTCTCTGTTTCTGTTTAGAACGTGACTACAATGAAAGGAGATAGTCTAGTGACAGTTTCGGTCAGATCAGATTACAACAAAATAGTGTGGGAGTACGACGTTACAATGGTATGCATGTAATCTCTAACAAAACTGGAAAGATACTGTAAAATATTTCGACAGAATACAAAGTGACCTAAAAATGAAAGAATTTTCCATTTATTCTTATTCTTTAATATGCAAACAATTAAATACGCATCGAGAATAGAGTTGGACAGTAAGTATTATTGTTCAAATCGTTAATCATAAATAACGATTTTTTGTGGTTTGAATGCTTTTGTAGTTAATCGGAATATTAATGATGAAACTGGTTATTTAAGAGAAGGATGATTTTTCTATAACACCTCAAAATTAGTTTTAAACAAAAATGTTCAAACTTATTTATTAATTATTAAATTGATTAACACTAACCTAACAAATAATTATACTACATTATATTCATTATTAATACATTCGATAGAATAATCACGGTTATTTTTAATGATTAATAATTTTAACAGTCAATTATCTGGAATCATTACTTTATACTTCATATTAATTGAAAATATTTAAATATTCAACATTTGCATATTTATATTGCAGAAAAATATCATTTAAAAGTACTCTTTCTGTATTTTTATTTTACGGAACTTTTTGTTCAAAACATTTCGTTTAGAAGCAAAGTATTAAAATAAATATGTAAAACATACATAAAATAGTATGTATATAGATATTAATACTGTATTCTCTATTTTCAGACAATGATCAATGAAAACAGCGGCCAAGTTTCGAAACTCTACTTTAAACATCTCTCGTAAACTATAGATATATTTTCAGTGAAAGAAAAATAAATTTATATTTCATTTTACACGAGTGTATAATTATGTTTTCAGTGTTTCCATATCCTTATATCGTTATGATAATACTTTAATAATATCTCAGAAAATCCAATTCAAACAGTGAAAAGATAACTCTTAAGGACGAGCAAAAGTAACATGAAAAGTATCTATAGTTGCTACATGAAAAAAGCCATGGATCGATCGTAAACGTTCCTATTGTCATTTAGAGCATGTGCCCCACCTACTTTCGTCGTTTGTCACGTGTTGATACAACATAATAAACGTGGATAAACAATAACTGTATTACGTGTGTACAGATAAAAATAAAGCATCAATTAAACCTTCAAAAAGCACGCAACAAAAAAGAGAATTGCTGTAAGTTGTCAGTTTAGAAGACCTATATCGTATCTGCTTACATTCAGCGCCGGCCGCCATAGAAGCTATCACGAATAAATACATCCGATGTCCACCCACGCACTGACACATCGCAATATCGTTCATTTAAGAGTACATTCACTTACGTCTGGTTGAGGTACTGTAGAGTTACGCTGATGACCTCACCGACAATCTCAGCGTCGGTCACCTCGTAGTAGTCCACCCAGGCGGGCATCTGATCGTACGGATTTACACTGGCAATGAATTCGGTCAAAAAACGGCTATAGGCTCCGAGATAATCGGCGTCGGTGCAATCTTCCGCCATACTTTTCTAACTTCGTGAAAAGTCTAAGAGACGAACACGTACAGTTTCGTCTGCACAAAGAGCACACTCCTTTGCTACAAGCAGCGACTCTTACCGCTTACAAGGAAACGTTAACACAATACTCGGTAACTATGGCTTAACAAGTTAGATTACCACACACGAAAACACGAGAACGGAAGTAGGAGAAAGAAAATGTATTTGTGTACATGGGTATCTTTCAAACGATGGATCGAACTGTCGTTTTTATATCAAAGTCGTGCTGTAATCAACCTATTCGTTGATAGGTAATATTTGTATTTAGATTACATAACTCGTTCAACATCGCGTACGCACGTCAAACTACAGGCCCGATCGAACGACGCGTTTCATCGTTGTGCGTCTCTCGAAGAAGTGGGGAGGATTTGCCGCGACGTTTAAAACACTATCTCTCCCGCTTCTTTAAGTCCGGCGTCACTTTTTGCCTTTCTTTTTGCCACTGGCCACTTGCGGATTGAGTCTCGTAACGGAGGAAAAGTGCGTAACGGAATTTACCAAACAGCATACTGCGCATGTCCGATACGGTGCTCTGCACTCACTGCTTTAGCCGCGTATACTGCTCCATCTTTTTTGTTTGTTATGTGCAATTGTTATTATCCTTCACGTGCTCGTGTGTAAGGAAATACATTTCCTGTCGATTTTCGTATTTCTTTCAAAGTTTCGTTCCTTTTACGGTTGTTACTCATTTGTGTGTTATTGTACGATAAAGGTTTCTAATTTGCACGAAAAACATAGCGGCAAATCTCAATTTGGAACTCTATTATTGAAACACTTTTATTATTAATTTGAAATATGTCTAAATTAATTTCATATCTAATTGTTTATGCTCGCAATGCATAGAATTGCATCGTTGTCTCTGCTTTCCAATTGTACATAAACCGTACATAAGTCTGAATTTAATATTTTTTCAAACTCGTTATTTCACCTCAGTTGTTACTCACAAGAATTGTGGCGCACAGGAATTCCCGCCTTACAAATATGGCGCTTTTAAATATACAAATCGCGTCGTGAGGTATTTCAATCTTCTCGGCGTCGAAAAATATTGTGCAGAGAGAATTAAAACAGAAAATAATATCTTTTATTACGAATGGGCATAGCGATTATTTTACGAAAATCGTATTATTTTTCGAATTTATACATTTACATCAAACTTTTGACTATTATGAGAATCTTTGATTACTCATATAACTCACAGGAAATTTTTCTTTCCTTCTGTATTTAAAAATAAAAATCAAAATGATATTGACTGTACAAAATATATTACACTATATGTTATAATGAATCAAATATTAAATATGACAAATTTAGGAAGAAAGTTGGCATAAATACTAATTTGTTTTATAATTTATTACTATAAGTGTGAAATTCTTATTATAGATATGAATGTGACACATTTTTACATATGGTAACTTCAAATGCCAAACGATATAAATTCATTTTCAATATTCAGACGTTTTAACATTTATATGAACTTTAACGCATAGTACTTCTACTATAGTTATTAATCTTTAACATAACCAATAGAACAAACTTCTTTAAAAATCTTAAATTTTTCAGTAACCACAAAATTATTAATTTTTACCTTGATGGAGTTGTATTGAAAAATTTGTTCACTTTTTACATTATACTACAAGAACTTTTTCTTACGCCATTCTCTTCATTTTTCAACTTGTCAGAAACATGTTTCAAAAAAGAATTTTTATGTTCTTCAATCATCCACTCAGGTAATGGTACATTCCAATTTTCAGGTGGTTTATCCCTTTTAGTCCAAATATTATTGTTATAATGACCTTGCCATCTCACCATTCTTCGTTGTGTCTCGCTATTTATTAATTCGTTCTACAAATGACACAATATTAATTATTTTAAAACATTTAATATTCAGTTACAAGTCAACTTTTATGAAATATGTTTTGATAATGGTTTCCAACATACATATGCTTCTTCAGATTTATGATTATTCCATAGGCAACAGTTATTATAATCAGTTTTCCATTGGTTACATTCAATTATTTTCCCAAATACAAAGTATTGATGAAAGCGTGCTTTTATGCTCTTACAATCTTTATATTCATCATAATATATTTCACATGGTCTCACCTAAAATGTACAAACTTTTTAGACTACAACATTTACATAAAATAAAAATGTAATTTTATTACAAGAATGATGTGCGTTACATTTTATTATATAAGATCAAATAACTATGATTGTATAACTATAACATAAAACTTTACCATCCATTCAAATTCCTTTTCTTGTTTGGGTGTTTCAGAATTAGGTGTATTATTAGATACATTTTTTTGTTCAGATTTTACAGATTTAGTTATATTAGATACATCTTTTTGTTCAGATTCTACAGATTTAGTTATATTAGATACATCTTTTGGTTCAGATTCTACAGATTTAGTTATATTAGATACATCTTTTGGTTCAGATTCTACAGATTTAGTTATATTAGATACATCTTTTGGTTCAGGTACTATAGATTTAGTTGTATTATTTGATAAATCTTTTTGTTCAGGTGCTACAGATTCAGTTGTGTCCTTAAACTCAGGCATCTTGTTTCGTATTTCTTTTAAATTAAGGTTAACAGCTAGTTTCACCTTTACTTGTACAAGTATTTATTTAATTCATATTTATAATTATAAATAACTAATATATTTTGATTACTTAAAATATGACTATATTAAATCTTTTTTACATAATCATACTATCAATACTTAATAGTCCTGAACTTAAGAATGCTTAAAAACTTTGAAGTATTATATTATGTAACAATACGCCATCACATAGGAAAACCATTATCAGTATCTCAATAGTAGCATCATAAAAGAAATTTGAGAAACGAGAAACTAAAAGTAAGCAAATAGTTTGAAAAATTAAAAAATTTTTGTTATCACTAATTTAATTCGTGTTGAAAACTTGATGAAAAATAACTTCACTGTAAATCTACCTTAAAATAACAATATGAACAAGTCCGAATGTATGTCATTTTCATATAGCACCTATTTAAAATAGGTTATAAGTTTTTCAGATTAAAATATTATTTATTAAATATGTATTGTGATTTAAAAATGAATTCCGATACATGTAACCTATACGTGACAAGTAGCATAAGTTGTTACAAAATATCAAAGTTCTATCAACAGCTATAGATATTTAAAGTCTAAAATGGATGATCCATTTAAGAATTGAAGTATTATTTATTTCTAGAATTTGTAACATTATTCAAAATTTAAACGTCTCAAATTATGCTATTCGTCGTACCTGGTTGCAATAAGTTTATCGTATCTGTGCATTAAATTAAATTAAAAACATTCGTACTATATATTGCCGTACGATAGGCAACATAGTGATATCATGCCAGTACAATAACGCTATCTAACGTTTTAACTGCGCGATAATTAAAAATTTGTGAAGAAAAAAGGAATACACTTGACGTGTATTATTTCCCTCAAATGACACGAATTAATAACACCCAATGATATACAGCTATGTATTACATGACTTTTTTTTATTTTCATTATTTGTAAAAGTCATACATTTGTCACTAAAAAAAACCTATTCACACTACACATAGGTGCATGAAATGCACGAGGTTTCTGAGCGGTACAGTTTGATAGCGCGCATTTTATCAATTACAAGTAGAAACGCGCTTTGTGCTTTAAGTGCATTAAATAAATGCATTTTAAATACTTTTCCATTATTTTAATACATATACTTTTATATGTATGCACTTTGTGTCATATTGTGCATACATATGTACAATTTTAGTTATAATAATTTGTTATATGAAATAACTATTGTTTACACGAATCATACATTTAAAGAGAATTTATTCAGATAATTACGTTACAAATGTATTTGTTCTGAACTATTTTAATTATAAATATTGACCTTAAAGATGATTTATATTGTATTGAATAAAAATAAAATTTCAATATATTTTGACATGAAATTTTCCAATAAAGCATACAAAATAGAATCTTATTTTCATGTTTTATTTAAAATTTAACACAATCACACAGTTAAATGTTCATTTATATTTACAATAGAAATTGAAATTTGTCCATCACAAGCGCCATGATTACATTTATTCATCCATTTGTCCATAGTTTCCGTCAGTGATGCTCATGTTAACGTAATTTGAAAAAGATATATTTTAACTTCTATTAAATTTAATCCATAATCTCGCCAATATTTTTAGTTATTATAAAATTCATCATGCATCTAATTTAAGTAATTGTGATTGGCTAGGTCTTTTTTAAATTTGGAAAAATTCACCTCGATAATGAGTGTCACTGATTTCCGCCATTCCCTCCGCGCCCCTACATGCTATCCTGGACGTATCATCTTGTTATGATAGTAGCTCTCGTTCTTGTCTCGAATCTGAAGACGTTTATGACCGCACTGTCGAAATTCGTAACTACTGTCAGTTTCCTAACCTCTTCACCGACGAATGTCCCGGTGTTTCGTGTTGTGTTCAATTAATAGTGACTTATAATCATATAACATGATGTCGCGATCAGTGCGTGCAGAGACTCGTAGTCGTGCCAAGGATGATATTAAGCGTGTAATGCAAGTCGTTGACAAAGTTCGCCATTGGTAAATCTCTTAACATATTATAGATGCACGAGGATATGTTGAAATGTCTTACAAAAAAAGTAAAAAAAATAATAATAAAACTATATCGGATATCGGAAATGGATTAAAGTTTTTATTACTTGCGAGATTTAATAGAGATTTTGCATTACACATGTCAGCTGTAAACAGACCTCTGTAGTTCTGAAAATGTTTCATGCGTGTTGATTGAGTAATAGTGTTCTATGTCTGCTTTTTTAATAACAGTAACGAAGGTAGCTTTTCTGTCTGTTGATCTGATATTAATCTGAAGAATGTACTTCTTATGTGAACACTTTTATAGGGAAAAGAAATGGGTTACAATAGGGGAAACCACTATGAAGATTTATAAGTGGGTTCCTATATCGTCACTTGATCAGGTGAGTAGAAATCATAAAGTATATATAAAAGTAAGAAGTAATAATAAGTACTTTGTTGTTTAGAAGAAGAAGGGAAAAACAGTTGCAGACAAGGAAAATGGCTTACCAAGAAAAAGTGGACTAGATTCTTCAAATTCTAACTTTGGACTTACAGAAGACTCTAACACATGTGAGTTGAATTCTTATAGCTTGTAAAGTATTACTTGCGGTTTATTAGAAAATTATAAAACAATTTTTTCAATGTATCAGGTTTCTCAACAGTTAGTGATTCCCAAGGATTAACTGACTTTTCTGCACATCTGGGGTTTTCGGAAGACTCGAATTCTCAAAATAGTGAACCAACGCCTAAAAGGTTAAAGACTGAGTAAAGTTTATTCTGTGACTGTTATTTGGAAAATGAGTTATTTAGGAAATCATTTATATCTTGTATGAAGTTGCACGCGATAAGATTATCTTAGATCATAGTTGTGAATGGTTAGATTGAAAGAAGTTTCTTCATTTTCCACTTTACCCCATGTTTAGTGAAAACTTTTACGTATTGAAGAAAAGAGTAATTGTATGAAACAACTTGAATTATGTGTAGTGAAATTTATTTTTTTATACACGGATTTGTTACAAATTTTCATGGTTCAATTTAGAAGCTAGAACTAATAATAGTTTAATAAAAAATTTGTGTTGAATGTTCAGTCCGTTTTAAAATCTGTTTTGAAGAGAATAAAACGGTATAGGATGCAATTATTATTGAAAACGGATTGTACATTTTAAACAATCTTCGTGTCATCACAGTATTATTTCATATTTGAAATGAATATATATATATTCATTTACTTCATAGTTACATCTTACAAAAATGATTGCAAAACATTTAAACACTGTAATCTTAAAAATGTACAATAGATAATAGTACATTTATTTTTGCTGTAAAATAGTCTCTCAAAAACACTTATTTGTAATATTACAATTCAACGTATTTATACTTTTAAACATGATAATATGTTCAATAATTGTTTGGTAATTGAAGATCATTGTACATATTTCAAATACCATCTTTTGCAATTAAATATTCTAGGGCAAATTTGCATTCCTTCAGATTATGTTATAGCACCGTGACATGTACAAAATAAGCTTTGAAATTTATCAATAAAATAATACTATTGAGAACATTTGAATTTATGCCTATGTGAGTTTTCTAGAGTGAACAAAATATCCTTTAATGAGATTATAATTAATTGTTTTCATTTGTTTCGGAATAAATGTACTTAATATTTATAATCTCTAGAGATCTGTGTTGGCTTTAAAATAAAAATAATGTAGCATACAATAGTTATTATAATTTCTATATGGTAACTGTATATATGATTTCTTACTTATGAATTTAATACTCTGTCTTGGAATATATATAGAAGAATATGTGAGTACGTAACAATTTTATGTTCTTCAATACCTTTGTTTTGCTATATTTAATCAAAACAAAATTGTTGCATTTAATGTAGACAAAAATATTCAAATTATTTTATGTTATATAAAAAATGATAATATTTATGCAAGTGAAATTCATAAAAAATGTGGAATAAAAATCGATTGTTATATAAAAATATTTTCCATGGTGCTCAAAGTTACGTCATGTATCAGTAGTTAAAGAGATTACAAAAATCATTACCACGGTAAACTTTTCCCATCATATTGAAGAAAACAGCCTGTATGTTTTTCAGTTAACAAACTTAGCGTACTTAAAATGTTACTGACACTGGTATCAATATCCATGGGTGCATTATTTCCTCCCATGTCTGTGCGCACCCAACCTGGGTGCAAAGAAGTGACTAGAATTCCATCTTCCTTCAAATCAATGCTCATTGATTTTGTTGCTGCATTAAGTGCTGCCTAGAAATTACATAAGGTCTGTCAGCCTTGTTTATTGTAAACTGCATAATGTGTCAACATATTTAGTATTACATGAAAGTTCTTGAAAAACAGAGGTAGAAAGATAAGTGTTCAATTATCTTGATATTTTATGGTTTAATTGAAAAGGAGTTTGAAAATACATGTGTTATCTATGTATGAAATATATTTGAAAATTGTTTTTTCAGTTACTAAAGAATTTGTATCTCTGATGAATCTACTATGTTAACATCTACACATTTAATGTTTATGATATAAGATGTTATTTGGCCCTGTATTTTGGACACTGCTTTTTCATCAAAATGAAATAAGATTTGTGGCATTACACAGACATAAGAGAGGCTAATAACTATTAAATTTATAAATTCACACACATGTGAAAATGGACAATTAAGTATTAATGGAAACGAAAGAATAGTACCTTGCTACATCTATAAGGATAATATCCACCTTGATCATTGTCGGCAATACTTCCAAGAATAGAGGACATGTTAATAATTGCAGACCTGTTGATGGTCATCTTTGATTTGTCCTCGAAATTTTTAGATGCTATTTTTAACAGTGGCAAAAGTGCCTTCAAATTTATCAAGTTAACAACATTTCTTCATAATTAATACATCATAAATAAGCAATTTGGATAATTTTTAATTATTTCTTTTTTTGTTTTTTCTAGTAGAAGTTTCATAAAAACAATTGAAAATAAAAATGAATTAATGCAATATCGGATTAGTATAAAAAAAAATTAAAGAAACTATTTAAAAAAAATATTACTTATAGATGAAAATAAGTTGTATTTATTTTATGTTTCATCTACAGATATTATTTTTACTTTTTATTATCTAATCATTATTTGGATGTCAAATCAGTGTAATTCTTATATAGTAAACTTACCTTTGTTAGTAATATTGGTACCACTGTGTTTACAAAAAATGTTTCCTTAAGTTCATTCTCTTTCACGAAGTTGAGTCGTGTAAATTTTGGACTGATCCCAGCATTATTGAACAAAACATTCAGCCCATTATAGCTCACTTTATTCTTGATAGTCTGTACTATTTTATCGTAATTTTTCGTGTCGAATAAATCTGTAATCAAACAACGAAAGAAAGCATTGAATGAAGAAATTCGAATTTAAAATGCAACAATTACGAAAGTATATTACATTAAATTAATTAAATCCAAATGATCCAAAAATTGTTTAACCATTATGTTTAATTAATTAAAATAGTAATTAAATAAAATGAATAAAACAATTTTTGTTTTGCGCATGAATTGTTTTTCTGATTCAAAATTTATAATTTACCATGAGAATTATTTAATATTAATATCTGTTAAGATGTAGCATCGACGAATTTATTTATTCAAATATTTTCAATGAAAATTTGAAGAATAACGTTTTTAAAAAAAAACTAGTAGATTTTTACAAATATTTTAAGTAATTAAAGGTTTACCTTTAGCAATTTAATAACCATACGTAATCAATATCTTTTTAATTAAGAATAATACAAAAATAACTATGAATGTTTAACAGATTTCCTGAGATTTCATTTTAAGTTCCAATATGCTATCAATGTCTATATTGGTATATAGTTTAATTAATAAATCCATTGCCTCTGTTTTTTATTCCTTTTGTTTTAAATAGTTAATAAATTTGGCCGATTATGTCTTTTACTTTCTCCGCGAGTATCAATACTTTTGTTTGTATATATTATGGGTAATTATTAATTCTATATTTAAAATAAATAAAGAGTTACGAGTAACTGTGTACGTATATTTGGCTGCAGTGATTGTTGTTTCACTTTTACACTATAGCAACTGTTCTAATCGATATAGTAGTATTTTTCTTAGAATGGCTATGTGGTGCATACTTACTGCTCTTATAATATAACGTTTCTTCTATTTATTAAAAAATACAAATTTCGAGTTATTGCGACATATAACACCTATAAAATCATTTAAGCAACAATTCGTATTTTCCATCGTTATCAGTGATATCGGGTACATTTTGCTATCATTGGTAAGTAGGTTATTCTCCTTTAGATTAATTTTTTGTCCCCAACTTTATTTACGATACAAAAATAATATATTACAAAATAATATTTTACAAAATTCATTAAGACGTTTCGTTACGAAAAAATTATACTTTGATTATAACTAAAGCATAAAAACATGTTGAAATAATAATAATACTGTATTGTATATATAAAATTATAAAACGGAATGCACAATTTTATATAAAGATAGCATGTTGAAATTTATTTATTATTTTTTTCGCATCGAATTGAACCGTATAAAGTCATTCAATCATTCCCAAATTTTACCGATTTTCTGAGTCTCTTACGTTTCTCTGTTGTGCCAAATTTTCATTTCACGATTATTTAATTGTTCCATCAACGCAAAGTCGACGTGTCATAATTCCCAATTGCCGCTTATTTATAAACTCATTGCTCTTGCGCAAGATTAAAATACTCAGTCGACGTTGGTCAAGGTGACAAAAAAATATTAGAAGATTATCAGATACCAGCAGCATGTTGAATACCTTGTCAATAACATTTAAACTATGGAAGACATAACTAATCAAACTCTTGCTCTACCGATGATATAAAAAACGAATCGTTTTCTTTTCATTATATTCCGTGATATGAAATCTCGTGGTTCGAAGAAGAGATCATGGTGTTTTAACTGTCGAAAGAAACCGCAAACAATGGATTCGGATTTAAGCGATCAAGAAACAACAAACGACGCAGAGCCAATGGACAGTCTCGTAACATCTTTAGGTAAGCGTAAAGAATAATATTCCAACGATTTGTTAATTTAATCGCGAGTACCGTTCTTCTCTGTATGATAAGATCTATCGACGATTACAAATATTTGCACGCAATCATCGATTATTTTCCGCAATGACGTTCCATCTTTCTAGCAATTTCTCAGTATTTTCTGCATTGCAGTTCTATTATCTACAATTGAAACATATCGTGTGTTCTGCTAATAGTCGTAACGTTAAAACATTTTACAGGAAGAAACAGATAAAATTTACAAGACGTATCTGTTAACAAATTTTGTATTTCTTCTAACTGGATGCATCACGAGAACTCTTTTTGTAATATTAATTTTATCAATTTTTTCAATTAAATTAAACTAATATCTGTATCATCACGACCGCAGTATGTTTTTTTTTTGTTCATAACAAATTTCGTATAAGAACTATACTTTTGTATCATATAGTATTGGGTTATTCGGAAAGTCATTTCGTTTTTTTTTTTTTGGTGAAAATGAAACACGATTTTTTTAGAGTGTATAAATATTTTATTAAATTATATATTCTCCGTTTTGGAAAACGAAATGACTTTCCGAACAACCTAATAGTTTATTAAAAACAACGAGAATCTGATCGTTCAATTTACTTTTTGCTTCGATTTAAGTCTATACAACGTAACTGTCTGTAAGTTGTACTGGAGTAAAAATAATATATTCTGCCCCAAGAGCAGTGAAAGTAATAGATTTTTATCTTGAATGCGAGTTCAATGACAAGTTAACGACAAGCGAACAACGTCGTGATCATTCGTTGTTATAGTATGGTTAACAGTTACGATAGACACAAAAACGGGGACAAAAAGCTGTCTATTTTTGTAGCATTTGAACCGTAGTCTTTATATTCACCCATGGTAACCATAGTATATAAAATTCCCTCGTTATAATATTCTGCTAATTATTTATCGAAATGTTTGTAAAATACGATGAAGTTTTAAACGTGAAAGAAGAGCAAGTCATGGAAAGCTTTCTGCCCAAGTAGAATATATGAATTAATTTACTGTTATATTACTATATATAAAAATGACAAATAACAGCACCATTGAAATTCTTAATTAAGATCCTTGTTCAGTATTTTTTGGAATCTATCGATATCCACGGAATTTGTTTCGTTTAATAGTTCGTTGCATGAGAAATTTAAGTACACAAGTTTAATCTGCGATACCCTGTGATTTAAAAATAATGATAATTTGGTTCTGTCTGAGGGTCCAGCGTCTGGGAAACTTTCCCCTGGTCTCAACGAGAAAGTGTTTTTACTGTTTTTACATAAAATAAGCGTTGATACGTCTATTTGAAAGATAATCGTAAAATACAAGAATCTTTGTTGTACATGTTTGCATCTGTTTTAAAATTTTCGCTTTTTGTATAGAACCTGCACATTCATCTGCTTCCTAGTATCATAGGAACAACGATGAGTTATGGCTTCAAGGAAATGCGGTATTGTGCGTAAGGGAATGTATTCAGTGTCGAGTAATTTTTTCTTAATCGCAGATTGAACGAAATTGTTCGATTAAAACGTCTGATTCGATACGAGTTGCAATTCCTTTCGGAATAGACCTTCCTTTTTTCGAGACAGGATGTCTCGTTTATTATGACCACCTTAAATACGTCCAGTGTTTTGGACGAGACGAAAAAATATCTTAGGAGGAGATCTCTTTATTTCGAAAGAACAAATATTGTGAAAAATGAAATTCTTTTCTTAATATGACCGTCTTCGAAACATCAAGGTTATCGCCATTTTTGAAAGCAGAACGAATTGTAAGACAATAGAATTTAAGTTATGAAGTTTCATAAAAAAAACGCGAACGAAAATAACGATCATTATACGCAACCAGATTGTCTCGAAAGAGAATATCCGTGTCAGTGTACATTTGATAGGGTAATTAATTGTATCCAACAGGTAACCTCTTACCTCGATATTGAAATGTATAGTCGTTAGAATTTTAATTTACACACCGAGAGAAATAAAAAATGTTTGTTGATGTAAGATCTAACATAACGTGATGCGATGCGTTAGCTTTTCCTTCCTCTTGTATCTATTATTTCTTGTACTTAAAATGAACACATATATCGATGTGTATAGTTATAGATTAAACACTTAATTCTTTTTTTAATTATTCAGCGAATAAGAAAAGTAGAATTATATTCTAAATTTTTTCCCTCCTATGAGAAACGGTATTTGTTTGAAATAATCAATAAAAATCAATTAAATAATTCAAAACGACACTTTGGTTGCGAATAAGCCTAATCACGTTTGAACATAATCGTTATCTTCGCGTATAGGCGTCACACAGTTGTAATATTGTTGGACTACAATATTTTATGTCGTTAACATAAAATATTCTTTGTCCGAGTCGAATTTCAATAAGGTCGTGTTGTAGGTCATGATATTTTATTAACAGCAGCTATCGAAATATAAATATAAATATATAGAATTCTATTTACAAAGATAGAGGTGACCTTCACACACGGAAACGACTTCATTTACAAATAGAAAGGAAACGTTACCATCGTATTATGGCTCCTTCTGTCCATGCAATTTTTTTCTGTAAAAATTCTTCTCTGACTGCCCCAGTTTCCAAAGTGTTAAAGATACTTATCGATATTGCTTCACTTTTTATATATGTATTATTTGTAAGGAAAAAGTTTAAAAATAATAAATAAGTATCCTTTTATGTAACAACAATTGAATTTACGATGTTATTGAAAAATTAACATTTTATTTTTGAAACTAACGCTAAGTTTTCTCCGCGCGTTAAAATTATAACTATTATAAGAATTTCATTATTCGATTTTAAAATTAATCCTATCAAACTTCATTAAAATCATTGAATACTATAAAATTCTATTACTAACCAGTAAGTTAGTAATACTGAAGAATTTTAAATTATTCTTTATAATAGAGATATTAACCTACAGAATTTTCTCGAACTTCGAAACGATATATCTCATACTTACCTATTTCGATAATATGAATATTTTTTGACTTCTCAGCTAATGCGGTTAATTCCTGGAAAAAGATAGAATTTTCTAAATTTTGATAATTGACAATTATATGAGACTTTTTAAAATGTAATTGAAAGAAATCTATGGTTTATTTGAGTCGAAGTTACGCGTGATTAATTCTCAATTCAAAATATGGAAAATGTTTGGAAAATCGAACGATGAATTCTTAAACTGCGAAAGTAAACCTTATGCCATCTGTACGAGTTTCCATGAGTATTGTTCGTTAAACTTGTCGGATCGAAATCTTCCCGGAGAACCGGTTTTTAAAGTTCATTTTGTAACGAAATCTGCATGACTTGCACGTTACCGATTACTTGCGTAACAATCGGCACATATTGTATGAGTCACTATAAATCAGACTTCAAACTTGTGCACTTGCAGCAATCATATAACAGATGGCGGTGAACGAACCAAGTAGGCGTCAGTTCGCTCTTGTCTTTCAGTCTTAAGAAATCGTCGAGTGCAGTACGTCGACGTTTTACCGCTCTTACGAGAGAGACAGCGATTACTTAGTACATTCCTTTGTAACGCGGATTTAATAACAACAGTAAAAATCAACAATGGCTCCGATTGGTAAGTCGGATTTACAAAATATATTCGGTCCTTGCGTAATATCTTTAGTAAATTACTTTGTGGCCAATCTTACCTTTGCTTTATATATGTCTCGGCACGTTGCAAAAATATTCTGTGGCGGTTGCGACAGTTTTGTTAAGTGTTTCACCAGACCGAGTCCTAGTCCGCGATTACAACCGGTAATAAGTATTGACTTCATTTTCTTCGGTGATTTCCTTCTCGCAGATACTATCGTCACAATTCTTTAATACATAGTAGTACTTGAGTAACTTTATTATCGTGTGTTGAGAGACACGAGTACCATCAACGTGACGTCACGTGACCGTGATCAGCTTGCAATAATCATGGCGACGTTAACACTACTCGCTAGGCTTGTGTCATTTCGTTCTGCACATGCGAAATTGCTCGAGTTACCATGGTCCAGGTGTAACGCTTTTCCTTATGGTAAAACTGCGATGGCCTGCGTATGCTGTGAGTGTCGAAACGCGGTGATATTTATATGCAAATGCAGCTTAATTTTGTTGTTGTTGTACAAAAACTGTAATTTTTGACTCTGACAATCACTCGCTGTATCGGCAAGGTTAAAATTAATCGTATAGAAATTACGTGATTCGATGATTTATTGAAGAAATCGGTTGACTTACATATGATTCAAAAAACGATCTAACTTTTATACAGTGTTTTTTCAAATTACTTCTTAATTTCGAGTAAATGAAAGTCGATATGTAACCTTATCATGATAGTCATTTTCATGTATTCCTTTCATTCTTAGTTGGAAGTGTTAGGATTCTTAGGAATTTATTATTGTATGTTAATAATAATTATTATTTTTTTTTTCAGCTGATCAAAAATTTATGTATGATCTACTCGTTATTGGTGGTGGATCTGGTGGTTTAGCAGCAGCTAAAGAAGCAGTGAATCTAGGTGCATCGGTTGCAGTTTTCGATTATGTAATACCATCTCCACGAGGTACAACTTGGGGTTTAGGTGGTACTTGTGTAAATGTTGGTTGTATACCAAAAAAATTGATGCATCAAGCAGCTTTATTGGGAGAAGCTGTACATGTATGTAGTTTGTTAAAACAAAGACTGCTTATAAAATTTAAAAAAACCTTTTAATTTTATAATTTTATTTTGTTAGGAATCAACATCTTATGGTTGGCAATTACCAGATCCAAAAACTATTAAACACGATTGGGAAGCATTAAGAACTGCAGTACAAAATCATATCAAATCTGTGAACTGGACCACGCGTGTTGATCTTAGAACAAAGTTAGTGTCATTATGAATCTGTGTAAAATATATGTTTATTTTTTATTTATTTATAAGGATATCTCTTTTGTGTTTGTAGGAAAGTCGAATATATTAATGCACATGCATATTTTAAGGACGAACATACACTATGTGGAGTAATGAAGAATGGAGAAGAAAAAATGTTTACAGCCCGAAATATTTTGATTGCTGTAGGTGGGAGACCAAAATATCCTAACATTCCTGGTGCTTTGGAACATGGTATAACCAGCGATGATATTTTTAGTTTAGAGAAAGCACCAGGAAAAACGCTTATTATTGGTGCAGGATGTATCCTTTTTCCATAAAAATTGCAAAGATTAACTTGTCAATTTAAATTTTATGCATACGATAATTTTCCTTAATAGATAAATAGACATTGGTTTAGAGTGTGCTGGGTTCTTGAATGGTTTAGGTTACGACGCAACAGTAATGGTACGTTCCATCATTTTGAGAGGATTCGATCAGCAAATGGCAAACCTTGTTGCCGAGGAAATGGAGAGACGAGGTGTACATTTTATTTATCAAGCTAAGCCATCAAAAGTTGAAAAACAAAGTGATGGTCGACGTCTCGTACATTGGGTCGATAAAGTATGTTTTAAAAATCGTTTCACGAGAAATAATGTTCATGTAAAACAATACAGTTCCCATTTTTTTTTCTTTTTAGAATGGTCAAGTTCATCAAGATGTTTTTGACACTGTCCTTTTTGCTATTGGTCGCAAAGCACTCACGGAAGAATTGAAACCCGGAAATATAAATTTGAAACTTGTTCCGGAAACGGGAAAGATTGATGCAGTACACGAACAAACGAATATTCCACACATATACGCCGTTGGTGATGTGCTTCATGTAAGTTTTATATTTATGGACAACTCAGATTTTGACTTTTGTAAAAAGGATTCCCTCATTTTATGAAAATTTAACGTATTTTGCATATGCGTTTATAACTATATCTACGTATTTAGAAAAAACCGGAGTTAACACCTGTTGCGATACACGCTGGACGATTGTTGGCAAGAAGATTATTCGGAAACTCGACGCAACAAATGGATTATACGAATGTGGCAACGACAGTGTTCAGTCCATTAGAATATGGCTGTGTCGGTCTCAGCGAAGAGGCTGCAATTGCTATTCACGGAGACGAAAAGATAGAAGTTTACCATATGTACTATAAACCAACGGAGTTTTTCATACCACAGAAGGATATTTCTCATTGTTACCTGAAAGTTATTGCTTTTAAAGACGGCGATGAAAGAGTGCTTGGCTTGCACTTTGTTGGTCCACATGCCGGTGAAGTCATCCAAGGTTTCTCTGCTGCTATAAAGTATGTATTAACTTATACTTTTTAGAACAATATATACCATTTAATATTTCTATTCACTATTATTTTTTTTCTAGTTGTAATTTAACATTCCCCAAATTGAAGGACACAGTTGGTATCCACCCAACAGTCGCAGAAGAGTTCACACGTGTGTCCATAACTAAACGATCTGGGTTTGACCCCAAACCACAGAGTTGCTGTAGTTAAAGCCCACCTAATTTTAGACTCATTGCATTGTCGATATTTGTGAATATATTAAAGTGCGATCAACTCTAAACGTTTTAGATGTTTGTGCATCTATCCTTTGCCTCCGAATTAATTTATTAAAAGGGGCTCGCAATGCAAAATATTTTTTTTACCAGTGAAAATAGGTGAATTTTTAGGATATTACAGTATTTTGAACGAAAAATCATAAAGCAATTTACGATACATCTTGTCGTATAAGATGTGTGTTAATTTGCATCTAATTTGCATGTTGTACTTACAACGATTTTTTATAAGTATAATTTTTCCAGGTACCATATATTATGTATACATACGAATGAAATTAAACGAAACTAAAAATATTTATGAATCGCAAACTTATTTTATCATAGAATTCAATTTTCTATTATGCAACTTTCAATTTAGTGTTCCCTTCTAACTTCTACTTATGTTCAGGTTCCTATTTTGAAATATGTATTTAATATTTTAAGGAAGGAATAATCGAACAACAGTTGAAACATGTTACAATATCTATATTCATTTTTATATTTTCAAAAACAATTATAAATTCGCAGCCAATTAGCTCGGTACTACTCGCGACGAAGAATTAATGTTCGTCGCGAGTAATACCGATTACCAGGTCTCACCACGTGGAGGTTGCTGCGAGTGGAGACCCGGAGAGAGATAGATGGAATCAAAGTTCCATCGATCTCCCTCGACACGCGGTAC
This sequence comes from Ptiloglossa arizonensis, assembly GCF_051014685.1. Taxonomy (NCBI): domain Eukaryota; kingdom Metazoa; phylum Arthropoda; class Insecta; order Hymenoptera; family Colletidae; genus Ptiloglossa; species Ptiloglossa arizonensis. The sequence goes on along the minus strand of NC_135048.1, from coordinate 16,141,942 downwards.
AAACGAAATTACTAAACTCCAGAGATAGAAGGAATCGATGTTTCTTTGATCTCCTCGTTTAGTTCTGCCAAGCAATTACAGTATGGAAAAATTAGGCAAAATTGGGAAAGACGCGACACGAACCGTGCAGTTGGTCCTACTAGGTCTATCCCGTTTCCCCTCCGTGGTTCCGATTCCAGAGAAAACGAACGACGCCTACCACTCCCCTAGAGGAGTGCCCCGTTTCTCCATCTTTACGACGAGAGGGTCTTATTTTGGAGGCTTTCGCAGGGACCGGCAAAAATGCCTGCTCCTGTGCTCGCAACATGCCCCCTCTGGAAGCGGACACATCGGAAGAGACGGCGATAGACCGTTCGGACTACTTACACGGCCGGCCACTTGCTTGTACAAGAAGCAGTGGTGACCGGACCGAGGAACGAGGAAGCGAGCAAAATTAAGCTAAAGATTGGATAATTGCTTGGCAGATCACACCCTTAAAACTAACTTATTCTAACTGCAGAGATAGAAGGAATCAATGTTCCTTCGATCTCCTCGTTTAATTCTGCCGAGCAATTACGTTATGGAAAAATGAGGCAAAATTGGGAAATACGCGACGCGAACCGTAGAGTTGTTCCTACTAGGTCGGTCCCGTTTCCCCTCAGTGGGCCCGATTCTCAAGGATATGCGCGACGCCGTCCACTCCTCTAGAGGAGTGCCCCGTTTCTCCCAACTCCGCAGCCAGGAGCCACGCAGAGCGTGGACCTGACTCACGGAGGATGACGAAGAGAGGGTCTTATGATGGATCAAGGGCTTCCGCAGGGACCGGTGCGAACACCTGCCCCTGTGTTCGCAGCATGTTCTCTCTCAAAGCGGACGCACCAGAAGAGACGGCGATCGAGCGTTCGGTCCACCTCCACGGCCGGTCACTTGCTTATGCAACAAGCAGAGGTGGCCGGACTGAGTGACGAGCAAGCGAGCAAAAAGAAGCTAAAGATTGGATAATTGCTCGGCAGATCACAGATATTCGTACATGGTGACCTTAAAACTAACTTAGTTTATACTTAGAATTAACAGTCCCGCGGAGGATGCAATACATCAGTCCTCTTCGTTCTTCGTTCTTCGTTTTCCGATACATCTAAGAGAATGTATCTAAGAGAAACCTAAGAGAAACCTAAAATCATGGCATAATAGAAAATAGAAATGAATTTGGTTAGTGGAAAAAGATAAACATGTCAAAACAAGTAGAAATTAAAATCGGAGTACAAATGAAATGAATTAGACAAAGAAACAATTAAAAAAAAAAGAAAGGATTGAGAGATTGGTCGCCAGTACTGACCACCGCCTACCGGCGGCCAGTACCGGTTACCAAGGTGGGGGGTCCCCCTTCCATAAACCTAAAACGAAGAGATCCGTCCACCTCGGAGGCTCCAGGAACAATGAAATTTTAAACAACCAGGGGCTCCTTATATACCCTCCCCAAGGTGACTTACCGTTTCTTCCATTGTCTTTGTTCGATCTAATCGAAATCTTCGAAGGCGAACGGTTTCGGTGAATGTTTGATCATTTCCGCGATTGTTACTAACATTTATGGAGGTTGCCAATATTGATCGAACAATGTGCATCTTATTTATGTATTCCAATTAATTAAGAAACTTATAGAAATTGATTTTGATCGAGACTCGATGTTAAAACGTGTTTCGTCAAGTTTTTAAGCATGGAAAGTAACAATTGTTCATTAAATACATTAATTTAACATTTGTTTAATTCTTATAATTTACACAATACGCGTGGAAGTTGCATTTTTTACTTAAAAGCGCCGAAATTCAATTAATCGTTTCTCTAGATGGAAAAATCATCGCGATGAAAACTTGTGAATCGATAATCGATACCTGTAGCCTTGAAAATGTCAGTTGGATCTCAGCGAAAAATTCCTTCGCGAACAAAGAATATTTCACTGAAATGATATTTTAAGCCATTATTTATACTAGGACATTGTTAATAATAGTCTAAAGTATGGTCCTACGACGGTTGTTAATAAATATGATAAATAAACATCGAGATATTGCGAAATCTGCGAAGACGAACGGTTTCGGTGAATGTTTGATCATTTCCGCGATTGTTACTAACATGTATGCATATTCCCAATATTGATAGAACAATGTGCATCTTACTTATGTATTGCAATTAACTAAGAAACTTATAGAAATTGATTTTGATCGAGACTCGATGTTAGAACGTGTTTCGTAAAGTTTTAAAGCATGGAAAGTAACAATTGTTCATTAGATACATTAGTTTAACATTTGTTCAATTCTTATAATTTACACAATACGCGTAGAATTTGCATTTTTTACTTAGAAGCGCCGGAATTCAATTAATCGTTTCTTTAGATAGAAAAATCTTCGTGATGAACACTTGTGAATCGATAATCGATACCTGTAGCTTTGAAAATGTCAGTTGGATCTCAACGAAAAATTCCTTCGCGAACAAAGAATATTTCACTGAAATGATATTTTAAGCCATTATTTTTACTAGGACATTGTGAATAATTTGCTAAAGTATGGTCCTACGACGGTTGTTAATAATTATGATAAACAAACATCGAGAAATTGCAAAATCTGGGAAGGCGAATTGCTTTAGCGAATGTTTATGTCTCTAGGCGATTGTTATAAACATTTTTGCACGTTCCGAACTTTTATGTTACAGTATGTGAATTAAATTTTATCGGAAAATTTAACTAAGAGTTTGGTATACATATATTTCTCCATTTTTTATGATAATTAACATTTGTAATCTAATTAATGGTTTGCACTGTAAAAGTTGGAAATATTAATGTTACAAAATGCATTTTTTTTTGCATTGTAAATGAATAATTTGCTTATAAAGATTAATTTAGTTTGCAAATCGAGAAATATATGAATATCAATATTTTACTTTCATTTTCGATCACAATTAATTTCTGAAAACTAACTAATGATTTATAGTATGATGCCTAAATAAGATGCACATTTTTCGATCAATATTGAGAACATACATAAATGTTAATAACCATCACGGAAATAAACAAACATTCACCGAAACCGTTCGTCTTCGCAGATTTTGCAAAATCTCGATGTTTATTTATCATATTCATTAACAACCGTCGTAGGACCATACTTTAGACAATTATTAACAATGTTCTAGTGTAAATAATGGCTTAAAATATCATTTCGTTGAAATATTCTTTGTTCACGTTGGAATTGTTGTTATTGAGATCAAACCGACATTGTCAAGGCTGGAAATGTTTATCGATTCACAAACGTCCATCACGATGATTTTTCTATCTAGAAAAGCGATTAATTGAATTTCGACGCCTTTACATAAAGAATACAGCTTCCACGCGTAATCCAAAAACTATAAGAACGAAACCAATGTTAAACTAATGTATCTACTAAACAATTGTTACTTTCCATGCTTTGAAACATTAAGAAACACGTTTATACCTCGAATCTCGGTCAAAATTAATTGCTGTAGGCGAATCAATCATATTTAATGCATAAATAAGATGCACATTGTTCGATCAATATTGGGAACATGCGTAAATGTTAACAATAATCGCGAAAATAAACAAACATTCACCGAAACCGTTCGTCTTCGCCGATTTCGCAATATCTCGATGTTTATTTATCATATTTATTAACAACCGTCGTAAGACCATACTTTAGACAATTATTAACAATGTCCTAGTAAAAATAATGGCTTAAAATATCATTTCGTTGAAATATTCTTTGTTCGCGAAGGAATTTTTCGCTGAGATCCAACTGACATTTTCAAGGCTACAGGTATCGATTATCGATTCACAAGTCTTTATCGCGATGATTTTTCTATCTAAAAAGCGATTAATTGCATTTCGGCACTTTTATGTAAAAAACACAACTTCTACGCGTATTGTGTAAATTATAAGAATTAAACAAATGTTAAATTAATGTATTTAATGAACAATTGTTACTTTCCATGCTTTAAAACTTGACGAAACACGTTTTAACATCGAGTCTCGATCAAAATCAATTTCTATAAGTTTCTTAATTAATTGGAATACATAAATAAGATGCACATTGTTCGATCAATATTGGCAACCTCCATAAATGTTAGTAACAATCGCGGAAATGATCAAACATTCACCGAAACCGTTCGCCTTCGAAGATTTCGATTAGATCGAACAAAGACAATGGAAGAAACGGTAAGTCACCTTGGGGAGAGTATATAAGGAGCCCCTGGTTGTTTAAAATTTCATTGTTCCTGGAGCCTCCGAGGTGGACGGATCTCTTCGTTTTAGGTTTATGGAAGGGGGACCCCCCACCTTGGTAACCGGTACTGGCCGCCGGTAGGCGGTGGTCAGTACTGGCGACCAATCTCTCAATCCTTTCTTTTTTTTTTAATTGTTTCTTTGTCTAATTCATTTCATTTGTACTCCGATTTTAATTTCTACTTGTTTTGACATGTTTATCTTTTTCCACTAACCAAATTCATTTCTATTTTCTATTGTGCCATGATTTTAGGTTTCTCTTAGGTTTCTCTTAGATACATTCTCTTAGATGTATCGGAAAACGAAGAACGAAGAACGAAGAGGACTGATGTATTGCATCCTCCGCGGGACTGTTAATTCTAAGTATAAACTAAGTTAGTTTTAAGGTCACCATGTACGAATATCTGTGATCTGCCGAGCAATTATCCAATCTTTAGCTTCTTTTTGCTCGCTTGCTCGTCACTCAGTCCGGCCACCTCTGCTTGTTGCATAAGCAAGTGACCGGCCGTGGAGGTGGACCGAACGCTCGATCGCCGTCTCTTCTGGTGCGTCCGCTTTGAGAGAGAACATGCTGCGAACACAGGGGCAGGTGTTCGCACCGGTCCCTGCGGAAGCCCTTGATCCATCATAAGACCCTCTCTTCGTCATCCTCCGTGAGTCAGGTCCACGCTCTGCGTGGCTCCTGGCTGCGGAGTTGGGAGAAACGGGGCACTCCTCTAGAGGAGTGGACGGCGTCGCGCATATCCTTGAGAATCGGGCCCACTGAGGGGAAACGGGACCGACCTAGTAGGAACAACTCTACGGTTCGCGTCGCGTATTTCCCAATTTTGCCTCATTTTTCCATAACGTAATTGCTCGGCAGAATTAAACGAGGAGATCGAAGGAACATTGATTCCTTCTATCTCTGCAGTTAGAATAAGTTAGTTTTAAGGGTGTGATCTGCCAAGCAATTATCCAATCTTTAGCTTAATTTTGCTCGCTTCCTCGTTCCTCGGTCCGGTCACCACTGCTTCTTGTACAAGCAAGTGGCCGGCCGTGTAAGTAGTCCGAACGGTCTATCGCCGTCTCTTCCGATGTGTCCGCTTCCAGAGGGGGCATGTTGCGAGCACAGGAGCAGGCATTTTTGCCGGTCCCTGCGAAAGCCTCCAAAATAAGACCCTCTCGTCGTAAAGATGGAGAAACGGGGCACTCCTCTAGGGGAGTGGTAGGCGTCGTTCGTTTTCTCTGGAATCGGAACCACGGAGGGAAAACGGGATAGACCTAGTAGGACCAACTGCACGGTTCGTGTCGCGTCTTTCCCAATTTTGCCTAATTTTTCCATACTGTAATTGCTTGGCAGAACTAAACGAGGAGATCGAAGGAACATTGATTCCTTCCATCTCTTTGGTTTAGTATCTTCGTTTGTATCGCGTGTCGAGGGAGATCGATGGAACTTTGATTCCATCTATCTCTCTCCGGGTCTCCGCTCGCAGCAACCTCCACGTGGTGAGACCTGGTAATCGGTATTACTCGCGACGAACAATAATTATTCGTCGTGGGTAGTACCGAGCTAATCGGCTGCGAATTTAGAATTGTAAATGTCAGTTGGATCTCAGCGAAAAATTCCTTCGCGAACAAAGAATATTTCAACGAAATGATATTTTAAGCCATTATTTTTACTAGGACATGGTTAATAATTATTTAAATTATTGTCCTACAAAGGTTGTTAATAATTATGATAAAAAAACATCAAGATATTGAAAAATCTGTGAAGGCTGACAATTTTAATGAATTTTTTCCAAAGTGCGATTTTTATTAATATTTGCATATGTTCCGAATGTTTTTGTTACAATACGCATCTATTTATGGAATATAAATCATTAACTGGCCTAAAGAAATTAATTTTGATCGAAAATCGAAGTAAAAAATTGTTACTAACGTAGTGTTTAAATAAGCAACATCTTAAAACATAGAAAACCATAATTATTTATTAGATACATTAATTCAACATTTGTTTTATTCTCGTAATTTGCACGAATTGTAATTGCACCCGTAGAAATTACGTTTCTTAGATAACAGTGCCAAAATTTAATTTATTATTTGGTCGTAACCTGGAGGAATAAATTTATTTAATTAATGAATCGATAAAAACAAGTGAACAAAGTAAGAAATTTGTTGTCGGTTTACTGCTGTATCGCGCGAAAATGAGACGTTAATTTCAAATTTTATAAAATATAATAAAAATCCAAACAAGGGTTTTGAGTCCACTGGCGAAAAAATCACTCGATATTTATGAGAATTAGAATAGAAACAAGTGCTCCTGGGAACTGAGGACCTCTGTCGGTGCTGTGACGAACTATCGAGGGATCTACGCGTCGAAGAACATTACAAAACTACGCGAGAAAAAAGAAAGTGTCAAAAAATATTTGATTGCTTTCAGGTTAAAAACATTAAGTATTTAATACATGATTTTATTGAAATGGAATCGAGCAGTTCGACATGGTCGTATTCGAATCAATCAATAGATTCCAGAAAAGAGAAAGAAAACAATGAACGAGGCTCGTGTCCTTTTGTAAGCAATGTATTTAATCGACTTTAAATTATTTTTCAACGAGTTAAAGTAATTTACATCAGACGGGAACTGTTCTCATTATTTTGCTCCTTTAGTGCGAATAACCTAAAGAAAACTAACTTTATAACGAAAATACGATTACACGATAAATAGAATTTCAACATACGTACATAAGTGCAAAGGGAGCATTCAAATGGGAATGTTTCAATGTAGGTACTAATAAGTTCTCGTTTTCTACTTGACCGGCTGATAAAAAATCTTTTTTACGCTTCCAACGAACCATTTTTCAATATCGTAAAAAAACCAGACCAAAGTACTTTTAAAATAACCTTATGTGCAATACTAACGCGTTATTCTATTTCACGCTTATTATACTTTCGAAACATAATTTTAGATTATCGTTTGTTTACGAAATAATTTTCGAAATAAATAATTCCGCATTCAAAATGACGAAGTAAGGAAATAAATTTAACAATAACCGAAGTATTTCGAAAATCGAATGTTACGAAATCTTTCGATAAGAAAGAATTACAAATCTATTGCATTGTAAAATGATAATGATTCGAGGAAAAGAGAAATTAGTATAATAAATAAACTTTATGGACATAATACACAGGGAGTCTAGTAGATTTCGATACAAACTTTGCTAACACATGGTTGCAAATGAAACAAAAATAATTGGTTAAATAATTGGGTGGATAAACAATTATTCGTTATATAAACAATAATACTAGTTGTTTCAGATGCCTGTTACTTTAAAGTTTTCTTTAACTAGCTATACTTATTAACGTTATTCAAAGCGTAAGATATCGTTTGGAAATATAAATATTGATTTTAATAATCTTCGAACAGAAATTATTATGGTCTTTCGGAATGAACTCCGAAGTGCCTCTGATGAACTTGACCACAGAAAATCGAACGATCATCGCGTACGCCTGCTCGCACGCGGTAATAATGTACAATTTCGAGACCAAAGAAGCAGTGACTCTTCAAGGTCACGTAAGTTCTTTTCTTTGCATTATTATCATTTTTTCTTCGATGAATTAACGAACATCCGAGGTTGTAGCAAAGTGCAGTGAGAACTCTATCGATCTCGTCGGATGGAAAATGGTTATTATCGGCGGATTTCGAAAGTGATCCCACGATTGTCGTTTGGGATACCGAAAATGGGTAAAGAAATTAAGAAACATTGTAAAAAGAAACAATTCAGACGTAAAAATATCTTAAACTGCATTAGAAAAAATCTGAATTATAGATTTATGGAGATAGATTGTAATAATTGTTAAAATATTTTTTCCAGCGTACCAATTTGCACTCTGTTTAATCCGCATGGAAAAAACGAGCTTTCAGCGGCAAAAATAAGTTCAAATGCCAAGTACATAGTCACCGTTGACAGTGAAAGAATTGTCCACTTTTGGTTGTGGACATACGGAAAAGATAAACCCAACGGTTAATCAATTGAATTAATTATTGTTAAAATTTTGCAAAATTTTTATAAAAGTTTCTGAAAAATATTCTTTTTACAGCAACGACAGAGCTGACCGAAATTGTTACGGATAAGGTAAAGGAAATAGCATTCAACGAAAATTTTCCGGAGGAATTTCTTCTAACTGCTGATCATAATACAGTATTCCTTATTTGGGTTCGTATTCGGCATTGCACTAGAAATTTAAAAAAAATAGAAAGTCGTAAATAGAAATAATATTTTCGTACGTACACTCCATCGGTTGTAATATTTACTAACAGTCGATACCCGATAGAATTAATCACAAATTTTTGCGATCCATTAATTAGAAACAAGACGAATTGAAATGTCATTATCCAAAAATTTTTGGCAATAAACGACAATACGGAATCTTCAATTCCTCTTGCTACGTAACAGGAACGAATCAAGCATTAACAGGAACAACAAACGGTATTGTCAGACTTCTATTTACTTATAATTATTAACAAGTGCTGACCACTTAACTTTGATTTTTTCTACAAAAACATTTAATTATTCCATTTTTATGCTCAGGATACGTTATGGTTTGGAGTAGCGTTTTGGAAAAGGGATATGGTAATGTCAGAGACGGGAAAATAAGACACGCAAAGTCTGTCCGATTACATACATTCAGTATTACCGTGATACTACAACACAATAGGTATAATAGCCTTTGGAAGATAAAATAATTCGATGCTGTCCACATTTTACTTACGCGTAGTTTTTTTTAAATTTTTATTTATTCATCGTAAGATCCGTATACAAGTAAATCGAGCGAGAGAACATTTATCAATTATACAATTTCAGAATGATAGTGATGGGAACTTCGAACGGTCAAATTAACTTTTATGACCTTCAATTAAAAATTCTTTATTTATGTAAAAATTGCGGTTTTGATTCTATACGATCGATTACTTTTGATCATCGATCTACGTTATTGGGTCCTGTATCTACTGTCGACAAATCTGATCGTAAGTTTATCACTTGTTAATTACTGCCACTAGAAACATAAAACGTATAAATCAAAAAATTTAAAAACGTGAAACTATTAAAAGTATTTTTAATAGTTTACTTTTAAAACTATATTTTATATACAAATATTTTATTTGTTATAGTTGAATTTAGCGAAGAGGAAGATACAGAATACGAGGAAGAATCTGAAGAAAACTTAGAGAGTAAAATAAAAAACACTATTTACGAAAAAAAGATTAAATACTTCAAAAAAACAGATTCTAAAACATTTCCACAAAAGAACGTTTCGTCTCCGATAGTCATAAACGTAGAACCCATGGTTAGAGATTTTAATAAAAAACAGAAATCACTTACAACACCTCCTCGCATCGCAATAGATGCCACTTCGGAGAACGCACCTTTTCATGTTGATAATTTTTTCGTCAGTAAGGCTATTAGAAATGTTTTATTAATTTTACTAATTTAACTTTACTATTTTTAATTTTTTAAAGGCAATCTTAGTGTTTCTGCTTGGTTAATTAATGGTTGATTAATGTAAAATATAATGTTATAAAAATGTTTTCTTTAACACAAATATATTTTCTATATTTTATTAGATTAAAAGAGGTAAACATTTTGCACAATATATTGTATGTATATGTAGGATATTTTACTCTTGTTCATCTTTTAATATATTTTCTCTACTTTTAAAATGACAAAATAATGTTTCCTACAAAATGTGTATCATTTTTTAATACGAATATTGTTTTCATTAAATATTATAATTTTTCCTTGAATCAATCACCATATATATGTGTTTAAAATATTTGCAATATTTTTGTAAAGGTACCTCAACTGGAGCAATTGCATTAATGGATTTTTCCACATTAAAGTGCAAATTTTTTTTACAAAATGTAGAAGCATCAATTACCAGTTTAGATGCACATCCCCATAGGTACTCTAGTACTAAGAATGATCTATAAGAGAACTTTGAAAAAGAAATTTGATTAATACCTAATGGCACATTTTTAATTATACAATTCTTGGTAAAATTTATTTAAAGTAATATTTAGTAAAATTTTGTTTAACTTAAAATTTAAAGTTAAAATTACACACAGAGTGCTCTGGAATGAGAATCTTTAGTATGTATCAGTAATGACCCACGTTCATTGGGTAAGAGTTAAGCTGTGTGTCAAATGTTTGGCTGAGTTTCAAAGTGGTTTTTTACAAAAACAAAATTCTTTTTCTCAGGATTTTTTACTTTTACTTGCACTGACTTTCGTAAAATTGCAATTTCTAATATTAAATTTTATATCACTTTTATTTAAAGTAATTATTTAGTCACTGGAAATATGGATGGTTTACTGTGCCTATACGATTATAAAAAACGTAAGCTTGTTGTGTGCAGGAAAACACCTCCTCTTCCAGACTTCCACTTACTAGTAGATCATCAAGTGAAACATGGTAATATAATTTATGTCACATGTCCTCAAACCAACGATATATTAACTGCAATTTCTGTGCTAAAATATTCACCAATAGGCAAGCATTTTATCAATAATAATATGCAAAGTTATTCAATAATTATTGCCACTCCAATGTATGCAGTGATTTGAAGTTTGAAGGTGATTTCTGTGTAATATTTCATTCATGATTTGAAACAGTTTATGACTTTATGTTTAAGATATATGAAAAAAGACAGTATTACGCACAGTTTTAATTTTATAAGAAAAGGATATAAGATGTTATAATGGAATAAATGTTTCTATAGTATGCATGAAAAAAATTTGGCAATAGTTACTGAATCATTCTGTGTATAAGGTATAAAGACTACATTATTTGAATAAAAAATATACACAGGTAATGAACTTGCATGTGGCCTTCAAAATGGAGCACTTTGGATATTGCATCCTATTACTCTGGAACCTCTTGACAAAATTCCTTACAAGCATTCTACAGAATCTATAGTTCAATTGACTTTCACAGAATGTGCTGAGTACATGGCCTATTCAGTAACTATTTATAGAATTTGTTATGATAAATATATAATACCTAGTAACTACTTTAATGACACTTGAAGTATGAATTTTTTATTTTACTTACAATACCATTGTAAAAGACAAAATTTGGAGATTACATAATAATAGCCAATAGAATATTTTATTACAAAAGCATTCAGAAGATAACCACTCTCTTAATACATGTATATTAATTTAGACAGTTATGAAGATTAACATGTGACTATTTTAGGATAATGCATTAGTAGTAGCAGTATTTAAAAGAAATCATGACTCATTGTTTGGATCTCATCTGTGGGATTTTATTGGAAAGTATCGTACACACTACACAACAATAAGAAATATACTTTTTGGACCAGCTACATCTACCAGCATTGTACCTCAATTATTTTCCTTAGGAGAGGACAAAAACCTAATTGAATATGATCTTAAAAATAGGTAAAATAGATATTTATGACACTACAAGAGAATATTTTGATATAGATCCTATGTAGTTAATTTATATTTTACAGTGGACCTTACCCAAATCCTGGTCTCAAAATACTTGAAATTCATCAAATTGAATACATTGCAACTCCTCTTTGCCTTTCCTGGTATCCTGAACTGGGCCCTGAAAAGTTTTTGATGGTTTCTAATTCAGAAGTAATAACATGAAAACTTTTTAACTAACTTTAAAAATAGAAACATATTAAAAATACTATTGCCTTCCCTAATATAGTTTGCAAATCACAGAAATAAATACTAACTATAACACAAGTATTAACTAAATTTGTTCTATGGTAGAACATACGAATAATATGTTTAGATATATAACTGATTTAATAAAATACAAAATTATTTTTAACATGTCAGTAACTCTAATATATATCTAATAATATTAATTAGTACAAATATCGATTGCTGAATGACACAACGAAAATGATTCGAGGAACATTTTTAGGTCCCCTTTTTGGTGCACCGGTTAAACAGTTTAAGGTGACCAAGTACACATAATTAAATTTTATGCTTTCATTGAAAATCATATTTTCATATTTCAAATAAAAGTGATTCTAACATGTATTATTTCTACAGGTATTGCATGATAAAGAATGTAAAAGTAATGAATACATAATATTTGCAACTGATAAAGAAATTGGTCTTCAAATGCTTCCTTTTGATGGCAACCCTTATAAGATTTTAGGAATGATAGGTCACCCATACAAGGTAGTAGAAAATTGTTATGTATATTGAAAAAACATGATTCTTATAGTTCTAATTTTAATAGATCACTAACATTTGTGTTAATTATGATGGTAATATTTTGTTCACTTCTGGATACAATGATCCATGTGTGTTAATGTGGAAAATAAAATGCAGGTAAACATTGGGATCACTTATAAATTGAATATTGTTATAATATATATATATATATATATATAATTTTTAAGATGAGTATAATATATTTAACAAAATTTGCAATAGTTTTGTATTCATTATTAGATAAATGTAAAATTACTTTTTTTTTAATTTACTACCTTTTGAATGCACATGTTTGCATTTACTATTCTATTTTTTCAGTACTATAATCTCTGGATATATAGTGTATAAGATAAAAGATAAGAACATTAAATACAGTGTCTATCTTAGTCAATTTATTAATTTTCCTTGCATGATTCTCAAAACTTTAATAATATTGCATCAGATCTTTTTCAGTTATTCATTATTTTATTCTGTATGTTTAATATTTCTTACACTTCTATTTTATCATTCCGATCTTACTTTACCTTAGATCTGTGAATGTACTGGCAAGCATAGGCGGGATAAATCTTTCACCATATTATTGTCTTATTGAGGGAGGGAGGAAAGGATGGCTTATAAATGAAATGAAAGATCTCTTCTATTATGCGCAAATTTTACATCAAGGTGAAAACACAACAGCCATCAGAATAGTATCTGAAAAAGTAACTACCAAGCAAGTACCAAATCTAATGCGTGCTATTGGATATTATCCCAGTAATGAAGAAGTAACAATTTTTCCTTCTGAATCATTGGTTCATTTTTCAATCACTCATAACATATTATTCATACAGAAATTGTTTAATATTTTAGATAGAAATTCTTATGGGTGAGATCTCTTACAAAGATTATGCAGCAACTGGTCAATTAATTGAAGAAATTACATTTGAAGATTTTGTAAAACTTTATATAAATCATCGTCCGGCTTTTGGAATTTCTTTGCAGCAATTGCATGAAGCTTTTCAAGTTTTTGCAAATCGAAGCCAAAATTCTAATTTAAGTCAAGAAAATCCAGTTTTAACTCGAAAACAATTTTTGAGTATATTATTTGGAAAAGATGTTGCAGAGTTATCACATGAAACCAATAAAACTTTTGGTTGGTTTACATTTTCTTTTTAAAATTCAGGTTTTGTTATTAATAATTTTAATATAAATTCTAAGGTTTTTGTGGTTATGATCTCGACCATAAATTCATTTTTCAGGAGAACCATTATCATATGAAGAAGCGTATATGTACCTGAAGTTTCTCGTTGGTTTTGATAACGATTTAATTATGATAGATAATGATAAACAATCCATACTCAAGGATTTTATATTTTTGCCAGAGGTACATGTCACTTTTCAAGAAATTTAACTTATTATGTACATATAAATTCTTCCTCGATTCCTTAAATTTTTTAATGAAAAAAAGTCGCTATTATTTAAGAAATAGGTTATTGTTTCCTACTACCTAATTTTACTAAAAGATTATAGATGTTTTATTCACTCTTTGCTCATTAGCAATCAGCAAATGTTAAAAAGTTCAATGAGTACATATTAACGGTAAATAAGAACAGCAATCACTTAGGCTCGCCGAAAGTAATGTATTATTATTTTATGATACAGAGGATATCTTACAAAGATTTCGTCACGGACATCATGGGTATTGAATTGCCGGAGAAAACGAGGGCTGACGATGAGTAACTAATCTGTGTTGTTACTTGCATTGCTGGCACGTTAACGTCGATTATTATTACCATTAATATTATTATTATTACCATGTACTGCGAGTTCTATTAAACATGTACAAACACTAACGTAGTTAGCCATCTTTTCTGCTTCATACATTTAAAAAATCAATATTTCAACGACGAACAGATTCAATTACGCGTAATTCATTTTAACAATCAGATCGGTCAGAGTGCAAACAATAACCGTGATTTTGACTCAAAAGTAATCGTATCTTTTTTTCTATTTTTAATACTGACCGATACTAGTTTCTTTTCTTATTTTTTCGACCAAATACAAACATATATGGTTGAATACAACGAAATTTGTTGTATTCAAAAGTTGAATAAATTACAAGTTGAACAAATTACAAAAGTCGAATACAAATCAGAAATTAAGTAAGGAGTAGCGAAACTTGCGTTCGAACATCGTCTTTTTTATCGCATCAAATAATTCTTTGATCGGGTATCGTGTCCGTTACGTCGAATTTTCACCCGTAGAATATCACACTAACGTTTAATCGAATACACCGAAAGTGGTTGAAGAAGAATTAGAACGTTCCGTATAGGCCTAGCAACCGGTTCCAATAAAGCCATACAGCTGTATAATTCTTTAGAAATCTTTTGTCTGCAGAAGAGCTGTTTGCAATGAACAAATAATAACTAGACTAGACAATTATAAAGGATCCACTTGTTAACTTGTCGATCATTGTGACAGAAAAGCACGGAGAAATTGATGGGAACGTCAGAAAGGAAGTTTTGCCTTTCACAACATAATAGAAAGGGAAAGTAATGGGGGGTGGGGGCGGAGTCACAAGAATACCAACGCACGTAATTATAAAAGTTTTGCTAGTTCAAGTAATAAAGACAACAAAATCGCGGTCTGAATGAAAAAGATCATTTAAAGCTTATAAAGTGTGTCACGCATATTTTAAAGTAATTAAAAGTACTGATTCTTCAAGGAATGCGATGATCTAACGGGGCACAGACACTGCCAGCAGTGCCGACAGTCGTATCAGCCGCGATATCGCGATTTCGAATTGATAAAAACACAGCCCTCCCCTCTCGTGCTAGACTCGAAAAATTTTCGCTCTATACGACGTAGCCTAGGTTTCGCTCTAGAACGCTACACCGTCTATTGGCTAGACTAATCAATTTATACACGGCGCTTTTTCGTCGTTTAAAAGAAGTACAAACAAATGTACACAAAAATTTCATTGTTATAAACTCTAAGGCGTATGTACAGTTATATACAAACATTTCTCGTTATTGTATCAGCTTAAGAAAAATATCAACGTGGAACAGTGTACGATTCGTTTGTTTACGAAGAAGAAAGAAGGAAAACGCTGGGAGTAACGATGCCTATTCAATTTTCTCTTTCTCTTAGACAGTTTCCCAGTAATTTACGTTCGAATATAAAATCGAATGTTATTCATAACATGAAAAATGTCTGAAAATTTTTGAACAATTTATAACATTGAGGAATTTGAATGACTTGAATCAAGAATAATGTCTTGATGAATTAGAATTCTTTAAGAGCCAATTAAACTATCGAGTCTGTATTGAAATTGTGTAAATAAAAGCTAATAGTAGAATTATAAATTTCCAAGATTAACCAATGTTAAAATGGAACTTCTATCTCTACTAAAAACATGTATGGTTCCAAAGCATTCAAAATTTATTCTGAAGGTTACGTCACTTCAGATATATAGTCTTTAAAAACATTCAACTCTGAATAATATCCAAAGAGATTTGACATTTCTAATTATACATTCAAAGTAGTTTAAAGTATCTAACTTCATCATTAGCTAAGTGTATGACTAGTGATGGTTGTAATCACATTAAAGAAGGTTTGAGAATCTTGAAGATCTTGAAAGACTTAACAATACTAATTAATATAAAAAACTTGAAGTTTTGCAACATTAGTATAATATTCAGTTTTGGAAGAACTGAGAAAATAGAATAATTGCAAACAAACTTTACAAGCGTTAAAGTTAATAATAACTAATTCAAGAATTACTTTCCTAAATTTTCCTTAGAAATACGAATAAGTGTTTAAAAAAAACAACAGCAGCGATACGAACAATGATTAATTTTGCAAAATATTCAAGTTTTTCGTTTTCCGATAGACTTTTATATTACGCATATTAATAACACTCATAATTATTTTGAGCATTCTAAAATAAATATTTCTATTCATCAAAATTAGTTACGAAAATCTTTCACAGCTACATTCTACCCTACAGTTTTTTCTAAAACTATATGTAATAAAAAGAGACATAGCTTACATAATACTATCTGAAATGCAATTTTCTCATTGCACTTAAAAGAATACATCTAATTTTTGTATAAAACTTCATGCGATTTTTACATCGTTCTTAGTTTATTGTTTTATAATTTTTTATATTACCACCTCAAATATTTTTAACGATACTGCATTATACGATTCTATTTAATTCAAGGCTCTTAAGGAATGTCAATACTACAAAGTTTCTGTAAACTTTCAAATCTTTTGAATTCATCAAACCATTCAAGACATTCAGGATCCTCAAACATTTTCAAATTCGAACAACACTCGAAGCAACTTGAACACATCACTTAAACCGTTCAAAACTGTACAAAAGAGAGAGAGAAAAAATTGAATGGCCATCAAGTATGCCTAGAAAGCAATTTCAATATGCAGACACCATCTGCTGCTATCAGTCAAAGTAGTCCTCACTATTTTGCACAATACCATGCTTCTTTCTACAATCCGGACAGTACCACTTGCCCTTTGGCGGCACCATGATACCGACGCACTCGAAATGAAACCACTCAATGCGACAGTCCTCGCCATCGCAAGCTATCATCTCTGAGACCTCGTCGTACGGGCACTGACAGTAACAATACAAGTTAACTGCTCGCTCCGGAATTGGCGCTTTGCTTTCCGGCAGGTGCGTCTGTATCTGCTGGCTGGCTTCCACTTCAGAGTCACTAGAATCGCTGCTACTTTCTGCTGGTTCCTCCGACTCCGTCGCGGACGCTGTGGTGATTCTTAGGCTTTCCGCTTGACTCTCCATCGGTCTATACGCCATGGTTTTTCCGCCAAAAGACAGTCTCGGTGGCAGCGGCTTTAGATTCGGCACAGTCGCGAACGAAGGTGCCTCCACCTTCCTCCACTTCATCGATGGCTGCTTGTCCACTTCTTCGTCGCTGGAATCGCCGTAAAATCGTTTCGGTACACGCTTCCGTTTCGATGAACGTTTATTTTCAGTCTCCGAACCGCTGCCGCTAACATTTTGGTTCATTATTCCCATTGTTTGATGTTCGACGCCCGCGTTCACGGTGTGCATGTCGCTTGCAGAAACACTCGGCGTCGATGCCATGCTTGGCAGCATCAGCGCTGGCGACGAGGCCGAGAAACCAGGATTCTTTTGGTAAAACGCTTTAGGAATGTTTAGTTTAATAGATTCCACGGCTGGCGTCGCATTACGTTGCTTCGCCCTTTCACCTTTTTTCCGTTTCTTCGTTTTCACTTTTCTCTTCTGTTGCGGCTGATCTTCCGTAGTACCGGCCATTGGGTCCGGAGAGGGAATCGCGGTGTCCGTGTCCGTCAAGCCGTTATTCAGCGGCATCGCCGACTCCGCGGACGCTGGCGCAACCGCTGCTAGAAGCAGTAACTGATTACGTTTCTCCGCGAGCAGTTTATTCGCAAGTTGCTGCGGATGTTCATCGTAAAAGTCTTCGTCTGTTTCTGTTTCCTCGGTTTCTAAATCGGACTCCCTCAGTAAAAGTTGTGGCGGACAAATTGGATCCGCCGAAGCCGCTGCTTCTCCGTTTTCCATCTCTGTAGAAACTCCCTTGTTGTCAATATCAACGGATCCTGCTTCTGGTTCTTTCTCCTTTTTTCGTTCTTTGCGGCTGGACTGTTTCTTTGGAGATCCTTCCGAAGTTGAGCTGTCCGAATCCGAACTACTACTGGAACTGGAAGATGTACCAGACGAAGAGCTACTGCAACTGCAGTTCGTTCCACAGGAACAACTACTTGAATCGCTGTCGCTGGATGAATCACTCGACGAGGTACTTCCACTCTGCTTCTTTTTCTTTGGACTCTTCACTTTTTTCTTGTTCGGATCATTTTCACTAACGTTTTGTACTCCGTTGCTACCAGATGGACTCTTCTGCACTTTGCTCGCGTTGTCTTGGTCCCCGTTCAAGTTTACTTCTTCTTTGTTGTCTACTTTGGACCTTGATTCTCCCTCTTTTTCTTTCTCTTTCTCCTTTTCCGACCATACCACACAATAATCGTGGTCAGCCAACACTATACTCCTCAAGAATGCCACATCAGTCTCTGGCTCTTGCTCTTTGACCGGTAAATTGTTGGTCGAGTCTTTCATCTCTAAACTAGCTGTATACGATTTGAAGTTATCCCAGATACCATCCATAATTTGTGCACCTTGCTCTTTCTCCTCTTCGTTCTGTTCAACCTCTACTATGTTCTCTGTGGTTGGCTCGGGAGAAACGGACTTCGGATTGTCTGCGGGAGATGCTGCTTTTTCTTCTATTGGCTTAGCCTTTTCAGGGCCCTCGGGTTCCTTTGGTTCGACCTTCTCTTCTTCAGAGTCAGTGTCGCTTTCGGAGGACAGATTTAAAGGTGGCAGATCGTAAACATCGACGACCTTCTTCACGGTTTCTTTAGGCTCTTTTAGTGATTCGGAAGTGGTCGCGACGCTGTCAGTTGCATCAATTTTTTCCTTATCTGATTTTTCTTCGTTAGTCACCAGTTGCTGGTTGACCGCGTCTGTTAGATTTGCACTAACTGGCTGTGGTTCTTTATGAGCATTCTCGTGCTTAGTTAATAATTTTCGAGAAATGAAACGTTCAGAGCATTCGTTGCAAGCATATGGTCGATCTCCGGTGTGTAACCTCTTATGAACTTTCAAAGCAACAGCCCGCGAAAAGCTGGATCCACACTCCTCACAAACGAAAGCAGTCGGTGGTATGCAAAAATGATAAATATGTGGCCACTTTTTTTGTAAACATTTCTTGCAGAGCACACTTTCCGTTCCGTGTTTCCAAAATAAATGTTTGGTGATGTCTGGTTTGTTTCTGTATGCAATACCACATCTGTAGCACAAATGATGAAGTTTATGTTTCCAAACATGGTTAGAGAGACGTTGTTGATTTCCAGTAGACTCCAAACAAACATCGCATGCATGATGCCTCTTTCGTAGATGTACCATTAATCTAAACGCAGAAGGAAGGCTTGCCATGGGACAGAGACAACATCTGTACTTGACGTTAATATTTGGAGAGTATGTACCAGGACATAAGTGACAAAGTAATTCGCTATAACTATAGAAAGTGGATTTACACATTATACAGATTAAGATTGTCTTTTGGTGCATCTTTCGATTATGCAGGTAAAGTTCCTTGTGTATGGCAGAATGAAATCTACAATGAAAGCACTCATATGTCCGTACGTTTGGAACATTGTAGGTACCATTTGTGCTACTGTAAGAATCTAGATTGAAGAAATGAGAGTCTAACTCATCGAGGGACTTTTTCACTCTAGCAATAAATTGTTCTGGTTGAATAATTATGGCAGGATGCTGAGGTTGAAATTTGTGTTCTGCGAGCATGTGTAGTCCCAATTGTTTACCATTGACTGCTACATGGCGTGCATGATTACAGTAGACGCAGAAAGGACTGGCTTCTTCTATGCAACGTTTCAGTAGATCTTCTATTTCTATACTGTCTAAAGTACCATCAACATTAAAATCGATACAAGGAATATCCTCACCAGCCAGCATGATTCCATCACTTGGCTGTATTTGAGGTACAACACTGTTTATCTCACTATCATTTACATTCTTACTTTCTTTGATATCCTCATGTTTCTCGTTTGTATCTGCATCAGCTGTTGTTTCCTCAGCTAGTTCTTCAGTCTGATTTTCAGTTTCTTCAACATCCATGTTCGATTCCGTTGGAATTTCTGACATAATATTAGTTTCATCAGCTTCTTCTATTTCCTCAGTCTCATCAGCGTTACTACTGTCCACTACTGCTAACTTAAAGCTGTCAGAATCACTATCACCATCATTCACTGGATCACTGTTATTATTTTCTCTCTCTCTTTCAAAAACATTAGATTTTTTTTCTTCATGTAACGAACTTTCTGCATTGTTATTTTCTTCTGACTCTTTGCTAATATCATGGTTCTCCGCATCGTCATTATTAGTGGCAACAGAAAATTGAGAATTCCTATTGGTACATATTTTTATAACTAAACTTCTGTCAGAAGAAGCAATGGCATTAAATGACACTGAAGACTGAGATTCATTAGATTCATCAAAGTTTCCTTTATTTTCATTTTCACAACTTTCTTCTTTAGTTTGTGGATCCAATATATGTGACTCATGTTGAGGACTAAATAACGATCGATTAGTAGGACTGTGAACAGGACTTTCAGATACACGAGAACTAGAGTCAGTTTTTGATTCCAATATGGTCTCTACCGTTTTATCTTTATCTACATTTTCTTCTTCTTCTTCTTCTTCTTCTTCTTCTTCTTGATCTACTGAATTTAGTTCAGTTGTTCTAATACTAGCTTCTTCTGTTGAATTTAAGGTTTCTGTATCAAACTTGCCTGTCTCATCATAATCTGATTCTGGTTTGTCAGATACATCTAATATATCGCTTGAACCTGTATCCACCTTCTTAATTGCATCATTAGAATCTTGCATATTATTTGTACAACGTGATACTTCCATAATGGTTTCTGTTACACTATCGTATGGCTTATTATGGCTGATCATATCAGTTGGGAAGTTTACTTCAGAATCACTTTGACAAACCTCTCTTTCACTTATTACTTCTTTTTCTTTGTAAGAATCTCCAATGTACTTTGAAACTTCCATTATTGTTTCTGAAACTGTATCTTTAATTGCATCGTAAACTTCACTTTGAGAATTTTCACCTCTATTTAATGCATCACCCAAAAGTTGACTTTCATTTAATTGAGATACAGTTTTATTGTTTGTCTTTTTTGCATGCATGTTTACTTTCAGTTGATTTGAGACACTATCTTCCATATGCTTAGATCTATTATTTTTTATTGGTTTTCTCGAAACAGTTTTGTTTCCAGCATTCACAGCTTTGTCAAGTATATGTGTTGGTATTGTGCCTGTTTGTGTAGCATGTGGTAAAGCAGAACTTACTTCTTTACTTGTTTCAATAGCTAAACTACATGTACTTGCATGGGAACCTGTTTGTCTGCACAAAGTGCATATAGATGCAGTAATGTCTTGCTTGGATGCTGGTGAACAAAAGTGATTATAAAAATTATCTGTTTCTGAAAAAACTTTTTCACAAGTGCAACAAACTAAATAACAAGATCCTTTGAAAGCACCATAAAAATCTTCAACAGATGTAAACGCCATTTCTGGAACACTATGATTCTTTGTTAAATGATATGACAGTCTCTCTGCTTGACCAAACATTCCAAGACAAAATAGACATATATGACGCTGATGTATGTCTCTCATATGTAAAAATAAATTCCAATTTTCAAAATAAGTGCCACATGCTGCACATAGATAAACTTTTCTTGTAATCTTAAAGTTGGGAGAATGTGACACTGTAGATGACTCTGATGTGCTAGGCATTGGTGTCATTGTGGAATTACAAGTGCACAAATTTTGCTTTAATATAGAACACAAATTTGATGATGAATGACACTTTAAACACTTATTCTTTGATGAAGGTTGAAGACCTAAGTATTGTGCATATTCTGTTATTTTGCCTCGTTTGATTTCTGCCTTTTTTTCCTTGCTATTCTTTGACAATGCATTACAATGCAGTTCTTGTGCTACACTTTTCGATGTATTTGTTTGAGTTTCTTGAGCTTGTGCCAGAATGCGCTTTTTAAAACCTTTAAACACAATTTTCGATCCTGTACTGTTAGTTTTGCTTGGCGAATCTTTAGTTGCAATTGAATTATATCGAAGTAATTGTTTCTCTTCTACTATCACATCTGTGTATGTGCTATCGATAGAAGGCTTTAATGAATTTCCGAGAGAAGTATCCTTAAGTTGCTGTTCTCCCAAAATGCTCCACATATCCACAACTTTACTTTCACCATCTTCATCTTCCATAATAGCACTGCTTTGCTACAGCGGTACTACCTGTAAAATATAACATTATACTATCATAAAGATATCATGAAAATACTTATATTAAATCAATAATCAAATGAATATTAGATTATTAGATATTATAGTTAAAGCCAATTTTTCTGATATTTACTGGAAAACAAATGTTTTATATAATCATTAAATCCTAATATAAATTATTATAAACAAATAATGTCTGATATAATTAAACGTAACAGAATTATAGCATCAATCAAGCATTACATCAAATATTTAAGAATTCATACATGTTAATTTAAACAAAGTTAAAAAAGTGTAATGTATATTTCATTAAAATCAATCATAATTAATATGCACATAAAGCCACCTGTTACACTTAATGTGTGTTTTACAAGAATATTCTTGCAATAAAAGCAACGAGCAAAAGTTTCAAATTGTATTTTGCAAGTGACAAACTAGTGCATCATAATTTTGAAAATATAAACATTTCGTTTGACCTGAAAAAACAACCCAGAAACCAAATCGAACATCATATATTACATCAATAGTAGTCATAAAATACTGAACTTTATGTTTACAGTACAGTTGATAAGGTAAAAAGCATTTAATGTAATACCTCTAATAAGAATATTACAAATTTGAGCACATGGTACGACATGCAAGAAGCTCTTCGTTGTGACTATCAGTCCACAATGATACAGCCCCAAAGATTCCATAAAAAACGGATTACCACGCAAAGCTAATGTCAAAGTAAAGCAAACGAAAATGCACACAGAGCCAGGACGTCACAGTAATGAGTTTCAATAAAAGAGTATTGCTGTAAGCTTTTGTTGCATACTAAGATGATTCCAGTGTAACGAGGGTTGCGTACCTTCCGGTAAACTCCGGCTCGAAGGAATTGCTTGGAATTACGAATGAGCGTATGCGGCTCGTAAAATGTAAACGATACAAACAGACGCTCTTGAAATGGTACGAAGTGGAGCACCTTAAGTGGTTCGTCGCAATCCGCGCCGAAAAGGTTAGTAAAATGGCGTCATATCAATGAGTACGGCTCCGTCCGTGCTTCCAACACGTCCCCAGTGATGCCACCTTTCGTCATGTTCCAGCATAGCCTGCCGTAGAAGAGGTTAGACCAAAGTCGTCGAAAGAAAAAGAGTTTGTAGAATTTTGGTTCTTTGATAATCGGTACAGGACTTTAAATCTGCCTCGAAGAACGTGATCCGACTTGAGCGCGAGTGCGCTGTTGCCTGGCCCACGGCTGTCGTGCAAAAACTCGAAACACGAATCGACGGCATCTCTCGTGGACGTACTCATATACGCCCAACGTAGTGCCTGTGATACCCCCCACTCTGGGTCTCAACCTGACCCAGCCAGCCGGAGCGTCAAACTTCGGTTAATAGAACACTTGATTTTCCTCCTCATGGATGTTTGAGAAATATCAATGACGCCATTTGAATTTTTGTTAGACTGCCGATAAAGTAGGCCGGCACGAAACGAATTATTTTTCCAGAGTAATATTTTAATGAGATTCTAATAACTGTTGTCTTGTGTTGCATTCAACTTTATTAACATACATTAGTTTTGTAGATTTACACGTTTATACCAATTAATAATAATAGAAGCTTATGGTATCAAATATTTGCTACAAGTTTCGATTGGTTCGTGAATTAGGTGTATTAAATATATATCTTTTAATACAATTATTTGAAATATTAATATTTTGTTCAACCATTATTTGTATACTTTCCATTTAAAGTACAACGTAAAAGACGAAAGATTACGAATATGAAATAATTTATCGATATTCGTTTTATACACACTTTATCAACTTCCAGAAAAATTCAAGTTATTTAGTTGATGTTATTTTTTTTATAAGTATTTTCCGTTATTTTCTTCATAACCTTTGATATTAAAATTTGCACCAATTAAACATTTGTAGTACTTGTCTAACGAAACTATTTCAATACCACTTTCTAGCATCATTCGAATAATTTCTATTAAAAATAATGTGATTATTTTATGAAGAATTTAATAGATAAAGTAGGATTGTCTATTTAAAATAACAAGTTTACATGTTATTTCATCAAATAAATTATTTGTATTTCATTTTGGTGAAAATAATTGAATATACTTCCAATTATCGCATTCATTGCTACCACCTTACTAAAACTTATAGGGTGCAATATGACTAGATTCCTTCCTAATGCAATATATATATCGAGCAATGATTTCAAATTTAAACATTAATCAATGTATCTAAATTTTAATTACTAAGCAGATCAAATGTTTGAGCAGATTATTTATTATTAATATATTTTATATAATAAAATTGATATTCGTGGAGTTTGTTCGCGTTTGCCAAATATTAAAACATTAATAATGTTAATTTTAATATTATTTAACAAAACCAATATTTTTAAATACATGACAACTATTGATTCGTTAAATAAGGAATGATCAATAACGATAATAATGCCATTGAGATGTCTCCATTAGCTTAAATGGATTTTAGCCAATTGAGGGGAAAGTCGTATACAGTAACGAAGGAAACGTATTATTTATTTTACATTTAATCTGCATTAGGTATAATATTTATTATTAAAATATTAGTTCAAATAAATTATATTCAAATTTAGTTACAAAAATGTCTACAATGCTATTAGAATCTTTATTTGATTTCGCATAAAGCAGTTTTATAAAATAATGATTTTCATGAGTTTGGTAATTTCCAATTTCGACGTTTGCATAGCACATGCCTTTCTCAAATGAAATATTTTGTGCGAATATATATTCAATTGCATTGAAATGAGCAGGTGTATAAATTCATTTATGTTTCGTCTACAAAAGTTTGGATGCATGCATTTATATTGGTTTATAAACGAGGACATAATGATAGATCATATTAAAATTAGTACTAATATATTAACGTTATATTTAATTTCTATTTTCTTTAATTTTATTTTTACATTTCATTCACATTTGGTGAATAAATTGTGAATGAAATCGGAGATTGTCAACATGCATAAAACTTTATCATTGACCATTTGAATGATTTATAAGTAACTTTGTTAAAAAAAATTTTTAAGTATCAAACAACTTGCACGTGTAAATGAATTTGTCATTTAATAAAATACATTTTACTTCTTTTCATCATCAATTCATCAACATCTATAACTAATATTTTGAAATTACTCGTTTTCAATAAAACATGTGCATACGATTCTATATAGAAGTTCGTAAAGAAACATTCTCGTTGTAATTGTTGCGAACGCATCGAAAGGTTTAAGAGAATTTCGATTGGTTTATGAACACGAATGCATTAAGTATGTGCGTTAGGTAGAATGTGTGAATGCGCCAATGCATAATACACCATCTCATTTATTCAGTATTTCATATATATCATTTGTTGATGCTATCACTTTTTGTGTATTTTTATGTGTTGTCGATTTACAACCATACGTAGCGTATGTTGTATACCGTCGAAGTTAAGAGTTTGACGGAAAAATAGAGCGAGCATCAACGCAGTTCGTTCACGGACGGTCGGACGTTGTCATTTGAAAACGGAAGCCATCTTGTGGCCGAGCCTCCCATATTATACAGGGAATAATAGTTCAGCGACTATTTGTCCCGTAAAATTGTTCCGTACTTTTTCCATTACGTCTAGACTATGCATGAATTATTGTATCACATGTTTACATAGCCATGGCTGCGACGAGAAAGTTGCAAGGTGAGGAGAAAATGTTTCCAGCATGTTTACATTTAGAAATTTTGTTATGGCCCTGCACCACTACAACTTTGCCTTCGATCTTGCTTCGCGTCCTGCAGTTCTCTGCCGGTTTAAACGCTTGTATTTGCGACTAGTATCAGCTTATTTTTAACTCGCGTTACCTATTTGCATGCAGGCTTCTGTGCCTGACAGTTGGTACAGGTTGCCAGGGTATAATGGATTGGTATGTTCTGTTCAACTTTTTATATATTTCTTTGATAGAAGTTTATTCTTTCTGATATGAACTGTACTTATGACAATCTAATGCTGCTTCCTTATGTCAGCATAACCTTTTAATCAGCTCTACAGTTTACTAGTACGATACACGTGTATAATGGTGCGAGGTAGAGCATATGTAAAGTATTAGTCAATATAAGCTTTTAACGTAAGTTGCTTAAGTATAGAGTGATGTATTATAAGAATCTCTAGATTATTGTTCGTTTTGTGTTTCTTTATTAATACTTTCTAAAGAAGTTCATAATGAAAAAATAAAGAGTTCTCACCGCTATTTACAATGTTTTATTGCACCCATTACTTTTCCAGCTAGATCGGTCATAGTTTTTAAGTCTTGCGTATATAGTCAGATGTTTGAAACAGTTATTGCACAATGTATTTTACTAGACATTTTACTTTACAAAAATAAAGTAACCAAATAAATGACCTATACAGTGTTATAAAAAGTTTATTCATTTTCTGTTTAAATGAAAACAAACTTGTTATTAAAAAGTACGTCCTCCTTTTTTATTTATTTCATTTTTGTGTGTTAAGTTTTGTTAATAGTTTGTTTAGATTAATGTTTATATTTGTCAATACAATCAATATTATTTTTACATTGATTATAAGTGATATCATTGAATTTAGACACAAATGAATGTTAGTAGTAAATAATATTATATATGTTTATGTTTCATATAATCATGTCAACTATATGTATGCTTCTTAAATTTTAGGTGAAATAGATCGGTGCCTTAAAAAAGTAACAGAGGGTGTAGAGACATTTGAGGACATTTGGCAGAAGGTTCATAATGCTACGAACAGCAATCAGAAGGAGAAATATGAAGCAGACCTTAAGAAGGAAATCAAAAAACTCCAGAGGTTACGTGATCAGATCAAAACCTGGCTTGCGTCAGGCGAGATTAAGGATAAAAGTACGCTTCTTGAGTATAGGAAGTTAATAGAAACTGTAAGTATAGTTTATCAAGGAATTAAAATTGAAAAAATTACAATATTTACTGTATATAATACGTTCTTTTCAGCAAATGGAGAGGTTTAAAGTTGTTGAAAGAGAAACAAAAACAAAAGCTTATTCGAAAGAAGGTTTAGGAGCAGCTCAAAAACTTGATCCAGCTCAAAAAGAAAGAGAAGAAGTTAGCAATTGGCTTGCAAATTCCATAGATGCTTTAAATCTTCAGGTATGCAGTAGATGATTATACTTAATCAGATACAAGAAAATTTGTTGTAACAAGTATAATTTGCTTTTGATTGGTTTTGATATAGCTGGATACATTTGAATCCGAGATAGAATCATTACTCGCAGGAAAGAAAAAAAGGTTAGATAAAGATAAGCAGGATAGAATGGACGAATTAAAGGGAAAGCTTGATAAACATCGTTACCATATCCGTAAATTGGAAACATTGTTACGCATGTTGGACAATATGTCTGTTGAAGTTAATACTGTAAGTGTACCAATAATCATTAATTCAAATTTTGTCATATATATTTATTCTGCAGTCCTATAATTATTTAATCTTTATTTTTTACTTGATTCACAGATTAAAAGGATAAAAGATGATGTAGAGTATTATATTGAATCCTCACAGGAACCTGATTTTGAGGAGAATGAATATATTTATGATGATATTATTGGTCTCGATGAAGTAGAGTTGTCTGGAGTCGGTATTCCTTCATCAGCAACTACGGATAGCAATAATAGTAATGAGACTGGAGGTACACCAACCTCAATTAATTCTGGTACTTCGCCTATACCATCACCTCCATTGAGTTCCAACATGCACAACCATTCAAGTGATAGTTCTATGGATAATGACAAGAAAACAAAGGTATATATATTATTCCATATGTACTCTAATTAGGTGCACTTGTATAATATTTCTGTGATTTATTATTTCAATAATTGTTAACCAGTAGACCTTTATCGAATACTTTGATTTCAGCCTGTGAAACCTACAGCAGTCAGGCCACTATTAAATTCACAGGCGAGCATTCCAACCACGGGAAACACTGTCACTATAAAGTCGAATTTATTGTCGAGCAGCACTCCAAGCAAGACCATTCCCATGACACCTAGCCATAACTCGCCTAGTTCTACAAGTAATCATATTGCAACAACGAATGCAGGCAACTTTGCCACAGTAGCTGCTTCGCATAGTAATTCACAAGCCATCCATTCTACCTCTAGTAAAACATCCTGTAAGTAATTTTTAAAACATGATTCATTGATAAAAAATATCGATAATAACGCATTCTAGGAAATTGTATGGTTCATTTCTTAAATTTGTAGCTCACAGCAGCGAAAATGGTTTGTTGTCGTCTTCGTCTACGTCCAGCGTTACCTCGAATGTGCCACAAACGATCTCACAGCAGCACAATAATCCTGCACCCATACAGACGACACATGTGTTACACAATCAACAAAATCAGAATCATAACAGTGAAACTGAAATGACGACGCCAATCCCACCAGCTTCTTCACCACAATCGTCAGTTAGCAGTAGGTCTTCACCTCTGCCCGCAAATTCCTGCTCGCCAGCGCCATCCACTGCCAATGGTCTCATCCCTAAGCTTCCTGATGGCATGTCCTCTTTGAAATCTATAGCCCAGCAAGTAATTGTCCGATCAGGTTTGGAAATACCGCCGTCCGAGTCGAATAGAAACATCTTTGATAGTGCTAAAGCGAACAATAACAACAATAATGCCACCTCGGAAGCACACATTCCTCCCCTGCTTGGTGTTGCGCCACTCGGACCGGTACCTCTTCAAAAAGAACACCAGCTGCAGTTCCAGATGATGGAGGCCGCTTACTATCATATGCCTCATCCGTCTGATTCTGAACGCTTACGATCATATTTACCGAGAAATCTGTGTCCAACGCCTCCTTACTATCAACAGGTATAATCGTATCATTAGTTGATCTGCTTAAGTTAATTGTGCTTTAAAAATATAATAATTTAATTTTTATTTACATTTTTGTTAATGTTTATTTTTTACTTCTTAGGTCCAACTTCCCCATTCTGACACCGTGGAGTTCTTCCAACGTCTTTCAACGGAAACATTATTCTTCATATTTTATTACATGGAAGGTTCTAAGGGCCAATACCTAGCTGCAAAAGCTCTAAAGAAACAAAGTTGGAGGTTTCATACCAAGTATATGATGTGGTTTCAAAGACACGAGGAACCGAAAGTAATCAACGAGGAATATGAACAGGTTAATATAAAGTATAAATTGATAGTGGAAAATAAATTGTACAACTTTAACATAAAGCAGAAACTTACTATTTAAAATATGATTATTTCAGGGAACCTACATTTATTTTGATTACGAAAAGTGGGGACAAAGAAAGAAAGAAGGCTTTACATTTGAGTACAAGTACTTAGAGGACAGAGATCTGAATTAACAGTCCTGTTGCTCGTGGAGTCTCCGAAATGCACTATTTCTGTACCGGTATTATCAAAAATCGAAAAGACAGATTTTATTTTTTACAATTCTATATTTTCACAAAATATAATTTTATTTATTGGTAAAGAGTATCTCAGAAAAAAGTAAATGAAACAAAAAAGAAAGAAAAGCTCGTGCATAGCAAAAATGAAGGCACTTCATTATATTTCAACGTTGCGATGGTAATCTCTTCTATATATTCCTTTTCGAGAAAAAGAAAGTGAAATATGAATCATGAAATTGAAAGAAACAAAAAAGCAACTATCACAAAGAATGGAGTAAGTTAATCGGGGACAGTAAATTGTAACTATAAAAAGTAATGATACGAAAGGCACCAGAGACACACTTTTAACATTTTAGTGTGTGGTGTGTGATACAAGAGGAAGAAGTTATACTCGCTGGCGACTGACTCTGTAATACCAGTACAAACATGCGTGCGGCCCATCTGCCGTTTGGCGGTAAGGTGTAGGGCGCTCATGCAATGGTATGTCTTAATGTTAGATTATAAGTAGCCTTTTTGTATAAAGTATATTGAGGTATAAAACCCTTAAATTGAATTACTGTACAGAATGTGTAGAAATAGTGAATAATAATATTATGGAATATATTTTATTTCTCATTTAAATGAAACCTAAGTTGTTTCAATTTTTGTCACATCTGGCACATCTTTGACACCTTGCATTCGGAACATTCCATCCATTAGATTTTTGCCCTCAACCAGGTTACTTAGATGCGTTTTGACGATTTAAAAACGGGACTTGAACTCGTTGAAGTCAAAAACGCGTTCACTACGTATTAATAGTAGCATACTTAGAGTAAGCTACTGTTTTACTGCACATCTTGTCAATTCAGGAGTCTTGATTTCATTCTTTTTCAGCAATCCCTGCGCGCAACGCACTGTATTCGTCAAATGGCGACTCGTGATAATCACTGTTCATATGTATTTATGAATTATTGAAAGGACGAGAAAGAGTGAGAGAGAGAGAGTGAGTGATCGAGAGAGCGAGTGAGAGACAGAGCTATATTGTACGAACTTATTTATTATAAATTGTCGGTACTACCGAAGGCGAAACATCCCTAACGGGAAGCAAAGAAGAAACATTTTCAGTAGTTTGATATGTACATACATGTATATTTCCTTATCTGTTTGATTTCCGTTGTTTCTTGTTAAATTGTGTGAGGCAGTATCGGCATTTGGAATAAATAATTTCAGACAAAAAGTCTTTGCTTCAAAGATTGAAGTGATCGCTTGCACGCGTGCTGTTTGTCATTACAAAAGCCTTCGACAACGAGATTAGACATATTGCATCCCTTAGTATACAGAGAAAAGTCGACATTTCTCATAAGATCGACTTAGCGCTAGAATGGAGATCTACTTACTAAACAAGAAATAGATATATTCTAAGCAGATACTCTCGTTACAAACGAAATTGCGACCGCTATGTTTACATGACAGTACCTAGCAATGGTCTTTTTTTTAATTTACTTTAGAGGCAATATTCTATGAGATATATCTCTTCAAAAACAAATGGTGTTGCAGTAAATATTGGTTTGCAAGTTCGCAGTACATTTCAGATTTAATTCTCAATATGTTTTGCAAAGGTTTTACATGGTTATACATCATCCAATACCAATGAGCCTTCAATAGTGTTCAATATGTTAATGTGTATCGAAGGTGTCATGCTTGTTAATAATACATTAATGGAAGTTAGGTCAGTAAGACTTACAGAATTACAATAAACCAAGGATTTTTCACTTTACACAGCACTACATTATTCTCCGGTGCACATTTTACGAAATCCGTTTTGTAATCCCTGATGTCTGAAAAGAGATGCAACCGTTCAATGTTATATGCAAAGAGAGAGATAAGGATTTGTTGCCACTTTATACAGTTAAATAACATTGTAGTCTTTAGAAATCGTATTATAATCATAATGTTAAAACGGAACAGTATTGTTTCCGAGTATTTTGTACTATGAGAACCTGTACAATGCTGATCCATGATTTTCTATAGAGATTTGAGGAGAAAGTTAAAAAATTTTACAACAGTGTGCTGTGTATAACACTTTTTGCATTTGTTACAATGTTTTGCTGCTCTTTTAATATATTACATGCTTCTAATTTTTATCTCGCATTTTCTAATAAACAGGGTTCTGCTTTGTAATTCAGGTAGAGACATACGAGTAGAAAACTAAATTGGTTGTGTAGGTTGACGGGTTCTGCTTTCGGTGCTTTATTAATATCATCTAACAAATATTGCTACAAGTGATAAATGACAATGGTTGAAAGATTGTGATTTTTATTATGTATCTTATATTGTTCTCGTATGGGAATAGACATTCGTTTTGTGCAAAGACTTAAACAAATTATTACAATAGAACAGACTTTTTCAATATTAAGAATTGTCTGACTTTACTGAAGATAAACGTTTGATTTTTCTTTGTGAATGCTCGATTACCACTTAGTCAGTTTGATTAGTTATGTAGATAAAAATAGACGTTCGAAAGTTACAAGAGGGAGTAAAATGTGGTTTTGTAAATTGACAGTTACTTAAGGATCTTAATACAAACTATGAGTTTTGGATGAAAATACGTATGAGGGGAATGACGGTCTGATTTATAAATAAAACAAAACGACAATGATAATAAAAATATCATCTCGTGTTTATATTATTTATTAAGAATTAACAAACGTATCTGATAAGGCAATAGAGCCATTCAACCCTATTTTCCCTTTCCTTTATTTTTTCCTTTTATTCTTTTTCTGACCCCAATAGATTGTTCTGTGTCATCGTCTTCGTTATCGTCTTGACGTTTCTTTCGTTTACCTAATTTTTTACTGTCTTCGATGTCTTTCATTTCCTGAAGCAATACGATAATGTATTTGATTTTGCTTACACTAATATTTAAATTAACTAGTAGGAAAATGAATTTACCATTTTTACAATACGTTGCGCTTCAGCTACTCTTTCTTGAAGGACCATAACTTCCTCTTCTTCCGTGGGGTACAATGGTAATTGTTTTGATATCAACTGTTCAATTCTTTGATATAGCTCCACGTCATACTGCGTTACAAACGTAATGGAACGACCAGAACGGCCAGCACGTGCAGTACGACCAACTCTGTGTATGTAATCTTTGCTATGCGTAGGTATATCAAAATTTATTACAATATCTACGTGAGGGATATCAAGACCTCTGTAAAATATGGATAAAAATATCAATTGATAAAAAGACAATTAAATAAATTTAATAACATATATTCACCTGCTGGCAACATCTGTAGAAATAAGGATAGATCGATTTTTTGCCTTAAATTTAGTAAGGGCAGCTATTCTTTTATTTTGTGACATCTGTCCATGTAATGGAACTGCAGTAAAACCCAAGTTCCGTATAAGAAGAGCAGTCCTAACTGTATTGTTACAAGTTGCGCAAAAAATCATAAAACTATTGCCTGCTAATTCATTTAAGATATGTACTAGATATACATCCTAAAATGTGAATATTACTAAAAAGCAAAATTCTCATAAATATCAGATAGTTGGTGAGCTATTTGTACCTTGAATTTAACTGGAATGAATATATAATATTGTTGCAATTTTTCAACTGTCTGATACTTTGTTGAAACTTCCACCTTTACTGGATTTTGCAGAGATGCTCGCTGCAGTTTTTGGACTTTTTTGGTCATTGTTGCAGAAAACAGCAATGTTCTTCTTTCTCGTGGAATTACCCTTAAAATTTTATCTACCTCAACTTCAAAGTCCAAATTCAAAATGCGATCTGCTTCGTCCATAACCTTATAAAAATAAAATGCTAAGTAAAGATATTAAACATTTTGACTTATTTATAGTTGCTTGGAAGTAAATATTTTATAATTACCAAAAATTTTAAAGAACGTAGATTAAAACCTTTAGTATTTTCCAAATGATCAACCAATCTTCCTGGAGTGGCAATTAAAATATGTGGTTTTTTTGCTAATATTAATGATTGAGACATCATGTCCATACCACCTACTATTACTGCACATTTTACACCAATACTTGATCCTAAAATATAATAAAACCATAAGAGAGAAAGATTATAATACCTTAAAATAGCAACATAAATGATTTTATTACCTAAAGCTTCAAACTGTTCTGATATTTGAAATGCCAATTCTCTGGTAGGTGTTAAAATTAAGGCAAAATATCTTTGAGGACTTTCTAATAATGACTGTAGTATAGGAAGGGCAAAAGCAGCAGTTTTACCAGAGCCAGTTTCTGCCAATCCTATTATATCTTTACCTACAATATATATGTTTAAAGAAAATATATCAATATACAATTTTGATTTTATACCCATATTATTAAATTTACCTTGTAGTGCTAATGGAATAGCTTCACATTGAATTTTTGTAGGCGATTTCCATTTTAAATCTTCACATGCTTTACATAATGTATCTATAATTCCCTATAAAAGAATAATTGTTGTAAATTATATAATGTTGTTACATTGTTATTATGTTTTATTTTGTTTATTTTATACTTTTTTTGAAAAATTTTGATACTGCATATTTATTAGTAAGTTACATTCTTTAGAAATACAATGGAAATAAATGACCATAAAAATTAGAATATAAAGCAAATTTTTGTGTAATCTGAATATTTGTTTTAAATTATTTTTCATTTACAACGTTGTACTATTATTGTATCGTTACTATATACTGTTTTAATGTCCCGTATTATAACCTATCACTAATACTTCTTTTTTTAAATTATTCATTTATCAAAATTGTTAAAAAGAATAATCATAACTATTTCCAATAATATATTCATTTGATTAAATAATACATCAGCTAATACTTCTTTACTATTACTGAGTACAAATTTCAAAATAAATACATAAATCATAATTTCATTTAGGTTATATTACTTCAAAAAAACTTCTAAGCTTACCAAATCTTTCCAAGTTACTTCCTTTGAATCTTCTTCATCTACTTGTTTTGTTGGATTACTTTCTTCCATTATCCGATTACTAATATGTACAATTTTATAACAATTCTAATTTATAAAAGAACCTTCTATGTCTACTTTTATTTAGTACCATCGTAAAGGATACTTATTGTAGATAGGTATCACTTCAAGTTTAGCGACTTTGCAACGCCACAGGTGACATCTTCCAAAACTAAATGAGGGGAGGTGTATATAGACAGTATTTTGAATTCTACTTTAGTTTTTTTCCTCGTGTTTCTATCTATTACTGAGGATTTTATCATCGATGATTTTAACATTATCATCTTATTTATCGCGTGATGTTTAGAATAGTCTAATAAGGTAAAATTTGTATACGTTACTAAGTTTTAACAAGTTTTAAAAAGAAAAACACTTCTTGCCTTTTAGTAATGTAATTAATTTAAAGTTTCTGATCGACTTTTCACAAGCCGGCCCGCAACAATATACTATTTTTGATTGTCCACTAATAACGTGTATAATATTAATCGAAAAT
This sequence comes from Ptiloglossa arizonensis, assembly GCF_051014685.1. Lineage (NCBI taxonomy): Eukaryota > Metazoa > Arthropoda > Insecta > Hymenoptera > Colletidae > Ptiloglossa > Ptiloglossa arizonensis. Next base: position 16,106,639 of record NC_135048.1, on the reverse strand, counting down.
TAAAATATGAATGTATTCCTTCATATGTGATATGTCTCAAAAACATAGAATAACGGTGAGGGGCCAGATCCTAGTAACCATTATACTCATGCCCTCTAGATCTGATAATGAAGAATAATTTTTAAATCAAAGTCAAAAACAATATTCTCATTCGTCTGACCTGTTACTTTGTAGGTAAGTAGGATTTTAGGATTGAGTAGAGTGCAAAGCACTGAACCGTTTGCTGATGCATGAAAGTTTTGAAAACAAATTTTATAATCTGAAATTTAAATTTCCTTTCAACTTCAAAGTTTTAAATGAACAACATACAATAATTTTCTTACTGACATTTTTATTTGGTGGTTGTCTCCTCAAAAATATCTACAGCAGTATTTCTTAAAGTGTGTTCGGCGAAACTCATCTAAAATTTCTGCAAGATTAAAATTATTTTTATAATATACATAATTATCATATTTCGTTATAGCGAAAGTGTAATATTAGCCCGATATTTTAAAACATTGGTACACATAAAAAGAATATGTAGGTTGAAATATACTTTTGTTAATATCGTTAAAAATCAGTTTCATTCAAATATTAATCAATTTCCCCTTCACGAACATTTTGCCATAATTTCGTGAAGTTACAATAAAAATAAAATACTGTTAACCGACGAAGGTAACCGAAAAGATCGGCTAACTCCACGTCGAATCAATAACTTTTATACTCGATGTCCATAATCAGTATTGGGTATCGTTAATTGTATTAATTTTCCATTTCAAAATAGAGATAGTTCGGATTTTAACGAAACATGAAATCCCGGTTGGGATTCGCCGTTTTCATGCAGTCATTTCTTAATAGAACGGACGAATTGAAGATTTGAAAAAAATAAGAATATAATTCTATTCGTTTTCTTCATCAACAAATTGTCAAAATTGATGACGATCTAAATTTAGCGATATAAAAATTAATCAAAGTCAACTCTGTACGTCTGCATATACAAAAATCAACAAATTTTGAAATTTTGAAAAATTCTTCGATATGTGTGTAAATATCGTTAAAGTGATTTAGTTAAGGGTGTGCACAGTATTTAAACCTAATCGATTTCATGTAATAAAAACCGACGAATAAGAATTTACCTGAATATTGTACTATATACAGTATTTCATATCGAATGTGTTACGATCCGTTATTCTATTGCTTAAAGAAATAAAATTCAAATATTTACCGCAGTATCATAATGTGGATATGATTTATGTAACTAACAATCGTGTCAATCGGTAGCAGCTAATGTGAGTAGTGCTCTCAATAATTAAATTTATGATTCCATAGAAGTAGATCCTTATAGAATGTAAAAGATTCTAGCAATTTTTTAGAAAGCTCATTTTGAGGAAAAGGTACCATATAAACATAGGTCCGACTCCGAGTACTTGCAGAATTATTATAACGGATTAAAGTTTTATTAATGTTGTAATAATAGGAATAATTGATATTTATTTGGAACGTAAAAGAGATGCTCTGTATTTTTACCTGCTAAAGCAAAGTTAAAAGTATTGTCGCATGTGGCGCTGTCGTCTGCATTTTGTCGTAATGGTGCTTGCAGTTTGTCGTGTGCTTTGTGAGAAATTATCATACAAGAGAATTCTTTTGCGTTTCGTTCTTTTTTTTGATTCTTCTGCATGAACACCGCAGAGGGTTAGTGATGACATCGTACACGTTCTCACAGAAGACGTTTACACCCGTACCACCGGAGAAAGGTAGTTTTCCACTCGACCATGAGGGTACTTGCAAATTGCTCATGATCAAGTATATGCAGTGTTTGTACCAAAATCAGAACCAAAACACGATGTGTAGAGGCATCGCAAAGGATTATCTTGCTTGCCGAATGGAAAATCAGTTAATGGCCGAAGACGATTGGGCCAATATGGGTTACGCTGACCAGGTCAAGGAGACATAACAGCAGCGATTTATTGCCAATCGAGTCTCTTATCGAAGTTCTTAGCGATAGACCAGTATTTATGAACATTTCTGTCTGGTCGCTTTTGTTTCGTCTCGGAAAACAAATTGACGGATTTTAGAATATGCATAAAAATTTGCAAATATAATGTATACGTATATATGTGTTTAGGTAAGAAAATTGGCGAATGATGAAGCGACATCTTTAATAGTGAATTTTGTTCAATACATTAACAAATTTATGTGACAAGTAATTCCAGTGCAGTGAAGAGACTTTAAAACGAATTACTAAATATTTAAAACAGCCTGTTGCGTAGAAACGGTAGCACATCTGTCGTAGAGATTTAAGAAGAGAATATACCACCGTTACACTTAGATCTCTGTTAATTGTAGTTCTCTGTTAATTGAATCGATCAAAGCATTTTGCATCAAGTGACTTACTCACAGTAAAGCATTTTTTGTCGTGTTTGGGTGGACCAGGCCTATTCCATATTGTTGGTGTCTATGATACCCTAGAATCGCATTTTATATAGTAAGAAGTAGCAAATAATAAATTACTAAAAAGAAAGACAAATACCAGTTTATCAAAATGTCAAGCATGTCTAGAAGGAAAGTTTTAATTGGTTGTACCGGCAGTGTAGCCACGATTAAATTGCCGCAATTAGTAGAGAAATTATGGATGAACAATTTGGAAGTAAGAATAGTGGTTACGGAAAAGGCTAAGCATTTTTTGAAAGAGGCAGAATTACCTTCAGGAATTCAAGTTTTATCTGATACAGTAGAATGGGCTGCATGGCAAGATAGAGGCGACCCAGTGTTACATATCGATTTAGTAAAATGGGCCGATTTATTCTTAATCGCTCCGTTAGATGCTAATACACTTGGTAAGATAGCTAGTGGAATATGCGATAATATCTTGACCTGTGTTGCACGTGCCTGGAATCCATCAAAACCTTTGGTTTTTTGTCCTGCTATGAATACAAAAATGTGGGAACATCCTGTTACAGCACCACAGGTACTAATTATCATAGAAACAATATTATTTCTTTATAATTCGATGTATATCTTCTATTTTGTGTACAATACTAATTGGTTTGAAAAAGTATAGAATTATTAATCTAATGTTTTAATAATTTTTTGAAATGTTAAAACTTGTAGCTTTAAATTTAACTAAATATATTAATTATTGAAACTATAATATTTTAAGAAATAAAATTGTAAAACCTTGAAAGAATTAGCAATTCTTTCAGAGTCTTTACATTCAAATGCATATTAATTTGATAAACGATTAAGATTCTCTTAAATAGTATAGAATAACAATGATTTATGGAAATAGACATTTTTTAATATTTTTGCAAGTTTTGTAGAAGTTCATTTAACCTAAACCTTATAGTACTATCTGATCTATTTTAAATGTTTTTATTTTATTTAGGTAGCCCTGCTTAAGTCCTGGGGATACAAGGAGGTTACATGCATTTCTAAAACTCTTGTGTGCGGTGATATTGGAATGGGTGGAATGGCAGAAGTAGACACCATTGTTCAAACTACATTGAGATTGATTAATCCTTGGGATCCGTATTCGCCACCAGATCTGCGTCTCTAATGTCGGGAAGAAGAAACGAAATGTTCAACAAAGCTTTATTATCGTACAGATTGAATGTGAAATATTTTATGGGGTAGGGGAGGAAAGAAAATTTAAAGATAGAATGTTCACGATCTGTACTATGGCGACATTCAAATAATTTATGCTCAGTCATTCAAGTCCAATAACAAGTTCCAACTTGTATAATTACGCTTTCCTGAATGCACCGTGGTCGCGATATTTTGTTGCTCAAGTAAAATGTCTCTGGAACATCTGCACCAAGGAATGTATTCAAAGCAAAGTCTACTTGTTACGGTAGAATGTAAAAATTGTAAAGAAATTCTGTTCACATATCGTTTAAAATTGACCCATCAAATAAAAGTGTACACGTTTTGTTAAATATATGAGTTGAATAATATTTTAAGGCTTTTTCTTAAAGGCAACTTGTAATTAAAATTACGCAATGGTGGAAAAGAAAGATAAAGAGAGAGCGTACCTTCGGTAACGGTGTTAAATTACAAATTTAATCGTAAGTTCTTTATTTGTTAACAAAAAACGGTCTGGGACGGGCAAGAAAGACCTAAAGAATTGGTTTAAATTGTCGTTTACTATTAAAATTCTTTATTAAAATTATTTAAAAATTACTTTAATTATACATAATCAGTATAAGGGAAGTGCGTTAAAATTTAGTCGCGTGCAGACTAGAACGCGTACGCGTGTACGCGCTCGTGTTCATACGCGGCTTTACATAAATATCACAGTTTACAAATATTTGCTAAAATATGCTATAAAAAATAACCCGAGAGAAAGTGTTGGCAGTGTTGGCGCGTCGCTCGAGGTCATGATTTTTGCTTTTCTTGGATAATTCTCCACGTCGTTCGTTTCCAATTCTCGAGGGCAGCCCATCCAGAACGGTGCCGAGAGTTTTTGTTTCTCGTGGGCGACTTTCATCCTCAAGTCATCGAACTCCCAGAAGCCTTTTCCTTTGAAGAAATACGTTTTGCCTGGAAGAGAAACATTTCGTGTAATATTCCGTCATCCGTTCGAATCCCTCTTCGTTTTTATAACGAGCAAATACTCCTCACCGTTCTTCCATTGGAAAACAGCGTCGATATCATTCCCAACGCCAGCAAACATACTTATGTCTCTTGGATAATCCAGTTCTACATGGTTTACGGATTCATCGTACCTGCGATAAATAGAATCGTCGTTTGTAAAAGTATTTTTAAAAATGTATCACGATTACTTCCGATCGGTATAGTTACATTAGCGATAAACGAGTAGAATGTTTCGAAACGATGAAAATTTTTCTTTCAATTATTCAACATTTTCTTATACAATTTTAATTGTAACGTATCTTAAATTTACCATCAACGAATTTATTCGCTTTTAGGAATTCGAATAACGATTCGACGTCAAGAATTGGGCAATTTATTTAAATTTATACGAGTAAATTTGGTAAATTTGGTAAATTTGGTAAATTTGGTAAATTTTTAATTATTGCTTGCGCTGACAAACTCGGTAAACAAATTATTTAAAGATTGCGCACGATAAATTACGGAAGTTTGTTCGATATCTAATAACTTAAAAACGTTTTGAGTTTCTAAGTTTTGATAATGACTTAGAAACGTTTTGTCAAATAAATTTAACCGGGAATTTCTGTGCATCGAACGAAACGTTTTCAAATTCATATTTTCGTTCCAATTTCTCTCAAATGGTGCACTCAAATGCGATGCAAAAAATTTGTTCAATACCTCCAATACATGGACCCGCTGAAGAAGTAAGTTTTTCCATTGTGTCCCCAGATCATCGCGCCATCGACCTTCTCCAATGATTCCGGAAGTCCCAGTATCGTCAATGGTTTCGGGTAACCGAACTCGAGATTGTTGGCGTTGAAAACGTAATACATTTTGTCGATGAAAAAAACTATCTTCTTGTCTGGCCTTTCGTAAACCGCGTCCACGTGGTCGATTTCCTCGGGCAGGTTGAACAAACGCGTAATTTCCGCTGGATATCCCTCGTACAATCCTTGGTCGCCGATCCTCCATAGAAACTGTAACAAATCAATGAATACAAGAACGATAAATAATATAGGTATAATATAATTACAGGTATAGGTGTAATTCGTTAAAAATTTTAAAAGTTTAATTACATTCGTCACGATTGCTTATTTCGAGTCTCGTTTCATTCATTCTACAATTAACTATTAAAATTACATTCATTTTTCATTCATTATTTCTCGGAGATAGTTCAAGATCTCCAGTGTGTCGAAAGATTTCATTAGAATAAGAACAACGAATAATATAAGTACAATGTAATACAGGTACAGGTGTAATTCGTTAAAAATTTTAAAAGTTCAATTACATTCGTCACGATTGCTCATTTCGAGTCTCGTTTCATTAATTTTTCCTCGAAGATAGTTCAAGATCTCCAGTGTGTCGAAAGATTTGATCAGAAGCTGGGTAACATCGAGTATGCTTAGACCCAAGTATAATATTCGAATCTCCGGTGAAATTCATTCAAATAAAAGAAAAAAAAAAAAGAAAATAGCTAAAATCTATCCTAATTTATTCCCTTGGCGCGAAAAAATATCTCACGGTTGCTCCATCTGTCTTATACTTAGTATAAAATTTCCCTTTAAGCAGCTCCCCTACCATCTCGTGCACCTCGCCAATTCGTTACGGAACAATCGTGTTAGTTTCGATTGTGTTCCGTTGTAAGCGTTGATTTTCATTAGACGCGAATCGATCGTCATTTATTCGATGCTCACCCGTCCTTTGAACACAAAGATCTCCCTGCGAATAATGCTAATGGCGTCATAGCTCGTGTCGCATTTATCCGGGACGTCGGCTCTTGGTATCGGTGTCCATCGATACCTCGGTCTTTGGGTGTTTGTTGTCGTTCTCATGGTGGTGGTGGTCGTGGTGGTGATGGCGGTGGTGGTGGTGGTCGACGTCGTGTGATGCCTGTGAGGCTTGTGAGGCCTCTGAGGTCGATCCTCCGGTCTCTCCGTTCTATAATCCGGCTTTTGAGGGTAACGATAAGGGCGTCGAGGTCGGTCGTCGTTTGGATAGTGATTCGGTCTGGTTGGTCGTGTTCTCCACGGCCTGTAGGTCGTCCCAACGCTTGTCGTCGTTGTCCTGGGCGTTGTAGGACGTGGCGAAGGTGGTGGACCACCTGGTAGATTAGCCCAAAGTTTCTCCTCGGGAGCACCTGAAACACGATCGCGCGTTCTTCATTAGTCCATTGTGGTTGGGAGCCAACATCGTTGACGGATAATACGGGAAAACTCCAACGATTTCATCTTTTCGCATCGTTGCGTTAACAGTCGAGATTTACCAACCAGTCGAAACGATCGGTTTCGAATGCTTTTTTCACACGTTCGTTACGTTCTTGAATGTTTTTCAATACGGTTCGAGAAGATTTCAATTTCAACGAAGCTATGGGAAAATCATTTCTTCCAATTTTCCCTGATCTTCGTTTCTCATCGATATTATAAAACTAGAAAGAATCGTGGTGTTGCAAAAATTTGTAAATCAATTCGTCACACCTACGTTTCAATATTATAAAATTTACTATTTATTATTAAATTCCATGGCACGTTTTCTGAAGACGTTACGAGTTTTCTACGTTACGCATGCGATCAATTATATAAATTCTTACCTATCTATGTATAGGATAATAACTATCTATATATAGGTCTTAAGACCGGTTACAACATCGATTTGTATAAGAAAGAAATTTGTTTATATCACACGTTCGTTACGTTCTTGAATATTTTTCAATACGGTTCAGGAAGATTTCAATTTTACCGAAGCTATGGAAAATCATTTCTTCCAATTTTCCCTGATCTTCGTTTCTCATCGATTATCCGGATCTTACGAAACGAAAATATTATAAAATTAGAAAGAATCGCGGTGTTACAAAAATTTGTAAATCAATTCGTCACACCTACGTTTCAATATTGTAAAATTTTTATTCTTAAAATCTTCATTTTCGTATCCCTTAATATCGATACTTTTATCGTATTAAACAAAAGTATCGATATCGTATTAAATAAATATCGTAATAAAAGAGAGATAAAAAACGCTGCCAGTTCGTCGTAATAAAAGCACACACACTTTATGAACAAAACTCGAAGACTCTTCGATCGCGTTGTTAATTATAATACGAGTATACGCGAATCGACCAAGTGATTCGTATAATAAGATACTAATGGAACGAAAGGAACGATAAAGGGAACTTATTTAAAAATTCGAAGGTCTATTATCCCCCCAAAGATGGTCCGGCTCTGAATTCGTTTCCAATACGACGGAACGAGAGGAGAAAAATTTATTCTATGCTCCACGATGAAATCAATTTATCATGTCGCCATTCACGGAATCTCCCCTTAAAAAGGAAATTCTTATTTGTGTATTCTCCGCACCGGATACAATTTGTGTAAACCCAGACAGTCTTACCTCTACGGATGTTTCTTTAGATACCATTGATAGTACCACTGAAGTAAATCTTGAACCGACAGTTCTTCAAATATTTCGTGCATGCAATTAAAACATTTTACGCGAAATGTTTCTCGAATCTTTGTTACACTAGGTTTAGCGTGTAACTTTTTTAAAAATATTTAATCAATTTGCCAAGTACAACGATTTTTCAACAAACAGAGGATATGGTAATTCTGAACACTGCACCATGGACTATTATTTTGATCGTTCAATTTGAAGAAATTTATTTACAATTAATAGAAATTGATGATAATTTATTTAAGAAAAATTTCCATTTACTTAGAATTTTAAGGAGGAATAAAATTTATTACAGTATTTAAAAAAAGATACAGGATTGAATTTATTATGTGAAGAATTAGTATTTTTGTTTACCATGTTCTTTCAGAATAATTTGGCGAATAAATAAAAAATTGTGTCCTTGTATGTAATATTTTTGACGATAATGTGTGTAAAAATAAACCGAGTTTCGAAAACTCCGCAATGTGCACAATAAGTTGTCCCCCCCTCCGCGTTTGTCGAAGTAAACTTTTCAGTAACAACTTGAACACGTGTTCCAACCACTGTATTAGTCCTTACTTAAAAGTTTTCGTCGAAAGTAGAGGTAAATAAATTGTTAACGGACGTTTTATACGAACGCTGCGAGTGACCTAATTAGAAGAAATTTACGAAGCTTGAGGGTCTACTTGGTAGGTAATAAAAAAATTCATGTTTTATTACATCTTTTTTAAGTTCCAAAAGTTCGACGAGCATTACGTCGGAAGGATTATGCTGACATTTGAAAATTTATCAACATCGTGTAAGTTCGAATCGAGTTTGTGTATAATACTCCCATTGTAAGCCAAACTTTAAAATCGTTTTCCGCGAAGTTACGTTTCTGAAGTTGGTTGCCATGATATCTCGTAAAGCGAGAGATGAATTGACTTGAAATTTAACGCACGTATAAAGTAAATTCCTCTTTATCGTCCGTACTAAAATAAACTCTATATCTAGGAAACTTTCCTCCTTATTGTTCCAAGCAAGAACAGTATTTATTTCGAAGAAATCAAAATTCCATTTTCCTTGTGTTACTTCGATTCGATCGATATCGTACTAAACGTGGATACAAGTGTATAAACATTCGTTGCATATACTTCTACGAAATTAATTATTTATACTCGAAGAAATTTCTACATGGAAAATCATAAATACAAACTTTTCAAATCTCCGCTAATTTATCAAAGTAAGATATTTCAAATATTATTAAATTGTCAGGGTTTCGAAGTAAACAGATCACCAAAAGTAACATCTACACGATAAAAGATCGAGTATCTCAAGATCCTCGGATATCTATTTCAGTATGCGACTGAAATTACAAACATTCCCGATATAGAATTGAATTTTCTTCGTTTCTCGTGTTGTTTGATGTTTTATTTGAAAAATAACCCATCTCCTGAAACAGACTGCATTGTGAACAGAATTTTGGAGAAACGATACCCTGCAAGATATATTTCCTTGAAAAAGACGATAACGAAACAAGTGAAGTATGCAAAGATGTAATTCGAACCGGTGCATCGAGCAGGAGAGTAGACGCAACCATACTTGCACCAGTGGTTGCTATTCCACGACTAGAGAAGCTCAGTGTAGAACGAAGAAGGATTTTTAAAAAGAAATTTCGTATTCGAGTATCATGGTCAAGATTTTTGGATTCTGGAAGAAATCCTTTTTTTTTGGAAACAAAGACAACTAAACAAACGAAATCGACAAACGTGTAGTACGAACCAATGCAAAGAGCAGGTGAGTAGTCTCTGTAAACTATACTGGATCGAAGCAGAGGAATCAACAGATCTAAACAACGTGAGCAAGACAACAATTCGAACTCACAGTCTGTCTTCTTCCATCGCACGAATTCCATACAAATGGTCCTTTTTCGTTCTTTTTCTTTATCAATTCGTCTCGTTGGATCGAGTATACGTCGCTATTCCACGACTATCGAAGTTCGATGTGGGACGAAGAAGGATTTTTCAAAAGAAATTTCGTATTCGAGGATTACCGTCTGGATTTTCGGATTCCTTTCTTACGTAATATTCGATCAGAATCGATAAACTTCTCAAGACCACCGAGACACAACCAACAGAAGGGTATACGTAACCGTACTGTTCGCTGTTTCCCGACTATCGAAGTTCAATGCGGGACGAGCAAGGATTTTTTAAAAGGAATCTCGTATTCGAGGATTACTGATCAGGATTCCGAACCATTGTGCGGCGGTGGAGCCAAGGTGGTGTTTGTAGTCGGATCAAAATCAATGGACCTCTCAAGACCACCGAGGAGTAATCCTCATTATACTGTCTAGCTATCCGGCGCACTATCTTACGTCTTATTCGTGCAAATCTGCAGGAGCGTGGTAGCATGATTCATATTCGGGGAAGTGGCCTTGAGCGACATCAGTGAGTGGCATCGAGATTAGACGAGCTTTATCTCGATAATTGTTGGAAATAAATCAATAGTAGGGTAATATCCTTCGGGTGGTTAATGCGATCGGGATTGGGTTGTAACAACCTGAAGGGCAGGTAGGATCTCTGTTTAACGAGCCATTGATTGTATGTTAAATAAATATGTACGTTAGGTGCGTTACGACATGTATTTGTACAGGGTGAGTGAATAAGAATTGTTTTTTGAAATTACCTCGTTAACCTTTTATTCAGAAACTCTATATACTAAATATGTTACACTCGAGGATCATGAAACAAGATCTATTTTGAATTTTTAAAGACATCAAGGTGACCTCGAGTATTTTAAACGATACTGTGTTTTACATATGGGTTAAAGAAAAATGTATAAAATAGTTAAAATATCAATTTTATTATTTTTCTTTTGATTTTGAGTATTTTTATTTTATACCTATTTTGTACACGTTGATAGTTAAAAAAACACAAAACAAGTAATTGTAGAAATTACTCTGTATCGTTCGATAAACAATTATTGATTAATTTTAAAAGGAGCAACGAGTAGATTTAAATTTGTCAAAATTAGACTCGAGTTACCATATTAAAGAAACACATATTCTTGAAAATTCAACGTCTCGCGGATATTCTTACTCGTCGATCTCATTGGTTGCGTGCTAATGAGTAGTAGTGGGGGGAGTGTCGACCTTGGGGGCGTGTACGGTTCCGCCTCCCACTGTAGCGGTATATTCGACCCACTGCAATAAGTATTTAATCATGTGTTTCGATCAACCACCAAAGATGCTCTGCACCATTTGATAAACAATTATCGATTAACTTTAGAAGGAGCAACAAGTAGATTTAATTTGTCAAAATTAGACTCGAGTTACCATATTAAAGAAACATATATTCTTGAAAATTCAGCGTCTCACGGATATTCCTACTCGTCGATCTCATTGGTTGTGTGCTAATGAGTAGTAGTGGGGGGAGTGTCGACCTTGGGGGCGTGTACGGTTCCGCCTCCTACTGTAGCGGTATATTCGACCCACTGCAATAAATAATTAACCATGTGTCGTTTCGATCAACCACCAAAGATGCTCTGCACCATTTGATAAACAATTATTGATTAATTTTAAAAGGAGCAACAAGTAGATTTAAATTTGTCAAAATTAAACCTACAGTATCAAAATACTCGAGTTACCGTATTAAAGAAACACGTATTTCATTAGTTGCGTGCTAATGAGTAGTAGTGGGGGGAGTGTCGATCTTGGGGGCGTGTACAGTTCCGCCTTCCACTGTAGCGGTATATTCCACCCACTGCAATAAGTAATTAACCGCGTGTCGTTTCGATCAACACTCTCGTTCGTCGAAACACCCAAAACACCCAAACGCCAAGGTAACCCATAATCGGTTCGTCGCGATTGCGTTAATTACACCGGACGAGTCTACTTAAGCGAATATCTTCGTCGACGCGAGCAAAAGAGCCTCTCGAAATTCACGGACGATGATACGGACAATTATCGACGGTCGTCATTGTGATTGCATCGACGGTTAAGGGATGAAATTAGATTCGGCGGCCAGGAAGTCGTAGAGTTTGTCTTCCCAGTCCGTTTATCCGTTTCTACGGTCTTTCTCTCTCTTCGACGTTCACCCGGGCGCGGATTCCGGTAATTGGTAGCTCCCTAGCGAATATTAATTATCATTCGATTGTGGAACACACACCGTCCCTGAATAATGCAATAATGCAGATAGAGGAGTTTGCGTGTGATGTATACTTTGCGCGACGCGATGTATTATGCATAAAGTTCATCGTCACTGACTTCTCGCTCGTTCGTAATTAGAGGTTAGTTTTCGAGAAAAACTTAACGGGTCTCTTACGCGTTTATTTCTTACGCGATCGATCTTTTTCTTTCGCTTTCGTTCGAGAAACGAACATTTTGAGCGAAATTTTTCACTGGAAACGATTGCATACGAGGGTAAAAAAAAAACAATTTTTTTTAACAAAATCCGTTCGAACGAGCGCCATCTGGAACGAAAGTTTCATTTCTCCACAGGTTAGGTTATGGTTACCGTATAGATCAAGACGACTTTGAACTTTTAAATGAAAGCGTTTACCTTCTTTTTTTAACGAAATCATTAACGTTTAGCAAGCGCATTCGATATCGCTTGCTCTCGTTATTTTTTCTTCCGATTTTCGAACATTATGGACAAATTTTAACCGTTCTTCTTCTCAGTTGGTAATCGAAAATTCGAGGTAAAAATTGCGAGATCTTTTTCGAAACGCAATCAACTTTCTCGACAAAATTTCAAGGTCACACTTTGACGTTGACTTTGTTTCTTTCGTTGTTTCTTCATTTATTCTAACATCATTTATTTACACGTTCTTAGAAAATACGAATTCACAGTTTCTGGAATTTTCGAGTAAACTTAGTTCTCTGTAGAACAATACGGTCGATAAGATAACCATACGCAAGATATGGTTGGCGAAATACGGGAAGAAACTAAGATTGAAAACCGATCGTTCGCGTTTTATTTAATCAATATCGTACAACTGTGAAACAGACGTTCTGTATTTCGAAGGTCGATGGACTCCCACTCGCTGCGAGATTAAAGTCGGTTTTTATTACACTGTGAGAAAAAAGAAAGAAAAACCTCGATGATTTATTATCCTACCAATTACGTTATTAACCTTTATTAAGAGCCACTTTTAGCCGGCATTAAAACGCTCATCTCTATATCTTCGAGTCTCTCTACATCGGCTATTCTGCTTTACGCTTTTTATCCCGACTTCAGGTTTCCCTTTTAACTGAAGGACGACCCGCACAGGTGACAAAGTGACTCGCGATTAAGTGACACTTCTTCCGATGCTAATGAATTTTTAATGCAGCTGCCACGTCGGCAGATCGGAGACCAAAGAGACCGCGGCACGAAAGATCGAAATCGGTTCGATGGTAGCCGCTCGAAAATCACTTAACAAAGTGCTTCGCGAGCTCGTGACAATTGCTATTATAACGTCGCAGTGAATTAACGGGTAACTGGTCAACAATCGACGATTACCGCGGTTAGATGTTGAACGATGCTCTTACGAGTTAATTAATATCGCAAGAGCTCGTTCAAGTGGTATTACGTATCGTTGATGTGTGTTGTTCACGAGTTGCAACGAATAAAAACATAAGAACGTATCGTTGATGTGTGTTGTACACGAGTTGCAACGAATAACAACATAACAACATATCGTTGTGTGTTGTACACGAGTTGTAACGAATAACAACGTAACAACATATCGTTGATGTGTGTTGTACACGACTTACAACGAATAACAACGTAACATATCGTTGATGTGTGTTGTACACGAGTTGCAACGAATAACAACACAACAACATATCGTTGATGTGTGTTGTACACGAGTTGCAACGAATAACAACACAACAACATATCGTTGATGTGTGTTGTACACGAGTTGCAACGAATAATAACATATCGTTGATGTGTGTTGTACACGAGTTGCAACGAATAACAACATAACAACATATCGTTGATGTGTGTTGTACACGAGTTGCAACGAATAATAACATATCGTTGATGTGTGTTGTACACGAGTTGCAACGAATAACAACATAACAACATATCGTTGATATGTGTTGTATACGAGTTGCAATAAATAATAACATATCGTTGATGTGTGTTGTACACGAGTTGTAACGAATAACAACACATCGTTGATGTGTGTTGTACACGAGTTGCAACGAATAACAACATATCGTTGATGTGTGTTGTACACGAGTTGCAACGAATAACAACACAACAACATATCGTTGATGTGTGTTGTACACGAGTTGTAACGAATAACAACGTAACGATATACAAATATACGTTACAGGAGTACAAACGTGTATTCAATGTATTCCATTTCGGACCGTTTAATACCGGTCTCGTCGATCGCGTTCTAATGTTGTTTCGTGCTAAATGCGGCTCGAAGGACCAAATGTTTATCGATCGGATCCGCCTCGATTGGGTCAAATAATTGACACGTGTCACATGTCGAATTAATCTTGAGCGATCGAGGAATAAGGAGTACGAAATTGCGCGTGACGTACATCGAGAACGATTTGTCGAAACTCGATGCAAATATAATTTAAGTAAAATTTACGGAAGGAATGATGTTACGCTCGTTGAACAAGTATCGAGGTTGATCTCACGAAGGTGTACGATTATCGAGGAGCTACGAAGATGGACGAGGAATTATCAAAGGTGATCTCGTTAGATTTTGTATCTTCGTTCACGAATTCTTGTTGATTTTAATTAGTCGAAAAATCGGTAAGAACAAAATTGAGATTGGATGTTGTCGAGGAGCTAAATGATTTGGAAGATCGATGATTCTAGAAATTCTAGATTCTAGAAATTTGATGAAGAAAGATCGAGGGAAGAGAAAAATATTGTAATTAAAACAAACAATGACCAATTCTATTGTTTTGAATTTTATTTCAAGTGTTTCGAAACACATTTACGGAGAGTTTGCAACGCAACGAATATATTAATAAAATGCGTTCTTAACGTCAACTTATTCAATCGAAGATTTTAAAAAATAAAGGACGATGAATAAAGTCTGTGGTTCATTAATACATATAAATTCTTCGATTGTTCAAAAACTACAGGAATCACGAATTATCGAAACGTACAATATTTTCTGCGATACGTTAATGTTGCTTCGCTTTTATCTTGTAATACCTGAAACTTCAAAGGTCGAGGATAATGACCTTGGAATCGGCGAGGTCGTTAGTAACGTCCATAATTACCTTGTTTTTTGCTAAATTCCATCCCTGAAGTGGGTCCCGTATGTTATACGGGACACTTCGTGCATAAATTTCAACCAGATGGCTTCGTTAATGCCTCCTCTCGGAGGACAGTCGGTCTGGGAACTTTTCGAAGATAACGTGTTTAGTCTAGATTCCTTGGAAGACGCAAATATTTTTTTACCGTGAATCTGTCTTCAATAACCATAAATTTTGTCATTTTTCGTCGTTATCGGTCGTCCAGGATGGGGTCGAGAGTTCGAAGAGGGAACAAAAATGTAACTGTTGGTTACTGTAACTGTTGGTTAAATTTTTGAAATACGAGGAGGAGAAAACGCAAGAGATCCGGGAAGTTGGTCATTTGGTCGATAATTTACGTGCATCGAGATGGAATCAATGGAATGCATTTATGTCGACGGTCCCGGCGGAGAATTATCTTCTTCCAAGAGTAAGGAAGGATTAAACAGGAAACTCCAGTGAGCGGGATAATGAACGTGTTTTGAAACGGTTGCCTCTCCGGAGGGAAAATGTGCTGAACGCTGTGCCATCGTGTTCCAAGAGAGGAGCATTCAACGTGGACGAACATTGTTTTTATTTTTCCACTATCGAAATATTCCCGATTCGCAGCTGAAAATATCCGCGCTCGTGTATTCGTTGGAAATGTTGATCGTGAATAGTGCTGGGGGCTATTCGAATAATTGATATTCGAGCGTTCTGTAGCTATTCGAATAGTACGGGTAAGCTTCGAACGTTCGAGTATTTGAATATAGTATTATTATTCGAATAAGGAAGTGTTCGAGTATCATTGTTCGAATAAGAAAGTATTGGAATATTATTACTCGAATAAGAAATTTTTCGTGTACTTTTCTTTGAATAAGAAAGTATTGGAATTTTATTCTTCGAATGAGAAGGTATTGGAATATTATTACTGGAATAAGAAATTTTTCGTGTACTTTCCTTTGAATAAGAAGGTATTGAAATTTTATATTTCGAATAAGAAGGTATTGGAATATTATTACTCGAATAAGACATTTTTCGTGTACTTTTCTTTGAATAAGAAAGTATTGGAATTTTATTCTTTGAATAAGAAAGTATTGGAATATTATTACTCGAATAAGAAATTTTTCGTGTACTTTTCTTTGAATAAGAAGGTATTGAAATTTTATATTTCGAATAAGAAAGTATTGGAATTTTATTCTTCGAATAAGAAGGTATTGGAATATTATTACTCGAATAAGAAGATATTGGAATATTATTACTCGAATAAGAAATTTTTCGTGTACTTTTCTTTGAATAAGAAGGTATTGAAATTTTATATTTCGAATAAGAAACTATTGAAATTTTATATTTTGAATAAGAAAGTATTGGAATTTTATTCTTCGAATAAGAAAGTATTGGAATATTACTACGCGAGGAAGAAAGTATTCATATATTTACACAAATTAAATAACGCGGATACACATTTTAATAACTGGTTTATTATCGGAGTGAATTCCATGAAAAATATCGCGCAATATCTTGGCACACATATTAATTAAAATTTTAATTTTACGCCTCTTTTTAACAAAAAATTTCAAATATTGCACATTTTTCGACTCGAGACGCGTATAATAACCTCCTTAACCTAATTCTACGCCATCTTTCATTTTTACAGCGAACGATGGAAATTTGTTATTACAACGTTCGTGTTTTCATTCGATACAATTTTAACGTAACTATTTGCCGTGAAATTATTAATATTTTCGATATTAAATATAATTTTGCGAGCACTGATTTCAAAGTATAACAATCTTTGAAAAGTAGTCTCTCGAAATTTCATTTCTATTGTTAACAATGTCACGATTTCGATTTTTTGTTTCGGGTCTTTTTCTATACCACAACCAAAATTAACGACCAAGAGATACGTAAATTAGGGTTACATTGATCAACAATCGGTACGTATTCGTACCTGTGATAGACACTTTTAATTTGTAAATACTACTCACCAGTATACATGTACGTTAATTAATAATCGATAAAATTGTGACTCACGTAACTCGAGCATCACGATAGTTCGTTTTTTCAAGAGACTAATTAAACTGCCTTACATCGATATTATTCGAACGTTTAATTTTCAAATTGTCAACAGTTCATTATCATTACGAACATTTTTCTTCGTTCGTAAATTACATACTTTGAAAAAATTTATTAAAAAAAAATCCAAAAGAGCTACGTATCCTTCCGCTAGATTCTCAAATTATTAAAGCACCTCCTTCAGGATGCAACTAGGAAGGCGTATTATTTTTTCATCGAGGTGGAATACCCTTTTCCACTGCACGAATAGAAATGCAGCGATTCTGGAAGTCGAGTAATGTTTTTTCCTCAAACAATTTGCATCAGCGCGACGAACATGGAATTTGTCCTCGACTGAGAAACTGCTATCACGGTAGTTGCGAAAGAACGATCAACGAAATTGCATCGTTGGGACTACGTGAAAGAAGAGGAAAGGAAACTTTCCATACCTTTCATGTTTCGACGTCCAGTGGAAAGCAGTCAGAGTTGCCGGAAAATATTACGTACATCGAAAGGGAATGAACACGAACGCCATTATTTCGTAACAATCTTGGTTTGTTTGTCCAGAGAACAAAATCAACAACGTACAGAGAGGGCGCATACAATGTATACAATGGATAACAGGATACCGTAATCACAAAATACGCTGACTAGCGAAAACTGTTTCCTGGTCGAAACTGTAAATTGGGCACACTTCTTTCAAAAGGGAAATTTCAAAGCTACTCGGGAAAAGATTTCATCATTTTGTGTAAATTTATACTTCAAATTTAATTACTGCCTCTTTTAACATGGTCACGAATAACTTAGGAGGGTTGATGTAACTTTAAATATTGAAATAAAAAAAAAAGCTATCGGTAAACAGTAATCTTACTTTGCAGAGTGAAATTTCAAAGCACACTAATAACCTAGGAGGGTTGATGTAATTTTAAACATTAAAATAAAGAAATAGCTACTCGGTAATACTCAGTGCTGATTTTACTGCCAGGTGATTGAACAAAATCGAATTTGGTGGGAGAATACAGCCGTGATTCATAATTTAATGATCCCTAATTAAAGCGTGGCAAACGGTCTAGTCGCGTGAATACTAACACGGTCGATGCTCCACCGTGCATCGGTATACTATCGATCAAAAGTTCATTCCTCGTCCGGTGGTGTTCGGGTCTGTTCGGACCCATCGCTGTAAGCGATAACAAGTACCGCGAGAAATGTATTTTTACTTTTTACAGAAAACTATTTATATAAACACGCGAAACCTGTTTTTTTTTAGCTCGAGTTGTAATGTAAAGTAAAAATAATTTATACTGTACACAAGTGTATTCATTTGCTTTTCTAATTATTACACGATAATAGTGATTTCTTAGAAATCCCTAAGAAAAAGATAAATACATAATTGGTAAAAATACTTACGTAATTTCTAATAACCCGCACAGAAACATCTTGGCGTGGGTCCAAACGGACCCGTGTACATCTCGCTCGTACAACTTGGTACAGTTGTTACTCGAATCTAATTATCATTCGACGAAGAAACTTTTCTTACATTCAATACCGTTTTCTCCATTAATTATTTCAAGATCGTTTTCTTCGTCACATGTTTAACCAAATAAGTGTCTCGTCTGCAATTGTGAGGTTAGTTTCCATCCCCTCGATTACGAATAACGTATATATTCGATGTATCGGGGAATAACTACAACGACAATCTCGGGTTGGAAAAGTCTTTTCCCGCGACTCTATCGATGCCGGAGCAAACAAGAGGATCGGAGTTTCACCGCGAGTAAATGAAAAAAACTTTTCTGCAGCGTGATCGATTTCATGAAATTGTTCTTGCTCAGTCGTCGGCCAATTGCCGCTTCCTGCTTCCCCGATCCGATTCACGAAATTTGAATGCAAATGCCCGAGCTACGAGCCGGCTGTCGGAGTTTAAGCTCCGTTTACTTTTTCCGTGGCGGCGATTTACGTCGTGAGGCTTCTCGAACGTTTCTCAGGGGGGGTTGGTGGTGCTGGTGGTGGTGCAAACTATTGGATTTCTTACTTATTTGGAAGGGGGTGAAAAAAACAAGGGTTAATGGAGACGGTGCAAGGAGTCCACAACAGTAAAACGGAAGGCTACGATTTTGGTATGCGGCTCGAGAGCCGCTAGAACCGACTCTCTTTCGGATAATGAGATTTCGGAATGGAGGCGCTTTCAGCGGACACGACAAAGGGTTCTTCGGTTGGAGAAATGGTAAGGAAGAAAAGAGGCTTAGTACACGAAGCCCTTTAAAATCGTCTCTGCTAAGCATCGACCGAAGGAGCTGTTTCTCTTTGTGACTCGCGAAGAGACCCGAAGACACTACTGTTATTCTGGAAGACACTACTGGAAACTTCTTTTCTTTTTTTTCTTGATTTCACAAACATTAGGCCCGTTGGAAAATTCCGTCATCATTTTTCATTATACTTTTCGTTCGCTCCTCGGACGATTTACTCTGGAGAGACTAAAAAAGGGAGGGGGGAGCCCACCGGTCAGAAAGTGGGTATATATAATTTAATAAAATGTTTATACACTCTAAGAAAGTCGTTGTAACCTCTAGTTATAAACTCTAAAATTTTCATCAAGAAAAAAGGAAATAAATTTCCGAACAACTCAATACATGCTGTTCCTCTGGTGTAAAATGTTTTTATTGTAGTGTTACTTATGTCTTTTATTGTATTGTCGTTACTTATGCCTTTAGGAGCGATATTATAAATTTGGATTTCTCGAGAATATTAATGGAAATTGACACCGACGAATATTCTGCTACAGAAATTACATTTTGTTTTTAGATTCTAGATTTCGGATTCGTCGCTTTGGAGAACATACAGAAACAATTTATTTGATTTGTTTTTCGTGAAATTTACTGGTTTCGTTTTAGATTTGTCGTAACACATTTTGTGAAATTTTTACGAGAAAGCATTCGAAACAAAAGTTTTCGTAAACAAAATTTTCAAAAATGTTCACCAGAAATGGTATCTCCATTGGAAAAAAGAAGTGGAACTTTAAATTCTGTCAGAAAAAATTGGTCATCTATTCACAAAAAGAAAGAACCAAAATAAAAATCAAAACAAAGTAAATCTTCAAGTTTCCTCTGTGGCGCCATCTACAAAGATATTTGTCGTCGTGTTATATATACACTACTCAAACTCGTGTAATTTTTGTTTACGCTATGTACGTCACTACAATAATCAGATCTGTACGAATACACGTATAAAAATGTTTGCGCGTAAATTTTCTCAAATTTCTTTGCCTCGACTTTTCAAACACTTTGTTTCGAGGGTTTTTTTTGGATTATTCGCCACCGCGGTGGAAAATTTTCTGTAGTGTATGAACGAGATTTTGGTGTTTCGGTTTATTTACCATTACGTACGGTAACTTTGAAAGTTCCCCCAGTACGAAAAACGGCGAGCTTGTGCACGATGAAAGGAAAACCGGGCGAGTTTTCGTGTCGGCAAAGAAGAAATGTGGAACGATAAAAGAAACACGAGTGCTGCAGCGGTAAAACTCGAGTGGAACTTTCGATTAAACAGCACGCTGTAGCGAGGGAAGGAAACTGCCGACAAAAAAACTTCGGCTCCTTCGAGAAGAAAAGGGTAATCGGAAGGCAGAGGTAATTAAGACAAAGAGCGAAGTGTCTCGAAAGAAACGTTTATTACGCATCGCACCGCATCGCGATACGAATGAAAGGGATTTCTCTCCAAGTAACAAAGAAAAAGAAAAACAAAAAAATTGGCGAGAGTGTGTTCAGTGGGAGTTACGTTCCATTGAACGACACCCATTGTTGGACGCTATGGATCATGTAAGCGGGGCGAAACCTCGACGTGACATCAACAATGAAGTTTTCGATGTTTACTTCTGTTATAAATGTGATTACCAGGTCTTTTGAAAAATGAACTTTATGCATTGTGTATATCTTTAGACATTTTTGTACCAATTACACATAGCATGATAAATGTGAGGTTCTTTTGATAAATTTGAAGTCTCTCCTTTAAGAGTGGGTAACCATATTTTGTTGGATCGAAAAATATGGTTATATTTGTAATTTAACTTTGAGTTGAAAAATTGATAATTCTTTTTTATCGTAGTTTAGTAACATACTTTGAAGTGATAAATTTCATAAAATGAAAAATCAAAGCTGAGGTAAATCAAATATCGAGGTAAACGTGTTAAAATTTGATAAATGATGGGTTCGAGAATAAATGATACGCTTTCGAAAGTATTCTACAACTTTGTTACTTTTTCGAATGTCAAAATAAATTTTTGGAAATCATATTCTCGAATGGATGAATTTTTGAAATATATAGCGAACAATTTTTCGATTTTTTCAATTCTGCATCGCAGTTATTTCCTTTGAATTAATTATGGAAATGAAAATGTTTTTTAGGTTAGGTTTTTTCCAACTCATTCGACAATTTGCTGCAACGTTTAAATAATACATCACGTGTTTACACCAGGCCATCAGATGTTTACACCAGAGTAACACGGACAATTAATTCCGTGTTATTCAAAACCTTGTTACTCGAGACTTCAGATTCATACAAACTTGGAGATTGCGTTCCGTGTTATTGAAACACGTGCAATTAGAGACCGTGGATCCGTATAAAAATGGAAAACGCAATAAACTAAGAGACCTTGTTATTCGAGATTCCATGCAATTCAAATACTTTGTTACTTGAGAGGTACCTGCACTTTTTGCAAGTATAGTCGAATCTCGATAACTGCAACTCGAAGTAATAGTACTTCGATACTACCACTTTAATAGTACTTCGATACCACCACTTTAATAGTACTTTAATACTACCACTTCGAAGTAATAGTACTTCGACACTACCACTTTAATAGTACTTCGATACTATCACCTCAAAGTAATAGCACTTTGATACTACCACTTTGAAGTAACAATACCTCGATACTACCACTTTGAAGTAATAGTACTTCGATACTACCACTTTGAAGTAATATTACTTCGATACTACCATTTTAATATTACTTCGATACTACCACTTTAATAGTACTTCGATACTACCACTTTGAAGCAATAGTACTTCGATACTACCACTTCGAAGTGATAGTATTTCGATACTGCTACTTCGAAGTAATAGTACTATGAAAATAGTATTAATATCACTTGTATGCGAACCTGATTCCTGGTATCGTATTAATAAGTAGAAAGAGTGGTTTAATAACGTTAATGTTACAAAGTTAATGTTACTCGTTTAATAACGAGTATTGTGTGTTCTTGAGACAAAAGAAGAAGAAAAGCTGGTTACCTTCATAATTACATGACTCTTTGCAAATATCAAGATTCTATTGTAACTATTTAGTTCGATATAAATAATCCAATGTATAGTTTTTGAAAAATGTTTAAAATACACATATTCTAAAAAAGTGTATAATCAGATTGTTGAACGAAATGAATGTTTTTAGCATTCAATATTCCTACAAAATTTGATTCAAATGAAAGGAACAGAATTCCTAAAATATGTCCAAACGTGTCAGTGAATAATTTTGAAATGTATATCTAAAATGAATCGATGAATGGAAATCCATAAAATG